>NW_024100804.1:0-600000 GCF_016161935.1 Mauremys reevesii | reverse complement strand
TTAACCCCAGCCCCCAGCCGAGCCGTGTCCCCGACCCTCGCCCTGGCTGAGCCACGTTCCCAACCTTAACCCCAGCCCCCAGCCCCCAGCCGAGCCGTGTCCCCGACCCTCGCCTGGCTGAGCCACGTTCTCAACCTTAACCCCAGCCCCAGCCGAGCCGTGTCCCCGACCCTCGTCCTGGCTGAGCCGCGTTCCCAACCTTAACCCCAGCCCCCAGCCGAGCCGTGTCCCCGACCCTCGCCCTGGCTGAGCCACGTTCCCAACCTTAACCCCAGCCCCCAGCCCAGCCGTGTCCCCGACCCTCGTCCTGGCTGAGCCACGTTCCCAACCTTAACCCCAGCCCCAGCCCCAGCCGAGCTGTGTCCCCGACCCTCGCCTGGCTGAGCCACGTTCCCAACCTTAACCCCAGCCCCAGCCGAGCCGTGTCCCCGACCCTCGCCTGGCTGAGCCACGTTCCCAACCTTAACCCCAGCCCCCAGCCCCAGCTGAGCCGTGTCCCCGACCCTCGCCTGGCTGAGCCACGTTCCCAACCTTAACCCCAGCCCCCAGCTGAGCCGTGTCCCCGACCCTCGCCCTGGCTGAGCCACGTTCCCAACCTTAACCCCAGCCCCCAGCCGAGCCGTGTCCCCGACCCTCGTCCCGGCTGAGCCACGTTCCCAACCTTAACCCCAGCCCCCAGCCGAGCCGTGTCCCCGACCCTCCTCCGGGCTGAGCCACGTTCCCAACCTTAACCCCAGCCCCCAGCCGAGCCGTGTCCCCGACCCTTGCCCTGGTTGAGCCACGTTCCCAACCTTAACCCCAGCCCCCAGCCGAGCCGTGTCCCCGACCCTCGTCCCGGCTGAGCCACGTTCCCAACCTTAACCCCAGCCCCCAGCCGAGCCGTGTCCCCGACCCTCATCCCGGCTGAGCCACGTTCCCAACCTTAACCCCAGCCCCCAGCCGAGCCGTGTCCCCGACCCTCGCCCTGGCTGAGCCACGTTCCCAACCTTAACCCCAGCCCCAGCCCCAGCCGAGCCGTGTCCCCGACCCTCGCCTGGCTGAGCCACGTTCTCAACCTTAACCCCAGCCCCCAGCCGAGCCGTGTCCCCGACCCTCGTCCTGGCTGAGCCGCGTTCCCAACCTTAACCCCAGCCCCCAGCCGAGCCGTGTCCCCGACCCTCGTCCTGGCTGAGCCACGTTCCCAACCTTAACCCCAGCCCCCAGCCCCCAGCCGAGCCGTGTCCCCGACCCTCGTCCTGGCTGTGCCACGTTCCCAAACTCCACCCCCGCCCCCAGCCCCCAGCCGAGCTGTGTCCCCGACCCTCGCCCTGGCTGAGCCACGTTCCCAACCTTAACCCCAGCCCCCAGCCGAGCCGTGTCCCCGACCCTCGCCCTGGCTGAGCCACGTTCCCAACCTTAACCCCAGCCCCCAGCCCCCAGCTGAGCCGTGTCCCCGACCCTCGCCCTGGCTGAGCCACGTTCCCAACCTTAACCCCAGCCCCCAGCTGAGCCGTGTCCCCGACCCTCGTCCTGGCTGAGCCGCGTTCCCAACCTTAACCCCAGCCCCCAGCCGAGCCGTGTCCCCGACCCTCGCCCTGGCTGAGCCACGTTCCCAACCTTAACCCCAGCCCCCAGCTGAGCCGTGTCCCCGACCCTCGCTCCGCACTGAGTTCAGTAGCAACACAAGTGACTCGCCCTGGGGTTGTCTGCGGCGGCGAGGTCATGGGGGCAGCAAGGGACAGTGAGGGGCCGTGGGGGCAGCGAGGGGCCGTGGGGGCAGCGAGGGGCTGTGGGGGCAGCAAGGGATTGTGGGGGCAGTGAGGGGCTCAGGGGCAGTGAGGGGCTGCGAGGGATTGTGAGGGCAGTAAGGGGCTGTGGGGGCAGCGAGGGGCCGTGGGGGCAGCGAGGGGCTGAGGGGCCATGGCCCCGAGTCAGGTCTAACGAGCCGCGTCAGGCGCCGTGGCCGGATCTGCGGCCTCACCCGGCTCCGCGCGTCTCTCCAGGCCAGCACACCTTCCAGTACATGTACGGCTGCCAGCGGCGGGCGGACGGCGGCACGGGGGGCTTCCGGCAGTATGGCTACGACGGGCGGGATTTCCTCTCCTACGACACCCGCACCCACACCTGGGTGGCGCCCAGCAAGGAGGCCGAGGTCACCAAGGGGAAGATGGAGGCCGACCGGCACCTGAGCCAGCAGCAGCGGGACTATCTGGAGCGGAAATGCGTCGAGTGGCTGCAGAAATACCTGGACTACGGGAAGGAGACGCTGCAGAGGAGAGGTGAGGGGGGCAGGGAGCCCACCCGGGTGGGGGGACCCCCCTGCAGAGACTCCCCCACTCCCTGGCCTGTCTGAGACACGAATTATATTGACCAGGGCTGGGTTACAGGGCAAGATCCCCAGAGGTCAGCTGAGCCTTTTGGGGGGGTCCCCTTCTGTGCCATGCCGGCAGGGTGCAGAGACCCCTCCCCTGGCAGGTCCCATCTCCCCTGGGCTCCTGTGCGGGGCAGGTCCCTGTGGGGTGTTTCCCTGGCTCTGACCTCTCCTGCTTTCCAACGTCTGGACCATGGGGGGGGCTAAGGGACCCGGGTGCTGCTCAGTGGCCCTAACCCCGTGACTCCCCCTCTGCCCCCTCGTCTCCCCAGAGCGCCCGGCCGTGCGGGTCACCGGCAGAGACGCCCCCGGCGGCCCCACCACCCTCTGCTGCCGGGCCCACGGCTTCTACCCCCGGGACATCGCCCTGAGCTGGCTGCGACACGGGGAGAGCAGCGAGCAGGAGACGTGGCGAGGGGGGGTCCTGCCCAACGGGGACGGGACCTACCACGCCTGGGCCACGGTGGAGATCGACCCCCGGGAGAGAGGCCTGTACCGCTGCCGTGTGGAGCACGAGAGCCTGGCCGAGCCGCTCATCGCCGTGTGGGGTGAGGCTGGGTGTGTGTGTCTGGACGCTGGATGAAATGGGGGGGGGTGTCACAGGGCGACTGGCCCTACAGCCCCACTGGTAACACACTCCGCTTACCTCCCCAGGTGGAGAAAATGAGCGAAGCTGCAGGACAGGCAGGGCCTGTGGCTAGCGGGGGAGCTCGCTAAGACAGGAACCAGAGGGGAGGGGGCACCCTGGAAAGCCAGAGGGAGCTGATAAATGAAGCGGGGTGTGACCGCGGAGCCAGCCCGGGCGGGGGTGTGACTGTGGAGCCAGCCTGGATCCCAGCCGGGCCGGGGTGTGACCGCGGAGCCAGCCTGGGTCCCAGCCGGGCCGGGGTGTGACCGCGGAGCCAGCCGGGATCCCAGCTGGGCCGGGGTGTGACCGCGGAGCCAGCCGGGATCCCAGCCGGGCCGGGGTGTGACCGCGGAGCCAGCCGGGATCCCAGCCGGGCCGGGGTGTGACCGCGGAGCCAGCCTGGATCCCACCCGGGCCGGGTGTGACATGAGCCAGCCTGGATCCCAGCTGGGCCGGGTGTGACCGTGGAGCCAGCCGGGATCCCAGCTGGGCCGGGTGTGACCGCTGGAGCCAGCCGGGATCCCAGCCCTGGCCGGGTGTGACCGCGAGCCAGCCGGGATCCCAGCCGGGCCGGGTGTGACCGCGAGCCAGCCGGGATCCCAGCCGGGCCGGGTGTGACCGCGAGCCAGCCGGGATCCCAGCCGGGCCGGGTGTGACCGCGGAGCCAGCCTGGATCCCAGCTGGGCCGGGTGTGACCGCTGAGCCAGCCGGGATCCCAGCTGGGCCGGGTGTGACATGAGCCAGCCGGGATCCCAGCCCTGGCCGGGTGTGACCGCGAGCCAGCCGGGATCCCAGCTGGGCCGGGGTGTGACCGCGGAGCCAGCCGGGATCCCAGCCGGGCCGGGGTGTGACCGCGGAGCCAGCCGGGATCCCAGCCCTGGCCGGGGTGTGACCGCGGAGCCAGCCGGGATCCCAGCCCTGGCCGGGGTGTGACCATGGAGCCAGCCAGGATCCCAGCCCTGGCCGGGGTGTGACCGCGGAGCCAGCCGGGATCCCAGCCCTGGCCGGGGTGTGACCGCGCAGCCAGCCGGGCTCCCAGCCCTGGCCGGGTGTGACCGGAGCCAGCCGGGATCCCAGCCCTGGCCGGGTGTGACTGGAGCCAGCCGGGATCCCAGCCCTGGCCGGGTGTGACCATGGAGCCAGCCGGGATCCCAGCCGGGCCGGGTGTGACCGCTGAGCCAGCCTGGATCCCACCCGGGCCGGGTGTGACCGCGGAGCCAGCCGGGATCCCAGCCGGGCCGGGTGTGACCGGAGCCAGCCTGGGATCCCAGCCCTGGCCGGGTGTGACCGCGAGCCAGCCGGGATCCCAGCCCGGGCCGGGTGTGACCGCGAGCCAGCCTGGATCCCAGCTGGGCCGGGGTGTGACCGCGGAGCCAGCCTGGATCCCACCCGGGCCGGGGTGTGACCGCGGAGCCAGCCTGGATCCCAGCTGGGCCGGGTGTGACCGCGAGCCAGCCGGGATCCCAGCCCTGGCTGGGTGTGACCGCGAGCCAGCCTGGATGCCAGCCGGGCCGGGGTTTGACCGCTGAGCCAGCCGGGATCCCAGCTGGGCCGGGTGTGACCGTGAGCCAGCCGGGATCCCAGCCCGGGCCGGGTGTGACCGCGGAGCCAGCCGGGATCCCAGCCGGGCCGGGGTGTGACCCTGGAGCCAGCCCGGATCCCAGCCCTGGCCGGGTGTGACCGGAGCCAGCCGGGATCCCAGCCCGGCCGGGTGTGACCGCGGAGCCAGCCGGGATCCCAGCTGGGCCGGGGTGTGACCGCGGAGCCAGCCGGGATCCCAACCCTGGCCGGGGTGTGACCGCGGAGCCAGCCTGGATCCCAGCCTGGGCCGGGGTGTGACCGCGGAGCCAGCCTGGATCCCAGCCCGGGCCGGGGTGTGACCGCGGAGCCAGCCTGGATCCCAGCTGGGCCGGGGTGTGACCGCGGAGCCAGCCGGGATCCCAGCCCTGGCCGTGGTGTGACCGCGGAGCCAGCCGGGATCCCAGCCCTGGCCGGGGTCCCGGGCACTGAAACGTTGGCTGGGGGTGGAACGGGGTTGGGAACACGGCGAGCCTGGTGCCAGGCCCCTGTGAGTTAGCGGGAGTTTAACAAAGGATTGAAAAGGGAACGCGAGGCCTGGGCCCCGGGGAGGAGCGACGCTCGGGAAGGAGCAGGGAGGGGCGCCCGCTTCCCCTGGCCGCCGGGGTTTGCAGAATAAGGGACGTTCCCGGAACAGACTCACCGCGGGGTACGGCGCATGGGGCAGGGTAAAGAGACAGCCCTGGGGGGTGCGACTGGGGGATGGGAAGGACATGGTGTTTGGGGGGGTCTCTCACCCCCTGCTCCCTTGCAGAGCCCCCGTCCCGCTCGGCCCTGCTCCCTGCGCTGATTGGGGCCGTCGCTGTCGCTGTCGCTGTCGCTGCCCTGCTCGCTGGGGCAGCCGGGTTTGTTCTCTGGAGGAGGCGGCGCTCAGGTAATGGGGGGCCGGTGGTGCCACCTCTCAGCGTGGGGCGTGCGATGGGGCCCGGGGGCTGCAGCAATCTGGAGGGGGACCCCTGTGTTGGGGCTGTGTCACTGGGTGACTGCCCCGCGGGGGGCTGGGCCAGAGACCCCGCTGGGGGCTGCTGCGGGGCATAGCCAGAGATGGGGCGGATGGCGCTGGGTCTCTCTGTTCCCTTCCTTACGCCCGGCTTCCCCCGGGACACTGAGTCGCGCCCTGAGCCCCCGGGGTCTGTGCTGGGCCGGGAACACGGATCGGAGCCGGTTCCTGCCTCGGGAGCGGCCGCACTCACTGCGATCTGCCTTCTCTCTGCAGGGAAAACCGGAGCCGGATACACCCCAGCTCAGGGTGAGTGTGAGCCCGTCCTGGCTGCTGGCAGGTGTGGGGAGGGGGCACGGCCCAGCTCGGGAACCCTCCCCTGGGACCGGGCGCTAACACCCCATCGCCCCCT
This sequence comes from Mauremys reevesii, assembly GCF_016161935.1. Classification (NCBI taxonomy): domain Eukaryota; kingdom Metazoa; phylum Chordata; order Testudines; family Geoemydidae; genus Mauremys; species Mauremys reevesii. The sequence continues at coordinate 594,092 of NW_024100804.1, read as the reverse complement.
GCTCAGCCAGTCACCCGCAATCCCCTGTGTCGCGCGACGTGCTCCCGGCTCTGCGGGGTGCAGAGAGCTTGTAGGTACAGAGAACCGGACCCCTCAGCTGGGTCCATCCTGGGGGGCAGCGAGCCAGACCCCCACGTCTGCCCCTCACTCCTCCTCCCCAGCCAGCTCCAGACTGAAACCTCCTCCAGCCCCTCCTCCTCTGGCCTTTGTCTCTTTCCCAGGCCAGGAGGTCACCTGATCTCTTTGTTCACCTTTAGCTATTTCCTTGCAGGGGGGAAGGGTCCTGACCATTTGTTGCCAGGAGACAGAGTGTCGGCCATCTATGCACCCTGAAGACTTAAGAACTGCAAAGGGGAAACTGAGGCACCCACACAGTATTCAGAGGAAACATTAAAAACAGTCCCACTTCGTCCCAGCTGGCTCTGCCCGGGGCAGCTCTGGGTGATGCTGTTCCCTGTCTGGGGCAGGCTGGGGGGAGGTGAGCCTGGGGGGCGGGGGGAGGGTGTAATTGATTCCTAGGGAGACGTCTGCCTCGCCAGTGTTCAGGAGACACTAACCCCCCTTCTCCCCCCACAGAGGGCAACCGGGACTCCAGCTCCTCTCCGGAAGGTAAGGGGTTAATGATGGAGCAGGAGGGGTGACCCGTTAACCCTTCAGTTCCCGGTCAGAGGCCCCAGCAGGGAGACCAGGTGGGGGTGGGATCTCTGCGGGGGGTGTGAATGGGACTTGGCGATTCACCCCCACCCCCCCCAGGAGGGTCATCTGTGAGCAGAGCAGGTAACCAGGGGCCCCTCCTTTCCCCTCTCTGGGGCCAGGCTCCCCCTGGCAGAGCTGGGAGGGACGGTCCCTGAGATCCCACCGCTGGGGCCCTGCCACGTGGGCCCTTCCTCTCCCAGCCTCGGGGTCAGGGCCCCCCAGGCCGAGCCGGCAGCGATGGTCCCTGGGTCCCAAGGCAGCTCCCCCGGGAAGGGGTGGGTCTAACAGGATGGGTGGGGCTGGAACCCCTCCGAGGGGGGCCGTGACCCCGGGAGCACACTCACCCCCTGGGCTCGGAGACGCTGACCCTGTCCCCTTCTCCCCACAGCCAGCCACAAAGGATCCAGCAGGGGTAAGTGCTGGGTGGTCCAGCCCCCTTGGGGATCGGCTGCGGTCACAGAGACCTCTATGGGGAGACGCCTTCCCCAGGCCTGACCCGGGGTGCCCGGGACTCGGGTGGGGGAGGTTGTGTGGGGAGGGGGCTGCAGCCCGGCAATGTCTGAGGGCTCATTGTACCTCAGCCCCTATATGAACTGGGACAGGAGTGGGGCTGAGGATGACCCCCGCACAGCAGAGCTGGGCTGGGACCCAGATACCAAGACCCTCAGATCCTGACCCCCCCGGCCATTCCCGCCCCAGCTGGGGTCCCTGCGCTCCCCCACCCCATCCTCCAGCCCTGGTGCGTTAGGGGGATTGTTACCCCAGAACTGGGTCTGCCTGGCCCCGGCCCCTGCCCCCTTTCTGATCCCTTCCCATGGTCCCTGCCTGGGCTGGGCCATTTCTGGGCCTCCGAGACGTTCTGCTCACCCCAGTCTGATCCCAGTGGCGCGGGGTGGGGGGATCGGCCAGGAACCAGCCCCCGGCAGAGCTAACCCCCTTCTCCCTCCCACAGGCAGCGACTCCGGGTGTGACACCGGCTCGCTAGGTAAGTGGTGACTCCAGCCCAGGGCGCTGGCTGCTCTCTGGGCGTGCGGCTCCCCCCGGCCATAGGCCCAGAGCCCCCCAGGCCCTGCTCCTCTAGCAGACCAGCCTGGGGGCAGAGCGGGGGAGTCTGAGCGCCTACTCCCCGCGGTGGGGAGCAATGAACCCTCCTGGGAACTCCCTCCTCTTTCCCCCCCCCCTGCCCAGGCAGAGCTGGGAGCGACCCTGCTGGGTGTGGAGCGTCTCACCCCATCTGGCCCTGCTGCGGGGGGGTCTGGAGAACGGCCTGAGGGTGGGGGGAGCCCCCTCTCCGGTGTCAGCCCTGAACCCTATGAACAGACATGGCTCCTGCAGAGGCACCAGTAGAAAAAGGGGGTGCACTGGGGGGCACTGCCAGAAAAGGGGGGCATGGGGGCTGCCAGAAAAGGGGGGGCTCTGGGCTCCCCCCAACTCCCTGTATCTCGGTCCTGCAGGGTCGGCAGCCACAAGTGTGGGAGTGACCAGTCTCCATCCAGAAGCTCAGCAGCTCCTCGCAGTGGGTGTTCCTGCCCCGCCCGACGACGGGGACACCCCAGCGGGCATCGTCTAGGCTGGAGTCGTTCCTGGGGTCTCCCCCCCCCTCAGCCGCTGACTGCCCGTGTGACCTGGACTGAATCCCTCACCCTTTCCCTCTGCCTCAGCGCCCAGGCCCCGGGTGCGACGCTCGGCTGCCTCGCGGGGCCGTGGTGGGTTTGTGGATAAATCTCTGCATTAAGCATCTTCACGTAACTTTCCTATGCCTTTGTATTATGCCTCTGTTCTCCTACAACTCTGTATCAGATCCCTGTAAAGAAAACTTTGTACTGAGCCTTGGTATAATGTTAAAAAATGTCTTTTCACTAGGAGTAGAATAAGATCCGCCCCCCCTTTAATCAATTGCCCTGTTGAATGAGCGAGCTGTGAATGAGGAAGGCGGGAGCAGCACCTCCAGGCAGCTGCAGCCCTTGGAGAGGGGCTGGGAGCCAGCCCCAAGGACAATAAACGTGTCCAGTGGGCTCCCTAGGGAAGCTCAGACACTGACGGCCTCGGGGCTTAGAAGCCAGCACCTGCTTTTGGAAACACCCTCTGTGCAGCACTGGGACACCCCCAGAAGGAAGCAGCACAAAGGACCAACGGCCACAGACACAGATTTTGGAGCTGGTGCAGATTTGCATGAGAGGGAAGCTGCTATAAACGTGAGGGGTCTTGCAGAGCACCCCAGCTCCACCCCTCCCCCATCTAACTCACCTGGCCAGTGCAGGGGAGGGGAGCAGCTAGTTGGCAACAACAACAAGACAGAGTGTGTGTGTGTGTGTGAGTGTGATATAGATCATATCATACAGCTGACACAGTGCGGGTTGATAGAATCATAGACTGTCAGGGTTGGAAGGGACCTCAGGAGGGATCTAGTCCAACCCCCTGCTCAAAGCAGGACCAACCCCCAGATTTTTACCCCAGTTCCCCAAATGGCCTCCTCAGGGATTGAACTCACAACCCTGGGTTTAGCAGGCCAATGCTCAACCCCCTGAGCTATCCCTCCCCCAATAAATGTGGGGCTTTGCCTTATCCCCCCTGAAAAGATCCTGTGCAGCACTTTAAGTACAACAGGTTAAGTACCTGGGGGATCTGTCAGACTTACAGTGAAAGCTGCTGTGTGGGGCAGGGACCCTTTGATTTCTCAACCAGGGGACGCGCACCCCTGGGGGGTCACAGAGACCTGCCAGGGGGTACATCAACTCCACTGGATATTTCCCTAGTTGTGCAGCAGGCTACACAAAAAACACCCGTGAAATCGGTGCAAACTGCAGTTTCATACCGTGACTGTTTCCATGGCTCTGTGTAATGCACAGGGCACTGACATGTAAGTGCAATGTTTATATTCCAGTTAATTTATCTTATAATTATACAGTAAAAATGTACTACGGTATTTTTCACTCCATGCATCCGATGAAGTGGGCTGTAACACAGAATCATAGAATATCAAGCTTGGAAGGGACCTCAGGAGCCTCTGCCCACGAAAGCTTCAGCCCAAATAAATGTGTTAGTCTCTAAGGTGCCACAAGGACTCCTGTTCTTTTTGTGCATACAGACTGACACGCCTCCACTCGGAAATGTTTCAGTAACAGTGTGACTGTGACACGTCTGTATTTCATGTCTGATTTTTAAGTACTTTTAAGTGAGGTGAAACTCGGGGGACGCAAGACAATCCGCCTTCGGAAAGGGGGACACTCTGGAAAGCGTGAGAGCCGCTGGACTCGCTCGTGTCTCTGAATCCCTGGAATAAAGGCCCTGTCTCTGCTGCACCCCTCACCTGTTGGGTGTTTGCTGTGTCTGTCTGAGCCCGTCTCCCCACCCGGCGCCGGGCTCTGCTGCCCCCGCGAGCCGAACCGCCCTGCTGCTGAGAACTGAAAACTCCAGTCAAAGCAGGAGGATTCACAGGCCGAGGCCTGGGGCGTCCCCTGTTGGTGCCGTTGCAGCCGGGAGCCGGTAAAGCCCAATGGCTCCATCACATTTGAACGAATCTGGATCCTGTTTGAATCAGAGCTGCTCGCTCCAGAGCCACGTACAGACAGACCCGGCTAACACCGCACAGACCACGGCGCTCTCAGTCCCAGCGGCTCTGGTGTGACGTTATGAGTGTGATATAATATCTCATTGAAAGGTGACAGGGCCAGAAAGAGTTAATTAACTCATAGACTGACCTGACCCATGGGTGAACCTTGAGGACGGGTTAGGAAGATCTGTAAATGACTAGAGCTTTGAAATGCAAGTCTGCATTGGTAGAGGTAGAAGGGGAGATGTTTGCTCAGGTCTTGCGATGGCAGCAAACAAGTCTTGTCCATTGCTATAGTTTTAATTCAAAGATCAAAAAAGGAATATTAACATTTATGATGATACTTGAGTGAAATAGTGTTATTGTCTATGTGTCTCTGTGAAGGTTGTGCTAACCTGTATCTGAACTGTTTAATGGATAAATTACCCTGTGCTAATTGCCAGGATGTTTGGGAGAAGGAGTTGAGCCTATTGTTTTCTCAGGCCGAAAGGCTGCTGGAAATGTATAAGAAGCCTGGGACACGATCTTGCTTCATCTCAGATCTGCTTTGGGTTTCAAGAGGGGGAAACCTTAAGCCACAAGGATTGAGATCCCCAGTCACTGACCGGAGCCACCCTGAATATGGACATTGGACTATAACCTATGGACTATTTCTAAAAGGACTTTTGGCAACTACAAGCTCATCTCTGCTGTGTGTCTGAACCTCAAGAATTGAATTCAAGTCTGTCTGTAGATTAATCTTTTAACCAACACTCTCTCTCTTTTCTTTTTTAATAAATTTTAGCTTAGTTAATAAGAATTGGCTGTAGCGTGTATTTTGGGTCAGATCTAAGTTATAATTGGACCTGGGTATGTGGCTGATCCTTTGGGATTGGAAGAACCTTTTCTTTTATATGATGAAGTAAGATCCTCAGGAATCATCATCATATCTGACAGGTGTGTCTGGACGGAGGCCTGAGGCTGGGCACTTTAAGGGAACTGCGGGGTTTGGATTCTAAGTGACCAGTGAGGTGCTGTAGAAGCTGTTTTGTGCTGGTTGGTAAATCTAAGTATTGGAATAACCACCAGCGTTTGGGGTTTGTCTGCCTCGTTTGGTTTGCAGTTCACCCTGATTGAGTGACCTCAGCTGGCTCCCACGGGCAGCACCGTCACACTGGGTCTGTGCAGGGCAGAGACACCCCAGCCCCCCCTGCAGGGGCGGCTCTACCTTTTTGGCCGCCCCAAGCAGTCATGCGCGGGAGGCGCCCCAGAGCCGCGGGAGCAGCGGACCTCCCGTGGGCATGACTGCGGAGGGTCCGCTGGTCGCGCGGCTCGGCTGGACCTCCCGCAGCTGCGGGCGGTTCGCTGGTCCGGCGGCTCCACTTGAGCTGCCGCAGTCATGCCTGCGGGAGGTCCAGCCGAGCCGCGGGACGAGCGCCCCCTCCAGAGTCATGCCTGTGGCAGGTCCGGTCGTCCCGGGGCTCCGGTGGACCTCCCGCAGGCAGGACTGCGGCAGGTCCGCCGGCCCAGCCCGCTGCCCCCCCGGGAAAGGGCCGCCCCACGCGCGTGCTTGCCGCACTGGGGTCTGGAGCCGGCCCTGCCCCCCTGCCCCTCCTCAGACGGCCCTCAGAGCCGGACCCGGGGCAGTGCGTTCATTGCCCGTTTTGCAGTCGTGTCGGGGGTGCCCAGTGCAGGCGGAGACCCCCCGGCGCCAGGCGCTGCACAGCCAGTCCCTGCCCCAGGGAGCTGACAGCTCTGGGGAGAGACGCTCAGACGGGTTAACATCGCTGGTGTCAGCACGGTGCAGCCCTCGGCAGAGGAGGCTGCGCCCGGGGATCCTGGCCTAGCGATGCGTTAGCGGCATGTCGGGGCCTGTCTCAGCTCAGCGTGGGGCAGGTGTGGGCAGGATCCCCACGGATCCAGCCGGCCCGGGGCAGGGTGCAGCTCCCGGGGGGACTGGCACAACCGGCAGTTCAGCCCCAGCTCCCTGCCGCCTGGGTGTGACCCGCGCTGGGCCTGGCGGGCGCCAGAGGCCGGACAGCAGCAGCTCTGCCGTTCCCCCACGCTCCGGTCCCCATGTGACTGCCTCGAACTCGGCTGCTGGGGCACGGGCAGGGGCAGAGGAGGCATGACTGCGGGCTGCAGCGAGCGCACTGCGACTTCGCCATCCTGTCCCCCCCAGCCCCCGGCACGGGGAACCTGCGGCCCTGCGGCGAGCGGGGAGAGTTAAACACAGCCTGAGCCCCTGCGCCGGTCGCCTGGCCTGGGCAGGAGCCTGTCACCGCAGCCAGCCGCCCGCAGCGGGGCAGTGCCCACCGCACACAGTGCCGGCCACGGGGGACAGACACACCCCGACCCCCTGGGGAGCTCGCCCTGGTCGCTGGGTTCGATCCAGCGGCCTTCTACTGCCCACGGGGCAGACCGGGCTGGGCACGGGGGTCTGTGGGGCAGGGGGAAGGGCTCAGGAGGTCAGGCAGAGCCGCAGCAGGGCCGGCTGGGGGGTGTAACGAAGCAGAGTCTCCCCATAATCCACCAGGAGCTTTGTTATTCGCTGTTGAGTTTGTGTGGAAGGTGCCCGGATGCCAGGGTGATGGGCAGCAGGATAACCCCCCCGCGCGAGAGGCCAGGAGGCAGGGCCTGGAGCGAGGGGGGGTCAGTGGGGAGGGAGGTTTTGGGCAGGGTGCGGATTAATGGGGTGGGGGGGAGTTAAGGGAGCCAGGACTCCTGGGTTCTCTCGTGGACTAAGGCTCCTAAATCACTTTAGCTCTTTGGAAGATGCCCCTGGGCAGCGCAGGGGGCAGGCTGAGGGGCACATGGGTAATGTGAGCAGATGGGGAGGCTCATTGGGGTGCGGGGGACCCTGGTGTGTGTTCGTGACTCTAAACACAGAGGGTTCAGATCCCCCCATGTCTGTGACTCTGTAACTGAAGTGCGGGGGGGGGGGCCTGGGGCCCCTGTATCTGGGTGGGGATGGGGGCGGGGGGGTCCCGGAGCTGCCCCACCCCCAGCTGTGCCGGAATCTCACTTCCTCCCTGGCCCGGCCCCGTGGGTCTGTCGCAACGGGCAGGACACGCCCGTGGTGCCCAATCCCCGCGGGGGGGCGGCTCCCAGGGCCGGCAGTAGCGGCCCCCGCCCGCCCCACAGCACAGCGGGATCGCGACCCACACGGCATGGGGGGCCCAGGCAGCCTCCTCCTCCTCCCCCTCCTCCTGCTGGGGGGCGCTGAGTCACGTGAGTAGGGGCAACCGGGGGCTTAACCCCTCCCCCAGGACTGGAGGGTGGGGGCTGGGAGCCAGGACGCCTGGGTTCTCTGCCCGGCTCTGGGAGGGGAGTGGGGGCTGGGAGCCAGGACTCCTGGGTTCTCTGCCCAGCTCTGGGAGGGGAGTGGGGGCTGGTGGGTTAGAGGAGGGGAGTCTGGGGGCCAGGACTCCTGGGTTCCCTCCCTGGCTCTGGGAGGGGAGTGGGGGCTGGTGGGTTAGATCAGGGGGGCTGGGAGCCAGGACTCCTGGGTTCTCTCACTGGCTCTGGGGGACATTTCTCTGCTACAGGCACCGAGGGGTGCAGTGGTATATTTCCGGTGGTATTGGGGAGGGGTGGGAGGCACTGCCCAGGTGGGGGAGCGCCTGGCAGCAGTCTGGGGTCCCAGTGGATAGTGGGTGAGTTGTGGGGGGCCGGGAGCTCACTGGGGAGTTGGGGCCAGACCCACCCCCGAGGGTGATGTCACTGGGCTGGGGCCGGATGTGACAGTGACCCCCCTTCCCACTGTTTTCATCCCATCCCTGTCCCCCCTCCACTCTCCTTGCAGCCCTGTGCCAGGGCCAGGGAATCGGGGTTCATGGGCTGTGCGGAGGCAGGGCTGCCCTGCAGTGCTGGGGAAGGGAACTCCGTGTGTCTGTCTGTCCACTGGCTGTGTGTGTGTGTGTCCCCATCCCTCCCTCCCTGCTGGGCGTGTATGTGTGTGCAGCATCCGTGCACACACACCCTCTGCCCCATTTTCAGCACAATTGTTCACTCCCTACTGTGTGTCAGGTGCCCTGTAGTGCTCCCAGCTGTGGGTGATTCCCCGTTGGCTCTGTGCTTGAGGAGATGAGTGAGCCGTGTGTCAATCCCCCTTACAATTACATTTGGTTTTTGGGGGGGATCTCTGTGGAGCTGTGGGGAGTGGGGGCTGCTCTTCCGATGTTTGGGGAGGGGTTGCAGACAGATCCCGCTAACACCGCCGCTCCCCGCCCCCCCGCAGGGTCGCACTCCCTGCAGTACTTCCTGACGGCCATCTCGGAGCCCGGCCCGGGGGTGCCCGAGTTCACTGTGGCCGGCTACGTGGACGGGCAGCGCTTCGTGGAGTACGACGGCGAGGCCCAGCAGATGCGGCCCCGGGCGCCCTGGATGCAGGAGACCCAGCCCGAGGTCTGGGAGCGGGAGAACCACGTCCACAAGGTGCGTCAGGCCTGCTTCCGGGGCAAGGTGCGGAGCCACAGGCACCTCTACAACCAGAGCAGGGGTGAGTCTGCGCCCGCCCGCGGCCAGAGGGGCCGGGCACTGGGGGCAGGGGGGACGGAAGAGAGGGGACCTTGAGCACTGCTCTGGGAGCAGGGGCGGCTCTACGTTTTTGGCCGCCCCAAGCAGTCATGCGCGGGAGGCGCCCCGGAGCCGCGGGAGCAGCGGACCTCCCGCGGGCATGACTGCAGGTCCCGCGTGGCTCGGCTGGACCTCCGGCGGGTCCGGCGGCTCCGCTTGAGCTGCCGCAGTCATGCCTGCGGGAGGTCCAGCCGAGCCGCGGGACGAGCGCCCCCTGCGCAGTCATGCCTGCGGCAGGTCCAGTCGTCCCGGGGCTCCGGTGGACCTCCCGCAGGCATGACTGCGGCAGGTCCGCCGGCACAGCCTGCCGCCCCCCCCAGCCGCAGGGGACGCCCCCTAGATTTTGCCGCCCTAGGCACCAGCTTGTTTTGCTGGTGCCTAGAGCCGCCCCTGTCTGGGAGCCAGGACTCCTGGGTTCTCTCCCCGGCTCTGGGAGGGGACTGGGGGCTGGTGGGTTAGAGAGGGGGTGGGGGCTGGGAGCCAGGACTCCTGGGTTCTCTCCCCGGCTCTGGGAGGGGACTGGGGGCTGGTGGGTTAGAGAGGGGGTGGGGGCTGGGAGCCAGGACTCCTGGGTTCTCTCCCCGGCTCTTTTCCCCTGACCTGCTGGGTGACCTTGGCCAAGTCAGGGCCCCTCTCTGTGCCTCAGTTTCCCCTCTGGTTTCTTGTCTCTTTGCCCCGTGAGCTGTTTGGGGCAGGAACCGTCTCTCACTGTCTGTGCAGCGCCCCCAGCGGGCTGGGGCTCCCTCCACCCCTCTCTGTTCCCAGGAATGGCCGGATCGGAACCAAGGTCTGTGCAGTCCTGCCCGGCCAGGACCCCGCGGGGGGCAGATGAGGGCTGGCACTGAGGGGGCACAGGGCAGAGCTCTGCAGGCTCCCTGCTAAGCAGGGTCTGGGGGGGATCCAGGGAGGGGTCACAGACCCAGCAGTGGTCCTGGCTCGTGGGGTCCCCGTCCCAACCCCCCACCCCCGGCTCTGCCCCGCGCAGGCTTTCACATCTTCCAGTACGCCTACGGCTGCGAGATCCGGGCCGACGGCAGCACCGGGGGCTTCCGGCGCTTTGGCTACGACGGGGGCGACTTCCTGATCTACGACGCCACCCGGCACCGCTGGGAGGCTCCCGCCCGGGAGGCCGAGGCCACCCAGCGCCGCTGGAACGGGGACCCGGTCGCCCTGCAGTACTATCGCCACTTCCTGGAGCGGGAGTGCGTCGAGGCCCTGCAACGCTACCTGCAGCTCGGGCAGGGGGCGCTGGCCAGGCGGGGTGAGGGCAGGGGGCGCTGGGGGGTGGGGTGAGGGCAGGGGGCGCTGGCCAGGCGGGGTGAGGGCAGGGGGCGCTGGGGAGCGGGGTGAGGGCAGGGGGTCCTGCGGGCGGGGTGAGGCAGGGGTGCTGGGGGCGGGGTGAGGGCAGGGGTGCTGGGGCGGTTAGGGCCGGGGGCGCGGGCCAGGCAGGGTGAGGGCAGGAGGTGCTGGGGGGGTGAGGGCAGGGGTGCTGGCCAGGTGGGGTGAGGGCAGGGGCACTGGGGGTGGGGTAAGGGCAGGGGCACTGTCCAGGTGGGGTGAGGGCAGGGGTTCTGGGGTGAGGTGAGGGCAGGGGTGCTGGGGGCGGGGTGAGGGCAGAGGGCTCTGGGAGGGCAGGGGCGCTGGCCAGGCAGGGTGAGGGCAGGGGTGCTGGGGGTGGGGTGAGGGCAGGGGTGCTGGCCAGGCAGGGTGAGGCAGGGGAGCTAGGGGCGGGGTGAGGGCAGGGGCACTGGCCAGGCAGGGTGAGGGCAGGGGTGCTGGGGCGGGGTGAGGGCAGGGGCACTGGCCAGGCAGGGTGAGGGCAGGGGTGCTGGGGATGGGGTGAGGGCAGGGGTGCTGGGGCGGGGTGAGGCAGGGGCTCTGGGGAGGGCAGGGGCGCTGGCCAGGCGGGGTGAGGCAGGGGTGCTGGGGTGGGGTGAGGGCAGGGGGAGCGGGGGGGCGGGGTGAGGGCAGGGGTGCTGGCCAGGCAGGGTGAGGGCAGGGGTGCTGGGGGTGGGGTGAGGGCAGGGGCACTGGCCAGGCAGGGTGAGGGCAGGGGTGCTGGGGATGGGGTGAGGGCAGGGGTGCTGGCCAGGCGGGGTGAGGGCAGGGGTGCTGGGGTGGGGTGAGGGCAGGGGCACTGGGGGCGGGTAGGCAGGGGCACTGTCTAGGGGGGCTGAGGGCAGGGGGTTCTGGGGGTGGGGTGAGGGCAGGGGGTGCTGGGGTGCGGGGTGAGGGCAGGGGGTGCTGGGGATGGGGTGAGGGCAGGGGGCGCTGGGGGGGCGGGAAGATGGGTGCTAGGGGGGAGGACCTCCCTTGGGGCCATGGGCCTGGGGGGCAGGGACATCCCTGATGCTCCCCGACTTCCCATTTAGGGACACCCCTGCCCCAGGGATCCCCTGGCCCCTCACTCCGGGTCTGTGTCCCCATCCGGGCCCAGGGACGGGTGCTGGTAACGGCCGGGGGGACCCGGGTGCTGCTCACTGGCCGTGACTCCCCCTCCGCCCCCTCGTCTCCCCAGAGCGCCCAACCGTGCGGGTCACCGGCAGAGACGCCCCCGGCGGCCCCACCACCCTCTGCTGCCGGGCCCACGGCTTCTACCCCCGGGACATCGCCCTGAGCTGGCTGCGACACGGGGGGAGCAGCGAGCGGGAGACGTGGCGAGGGGGGGTCCTGCCCAACGGGGACGGGACCTACCACGCCTGGGCCACGGTGGAGATCGACCCCCGGGAGAGAGGCCTGTACCGCTGCCGTGTGGAGCACGAGAGCCTGGCCGAGCCGCTCATCGCCGTGTGGGGTGAGGCTGGGGGGGGCTGAGCCCCTGCGTGGGTGATGGGGACTGACCCTGTGATGGGGAGGGGGGCTATGGGGCACTGATGGGGAACTGAGTGACTGACCCCTGTAATGGGGGGTGGGGGGGCTATAGGGCACTGATGGGGGAGGGGGTGACTGACCCCTGTGATGGGGGAGGAGCTCAGGGGGGCTATGGGACACTGATGGGGAGGGGTGACTGACCCCGTGTTGGGGAGGATCCCAGGGGAGCCATGGGGCACTGATGGGGAGGGTGACTGACCCCATGCTGGGAGGGTCTCGGGGCCATGGGGCACTGACGGGGAGGGGGTGACTGATCCCATGCTGGGGGAGGATCTCAGGGGAGCTATGGGGCACTGACGGGGAGGGAGTGACTGACCCCATGCTGGGGAGGGTCTCGGGGGCCATGGGGCACTGACGGGGAGGGTGACTGACCCCATGCTGGGGAGGGTCTCGGGGCTATGGGGCACTGATGGGGAGGGTGACTGACCCCATGCTGGGAGGATCTCGGGGGCCATGGGGCACTGATGGGGGAGGGTGACTGACCCCATGCTGGGGGAGGATCTCGGGTGGGGGCTATGGGGCACTGATGGGGAGGGAGTGACTGACCCCATGCTGGGAGGATCTCAGGGGAGCTATGGGGCACTGACGGGGAGGGAGTGACTGACCCCATGCTGGGGAGGGTCTCGGGGGCTATGGGGCACTGACGGGGGAGGGGGTGACTGACCCCAGGCTGGGGGAGGATCTCGGGGGGGGAGCTATGGGGCACTGACTGGGGCGGGCGTGACTGACCCCCTGCTGGGGGAGGATCTCGGGTGGAGGCTATGGGGCACTGATGGAGGAGGGGGTGACTGTCTTCTCCCTGTCTCAGAGCCGCCGTCCGAGTCGCTGCTGGTCCCGGTGGTGGCGGGCGTGATCCTGGCTCTGGGGGCGGTTGCCGTGCTGGTCGGCCTGGCCTGGAGGAGGAGGCAGTCAGGTACGGAGCCGGGGCAGGGGATCCCCGGGCTGCCCCACGCCCTGCCCCACAGCCCCCAGCGCTGGCGGGGACACTGGGAGGGAGCCGGCCGCTCACCCTGGGGTGTCTGGTCCCCTCCCCGCGTGCTGGGTTTATCGGGGACCCCGAGCCCAGGTGTCCGTGCTGGGCCCCGGAGAGCGACCAGAGCCGGATCCTGCGCTCGCTGAGACCTGCCTTCTCCCCGCAGGGCCCAAGGCGGATCTGTACTCGCCGGCGCCGGGTGAGTGAGATGCCGCCGCGCTGGGCCGGGCGCTGTCCGTGTCCCCCTGCCGAGACCGGCCTGGCCTCGGCGCCGAGCTGTGCGGTGTGGGGCGAGCTGGGGAGCAGGGTCCGGGCACCACGAACGCCCCGAGGGCGCTGGGCCTGCCGGGACGGTCGCTGTCTGTGGGTCTCTCTGAAACCCGAACCCCACACCCAGTCCCCGGGGCCCCGGCGGGAGGTCAGCTCCCACACGCCTTCCCGAAATCAGGCGTCAGTGACTGCCGGGGGCAGGGGGATTAACCCCTGGAACAGCTGGTCGCGGGCCAGGGCAATTCTCCGTCTCTGGCAGGGCTTAGCTCACAGGGGGGGGGGGTTTGCTCCCAGATCTGCTCTGGGGATCCTTGTGGGGCCGGTCGCCTCCCCTGCCTGGGATGGTCCATTTCTTTGCCTCTGTGTCGCAATCTGACCAGCCCTGTTTGTTCCCCGTGGGGCGGGGAGGTGGGGGGCTGAGCCCAGGGGAGCGTAGCAAGCCCCACCAGACACTGACCCCCTTCCCTTCTCCCCCCACAGCCAGCGAGCATGGATCAGACAGCTCCATCACCGGTACGTGGGGGGGACTCTGAGCTCTGTGGAGACCCCCAGGCCCGGCCCCTCCGACAAACCAGCCCTGAGCTCCAGGCCGGGGTGCTGAGTGCAGGGCCGGGTCTGCGGCTGGGTCTGTCTCCCCTCTGCAGGGAGGGGTTCCAGGCAGCAGGGGCACTGGGGGGTGTCTGGGAGGGGGAGAGCTTGGGGGGTCTCTCTGGGGAATGGCCCTGGGGGAACCCCCCCACCAGCCCCTCTCTGACCCATACGGACGCGGCTTGGGGCAGACCCTGACTCTCCCGTGTCTCCCTCCTGCAGCTCTAACGTAGCCGGTCGGAGCCGGAGGAGACTCCAGACTGTGAAGACACGGACTGATCGGGGGGGCTCCAGCCCCCCGGCCCCTCCTCAGCGTTATCTCCCTGTTACTCCTGGCGTAGGGCCTCGGAGCTGTGCCAGGTGAACAGCCCCACGTCTCCTGAACCTCCCGCCTCCCTGGGACCCACTGCCGGGGCTGCCTGCCCCGTGCTCTGCGTGTCGGACACGCACTGGGCAGCCCCGATGGGCACGGCCAGCCCCATTCGCTGCGTGGTTTATTCAGAGTGTGAGCCCCTCGGGGCAGGGACCGCGGCCTCCTTATCTCTGGGGTGCACGGAGCCCCCGCCCAGCAGCCACTGGGGGAGGGCCGGGCACGTGGAAAACCGCAATTTTTGGCCCCAAACTGAACATTTCTGGCTGAAAACCACCAAATTCCACGTGCCGAAGCTGCTGCCGTCGCCCGGGGGAGCTGGAGTTTGGGTGCCCCGTGCTCCCACTCGCTGTAGGCCGGGCTCCCTCGGTGCATCATGGGAGTCCCTGCAGGTGGGAGCAGTGCGGTCTGGGAGCCAGGACTCCTGGGTCCTATTCCCAGCTCTGCCGCTGGCTTGCTGTGAGGCCCTGGGTGATTCCCGTCCCCGCTCTGTGCCTCAGTTTCCCCCTCTTGAAAACAGGGAGAAAACTTTACTTCCTGTCCTGGGGGGGCTTGTGAGGGTGCCTGTTACAGGGCCTTGTCCCACAGGGTGGGTGGGTGGGTGGGTGTGTGTGTGTGTGTGTGTGTCGCTCTCTCTCTCTGTTTAAAGCACTTTGAAGACAGTTTGTCACAGCACCCAGCAGTGGAGGGAGGAGGGTTCTGGTGCTGCCGGCACTGGGTGGACCTGCAGAACCGGGCTCAGACATTTCCCTGGCTCTGACCCGCTGCCGTCCCTACCCCAGCCCCAGGCACAAACTCCTCGCTGGGCCGTGTGCGTTGTCCCAGGGATACAGACACGGCCCTTCCTGTGCTGCCCTGGGTGTGTGTCCAGCGCGGGGGCTCCGTGGACCCTGAGCCTGCAGCTGCGGGTCTGTCCCGTGTCTGCAGCTGGGGGTCTGGCAGCTGCTGTGTGTGTTCTCGTCGGCGTGAGACGGACCCGCCAGAGACTGTTACGCTGCTGTTAAAATGAGCTTTTCATTCACTATAAACGTCTACATGAAATTAACCAAAGTGGAAACGACCCGTTTTTACCTCGTGGAAATGAACCGTTCGGCCGTGTCAGGCGATAACGGGGGACGGTTCATTTTGACGTTTTCCCACCACACAGTTCACTGAAATCGCCCTGTTCCCAGGAGTGTTTCCCTTTTCATTGGTCGCATTTCTCAATGTACCGAATCTTTGTAAGGTGGTTTCTAGCCCTGCTGGCACCTGGCAAACGCCACCCCACTAGGGGCTCGAACCCGGAGGGTGTTTAAACAGAACCAGGAGTTTGAAAATCCTCCGTGGTTTTTTTTAAGCTGATCACCCAGCTAGTGATTTCTGACCCCTCGGAGTTACGGATATAAGTGTTGCACCTCGGCGACCCCCCGGCTGCGCTCTCGGGGCGGGCTCCTCAGCGGTGGAGATCAGTGTGGCCACGCCGGGGCGATGGAGCTGAGTTACCCCAGCGGGAGTGCTGGCCCCTCGGTGCTGGTGACGCTCCATCTCCCCTGCGCGGCGTGGGCAGAGCTGTGTGTGCTGAGGGGCGCCATTGCAGGCTGGCTTTGAGGTTGGGTTTTCCTCCCCCAGGCCCGCTTGTCGCTCCCCGTCGCCCAGCCTGTGACGAAGTGGGGGATTTTCTTATTTTTTCCAACACACCTGTGACGAACTGGGAATGTTCTCAATGTTTTCTCTGAATACTGTGTGGGTGCCTCAGTTTCCCCTCTGCAGTTCTTAAGGATCTAGGTGGGGGGATCAGGGGGTGTGGTTGCTGCAGAGGAAGGGGCCAGTGCACCTAAATGCCTGACACTGTCTCCTAGCAACTGATGGCCTGGGCCCCTCCCCAGCAAGGTGCCAGCTGAAGGTGTTGGAGACAAAGAGGTCAGGTGACCCCCTGGCCCGGGGAAGGGGCTGAGCAGAGGAGGGGCCGGAGGGGTTTTTGGTCTGGAGCTGGCTGGGGACGAGGAGTGAAGTGCAGACGTGGGGGTCTGGCTCACTGCCCCCCAGAATGGACCCGGCCGAGGGGTCCGGTTCGCGGTACCTACAAGCTCTGTGTTAGCCCCTGTTCCTGTCATCGAATAAACCTCTGTGTTACTGGCTGGCTGAGAGTCACGTCTGACTGCGACGTGGGGGGGCAGGACCCTGTGGCCCCCCCAGGACCCCGCCTGGGCGGACTCGCTGGGGGAAGCGCACGGAGGGGCAGAGGAGGCTGAATGCTCCAAGGAGAGACCCAGGAGGTGAAGCCGTGGGAGCTTCTTGCCCTGCAGACAGGCTGCTCCGAGGGAGAGGAGGCTCCCCAGAGTCCTGCCTGGCTTTGTGGGGAGCAGTTCCAGAGCAGCGCCCGGGGACCCCGTGACAACACCCCAGCGCTACCGACGGTTGTGATACATTAGTCCGTCTTTCCTTAAAGCCCCAGCTCCTGGACTGACGTGACCAGGGCTGACCCTCACCTTGCATTTCACAAAACAGGCGTCTACCCCGTGCAGTTCCCGAGCATGGTGTGAAACCCACCCCTGGCTCACAGCCCGCCGGCCAATACAAACGCACCTTTGGGAACTTTTTACAAGCTCATGGTTTTGGGGGGCCGACCTCTGGGGTTCGAATGCCAGGGGCTGGCAACGCTGCACCCCCAGAAACGGACCCTGCCCTATGGGTGGGTTTCCAGCCCCACTTCCCACTCAGCATCCACACCCGCCCCATTGGCTGGTCCCCTATGCGGCTGGGCTCTTAGCTGACAGCTGTGGGGGCTGTGTAGGGCCCCCTACAGGAGAGCAGGGAGCTGCCTGGGGACGGGGTGCAAATCCCCTCGTGTCCCCGCAGGGCAGGGATCCTGTACGCCTGGGTCTGAGCTGCCAATTAACACATCGGCCGGGCCAGGGGAGGCTCCAGCCCAGCTGAACTGGCTCTGGGCAGGGCCGAGCGGCACAGACCCAGCTACTCCTAAGCAGAGGGCACTCTGGGAGCGGCTAATCCGGATCAGCTCAGCGCTGCGTTCACACGGCTCATGTTCGCTGACACGTTGCCCTGGTCCATTGTAGCTCATGCCGCTGCCATAATCCGCCCCAGCCCATGGGCCGCTCCTGCCAGTCGGGGAGGGGGAAGATTGGGGTTAAATACCCCCAGGTTCAGCCAGTCGGGGCCAGTTTGCCGCTCCGCATGGTATCGGGCCCAGGCCGGCAGCGGGGAGTCCTGGCGAGGAAACGGGGGCGGGGGGGAGCGATGCCAGCCCTGGGCCCGGCTGCCAGGGGATTTGCTGGCTGCAGACCCAGCAAACAACCCGCCCTGATTAGCCACTAGAAGGAGCCCGCAGCTGCTTTATCATGTGCCAGTGAGTCAGGCCCTTTCCGAGAAATCACCTGGGGGAGGAGAAACCTTCCCTGGCTGGGCTCCGGGGGTGCTGCTGCCTCGCTGGGCTCGGGCGCTGGGACAGAGAAATCCCCTGCCTGTGTGTGCCAGCCTGGGCCCTCCCTGCCCTGCCCTGCCCTGGGGCGCTCACCCGGGAGAGGAGAAACCTTCCCTGGCTGGGCTCTGGGGGGTGCTGCTGCCTCTCTGGGCTCTGGGGCGCTGGGACAGAGAAATCCCCTGCCTGTGTGTGCCAGCCTGGGCCCTCCCTGCCCTGCCCTGCCCTGCCCTGGGGCGCTCACCCGGGGGAGGAGAAACCTTCCCTGGCTGGGCTCCGGGGGTGCTGCTGCCTCGCTGGGCTCGGGCGCTGGGACAGAGAAATCCCCTGCCTGTGTGTGCCAGCCTGGGCCCTCCCTGCCCTGCCCTGCCCTGGGCGCTCACCCGGGAGAGGAGAAACCTTCCCTGGCTGGGCTCCGGGGGGTGCTGCTGCCTCTCTGGGCTCGGGCGCTGGGACAGAGAAATCCCCTGCCTGTGACCCAGCCTGGGCCCTCCCTGCCCTGCCCTGCCCTGGGGCGCTCACCCGGGGGAGGAGAAACCTTCCCTGGCTGGGCTCCGGGGGTGCTGCTGCCTCGCTGGGCTCGGGCGCTGGGACCGAGAAATCCCCTGCCTGTGTGTGCCAGCCTGGGCCCTCCCTGCCCTGCCCTGCCCTGGGCGCTCACCCGGGAGAGGAGAAACCTTCCCTGGCTGGGCTCCGGGGGGTGCTGCTGCCTCTCTGGGCTCGGGCGCTGGGACAGAGAAATCCCCTGCCTGTGTGCCAGCCTGGGCCCTCCCTGCCCTGCCCTGGGCGCTCACCCGGGAGAGGAGAAACCTTCCCTGGCTGGGCTCCGGAGGGTGCTGCTGCCTCGCTGGGCTCGGGCGCTGGAACAGAGAAATCCCCTGCCTGTGACCCAGCCTGGGCCCTCCCTGCCCTGCCCTGCCCTGGGGCGCTCACCCGGGGGCAGCGCTGGGGTGGGAGACCCGGAACCGGCACTAGCTGGGCATGGGGCATCGGGGGGCAAAGAGACAGGCTGAGCTGGGGGGGGTCATGCTGGTGCCCGGGGTAAAGTCCCCTATGGCTGCAGCGTGACCCCCCCCCAGCGAGTGGGGGCTGATGTTCCCCTGGCTCAGAGACTCCCGCTCTCCCCAGTGCCGGGAGGGGTCGGGGGCTCCCAAGTCTGGACAGTGCCCGGGGAAAGGCCCAGCGGGGTGAGCGAAAGCGCCCCCAGCCCGGCTGCGGAAGGGGCGGCTCGGCCGTGCTGGGGTCAGGCAGCCTGGGCCAAACGCAGCAGCCAGAGGGGATGGCTCGGGGCCGAGAGCATCGAGTGAGACCCTGAAACTGCAGCTTCCCCCCCCCCCGGCTGGCCCACCAGACAGGTCAGTGCGTGGGGGTCCCTGGGTGAGACCCGACATCCCCAGCCCCCTGAGTGGATATTACAGACCCCACACGGCACTTTCCACAGGAGCAGGGCTTTGCCCCACTGTCCTTGGCCAGCGTTTCCACTGTGCGTCTGGCTGATGCGCCCTTCCCCAGAGGTGGCTGCATTTCCGGGGGGCTGCGTGTGCTTTGTGAGGCCCTGTATGACGCAAGGAGCGCTAGCAATGGGGGGGGGCTGCGACCCTGAGCTACTTCTGCTGCTCTAAGGGAGTCGGATTTTCCATTGCGGTGACACCGAAAGGCCAGAGCCCAGCCGAGGTCCTGTTCTGCTGGGTGCTGGACAAACACATCGGCCTGACAGCCCCTGCCCTGACGAGCTGACCTAACGAGGAGGGGCTGAGGGGCTGCGGCAGTGGGTCGCGGTGTTGCCAACGCTCACAATTTTGTCACAAAGCTTGTGATATTTGGGGGTTTTGAGTAAAGTCCCAGCTCCTGGAGTCCTGGGAGTAGGGGAGCATTTCAGCGTGATTATTTGTTTTAAAGCAAGTGTCACCCTGGTGTTTGCAAAGAAAAGCTTAAAACCACAAACCCGAAAGATTCAGAAACCAAATCCCACCCCTCCATTTTTGTAAATCTCATGATTTTTTAGCCAATCTCATGATTTTTAGGGGGGTGTAATTCATGATGTTTTAATGTGTGGGGCTGGTTATTGTGCCGTGCTGGTCGGCTTGGCCTGGAGGAGGAGGCAGTCAGGTACGGAGCCGGGGATCTCTGGGTTGCCCCATGCCCTGCCCCCCAGCCCCCAGCACGTACACACAATAACCAGCCCAGGGCAGGGACAACAGGCGGGGATCCGGCTCTGTATGGCAGTTGAAATGAATTACTCAGCGGTCTGTACTGATACGCCTAGTAAGGAAGCTAGGTGTTAAAAAAAACCATTTCCTGACCCTTTGTTGTCTGTACTGTCACAGATTGAATCTGGAATGATTGTATTGTGTTGTTGTGAGAAATAAAATATGCAGAATTGTGAAATATTGTGTGCTGACTTTTCTATTTTGGGCACAGAATTCCCCCTGCAGTGATTTCCTTGCTAGGTCTCTGTGCTGCCTGCCTGGGCCCGGCTGCCAGGGATTTGCTGGCTGCAGACCCAGCAAACAACCCGCCCTGATTAGCCACTAGAAGGAGCCCGCAGCTGCTTTATCGCTGCGCCCCTGAGTCAGGCCCTTTCCGAGAAATCACCCGGGAGAGGAGAAACCTTCCCTGGCTGGGCTCCGGGGGTGCTGCTGCCTCGCTGGGCTCAGGCGCTGGGACAGAGAAATCCCCTGCCTGTGTGTGCCAGCCTGGGCCCTCCCTGCCCTGCCCTGCCCTGCCCTGGGCGCTCACCCGGGGGAGGAGAAACCTTCCCTGGCTGGGCTCCGGGGGGTGCTGCTGCGTCGCCGTAACCCAGCCTGGGCATCCATCCGGCCGGGCGGGGAGCTGGTGTCTGATGCATCTGGGACAGAGAAATCCCGTGTGCGTTAAACGTTGCCTGTGTGACCCAGCCTGGGCTTCATCTCCTGCCTGCCCTGGGGCAGCGCTGGGGTGGGAGACCCAGAACCGGCACGAGCTGGGCATGGGGCATCCGGGGGCAAAGACACAGGCTGAGCTGGGCGCGGGGGGGGGGGGGTGTCAGGTCATGCTGGTGCCTGGGATAACGACTCAGAAACCAAATAAAATGCCCCCATTTTTGTAAATCTCATGACTTTTTAGCCAATCTCATGATTGTTGGGGGGGTGTAATTCATGATGTTTTAACATGTGGGGCTGGTTATCGTGCGTACGCCTCACGGAAGAGGCGACTTCTCAAGAGGGGCCTGACGGAGCAGGTTGGCAGACTGGCTTGGGAAGTGCTGTGACGAAGTGGGGGGTTTTCTTGGTTTTTCTGTGTTTCCCAGTTGGTTGCATGCAGGGGGTGGGACTCAGTGTCCCCGGATGTTACTGGTTTAACGAGGGGAGGGGAGAGGGAGTTTGTTGGGACACAGGACCGGAGAGGGAACTCGGGACCCCGTCCGATGGCCTGGAGGATGGAGACCCCAGCGACTGGTGACCTGAAGTCCCAGCTCAGGAGTCGCAGCCGGTTCTGGCCAGTGGGGACAATGGGCTGCGAGGAGAGGACCCTGGTGACCTGACCAGCCGGTTCCAGCCAGAGGAGGCTGAGAGGAGAGGAGACCCAGGCCTGCCTGTTGAGGACCCTGTTTCCCTGGAGAGAAGCCAATGGACAGAGGGGGCTTGGGGCCGGGGATATCGGAGGCCCAGCTGGGAAGCAGGGGGGCTCTGGGCTGGAGAGGGGGAGCAGGCAGAGTCCACCTGGCTGCAGGGGGACTGGGATGTGCTGGGCTGAGGGAGGCCAGGCCTGAGGCCCTGAGAGTTTCCTGTGCTGGGTTCAACTCTCAATAAACCCTCCTGTGTTACGCTGGCTGAGAGTCACTCTGGGCTAGAGAACAGGGTGAGGTGGGGGATTGTCCCCTTCGGGGGTTAGGAGGCCTGGGGGGCCCAGAGCGAGGGGACTCCCTGAGGGGGCCCACGGCAGAGACAGACGTGCTGAGGCTCAGAGAGGTGCGGCTCCAGGAGGTGGAGGGGCCTGACCCCGAGAGAGAGGGGCCCCCCGAGAAGGGCTGTCGCACTGAAAGGGGCACCCCCCACGGGCTGCACGGGGCCACCAGTGGGCACCATCTGTGAGTCTGCGACAAGTGCTGATGAAATGCAATATTTCCCCCCACATCCTGTGTAATTACCTTGTGGAACTCCCTGCCACAGGATGTCACTGAACCCAAGAACTAAGTAAAACTCACAGAGGGACAGGCCACTTCTGTGGCTCACAGACTGCCCAGGGCTAGACCAGTTTATGCTGACAATGGGCAGGAATATCACACCTCGCGCTGCAGGGCCTGAGCCCATCTCTGAGATCACAGGGCAGGAGGAGCCCTGACATGGGGCAGATTGTCCCACAGCTGCTCCTGCAGGCCCTGGCCCCTGGCTCTGCCCCGGCCGGCGCCGGTCACTGGCACGGATGGGAGCCTGGCTCGGAGGCCCCTGGCTCTGCCCCGGCCGGCGCTGGTCACTGGGCAGCCGGGATCCTGGGCTAAGTGGACCTGGGGTCTGATCCAGTGCAGCATCCCTGTGTGCCTCGATAATAATCCCCTTTGCGGCTGCCCCTGCCCCGTGTGTGTCCCTGGGGGGGGATGCCCTGACCGTCCTCCCACCCCGACTCCTCACCCGCTCCAGGAAACAGCTTCAGTTCCATTCTCCTCCCGGTTAGAAAACGAGAGGGATCCCGGGGGCTTTGGGGTGCACAGTGACCCCGAGCTGGTGTAGGACCTGCACAAACACAACGCCGGGCACCCCCCGAGCCTGGCTGGGACTAGAGACTGTTCCACCAACACTGCGCCCCTCCGCACCCCAAATCTGCCCCTCCCGCACCCCCCTCGGTCAGCGCTCGCCGCCACCAGCCAGCTCAGCCTGGGCCGCCGCTCACAGCCTGGGCCTGAGGTGTCTTTCGGTGCCTCGGTACAAAAGGAGGCTCCCCCCCGGAAAACCCCCACTGCATGGAGAACTGGGGTGAGGGAGCTGCTCCCAGCCCCCTGCCCAGGCCAGAGCAGCCCCAGCTATGGGGCGTACAAAGGTGCCCCGGGGCTGGGGAACAGACCTGGGCCCGTCTATCCCAGTCTGGGGGTTGGCAGGTGTCGGGAGGGGTGATAAGCGGCTGTGGGGAGGGATCGCTCAGTGGTTTGAGCATCGGCCGGCTAACCCCAGGCTCCCTGGGAGGGACAGACGGGGGGAGCTGGGGTACAAATCTCTAACGTGGGTGTAAATCAGGATAACTCGTCATGGCTCCGCGCTGATCTACGCCCTCCAGGCCCCGTGTACCCCCCAATGAGTCCCACATGCCGCCTGCGCTCGGAGAGGTTTATTGGGTACAACAGAGGGGCCGGCCCGGAACTCATTCATCATAGAACTTGGGGATCTCGTCCCCCAGGAACACCTGCTCCACGGCGCCCGACTTGGTGATGGTGACGAGATAAATAACCCCCCCGCTGGAGCCGTCCCGGCTCATGGCCAGGGC
This sequence comes from Mauremys reevesii, assembly GCF_016161935.1. Classification (NCBI taxonomy): domain Eukaryota; kingdom Metazoa; phylum Chordata; order Testudines; family Geoemydidae; genus Mauremys; species Mauremys reevesii. The sequence continues at coordinate 571,339 of NW_024100804.1, read as the reverse complement.
AATGGCTGGGGAGAGAGAGGAGGGGTTAGTGAATCGGTGCCACCAGAGGGGACAGGCCCCGTGTCCTGTTCCCTGGACCCCTGAGCCAGCCGGTCCCCCACCCTGGGGCTGGATCACAGACAGCACCCCCCAGAGGGGACAGGCCCCCTGCCCCATTCCCTGCCCCCCTGAGCCAGCCAGTCCCTGCCCTGGGGCCAGATGGAAGCCGGCGCCCCCCAGAGGGGACAGGCCCCATGACCTGTTCCCCGCCCCCCCGAGCCAGCCAGTCCCTGCCCAGGGGCCGGATTGGGGCCACCGCGCCCTGGACCTGCCTAACCCCGCCCGGGGGCAGTTACCGTTCTTGGTGAACTGGCGACACTCCTCTGGACTCATCCCAGGCTTATAGGCTGCATCCACGTAGCCGTAAATGTAGCTGCTGCCGGAGCCGCCGATGGAGAAGGGGTGGCGAGTGAGCATCCCCCCCAGCGTCCCGTACACCTGCGGGAGCGAACACAGGCCAGGTGAGAGCCCCGGCCGGGCGGGGGCAGGGGGCTGTGTCACCGCGGACAGGGGGTGACTAACGCCGACATGCAAAGCACTGACTGCAGTAACGACCGGCCGTTCCCTCGGCCCCCTGCCGGGTCTCAGGGTGGGCGTCTCTCCTCGCCGCCCTGCATGGCACGGACACGCAGCCAGGCCTTGGGGCCTACCCAGCCTGCGGCCACCGGAGCCCCAACGGGGCAGGAGGTTCTGGGTTCAGATCCCCCTGGGGGTGCTGGCCTGGCTCCCGGTGGCTGGTGACCCACCCAGCGATGGCCAAGGGAGGGAACGAGGACACGTTAACGGGGCGTTTTTACCAAGCCTGGCCGGGCCGAGGGGCCACGGGGCCCTGCGGGAAAGTGACCGGGACGTACCTGGGTGAGGGGGGGGGGCTCCTTGCCCGGCTGGCGGGTGAGATGCGGCGCTCAGCCCCGCTGGGGGCGGTTAATGCTTCGCCCCCTTTCTGTCTGCCCGAGGGGGTCAGGCCCCTTTGCACCCTGGGGGCAGGCTGTTCTGGAGCATTAACTGGTTTGGATGGGACGCTGCAGGGAGAAGGGGATGGGCCGAGGGGAGGGGGTCACAGCACAGACACTGCAGCCAGGCTCTGTGGGGCGCCAGGCCGGTGGATACCGTAGGGGGCAGACGGACCCCCCCCCGGCTGCCAGCCCCCCCCAGCCTCACCTGCCCCCCTTTCTTCCGGTCCCATCCCGCCACCATGAGATGCGCCGACAGCTCCTCCTTGTACTTGTAGCTGACGCCTTTCACCAGGCTGGCGGCCGCCAGGACCAGCGGGGCCTCGTCCATGTCCAGGCTGGGGAGAGGAAGGGGGGGGGGGTGTCAGTGAGAACAGGAGGAGCCCCCCCCAGGGGCCCTGCGAGCTCCAGCCCCCCCTCCCCCTGCACCCCCAGGGGACCCCGCCCGGCCTCCCGCCCTACCTGTGCAGCTCCAGCTGGTAATGCACCATGTCCGCGACGGCCTGGGCGTCGGCGGCGGAGCCGGAGAGAGCGCAGTAAATCCGCTCGTGCAGCGGGGCCAGCTTATCGAAGACCCGGTTCACCACGGCCTCCCTGGGGTGGGGGGAGAATCCAGATCCCAGCGTGAAATCCAGAGCGGCGAGCGCAGAGCCGGAGTCAGACCCGGCGCCCAGACTCAGAATCCAGGACCTGCCCCATTCCCAGCCCCTGTGGTGGGGTGGGACACGCGCCCACCCCTGCTCTAGTGTAAGGCAGGGAAAGGGTTAACGGCCTGCAGACCCCCAATCCTGCTCCCCCTGCCCAGCAGAGAGAGGCTGCACCTGGGCTCTGAGCAGGGCCAGGCCTGGCTGTGGGTCGCTTCGCAGGAGAACCGGGGCTGGAACCCGGGGGGGTGTGTGGACGTTCTGGGAGGCTGCTCCCGGCGGCTGCAGAGAGCCTGGCTGTGGGTCACTTCGCAGGAGAATCGGGGCTGGAACCCGGGGTGTGTGTGGACGTTCTGGGAGGCTGCTCCCGGCGGCTGCAGAGAGCCTGGCAGTGGGGGGCTTCGCAGGAGAACCGGGGCTGGAACCCGGGGGGTGTGTAGACGCTCTGGGAGGCTGCTCCCGGCGGCTGCAGAGAGCCTGGCTATGGGGGGCTTCGCAGGAGAACCGGGGCTGGAACCCGGGGTGTGTAGACGCTCTGGGAGGCTGCCCGGCGGCTGCAGAGAGCCTGGCTATGGGGGCTGCAGGAGAACCGGGCTGGAACCCGGGGTGTGTAGGCGCTCTGGGAGGCTGCTCCCGGCGGCTGCAGAGAGCCTGGCAGTGGGGGCTTCGCAGGAGAATCGGGGCTGGAACCCGGGGGGTGTGTGGACGCTCTGGGAGGCTGCTCCCGGCGGCTGCAGAGAGCCTGGCTGTGGGGCCGAGGAGAACCGGGCTGGACCCCGGCGTGTGTGCGGATGCTCTGGGAGGCTGCTCCCGGCGGCTGCAGAGAGCCTGGCAGTGGGGGGCTTCGCAGGAGAACCGGGGCTGGAACCCGGCGTGTGTGTGGACGCTCTGGGAGGCTGCTCCCGGCGGCTGCAGAGAGCCTGGCAGTGGGGCCGCAGGAGAACCGGGGCTGGAACCCGGCGTGTGTGCGGACGCTCTGGGAGGCTGCTCCCGGCGGCTGCAGAGAGCCTGGCTGTGGGGGGCTTCGCAGGAGAACCGGGGCTGGAACCCGGGGGGTGTGTAGATGCTCTGGGAGGCTGCTCCCGGTGGCTGCAGAGAGCCTGGCAGTGGGGGGCTTCGCAGGAGAACCGGGGCTGGAACCCGGGGGGTGTAGACGCTCTGGGAGGCTGCTCCCGGCGGCTGTAGAGAGCCTGGCTGTGGGTCGCTTCGCAGGAGAACCGGGGCTGGAACCCGGGGGGTGTGTAGACGCTCTGGGAGGCTGCTCCCGGCGGCTGCAGAGAGCCTGGCTGTGGGGGGATTCGCAGGAGAACCGGGGCTGGAACCCGGGGGGTGTGTAGACGCTCTGGGAGGCTGCTCCCGGCGGCTGCAGAGAGCCTGGCTGTGGGGGGCTTCGCAGGAGAACCGGGGCTGGAACCCGGGGGGTGTGTGGACGCTCTGGGAGGCTGCTCCCGGCGGCTGCAGAGAGCCTGGCTGGGGGTCGCGTCGCAGGAGAACCGGGGCTGGAACCCGGGGTGTGTAGACGCTCTGGGAGGCTGCTCCCGGCGGCTGCAGAGAGCCTGGCAGTGGGGGGCTTCGCAGGAGAACCGGGGCTGGAACCCGGGGGGTGTGTAGACGCTCTGGGAGGCTGCTCCCGGCGGCTGCAGAGAGCCTGGCAGTGGGGGGCTTCGCAGGAGAACCGGGGCTGGAACCCGGGGTGTGTGCGGACGCTCTGGGAGGCTGCTCCCGGCGGCTGCAGAGAGCCTGGCAGTGGGGGGCTTCGCAGGAGAACCGGGGCTGGAACCCGGGGTGTGCAGACGCTCTGGGAGGCTGCTCCCGGTGGCTGCAGAGAGCCTGGCTGTGGGGCGCTTCGCAGGAGAACCGGGGCTGGAACCCGGGGTGTGCGGACGCTGGGAGGCTGCTCCCGGCGGCTGCAGAGAGCCTGGCAGTGGGGGGCTTCGCAGGAGAACCGGGGCTGGAACCCGGGGTGTGCAGACGCTCTGGGAGGCTGCTCCCGGCGGCTGCAGAGAGCCTGGCAGTGTGGGGCTTCAGGAGAACCGGGCTGGAACCCGGGGGTGTGTAGACGCTCTGGGAGGCTGCTCCCGGTGGCTGCAGAGAGCCTGGCAGTGGGGGCCGCAGGAGAACCGGGCTGGAACCCGGGGGGTGTGCGGACGCTCTGGGAGGCTGCTCCCGGCGGCAGCAGAGAGCCTGGCTGTGGGGGGCTTCGCAGGAGAATCGGGGCTGGAACCCGGGGTGTGTAGACGCTCTGGGAGGCTGCTCCCGGCGGCTGCAGAGAGCCTGGCAGTGGGGGGCTTCGCAGGAGAACCGGGGCTGGAGCCCGGGGTGTGCAGACGCTCTGGGAGGCTGCTCCCGGCGGCTGCAGAGAGCCTGGCAGTGGGGGCTTCGAGGAGAACCGGGCTGGAACCCGGGTGTGTGTGGACGCTCTGGGAGGCTGCTCCCGGCGGCTGCAGAGAGCGGGGCTGCGGGGGGCTGTGCAGGAGAAGCGGGGCTGGACCCCGGGGTGTGTAGACGCTCTGGGAGGCTGCTCCCGGCGGCTGCAGAGAGCCTGGCAGTGGGGGGCTTCGCAGGAGAACCGGGCTGGAACCCGGGGGTGTGTAGATGCTCTGGGAGGCTGCTCCCGGGGGCTGCGGAGAGCCAGCCACTGGGGGCCGTCGCTGGAGACCCGGGGCTGGAACCCGGGGGGTGTGGACGCTCTGGGAGGCTGCTCGGCGGCTGCAGAGAGCCTGGCAGTGGGGGCCGCCCAGGAGAACCGGGGCTGGAACCCGGGTGCAGACGCTCTGGGAGGCTGCTCGGCGGCTGCAGAGAGCCTGGCAGTGTGGGGCTGCAGGAGAACCGGGGCTGGAACCCGGGGTGTGTGTGGACGCTCTGGGAGGCTGCTCCCGGCGGCTGCAGAGAGCCTGGCTGTGGGGGGCTGTGCAGGAGAACCGGGGCTGGAACCCGGGGTGTGTGTGGACGCTCTGGGAGGCTGCTCCCGGCGGCTGCAGAGAGCCTGGCTGTGGGGGGCTTCGCAGGAGAACCGGGGCTGGAACCCGGGGGGTGTGTAGACGCTCTGGGAGGCTGCTCCTGGCGGCTGCAGAGAGCCTGGCTGTGGGGGGCTTCGCAGGAGAACCGGGGCTGGAACCCAGGGTGTGTGTGGACGCTCTGGGAGGCTGCTCCCGGCGGCTGCAGAGAGCCTGGCAGTGGGGGGCTGTGCAGGGAGACGGGAGGGGGGCTCTTGTGCGGCTGGAGAGCTCGGCTGGGCCCCGGGGGAAGCAGAGGGGCTGAGGACAGGAGCCAGGTGGACGGGGGTGGGGCTGGGACGTGCACCAAGTTATGGCAGGGTCTCCCCGACTCCAGACTGAGTGATCACATGCTCCAGTGGGAACCGGGACCCCCGGAGAGCAGCGACAGGGCAGCCAGGGGATGGGGAGAGGCTCCGACAGCCCCTCCAACGGCGCCCGGCCCATCCAGTGTCCCTACGCAGGGGAGCGAGAGAGATTCCCTCTATTCACCAGGGACCGGAACAGGCGTCCCACCGAGAAGCGATGAGGATGATCCGTGCCTGATCCGGGGCGAGCCGGCCCCACTGCAGAGCCCGGCCCCAGCGCAGGCCAAACCCCAAACACCAGGTGTGACCCCGGCCCGGAGGGGGTGACAGACACCCGAGGAACAGCCCTGCGCCCGGGATACAGAGCAGTGATAATTCCCCCCGATGCCCGTCGCACGGGGGCCTGTCCCCCGGCTGAGGCCCGGCACTTACCCCGCAGACACCCGGGAGTCGGAGCCCACCACGACCCCGCCGTCAAACTCCACTGCCATGATGGTCGTCTGGGGAAAGGGGGGAGATGGGTTCAGTGCAGGGACCCTCAGAGCCGGGGGAGACTGAGGGTCACCCCACGCCCTGCAGGGAGCCGGCACAGGGCACCCCCAAACCAGAGAAGACCGGCCGTGTTTGCATCCTGTGGGCTCCACACTGACCCGTCCGGCTCAATGGGGCGACAGGCAGGAATCTCGGCTCATGAACCCCACAGCACAACCCCCAGTGGGGCTGGAGGGGCTGCTGGCAGAGAGCGTAACTGGCCCACACACTGTGATGCTACTGGGGGGAAAGGGGAGCCAGGACTCCTGGGTTCTCTCCAGGCTCTGGGAGGGGAGTGGGGGCTGGTGGGTCAGAGCAAGGAGCCTGGGGGCCAGGACTCCTGGGTTCTCTCCCCAGCTGTGGGGGCTGGTGGGTTAGAGCAGGATGGGGCTGGGAGCCAGGACTCCTGGGTTCTGTTCCCGGCTCTGGGATGGGAGTCAGGGCTGGTGGGTCAGAGCAGGGGGGCTGGGAGCCAGGACTCCTGGGTTCCCTCCCAGCTCTGGAAGGGGAGGGGAGGGGGGGCTGGTGGGTTAGAGCAGGGGGAGCTGGGAGCCAGGACTCCTGGGTTCTCTCCCCGGCTGTGGGTGCTGGTGGGTTAGAGCAGCGGGGCTGGGAGCCAGGACTCCTCGGTTCTGTTCCCGGCTCTGGGACAGGAGTGGGGTCTGGTGGGTGAGAGCAGGGGGAGCTGGGGGGCCAGGACTCCTGGGTTCTCTCCCCGGCTCTGTGTGGGAGTGAAACTTGTTCCCTAGAAGCGAAAGCCCCTTATCTCTGACCCAGCCGGTCCCGTCCAGCACGTGGCTCCGTGGGATCAGAGCGGGGTGGCTCTGGGATCTGATCACACCTGGCAAAGGGCCTGTTATGACCTGTGACAAAGGCCTGGCAGCTGGGTACAGAGTCCTGGGGCTGGCAGAGCCGGGGGGGGGGGGGGGGGTTGGCTCCTGCACCTGGTGCCCGGAATGGGCAGGTGCTAAGGGCGGCGGCTGCGTTACCAGTACGGTGTGTTTACACCAGGGAGCGCCCAGCTAGGGCGCCAGGTTCGGGGTGATGGGGGGGCACACGGCACCTCCCAGCCAGAGCCCCCCATTCCCAGGCCACTGGTCTGACCCAGGCCACCTGCGCCACTGGGGAGCAACACGGAAATAGTCATTGGCAGGGGGGAGAGGCTATGCCTGTGTGGGCCAATGGTTAGGGCCCCCACCTGGGAGGGGGCGACCCTGGGTCCTGTCCCCCATTCGCTATTCAGAGGGCAACAGCTGCCAAGGAGAGAGGGAGGGAGCCCCCCACCCCAGAGCAGCCTGTAGCCCAGGGGTCAGGCCAGGGGTTCTCAAACTGGGGGTTGGGACCCCTCAGGGGGTCACAAGGTTATTACATGGGGGGGGTCACGATCTGTCAGCCTCCACCCCAAACCTCACTTTGCCTCCAGCATTTATAATGGTGTTAAATATCAAAACGTGTGTTTTTAATTGATAAGGGGGGGGGGGTGGTTGTGTTAAGAGGTTTGCTGTGTGAAAGGGGTCACCCGTACAGAGCTGGGTTAGAGCTCTCCACGGGGGAGACCCCCTGTTCAAACCCCTCCCCGCCAGGCAGAGGGGGGAACGGAACTGGTGTGTGCATGAACTGCGGGGCTGGAAGCTATGGGGGGGGCACCCCATGCCCCTGCTCTGGCTGGATTTGGAAAGGGACCCGATCCAATAAGCAGCCTCGGTGCAGGCCCACTGGCTCGGGCCCCACAGGTCACGTAGGCAGCTGAACGCTGCCCTGCCGGGTTCGCGGGTAGGCGGGAGCCAGGTGTCCGGGGGGGGGGGGGGCAGGGCACAGGCCCAGAGGCAGGAACTCCCGCGCCGAGGGGATGTTACCCTGAGGAACGCGGCGCCCAGAGAGTTTAGCGCCGACAGGGCGAGGCGGGAGATCGGTGGATCGCAGAGGAGCTGGGCCGGAGGGGCCCAGCTCGCGGGTTAACGCAGCCAAGTACTTTCCTGGATCCCCGGGGAGTCTCTCTCGCTCCCTAGTAGATTTTCTAGCCCTTTAATCCTTCTCATGGCTCTTCTCTGTCCCCTCCCCAATTTATCCCCAGCCTGCGGGCCCCAGACCCGGACCCAGGCTCCCAGCCGTGGTTGCACCGGGGCCAAATCCCGCGGGAAAATCCCCTCCCTGCCCAGCTCGAGATTCCCCTCGATCTGTCCCACTGGCCCCTCTGTCCACAGCGCGGCCCTGGGAGCTGCTGGTCAGCTCCTTAGCCACCACCATGGCCCCATGGCTCAAACACCTTCACTGACCTGCCTCCCTGTGTGAGGGTATTTCACAGGGGGAACTGAAACACAGCCAGGGACGGAACCCAGGAGTCCTGGCTCCCGGCCCCCCCACTCTAACCCACCAGCCCCCACTCCCCTCCCAGAGCTGGGGAGAGAACCCAGGAGTCCTGCCTCCCAGACCCCCCTCCTCTGCTCTAATTGCTAGTGCCCACTCCCCTCCTGCACCTGGGAACAGAACCCAGGAGTCCTGGCTCCCAGCCCCCCCTGCTCTAACCACCAGCCCCCACTCCCCTCCCAGAGCCGGGGAGAGAACCCAGGAGTCCTGGCTCCCAGCCCCCCTGCTCTGACCCACCAGCCCCCACTCCACTCCCGGAGCCGGGGAGAGAACCCAGGAGTCCTGGCTCCCAGCCCCACTGCTCTAACCCACCAGCCCCCACTCCCCTCCCAGAGCCGGGGAGAGAACCCAGGAGTCCTGGCTCCCAGCCCCACTGCTCTAACCCACCAGCCCCCACTCCCCTCGCGGAGCCGGGGAGAGAACCCAGGAGTCCTGGCTCCCAGCCCCACTGCTCTAACCCACCAGCCCCCACTCCCCTCCCAGAGCCAGGGACAGACCCAGGAGTCCCGGCTCCCAGCCCCCGCTCTAACCACCAGCCCCACTCCCTCCCAGAGCCGGGAGAGAACCCAGGAGTCCTGGCTCCCAGCCCCCTGCTCTAACCACCAGCCCCACTCCCCTCCCGGAGCCAGGGAGAGAACCCAGGAGTCCCGGCTCCCAGCCTCCCCTGCTCTAACCACCAGCCCCCACTCCCCTCCCGGAGCCGGGGAGAGAACCCAGGAGTCCTGGCTCCCAGCCCCACTGCTCTAACCCACCAGCCCCCACTCCCCTCCCAGAGCCGGGGAGAGAATCCAGCAGTCCTGGCTCCCAGCCCCCCCTGCTCTAACCCACCAGCCCCCACTCCCCTCCCAGAGCTGGGAGAGAACCCAGGAGTCCTGGCTCCCAGCCCCCCCTGCTCTAACTCCCCCCCCAGAGCTGGCACCACCAGACTGTGCAGCTCTTGGCTTCCACTGAAAGAACAAGTAAGTTTCTGGCTCTGGTGGCTTGAGAACATGTGGCCAACGGGAGCCGGGGGCCCGGAGGACACACGGACCCTCTGTCCATTAGCGTTTAACAAATCTCAGCATTTGTGAACGTTTCGGGCTGGCAGTTCTGCACGTTGGGGTGGGGGCATTGGGGGGTTTCAAGGAGGCACGTATGGGGGTGCAGCAGGGACATATGGGGTGCAGCAGGGAGACATGCGGGGTTGCAGGGGCACATGGGAGCCAGGACTCCTGGGTTCTATGCCTGATCTCTGGGGCGGGAGGAGGGTCTGCAGTAGGGGCATATGGGGTGCAAGGAGGGGCAGTGGGACACTGGCGGGAGGGTCCTGTAGGGGGAGCAGCAGGGAGGGGGCAATGGGGGGCAGCAGCGGGAGACGGGGCCGGCAGACACGAGGCGGAGGGGTGTGGGAGGGGGCACATGGGGGCAGTGGGGAATGGGGCCGGCAGAGACGGGACAGCGGGGAGGGGGTGGAAGGGCACATGGGGGCAGCAGGGGACATGGGGTTAGTAGCAGAGACGGGACAGCACAGCGGGGATGGAGGGGGCACATGGGGGCAGCGCGGGGAGATGGGGCCGGCAGAGACGGGACAGCGGGGGGATGGAGCGGGCGGCAGGTGGGGGCACATGGGGGCAGCGGGGGGACATGGGGTTAGTAGCAGAGACGGGACAGCGGGGGGATGGAGGGGGCACATGGGGGCAGAGCGGGGAGATGGGGCCGGCAGAGACGGGACAGCGGGGGGGGGGGGGGGGGATGGAGCGGGCGGCAGGAGGGGGGCACAGGGGGGCCGCGGGGGGAGATGGGGCCGGCAGAGACGGGACAGCGCGGGGTGGGTTGGAGCAGGCGGCAGGTGGGGGCACATGGGGGCAGCAGGCGGATCCCAGCCGACCCCCGAGCCCCTTTCAGGGTGTAAACGGGAAAAGTTCGCGCCGCCCGAAAGCGAAAGCGGCTCGGAGCCGGGCCGGGGGGGCTGGGAGGAGGCTGAAGCCGCCCGACTCCCGCAGCCCCCGGGGGCCCGAGCCGGGCACCGCCCCGGGGGGGGCCCGATCCGAGCCGGGCAGCCCCTAGGGCAATTCATGGGGCGCCCCCACTTTAACCCCCCCCCCAGATCTCCCCGCAGCGGATCCCTCCCCCGGCCCCACTTACCCCCGTGCGGACCTCCCCGTCCGCCCAGCCGGGCCCCCCGCAGCCCGCCATGGTGCAGCGACCCCGGGAGCGAAGCACCAGCGCCCGGGACAGCTCCGGGACCAGCCGCGCCTGCCCCGCCCTCCCTGCAGCGCCGCCCAGCGCCGCCAGGGGGCGTCCGGCACCCAGCGCCTCTGGGAACCTGTCCCGCCGCGCTCTGCCTGGCAACAGGTGATGCCCGGGGCTGGGGGGCGGGGCTGGGAGTCCCCCTCCCCCGCGTCCCAAACCGCTTCCCCCATCCATCATCTGCGGGGCCCTGACACCGGGTGAGGGGCGGGTGGGGCCCTGCCTGCCCCGGGCCATACAGGAACCGCCTGGGCGGCTGCACTGGGCAGGGGGGCTGGGCCAGGGGCCTGGCAGCTGTGGGGACCCCTATAGCCCTGCGCACCCCCAGCATCTCACTGGCTACAGCAGGGGGGTCCGGTCCCCTGGGGTGGGAGGCCCTGGGCGGGGTGCAGAGTGAGCTCACCCCACCTCACCCCATAGCAGTGGGGCTGGCTGGGCTGGGCTGGGCTGGCCCCACCTGTGCCATGGGGCTGGATGGGCTGAGCTCTGGGCTGGCCCCACCTGTGCCATGGGGCTGGCTGGGCTCTGGGCTCGCCCCACCTGTGCCATGAGGCTGGCTGGGCTGGGCTCTGGGCTGGCCCCACCTGTGCCATGGGGCTGGCTGGGCTGGGCTGGCCCCACCTGTGCCATGGGGCTGGACTGGGCTCTGGGCTGGGCTGGCCCCACCTGTGCCATGGGGCTGGCTGGGCTGGGCTCTGAGCTGGCCCCACCTGTGCCATGGGGCTGGCTGGGCTGGGCTGGCCCCACCTGTGCCATGGGGCTGGACTGGGCTCTGGGCTGGCCCCACTTGTGCCATGGGGCTGGGCTGGGCTCTGGGCTGGCCCCACCTGTGCCATGGGGCTGGCTGGGCTGGGCTGGGCTCTGGGCTGGCCCCACCTGTGCCATGGGGCTGGCTGGGCTGAGCTCTGGGCTGGCCCCACCTGTGCCATGGGGCTGGCTGGGCTGGGCTCTGGGCTGGCCCCACCTGTGCCATGGGGCTGGGCTGGGCTCTGGGCTGGCCCCACCTGTGCCATGGGGCTGGCTGGGCTGGGCTGGCCCCACCTGTGCCATGGGGCTGGACTGGGCTCTGGGCTGGCCCCACTTGTGCCATGGGGCTGGCTGGGCTCTGGGCTGGCCCCACCTGTGCCATGGGGCTGGGCTGGGCTCTGGGCTGGCCCCACCTGTGCCATGGGGCTGGCTGGGCTGGGCTGGCCCCACCTGTGCCATGGGGCTGGCTGGGCTGGGCTCTGAGCTGGCCCCACCTGTGCCATGGGGCTGGCTGGGCTGGGCTGGCCCCACCTGTGCCATGGGGCTGGGCTGAGCTCTGGGCTGGCCCCACCTGTGCCATGGGGCTGGCTGGGCTCGGCTCTGGGCCCCGGGACCTGGCCCCACCTGTGCCATGGGGCTGGGCTGGGCTGGCCCCACCTGTGCCATGGGGCTGGCTGGGCTGGGCTGGCCCCACCTGTGCCATGGGGCTGGCTGGGCTGGGCTGGCCCCACCTGTGCCATGGGGCTGGCTGGGCTCTGGGCTGGCCCCACCTGTGCCATGGGGCTGGCTGGGCTGGGCTCTGAGCTGGCCCCACCTGTGCCATGGGGCTGGGCTGGGCTCTGGGCTGACCCCACCTGTGCCATGGGGCTGGCTGGGCTCTGGGCTGGCCCCACCTGTGCCATGGGGCTGGCTGGGCTGGGCTGGGCTGGCCCCACCTGTGCCATGGGGCTGGCTGGGCTCGGCTCTGGGCCCCGGGACCTGGCCCCTGGGGTCTCAGCGCCACTCAGGGTCCGTCCACACGGGAATAAAAGCCCCTGGCGCAGGCAGCCGGGTTCGCTGAGTCGGGCTCGTGGGGCTCGGGGTGCCGGCTGCACGTGGCAGTGGGGACGATCCGGCTCCCCTGGAGGCCAGGGCCTGACGTCTCAGGGAGGGCCCCAGAGCCGGGCTCCAGCCCCGGCCCGAAATCCACACGCGATTTCTTGTCCCGCCAGCCCGAGTCAGCCGGCCCGGCCCTGAGACCTGGTGGGGGGGGAATGGGCCTTTGGCGCCGTGTGGACGTCCCCTCGGTCACTGAGCCCTGCCCAGGCCGCCCCCCGCCCCTGCAGACAGGCCCAGGCAGGCGTGACACCCACCAGTGTCCGACCAGCCTCCGGAAAGGTCCCCGGGGCCAGGTTGCAGCGCCGGTGCGGGGAGCCGAGCCCAGCCTCTCCCACGGGGCGGGAGCCACTTCGGCCTGGATGGGGGGGGGGGGGTCGAAGCGGGACACTCCAGCGAATCCCAGGACCCCTGGGGGCTCTGCACTGGCCGGGGGCTGGAGAGACCTGGGTGCAGCTCGGCCCCCAGCTGTAACCTGGGCCAGTAGCCCCCCCGGGGGGGGCAGCAGGGGTGTGACCATAATTCCACAACTGCCTGTGAGGTGCCCAGAGGCCACGGTGACGGGCGCGATGTGAGTCCCACAGCTACACGGACCTGCCTGGATCCCATGGCCTGGGGTCAGGCTGACCCCTCGCTGCACCGGGCTGGCTGGGAGCAGAAATCCCCCTGGACCCCCCCCCAGCTGCAGGTGCAGGGAGGGGGATCTGCGCCGTGGGGGGATTTATTATTTCATGCAACAGCAATTCACACCCAGCCTCTGCCCCAGGGTCACGGCCTGACCCCGGCGTGGGAATTCCCTGCCCCCCCCACCCAGTCAGCTGGGGAGCTGCCCCCCGCCCAGGGGGGGTCTCTGAGAAGGGGGGGCGCAGAGCCCCCAGCCCGGCTGTAATTGTGCGGACCCAGGGGGCGTCACTTGCTATGGGGGAGGGCAGCTCCCCCCATTATTCATAGGCCAACAGGCTCCATTATCCCCCCCCCCCCCAGCTCAGCCGGTTACGCGCTGGCTCATCCCATGTAACGCGCTATGGCCCCCCCGGGGCGGGCTCTGCGCTAATCCGGTTTCACTTTCACTTTCGGGAAGCCGCCTCCTTTCCCAGAAGCGGATCGGGGCAGCCGGGGGCTTCCCAGGGCGGGCGGCGAACCCGGTGCCGGACCCGCCTCTCTCCGCCTCCGCCCCCCAGTTCGCGGCCCCTCGCCCGGGCCAGGAGTTGCGGGCGGCGCGTTTCCACAGGCCGGCTGCGGAGCGGGGCCAGGAATTGCCCCCGGCGCCTGGGATTCGCTAGCCCCGGAGCAGCCTCATCCAGACCCCGGCCCGCACCGAGGAAAGCGGGAGACCCGAAGCGGAGTGGAACTGGATCGGCAGGACAGGTTCTGCGGTCACTCCGGCGCGGCGCTGAGCGCAGTGACCCGAGCGGCCGCCAGAGGGCGCCCCCGGCGGGGACCGGCCGCAGCTGGGACTAGGGGGATTTAGACACTCGCTGCTGAGCGCGGCAGGGACCGGCCGCTGCCGGGCCTAGGGGATTTAGACACTCGCTGCTGAGCGCGGCAGGGCCCGGCCCGGGCATGAAGCCGGCCATGGCCTGGCTCTCCCTGCCCCTGGCGGTGCTGCTGGATTTCCTCACCCTGCGCCTGGCCCTGCGGCTCTGCCCCCTGCTGCAGGCCTGGGACCCCCTGGCGCTGGCCTGGGGGGTGGCGCTGGCGCGGGGGGCACTGCTGAGCCTGAGTGCCCAGGCTGCCCGCGGCAGGGGGCAGGGGCTGCCCGGGGGCTGCGGGAGGCGCTGCTGCCCTGGCCGCCCTGCTCAGCCTGCTGCTGCCCGGCTACGTGACCCTGCAGGCGCTGGCCCAGCCCCGGCGCCTCGGAGCTGCTGCACGGCTGGGGCGAGGGGACGTCTTCGGCCTGACCTACGGCGCGGCGGGGCTGGCGGCCGCGCTCTGGCACCAGCTGTTCCCCGCCGGCAGGGGGGAGCCGGGGCCCTCGGCCTCGCTGGGCCGGCTGCTGGCCTGCGTGAGGCCCGACCTGCTGCGCTTCGTGGCCGTCGCGGGGTTCCTGGTGCTCTCCTCGCTCGGTGAGTCGGGGGACGGGGGCTGCGGGCGCGAGGGGGAGAGGCCCCGGGTCCAGTCCCTGCCTCCCTGAGCCAGCCGGTCCCTGCCCAGGGGCCAGATCGCACAGAAACCAGCTGGGTGTTTCTGGGCAGAGACTGTCTCTTCCTGTCTGTGCAGCGCCCGGCGCGACGGGGCCCTGACCCTGAGTCCGGTGTGCATGACTGGGCCCTCCGATGGGGTGTGTGTGTGTGTGTGTGTGTGTGTGTGTGTGTGTGCGGGGGGCGGGGGTCACAGGGTCCTGGGCCCAGTGTGAGTAGTGTCTGCACACTCACAGAATGAAGGCTGCACAAATATAGGAAATGACCCTGAGTGGGTGAGAGGTGGCCTCGCTGGACTCTAACCACCAGACCCCACTCCCCTCCCAGAACTGGGAGAGAACCCAGGCGTCTGGGCTCCCAGCCCCCCCTGCTCTAACCCACCAGCCCCCACTCCCCTCCAGAGCCGGGGAGAGAACCCAGGAGTCCTGGCTCCCAGCCCCGCCCCTCCCCCCACTCTAACTGACCAGTCCCTACTCCCCTCCTGGAGAACCCAGGAGTCCTGACCCCAGGTGCTGTTGGGTTGCAGGGGAGATGGCGATCCCCTACTACACAGGGCGCATGACTGACTGGATCGTGAGCGAGGACGACCCCTCGGCCTTCGTCCGGGCCATCTGGGCCAGGTCCCTCATCACAGTCGGCAGGTAGGGCTGGGGGAGCTGGGGTCACGGGGGTGGGGCAACGTGTATGGAGCATGGGGAGAAGAGGGGGGTCATGGGGGGTGGAGGGGAGCTGGGGTCATGTGTCCGGGGATCTGTATAACAAGATCCCTGCAGGAATTCAGGGGCATGTCTGGGGGATCGTGGCTGTGTTGGGGGGACAGGGAACTGGGAGGTAGGTCTGGGGCGATTCTGACTGGATTTGGAGGGCTGGGTGTTGGGGGCAGGTCTGGGGATGGTTGCTGAGTTTTGGGGCTTGGTGTTGGGGGCAGGTCTGGGGATGGTTGCTGAGTTTGGGGATGGGTCTGGGGATGGTTGCTGGGTTTGGGGCTGGGTGTTTGTGGGGGTGGGGAGTTGGGGGCAGGTCTAGGGGATGGTGGCTGAGTTTGGGGAGCAGAGAACTGGGGGCAGGTCTGGGGATGGTGGCTGGGTTTGGGGAGGAGGGAGTCGGGGGCAGGTCTGGGGTTGGTGGCTGGGTTTGGGGGCAGGGAGTCGGGGCTGGTCTGGGGATGGTTGCTGGGTTTGGGGGCTGGGTGTTTGTGGGGTGGGGAGTTGGGGAAGGTTTAGGGGTTGGTGGCTGGGTTTGGGGGCAGGGAGTCAGGGGCAGGTTTGGGGATGGTTGCTGAGTTTGGGGATGGGTCTGGGGATGGTTGCTGGGTTTGGGGCTGGATGTTTGTGGGGGTGGGGAGTTGGGGGGCAGGTCTGGGGGGATGGTGCCTGGGTTTGGGGGAGCAGGGAGGTGGGGGCTGGTCTGGGGGGATGGTGGCTGGGTTTGGGGGGATGGGAGTTGGGGGGCAGGTCTGGGGGGATGGTGGCTGGGTTTGGGGAGCAGGGAGTCGGGGGGCAGGCAGTAGCCCCAGCACTGACCACTGCCCCTCACCCCCACAGCGCAGTGACAGAGTTTGTGTCCGACTGTCTCTATAACGGCACCATGAACCGGATTCACATGCGAATCCAGAGCCGGGTCTTCAGCTCCGTCCTGCGCCAGGAGATCGGCTTCTTCCACACCAACCGCACCGGTACGGGACCCCTCCCCTGCCCCACAGACCCCCCTGCCTCTGCCCCACACTGACCCCACAGACCTCCCCTCCCCAGGGCTCCCCTGCATCCTGTGCCAGGAGATCAGCTTCTTCCACGCCAACCGCACTGGTATGGGACCCCTCCACCCCACAGACTGTCCCGCCCCTGTGTCACGGAGTGAGGGGGAGTCCGGGCCCTGCACCCCCCACTTCCTGTGATTCCCGGGGGCTCTCAGCCAGCCAGGAACACAGAAGGGTTATTAGCCGACAGGACACGGTCCCCAGCAGGGCTTGTAGGTACAGCCAGGACCCCTCAGTCAAGTCCTTCGGGGAGGGGGGGTGGTTCAGGGAGCTTAGACTCCAGCTTGGGGTTCCCTGCGTTGCACCCCCCAGCCCAAGACTGAAAAACAAAAACCTCCTCCAGCCGCTCTCTGCCCCTCCCCTCTGCTCCTCCTCCCTTTGTTCAGTCTCCCGGCAGAAGGTGTCACTTCTCCCCACCCCCTCCTGGCTCAGGTTACAGCTCAGGGAGCTTCCTTCCCATCCCCAGTGTAACTCCCCTGCAACCTTCCTGGGTCAAATCCGCCCTGCTCTGTCACACCCTGCCCCACACCGCCCCCACAGACACCCCCCCAGACTCCCCCCCTCCCATCCTGCACCAGGAGATCGGCTTCCATGCCAACCGCACTGGTACAGGACACCCCCCCGACCCCCCAGACCCCCCATCCCAGGGCTCCCCCCCACCCTGAGCCCCCTGCCCCACACCGACCCCACAGACACCCCCCCCAGATCCCCCCCTCCCATCCTGCACCAGGAGATGGGCTTCCATGCCAACCGCACTGGTACGGGACACCCCCGACCCCACAGACCCCAACCCAGGGCTCCCCACCCTGAGCTCCCTCCCCACACCGACCCCACAGACAGCCCCCAGATCCCCCTCCGTCCTGCACCAGGAGATCGGCTTCCATGCCAACCGCACTGGTACAGGACACCCCCGACCCCACAGACCCCAACCCAGGGCTCCCCACCCTGAGCCCTCCCACACCGACCCCACAGACACACCCCCAGATCCCCCCCGCCCATCCTGCACCCGGAGATCGGCTTCCAGGCCACCCGCACTGGTACGGGACCCCGACCCCACAGACCCCAACCCAGGGCTCCCCACCCTGAGCCCCCCCACACTGACCCCACAGATACCCCCCGGGCTCCTCCCCCTGCCCCAACCCACAGCCAGGCCCTGCCCCATTGTCACAAGCTCCCTCCTTCCTCTCTAGGGCTCCCCACCCCCACCCCCCCACTGGCCCTACCTGAGCAGGGCTGGCTGGCTGGGTACGCTGTGAATGAAGGAAGGATGGAGGGATGGATACGCTGTGAATGAAGGAAGGATGGAGGGATGGATACGCTGTGAAGGAGGGAGGGATGGATACGCTGTGAAGGAGGGAGGGATGGAGGGAGTAGGAACAAGGCTGACGTGTGGCTGGACGGGTCCCTGTGGAATCGCTCCAGGATCCGTCCCCCCCACTGACCCTGCCCCGCTGCCCCCGCCCAGGGGACGTCACGTCGCGGGTGACGGCCGACACGGACGCCATGAGCGAGGCGCTGAGCGAGAAGCTGAACCTGCTGATGTGGTACGGGATGCGGGGAGTCTTCCTCTTCGGCCTCATGCTGCAGGTGTCGCTGCGCCTGGCGCTCCTCACTGCCGTGGGGCTGCCCCTCGTCCTGCTGGTGCCCAAGCTCTCCGGGAAATTCCACCAGGTACCGCCCCTCCGCCCCACAGCCTGGCCCAGCCCCCCAACCTTCCCCCAGCCCCCCGCCTGCCAGCCTGTCCCCAGCCCCCCGCCCTGCTCAGCCCCCTGCCCCCCAACCTGCCCCCAGCCCCCACCCTGCTCAGCCCCTGCCCCCACCCTGCCCCCAGCCCCCACCCTGCTCAGCCCCTGCCTGCCAGCCTGTCCCCAGCCCCCACCCTGCTCAGCCCCTGCCCCCAACCTGCCCCCAGTGCCCCACCCCACAACCTGCCCCCAGCTCCCTGCCCCGCTCAGCCCCCTGCCCGCACCCCGCGCGGCCCCGCGTCCTGCTGGTGCCCAAGCTCTCCGGGAAATCCCACCCGGTACTGCCCCTCCCCCCGCCATCCTATCTCCCCCCCGTCCCCCACCCCTCCCATCGGCCCCCTCTGCACTGCTCCCCACGGCCCCTCCTTCCCACCCCCCACGGCAGCCTGTGGGTGCCCAGGATCCACACAAAATGGGCTAAAAACTGGCTAACTGATCGGTCTCCAAATGTAACTGTAAATGGGGAATCGACATTTGGGGGAGGGGGGGTTCTAGTGGGGCCCCCAGGGATCGGTGCTTGGCCCTGTGCTATTTAACATCTTATCCATGATCTGGAAGAAAACCTACAACCCTCACTGAGAAAAGAACAGGAGAACTCGGGGCACCTTAGAGACTAACACATTTATTTGGGCAGAAGCTTTCGTGGGCTAAAACCCACTTCATTGGATGCCTGGAGTGGAACATACAGTAGGAAGAGAGATAGACACAGAGGGCATGAAACAATGGGTGTTACCATACTAACTATAACGAGTGTAATCAATTAAGGTGGGCTGTTGTCAGCAGGAGAAAAAAAACTTTTGTAGTGATAATCAGGATGGCTCAGTTGACAAGAAGGTGTGAGTAACAGTAGGGGGGAAATTAGCAGGGGGAAATAGTTTTTACTTTGTGTAATGGCCCATCCACTCCCAGTCTTTATTCAAGCCTAATTTAATGGTGTCCAGTTTGCAAAATAATTCCAGTTCTGCAGTTTCTCGTTGGAGTCTGGTTTTTAAGTTTTTTTGTTGAATAATTGCGACTTTGAGGTCTGTTACTGAGTGACCAGGGAGGTTGAAGTGTCTCCTACTGGTTTTTGAATGTTATGATTCCTGATGTCAGATTTGTGTCCATTTATTCTTTTGCGTAGAGACTGTCCGGTTTGGCCAATGTACATGGCAGAGGGGCATTGCTGGCACATGATGGCATATATCACATTGGTAGATGTGCAGGTGAACGAGCCCCTGATGGTGTGGCTGATGTGATTAGCTCCTATGATGGTGTCACTTGAATAGATATGTGGACAGAGTTGGCATCGGGCTTTGTTGCAAGGATAGGTTCCTGGGTTAGTGTTTTTGTTCTGTGGTGTGTGATTGCGGGGGGAGTATGTGCTTCAGGTTGGGGGGCTGTCTGTAAGTGAGGACTGGCCTGTCCCCCAAGGTCTGTGAGAGTGAGGGATCGTCCTTCAGGGTAGGTTGTAGATCTCTGATGATGCGCTGGAGAGGTTTTAGCTGGGGCTGGAGGTGACGGCTAGTGGGGTTCTGTTACTTTGCTTAAATAAATGTGTTAGTCTCTAAGGTGCCACACGTTCTCCTGTTCTTTTTGCGGATACAGACTGACACGGCTGCTGCTCTGACACCAACCCGTACTGAGAGAGTCTGCAAATGACACACAAACTGGGCAGGGGTAGAAAAGAAAGTGTCGGGTCAGTGACGCGGGGCAGGTCGCTGGGTAAGCCGGGTGCAGGCAAACGATCCGTGTTTTAATTCGGCTCCGTGTACATGTACGGCTGGGAGTGAGGAACGCCGGCCGGACTCACAGGCTGGGGGCTCTACCCTGGGGGCAGCGACTCGGAAACAGATCTGGGGCTGGGCAGGGGGATGGAGGCGGACAGGTGCCCAGAGCCCCCTATTCTGACCCCCTGCCCCCCCCAGAGCCTGGCACAGCGGGTGCAGGAGTCCCTGGCCAAGGCCAACGAGGTGGCGGTGGAGACCTTCCAGGCCATGCCCACGGTGCGCAGCTTCGCCAACGAGGAGGGGGCCGCCCGGCGCTACGGGCAGCGGCTGCAGGAGACCTACCGGCTCAACCAGCAGGAGGCAGCCGCCTACGCCGCCTCCATGTGGACCAACAGCGTAAGGGGGCGTCACGGGGGCGCCGCGGCAACGGGGGGGAGGCGCCACGGCAACGAGGGTTGGAGGGCTGCCATGGCAATGGGGGTGCAGAGGCAGGGTGCAGCCGGGGGAAGGTGCTGGCAGACTGTACCAAGGGGGCAGGGGAGTGTGGTAACCCTGGGGGCAGGGGGCAGGGGGCACTATCCCTGGGGTGGGGGGGCGGGGCCTGGTATCCCAGGGCCGTGGCAGGGAGCGGGGGGGGGGGGTGTGTGATGCTCAGGGTCAGACGGGGTATCTCTGGGGGATGGGGAGGTGGCAGAGGGGGCCAGGGAAGGGCAAAGGGGCCCCCCCGGGGGAGTCAGGCTGGGCCCCTTCTCCCCGTCAGGGTGGGGTCCCCCAGCCTTGACCAAAGCTCTGAGCCCCCATCGCTCCCCCATAGGGTGGGAGCCCCCCAGAGCTCCCGGGGTGGAGGGCAGCCCCCCATTAACGCTCTGTCCCCCCAGCTGTCGGGGCTGGCGCTGAAGGTGGGGATCCTGTACTACGGGGGGCGGCTGGTCACCGCCGGGGCCGTCAGCACCGGGCACCTGGTCACCTTTGTCCTCTACGAGATGCAGTTCACCACGGCCGTGGAGGTGAGTGTGTGTGTGGGGGGCTCCCCCATTCCCAGGGGCTGCTGGCCACCTGCCTGGGGATGGGGATGGGGGCTATGGGGGGCCAGACCCAGCCCTGACCTTCCGTGCCCCCCAGGTGCTGCTTCCCATCTGCCCCAGTGATGGGGGGGTGAGTGGGGGTGTGGGGTGAGCTCACCCAGCCTGTCCCCCCCTGCCCCCCAGGTGCTGCTCCCTGTCTGCCCCAGTGATGGGGGGTGAATGGGGGCTCTGGAGGGAGCTCACCCAGCCCTGTCCCCCCCTGCCCCCCAGGTGCTGCTCCCTGTCTGCCCCAGTGATGGGGAGTGAGTGGGGGGCTGTGGGGGGAGCTCACCCAGCCTGTCCCCCCCTGCCCCCCAGGTGCTGCTCTCCGTCTACCCCAGCGTGCAGAAGGCCGTGGGCTCCTCAGAGAAGATCTTTGAGTACATGGAGCGGACGCCCCGGATCAGCCCCCCCGGGACGCTGGCCCCCCCTGCCCTGCGCGGGCACCTCCAGGTGCAGGACGTCTGGTTCTCCTACCCCGGCCGGGACGACACCCCCGTGCTCAAGGTACCTGGTGGAGGGACCCAGCGCAGAGTCTGGGTCAGGGGTGGGAATTCGGGGGATCCCGAGCAGAACCAAGGATGCGGGGAGCAGTAGCTGGAGGGGTTCTGGGGGCTGCAGGGAGGAGGATCAGGGGTCAGACTGGGGTTGTGGGGCAGAGCCAAGGGGAAGGGGAGGATGGGGTATAGGGGAGGGTGCGGAGGTCCCCCATGTCTAACCCCCCTCCCCTGCAGGGGGTGTCTCTGGAGCTGCGCCCCGGGGAGGTGACGGCACTGGTGGGCCCGTCGGGCGCAGGGAAGACGGCGCTGGTGGCCCTGCTGGAGCGTTTCTACGAGCCCCAGCGCGGCGCCTGCTGCTGGACGGGCGGGACCTGCAGGAGTACGAGCACCATTACCTGCACAGCAAGGTACCCCTGCCACCCCCACTGCTCCCCATCCCTACCTGCACAGCAAGGTACCCCCTGCCACCCCACTGCTCCTCCATCGCTACCTGCACAGCAGGGTACCCCTGCCGCCCCATTGCTCCCCATCGCTACCTGCACAGCAAGGTACCCCTGCCACCCCATTGCTCCCTCCATCGCTACCTGCACAGCAAGGTACCCCCTGCCACCCCACTGCTCCTCCATCGCTACCTGCACAGCAGGGTACCCCTGCCACCCCACTGCTCCCCATCGCTACCTGCACAGCAAGGCACCCCTGCTACCCCCACTGCTCCTCCATTGCTACCTGCACAGCAAGGTACCCCTGCCACCACCCCGCTTCCCATCGCTACCTGCACTGCAAGGCACCCCTGCCACCCCACTGCTCCTCCATCACTACCTGCACAGCAAGGTACCCCCCTGCCACCCCCTCCTCCAGCATCCCCTTCCCCCATCGCTACCTGCACAGCAAGGTACCCCCTGTACCCTCCTACCCCGCTCAGGTGTCTCCACACCCCCTGGCATGTCAGTGTCTGGGGCATCGCCCCACCTCCCTCCCTCCCCCCACGTGGGGCCGGGATCCCAGACACTGGGGAGGGGAAGACCCCGGCAGCAGGATCCTCTCGGGGGGCCCTTGCTCCAGCCAGCCCCACACTAGGTCCCCGGGGCCCCTCAGCCTCTGTCAGCCCCCCGTTAGGTGCGGTGAGTCTGTGCGTTCTCAGCCCCTCGATCTCCCGGTCCCACTCGATCTCCCCTCGCCCGCAGGTGGCGCTGGTGAGCCAGAAGCCGGTGCTGTTCGCCCGCTCGCTGCACGAGAACATCGCCTACGGGCTGGGGGGGCGCAGCCGCCAGGAGGTGACGGGGGCTGCCCAGCGCGCCAACGCCCACGGCTTCATCGCCCAGCTCAGCCACGGCTATGACACAGGTACTGAGCCCTATACACCCCCTTGGGACCCCTATACCCCTCCCCAGCACCCCAGGGACTCCCCCACTCCCCTGGGAACCCTAGACCCCTCCCCTAGTATCTCCCTGTGACCCCCAACCCCCCGGGACCCCAGCTGCCCCCTTCTCTTCCCCCCTGGCCACAGCACAGGCACCAGCCCATATCCCAGCCTATGACCCCCCAGTAAACCCTCTAGCAACCCCAGAACCCTGCCCCACAGGCCACGACACAGTAGCCAGCACCCAGCCCTGCCCCAGGGTGTGTGTTAGGGGGGATGGAGCAGGGGGTAG
Source organism: Mauremys reevesii (assembly GCF_016161935.1). NCBI lineage: Eukaryota > Metazoa > Chordata > Testudines > Geoemydidae > Mauremys > Mauremys reevesii. The sequence continues at coordinate 548,863 of NW_024100804.1, read as the reverse complement.
GGGGGCTACTCACACACAGGGCACTGACCTCCGCTCTCCCCCCACAGATGTTGGGGAGATGGGGGGGCAGATCTCGGGGGGGCAGAGGCAGGGGGTGGCCATCGCCCGAGCCCTGCTCCGGGACCCCCGAGTGCTGATCCTGGATGACGCCACCAGCGCCCTGGATACGGAGAGTCAGCTGCGGGTGAGTGATGGGGGGGTGGCAGGCTGGGAGTGAGGGGCAGTGGCAGAGCTGGGGGGAGCTCAGGGCTAGCAGGGGGTTGTGGGTCGGGAGTGAGGGGCATTGACAGAGACTCCATTGGCTGGGGCAGGGGTTGGGGGGAGCCGGTGAAGGGGGGTTCCCTACACAGCCCCCCATGAGGCTGTTCGTTACCCCGGGCGTCTGCCGTTGCAGGTGGAGAAGGAGATTTATGAGGGCGCCCGGGCCGGGCGCTCGGTGCTGCTCATCGCCCATCGCCTGAGCGCCGTGGAGCGAGCCGACCGCATCCTGGTGCTGGAGGACGGGGAGATCCGCGAGCAGGGCACCCACCGGGAGCTGCTGGCGCGCCGGGGCAGCTACTGGCGCCTGGCGCAGAAACAGCTCAACGGGGACCAGGGGGGCGGCTCCGAGGAGGGGCTGGGGGCTGGGGGGCCGTGAGGCTGGCACCGCGGGGATCCTCCAGGGAGGGGGGTTTCAGCCCCTCCTGCACGCGTGGCTCCTCCCCAGGGTGGGGGGGTTCTCAGAGCTTCCCCCCCATATGCGGCTCCTTCGCCCTGGGGAGCCGGCACAGGACACGGGACCAGAGGGTGCGCAGGGGGCTCCATCTCTGGACAAACCCCAGCTCCGAGACCCATCGTGCTGCAGAGACACCGGGGCCCTTCCCCAGCAGGGGGGCTGTGCTGGGGGAGCCGAGGGGGGCGAGCGAGGGGTGGGGCGGCTGGTGTTTGTCTGGCTTGTGTGTAATAAAGTGTCTGTTTTTTCATGAGTTTCCTGCCTGATCCTTGGGGTCTGCCCCCCCTTCCGCAGCACCAGGTCAGCCCAGGGCCCGGCCTCACATCCAGGCGCCTGGAACCCCCTGGGGGCAGGATCCCCCTTGGAACACGCTGCTGTGTCCCTCCCCCTGTGCCCTTGGGGGGGTCCCTGCCCACCGTGGGGGGACCCCAGGGTGCCAAGCAGCCCGTGCCAACTGCTGGGTCTGAGCGTTGCAACGCCCCAGGCTGGGCACAGGGCGGGGCAGTGCTGGGGGCGGGGAGCTGCGAACGCCCCGGGGCAGTGCCGGAGGGGGGGAGGTGTCATTAGCCGAGCCCCGCCCAAGGGGGGGACCCGCGTCAGTAGTTACCAGGCAGATCGGCCTGCCCCAGGTTAGAGCTGCCCCATCCCCCGCCCCCTCGTGTGCGCCCAGCGCCGGAGCAGCGCCCCTGGGGGCGGATGGGGGCAGCGCAGGGAGAGTCACAGCCCCCCCCCCCAACTGCTGTAGGGGGTCGCGTGGCCGGTCCGTGGCTGCTGGGAACCCCCTGCGCCCCCCGTGGAGGGATCCCTGCGCCCTTCGGTGCCACATTCCCCGCTGGCTGCCCAGGGCCCCGCCCCCCCAAGGACTTCCCTGGAGCAGCCTCTGGACTGCGCCCCCCCCGGACCCCCCTGCGCCCTCAGCCCCTCTCCATGCGCCCCTGGACCGTGCTGGCCCCCCCGCGCCTGTCAATGCCCAGATGTTCCCTCCCCTAAGAGCCCCCCGGAACCCGCCAGCCCTGCGTCCCCTCCGCCGGGACACCCCGCGCTCTCATCCCCTCCCCGTGCGCTCTCCGTTCGCCCCCTCCCCCAGGACTCCCCTGCGCCCTCAGCCCCGCTCCATGCGCCCCTGGACCGTGTTGGCCCCGCTGCGCCCGCCAATGCCCAGATGTTCCCTCCCCTACGAGCCCCCCGCACCCCCAACTCCCCCTGGCCCCCCCCTGCGCTCTCACCCCCTCCCACTGCGCCCCTCCCCAGGGCCCCCCCTGCGCCCCTCCCCAGGGCGCCCCGTGCGCCCCTCTCCAGCGCGCCCTTGGCCGGGCCGGGCGGGACGGTCCCTCCCCAGCTGCCGCTTTCGGTTTCTCTTCCCCCGCCGCTCAGAGCCGGGCGGGAGGCGCAGGAAGGCGGATGGCGCTGTTTGAAGTCTGCGGGGCCCCCCGGGGGGGCTGGGACTGGCCCCCCCCCGGAGCCGCCGCTGCGCCCCGGGGACCCGACCACTACAGCTTCGGCCTGCGGGCGCCCGAGCTGGCCCTGCCCAGGGGGGAGCAGGTCAGTGCGGGGGCAGGGAGAGGGCAGCGCCCGGGGGTAGTGCCCGAGGGGGCTGGGGGCTGTGCAGTAGGGGTGGAGGTGGGAAGTGGGGCAGTGCCCTGGTGGTGGGGCAGAGGAGGAAGTGCCATGGGGGGGAGGGGGTACTGCTCTGGGCAGGGGCGGGTAGGATGGGACCAATGCCCTGGTGGTGGGGCAGAGGAGGAAGTGCCATGGGGGCAGGGAGGGGGTACTGCTCTGGGCAGTGGGGCAGGGCTGGAGAGCCCCCTCACCATCTCCCAGCCGGCCCAGTTCCTGCAGACGTACTCGGAGGAGGGCCGGGACCGGGTGCGGATCCAGCTGGCCCACGGCACCACCACCCTGGCCTTCAAATTCCAGCACGGGGTCGTCGTGGCTGTTGACTCCCGGGCATCGGCCGGCAGCTACATCGGTGAGACCAAGCCCCCAGCTCTCCCCTCCTGGGCCACTTTACCCAGCCCTTCCCCCCGCCCCCACATCCCTACAGCCCCTTGGGCCTGGCTGGCTCCGTCCGCCCCTCCCTCATGTGGGGTTGTGTCCAGAAGCCTGGCAGGTGGGAGCAGGTGTCTAGAGCTCCAGCTCCCCACCCCACCCCGATTCCTCTGCCCAGAGCCTCCACCCCACCCCTTGGCCTAGACCTGACCCAGCTCGTGACCCCAAATGCTCTTGTAGCACAATGTACCTGGAGGATCAGACCAGCCCCCCCCCCCTGCACCCCCCCCGCCCCCCCCACCACGACACCCTCCCCCAGCCACCTGCCCGTGTCACTCAGGGCCTGTCTCTCCTTCCCTACAGCCTCCCTGGAGGCCAACAAGGTGATCGAGATCAACCCCTACCTGCTGGGCACCATGTCGGGCAGCGCCGCCGACTGCCAGTACTGGGAGCGGCTCCTCGCCAAGCACTGCAGGTGCCCGCCCGGGGAGGGGGGGGCAGGGAAGGGTGTGCAGGGCAGGGGACTTAGGAGATGGGGGCTCAGGGAGGGTCTGGGGTATGTGTGTGTGTGTGGGGGGGGTACTCAAGGAGGGGACCCCATAGTGGGGAGGGGTTTGAGGTGGAGAGCTCAGGGGTCTGGGATCCGAGACTCACCCCATGTTGGGGTCTGCCTCCCCCCACCCCAGGCTGTACCAGCTGCGGAACAAGGAGCGGATCAGCGTCTCGGCCGCCTCCAAGCTGCTGTCGAACATGATGTGCGAGTACCGGGGCATGGGGCTGTCCATGGGCAGCATGATCTGCGGCTGGGACAAGAAGGTACCGGCCCTTGGCCCTGTCCTGTGACCTCCAGTCCCGTACCCCCCGCAGCCCCCTCTGGGCCCCCTGCCCCAAGCCACAATGGGAGGGGGCTCCCAGGCTGCCTCAGTGTCCCATAGCTCAGCCCTCCCACGTCCCCATCCACTTTCACCTCTACAGGGGATTCCCCTGGCTCAAAGACCCCCTGACACCAGAGTCCACAGTCTCCCCATTGGGGCCCCCCTTTCCTTTGAGATTCAGGCCCCACAGAGCTTCTCCCCACCTCTGATCTGACCCCGGCAGCTCCAGTCCTTAGACTCACCCCCAGCCCCCACGCTGGTCCCAGCCACGTCTCACCAGCTGCCCCATCCCCGCAGGGCCCCGGCCTGTACTACGTGGACCATAATGGCACCCGTCTCTCCGGCTCCATGTTCTCCACGGGCTGCGGGAACAGCTACGCCTACGGGGTGATGGACAGCGGGTACCGGCCCGACCTGAGCGTGGAGGAGGCCTACGACCTGGGGCGCCGCGCCATCGCCCAGGCCACCCACCGCGACGCCTACTCCGGGGGCGTCGTCAACAGTAAGGCATCGGGGCTGGGGTGGGGCCCCTGGGGGTGAGCACCAGGACACCTGGGTTCCATCCCTCCTCAGGGATGAGCATCCTGCACTGCTGTCCCGGATACCTGGGTCCCATCCCCTCACTCTGTGGGGGGTGGGAGCACTGCTGGGCTCACCCTAGGGATGCCCTTCCAGACTCCTGGGTCCCATGTCTTTACTCCTTGGGGGCTGGAAGCGCTGTGGGGTCCCCTGCTGGCTGCCCTTGACCCTCCCACATCCTTCTCCCCCCAGTGTATCACATGAAGGAGGCCGGCTGGATCAAGGTGGAAAAGACCGACGTCAGCCAATTGATCCACGAGTACCTGGCGGCCAGGAAGTGAGACGGGCCAGCGACCGGGGGCTCCGGATTCAGGGATGCAGGAGACTCAGGGCCAGAGCGATGGAGGGAGCAGGGGATGCGGTTAACGGGTTTCTGTGTGTGATGCAATAAAGAGAAACAGTGAAAACTCCAATGTGTGGCGTTGATTTAAAGTGTCTCCCGGCTGCTGGGCCGGGAATGGGGGGGAAGGGGGATCTGGGTGGTTGATGAGGGGAGCTGCTTTTTACAATGAAGCAGAGGCAATGGGAGGCAGGCACAGAAATTCACAGGGGGTTAGTGCAGCACCAGGAAAACCAGGAACCATTCGCCCAGATCTGCCGGTGCCCCCCAACCCTGCGCTGCCAGCCCTGGGCTCCCTTCCCGCCCAGATCTGCCAGCGCCCCCCAGTCTGACCCTCCCCAGCTAGTGCAGCCTGGGGGTCCCCCCATACAGCTCTGCCCAAACTCACCCAGTTCTTAATGTTTTCTCTGAATGCTGTGGGGGAGCCTCAGTTTCTGGCTGACTCTCTGTCTCCTGGCAACTGATGGCCTGGGCCCCTCCCCTGCAAAGGTGCCAGCTGAAGGTGCTGGAGACAAAGGGATCAGGTGACCTCCTGGCCCGGGAAAGGAGCTGAGCAGAGAGGAGGGGCTGGAGGGGGTGTCAGTCTGGAGCTGGCTGGGGACGAGGAGTGAGGGCAGACGGGGGGGTCTGGCTCACTGCCCCCCAGAATGGACCCGGCTGAGGGGTCCTGTTCTCTGTACCTACAAGCTCTGTGTTATAGACCCTGTTCCTGTCATCGAATAAACCTCTGTGTCCCCGGCTGGCTGAGAGTCACGTCTGACTGCGCAGTGGGGGGGCAGGACCCTGTGGCCCCCCCAGGACCCCGCCTGGGCGGACTCGCTGTGGGAAGCGCACGGAGGGGCAGAGGATGCTGAATGCTCCCAGGAGAGACCCAGGAGGTGAAGCCGTGGGAGCTTCTTGCCCTGCAGACAGGCTGCTCCAAGGGAGAGGAGGCTCCCCAAAGTCCTGCCTGGCTTGTGGGGAGCAGTTCCAGAGCAGCGCCCGGGGACTCCGTGACACCCAGCACTGGGGTCTCACTGCCCACAGCTCCGCCAGTGCCCCTCAATCCTGACACTCAGCCCCCCAACTGATCCAGGCTCTGCACTCGAAGGGCAGCGAAAGGACCCCGGGGAGCCCAGCCCCATCCCCCAGGCGGGATCCCACCGGGAGCTGAGGTTTGAAGCAGAATCTCAGACACCCACCCAGGGGTGTGTTTAACCCGCGGGGATCTGACCTCGCCGGACCCGGACTCACTCGGCGGCTCTGTCCCGAGAGGCCTGGAGCTGAGCCCAGCCCAGGGACCCCTTTGATTGCCAAGCGCCTCTGTGTGCGGAGCCCGCGCCCCTTCCCCGCAGGGACCGAGCCCTGCAGGTGGGGGCTGCACGGGTCAGCTGGAGCTCATGGGGGGCAGGTCGGTCCCCGGCCCCTCCGCCGGAGGACGCTGCTGGAGCCAGGACACGTGCAGGGGCCGGATGGAGCCGGGAGCTGGAGCCGAGCGCGGCCGGTGCAGCCCGGGCTCCCCCTGGCGGCCGCAGCCGGCAGCAGCAGCGGGCGGGGCCCGGCCCGGGAATCCCCCGAAAGCGAAACTGGCTCGCGGGGTCCGGGCGCTGCCGCCGCGGGAGAAGGAGCCGGAGCCGGAGCTGCAGGTGCCGGGCCCCGGGGGAGCAGCGGGCGCGTAGGGCATTGCCGGGGATCGGGGGGTGGTTTGTTCCCTCCCCCAGAGCCCCAGTGTGTGGCGGGGAAGGGCGGGCTGCGCTGGGGTGGGGGCTAGAGGGGTGATGGGGGCTGGGGGGCATATCGGGGTGGATGGGGACGGGGGGAACCGGGAGTGGATCGGGGTAATGCGTGGGGGGTACGGGGGGGTGCTGGGTAGGGGGCCCAGGGGCGGCTCTAGCAATTTCGCCGCCCCAAGCAGGGCGGCACGCCTGCGGGAGTCCACCGGAGCCGCCTGCCGCCCTCCCGGGACCGACGGAGCGCCCCCCTGCTAGTAGGGGGCAGCTCAGGGGCATAGGGTGGAGATGGAGCTATTGGGGGTAGATTGTGACTGGGGTGCAGGATAGGAGAGATTCGGGTATGGGGCAGGGTTGGGGGACAGATTGGGGTACGGCATCGGGGGTCACCCAGTGCTGTGGGCCCCCAGCCCCCCTGCCTTGTATAACGCCCCTCATTCTTTCTGCAGACTAGTCTCCACCATGCCGCTGCCCCTCACCCTGCGTCTGGGCTGCCCCCTGCTGCTCTGCGACCTGGCCCTGCTGGCCCTGCTGGGCTGGGGCGTCCCCGCGCTGGCCCCCCTGGGGCTGCCGGCCACCTGGCTGGAGGCTGCTGTGCGTTTCCTGGGGCTCTGGGGGGCCTGGGGGCTGCTGGCCCCGGATCGGCCCCGCCTGCCCCCCCCCAGGGCCCTGGCTGCCCTGTGCCTGCTGCCCCCCCTGTACCTCACCCTGCGGCGCTGCCTGCCCCTGCCCGACGTGCCCCCCGCCCTGCTGGCCGGCGCCCCCTGGGCCTGGCTGCTGCTGAGCTATGGGGCCGTGGGGCTGGCCCAGCTCACCTGGGGGGCCCTGGGGCAGGGGGACAGGGCTGGGGGGCCTGGTGCTGAGGACACGGAGCGGGAGTCCAGGGCCACCCTGCGCCGGCTGGTGGGACTGTCCCGGCCCGACGTGCCCTTCCTGTCCGGGGCCTTCGTCTTCCTCGCCCTGGCTGTGATCGGTGAGTGGGAGTGTGGGGGGCGGATTCAAAGGCTTCGGGGGAGGGGGCTCAGGGTGTGAGCGGGGCGGGGGCTGTGTTTCTAACAGAGCCAGACAAAACCTTCCAGCCAGAGCCACGCAAGAGTGGCCCAGCAGCTCAGGAACTGGCCTCTAAACCAGGAGCCCTGGGTGCAAGTCCTGGCTCTGCCACAGAGTCCCTGGGTGACCTTGGCCCTGTCACTTGCTCCTACTGAGCCAGGGGTTTACACGCAGATGGGCCCTGGTAAGATTTATAAAAGCACCCTGTCTGCAGTGTTAGGTGCCTAAACCCCTTGGGAAATCTGGCCACTGAGTGGCGAGGCCGCTCTTGGAAGTGGGACTCCAGCACCCGGCTCATTGGGCGATTTGGGAAATGGTACCGAGCTGGCTGTGGGGTCTGTGCAGACGTGAGCATGCCCCCTTGCATGGTTCCCTGAGTCCCAGACCCAAGGCAAGTGCTGCAGGGAGCTATGGAGGGGCCTGGGGGATGGAGGGGTGTGCCTGGGGATGGACAGAGGTCGGCGAGCAGTTTGCAAAGGGTTCAGCGTGTTGAGTCTCAGTTTCTGGGTGGCAGGGTGGGATGTTGCATGAGAAAGTCTCCTGCTGGAGGATTCCTCTCCCTGGGGATCCAAGGAGACTCCCCCGCACAGGACGGCCCCTCTCTCTCACCCCCTGTCTCTGTGGTAGGCGAGACGTTCATCCCCTACTACACGGGACGTGTCATCGACATCCTGGGCAGCGCCTATGACCCGGATACCTTCTCCACCGCTATCGGCCTCATGTGCCTGGCCTCCTTCGGCAGGTGAGACCCCACAGCCCTGAGGGAGCCCCCCAGTGCCCCTGTGGGACCCCCAGCCCCAGGGAGACCCCCCAGAACCCCAGGAAAGCCCCATCACCTTTCCACTGCCACCCAGGACCCAGCCCTTGGAAGAAACCCTTCACCCTTTGCTGATCCACAGCCCTGGGGAGACCTCTTCTGCTCCCAAACCCCAGTCCTAACACAGGTCTCCCCCCACCTCACATGCTGCTCCCCCATGGGACCCCAGCCCTGCCCTGGGGTTCCCCAGCCGTGCTAGGCAAGGTGGGAGGATGGTGTATCTGGAACGGGCTCCGTATGAGGCGCTGGTTCCAGGGGTGGGATCAGTCTCCCCCATGTCTGTCTGTCCCCTCCCCCAGCTCCCTGGCCGCCGGCTGCCGGGGGGGGCTCTTCATGTTCACGTTCTCCCGTCTCAACATCCGCACCCGGTGCCAGCTCTTCTCCTCCCTGGTGCGCCAGGACCTGGCCTTCTTCCAGCAGGTCAAAACAGGTGGGTCCTCCCCCAATGACGTCCTCCTGCTTCCGCAACCCTAGCATCTACCCTATTGGCACCCCCTCCCCCATCCCCACCTCTGCACCAACCTCCAGCCTCTGCTGCACCCCACTACAGCCCAGCTCCCACATCCCCTGCATCGGCATCATCTTCCCCTTGGCACCTTCTCCCGGCCCTGCTCTCGCACCCTCCCAACACCCCCATGGCATCCCCTCTCCCTCAGCCCCCAGCATCGCCCTCCCATTCTCCCCAACACTCCTCCCCAGCATTCCCCCTGCCCCAGTCTCCCTCTATCCATGGGGCAGCCTCCCCTCCCCCCAGGTCTGGACATTAACACGGCCCTTGTTGCTGGCTGCAGCATTAAATGGCCCAGTGCAGCCCCACAGCCCCCTGTTCCTACCCAGCCCCCCCAGCAGCTCCAGGCCTCCCGGGGCAGATCCTTGTCTCACTGTGTCCCCTCTCCCCCCCCAGGGGAGCTGACCTCGCGCCTCTCCACGGATGCGGCCATGATGAGCCGCTCGGTGCCGGCCAACGCCAACATCTTCCTGCGCAGCCTGGTGAAGGCGCTGGGGCTGTACGGCTTCATGCTGGGGCTGTCCTGGCGCCTGACGCTGCTCACGCTGCTCGAGACGCCCCTCACCATGGCCGCCCAGAGCCTCTACGACGCCCGACGCCAGGTACGGGGCAGGGGAGACACCCCCGTGGGATGCTGGGGAGATGCCCCCACCCCTGGGATCCTCTGTCCCAGAGCCCCCTGGAGCTGGGGTGTGTGGTCTCTCTGTGGGGCTCTGGGGAGATGCCCCCACTGTGGGATGCTCTGGAGAGACACCCCCCCCCCCGAGATCCTGTGTCCCGGAGCCCCCTGGAGCTGGGGTGTGTGTGGTCTCTCTGTGGGGAGACCCACCCGCCCCTGAGATCCTGTGACCCAGGGCAGCGGGGATCCCAGAGGGAGTCGCCCTCCAGTGGGGGTGTTTCTGGAGGGTCCCAATGGGCTTTTCTTGGCCCGGTGCTGTTCAATATCGTTACTGATGATCTGGGCAGAAAGTTAAACTCATTGCTGGTCAAGTCTGCAGGGGACACTGAGCCGGGTGGGTGGTGGATACTGACGGGGACAATTACACACAGCCAGCTGGATTGCTTGGCTCACAGACCCCCCCGCCCTAGGACTCCTGGCCCTTCCCCCAGGGAGGAAATCCCCATCTCCAGATGCACATCCCAGGGGCTCCCGGCCCGTTTCCCAGGGAGGGGATCCCCCCAATTCACTGACCCACCAACCCTGGGGCTCCCAGCTCTGCCTTTGGGGTGGGGATCCCCTGGCTCACAGCCCCTCTGATCTCTGGGAGGTGAGCTTTGACATTCAAGGATGTCTGTGAGCTGGGGGCAGGGACTGCCGCTTTGTTCAGCCTCTGTGCAGCACCTGACCCAGCGGGGTCCCGATCCGTGAGGGGGGCTCCTGAGGGAACCGCAATACAAATAAATAACAGCAATTGTAACACAGCAAGGCTGCGTCTTCAGTACGGAGACTGTCGTCATAGCTGGGCCAGCAGAGCCTCAGGACGTGGACACTGACGGAAGGGGTGTTTCCGTGCGAGGAACGCCACCCCCATCCACAGTTGCCTCTACGCTGGGGGTTTTGCTGGCCTCGTTCTTCCCTCGGGGGAGGGAGGTTCACACCCCTGACTGATGTAACACTGCTGTGTAGACAGGCCCAAGGCCAACACCGAGGTCCCAGGGATGTGGTCACCCTTACAGGGTGGGGAGCTCTATCCGGAGAGCAGTGACCCTGGGAAGGATTTAGGGGTGATTGTGGACAAGCAGCTGGCCGTGAGCTCCCTGTGTGATGCTGGAGCTAAGAGGGTGATGGCAACCCTGGGCTGTATGAAGCTGCCTTGTCATGAGAGGCTGGTGGAGCTCTGTCTGCGTCGGTTAGCCCAGAGATGGGGCGGGGGGCTGGATCATGGTCTGTAAGTGCCGCGTTGGGAGGAGGTTTCTGCGAGCAGGTGAAGCAGAACAGAGCCAGTGGCTGGAGCTGAAACCAGACGAATTCAGACTGGAAACGAGGGGCAGATGTTTACCAGGGAGGGGATTAGCCACTGGACCAGCTGACCCAGGGACGGTGGATTCCCCAGCACTTGAGGATTGAGATTTGAGTAGCTCCTCAGAGCTCCACACCAGGCGGGTTACGGGGCTGGATGCCGGGGCCCGGGTGTGATTTGCTGGCCGGGGCTATGCAGGAGCCCAGACGTGATGGGCGGGTTGGTCCCTTCTGACTGTGAGGTCTCTGACCCCGCCCCCCCCCCCCAGGCCGTGCTGAGGGCGATCCAGGACTCCCTGGCGCGCTCTGGCGAGGTCGTGCGCGAGTCGGTCTCCTCCATCGAGACCGTGCGCAGCTTCGCCACCGAGGAGGAGGAGTCGCGGCGCTACGAGGCGGCGCTGGCCGAGACCCACCGGCTGAAGAACCGCCGCGACCTGGAGAGGGCGCTCTACCTGCTCTTCCGCCGGGTGAGCCGGGAGGGGACCCAGGCGTCCGGGGGAGGCAGCTGGGGAGCTGATGGGGGAGTCAGTGAGGACCCAAGTGTCCGGGGGAAGTGGTTCATGAACCAACGAGGGAGCCAGCAAGAGTGGGGCCAGACATCTGGGGATGGCAGCTCACCATCTGACTGGTGAGCTGGGAGCTGGGGACCCAGCCGTCCAAGGAAGGGGATTTGCTCTCTGATGGGGGAGCCTGTGAGAGGGTACCCAGGCATCCGGGCATGGCAGTTCCTGATGCAGTGGCTTAGCTGGAGAAGAACAAGGGACCCAGGTGTCCGGGGAAGGCTGATAGTGAGACAGTGGGTGAGCTGGGGAGAGGGGGACCCAGGCATTTGGGACTGAGGGGTGTTAATTATAGGTTTGGGGTGCCCCATGCCTCCCTGCCTGCTCCCCACATGACTCTGTCTCCCCCCCAGCTGCTGCAGCTGGCCGTGCAGGTGCTGATGCTGTACTGCGGGCACCAGCAGATCCGCGCCGGGCTCCTGACCAAGGGTGGCCTGGTCTCCTTCATCCTCTACCAGGGGGACGTGGGCAGCTACGTGCAGGTGAGGGGCCCTGCGCCAGGGACGGGGCCGTACTAGGGTCACAGTGACTGGTCCGTCATCCTCTGTTTGTGCATCCGCCCATCTCTCCCCACGCCCATCCATCCTTCCCCCAGACAACACCCATCTGTGCCAAACCAACCCTTTCTCCACCCATCTCATCACCCATCCATCCCTCCGTCCACATCCCTGCTCACTCCGTCCATCTGTCCCCACACTCACCCCCATAGGCGCCGACGTCCCCTCTGCCCCGTGGGTTCTCGACCCCTGCCCCTGCACCACTCTCACCCCGCCCCAATTCCACCCCCTTCCCCAAAGTCCCCGCCCCTACCCTGCATCTTTACCGCCTCCTCCCCCGAGCGCGCGGTGTCCCCACTCCTCCCCCTCCCTCCCGGAAATTCCTAAGCGCCGCCAAACAGCTGTTAGGCGGCGGGTGGGAAGCGCTGTGAATGGGAGGAGCAGGGACATGGCGCGCTCAGGGGAGGAGGCGGCGAGGTGAGGGCAGGGGCAGGGGGAGCTTGGCTGCCAGTGGGTGTGGAGCACCCGCTAATTTTTCCCTGTGGGTGCTCCAGCTCCGCAGCACCCATGGCGTCAGCGCCTATGCTCACCCCCCACCCCATCCATCCCTCTTCTGTCTGTTCAGCTTTCTTTGATTCCTTCCTCCTGCCCAGACCCTGGTGTACATGTACGGGGACCTGCTGAGCAACGTGGGGGCGGCGGAGAAGGTGTTCGAGTACCTGGACCGGGAGCCGGCCGTGCGCACCGACGGGACGCGGGCGCCGGAGTCGCTGCAGGGACACGTCTCCTTCCGCGACATCTCCTTCGCCTACCCCTCCCGCCCGGACCGCCAGGTCCTAAAGGTACCTGCAGCGGGGCGGCTACACCCTACCCCCGGCTCATAGCCCTTGGGGAGGGGATCCCCCAGCTCACAGACCCAGGCCTTTCCCCCGGGGGGGGGATCCCCCAGCTCACAGCCCCAGGCCTTTCCCCCGGGGGGGGGGGAATTCCCTGGCTCACAGCCCCCGGGGAGGGGATCGCCCAGCTCACAGCCCCAGGCCCTTCCCCCGGGGGGGGGATTCCCTGGCTCACAGCCCCCGGGGAGGGGATCCCCCAGCTCACAGCCCCAGGTCTTTCCCCTGGGGAGAGGATCCCCCTGGCTCCCAGCCCCTGTGATCCCCCCACGTGACAGGCACTTTGACACTCTCCCCGCTGTCCCAGGCCGTGTCCTTCGAGCTGCGCCCCGGGGAGGTGACGGCGCTGGTGGGGCTGAACGGCAGCGGGAAGAGCACGTGCGTGGGGCTGCTGGAGCGGTTCTACGAGCCCCAGGCCGGGGAGATCCTGCTGGACGGGGCCCCGCTCCGGGAGTACGAGCACCGGTACCTGCACCGCCAGGTGAGGGCAGCGGGGGCAGGGCTGGGCTGCTGCTCACTGGGTGTGACGAGCTGGGCAGGTCTCAGCTCCTAACGCCGCCCCCTCTCGCCGGCAGGTGGCCCTGGTGGGGCAGGAGCCCGTCCTCTTCTCCGGCTCCATCCGGGAGAACATCGCCTACGGGCTGGGGGGCTGCGGGGAGGAGCAGGTCACCAGGGCGGCCAGAGCGGCCCAGGCCTCTGGCTTCATCGCGGAGCTGGACAGCGGCTTTGAGACAGGTGAGTCACCACTGCCTGCGCTGCAAGGGCTTCTGGGAAATGTCCCCCCCCGTAACCAACTAGCCCCCACTCCTCTCCCAGAGTCGGGGAGAGAACCCAGGAGTCCTGACCCCTCCCTCCCTCTCTCTCTCTGACCCCCTGCAGACGTGGGGGAGAAGGGCGGGCAGCTCTCGGCAGGGCAGAAGCAGCGGATCGCCATCGCCCGGGCGCTGATCCGCCAGCCGGCCGTGCTGATCCTGGACGAAGCCACCAGCGCGCTGGACGCGGAGAGCGAATGCGCGGTGAGTGGTGGGGGCGGTGGGATCCGAACTCCGAGCCCGGCTGGACTGAGTGTCTCTGGTCTGCATCCTGTGCAGACGGATCCTAACGCGGCTCTGCTCCTCCCCCCAGATCCGCCAGTCGGTGCTGAGCCGGGGGCCCCGGACGGTGCTGGTGATCGCCCACCGCATGCAGACGGTGGAGAACGCCGACCGGATCGTGGTGCTGGAGGGCGGGGCCGTGGCCGAGGAGGGGACGCACGCCGAGCTGATGGGGCACAAGGGGCCCTACTACAGACTGGTGCAGAGAGACCTGGCCGAGTAATCCCCCGCCCCGCCCTGGGGAAGAGCCCAGCACCAGCCTTACGGCCCATCCCCTCCTCCCCCCGGCCCAGGGTGACATGGACCATCCTGACAGCGGCTGATTAGTGTGTGATGTCGGGTCACTGGTTTATCGCCTGCGTTGGGGTGTCGGTTCTGCGCAGGGAGTCCCGGGGGGGCAGGCGTGTTCGACTGGCTGAGCGCGAGAAGAGTGTTTTGTAAGATACATTAAAGAGGCGACACATCCGACTGGCGTCTGTGACGGTCTCTGGCTGGAAACGCCGTCGCTGGTCTCCTGGGCCAGCCCCGGGCTGCAGCGTTCGCTCGATGGAACCGTCCGTGGCTGTAACGCCCCACGGAACCAGTCGTGTTTAACGAAGAACGTGGCCTCCCCGTCAGGCTAGTGCTCGGTGACCCGCCCGGAGAGCTGGGAATTGCGGGTCAGTGCGTGGCTGGGGCTTGGCCCGGGCAGTGCCAGCGCACGGCTGCGGAGAGCCAGCAGGAGGCGCTCCAGGCTCCGAGCACGTGGGTCTGTCAGCACCGGGGCCGGGGTCACTCCGGTTTCTATCCCAGGCTGGCGGAGCAGAGCTGACCCTGGGGAGGGGCCGCAGGCCGGCAGGGGGTCACTGGGTCACAGACGCTGAAATGTCAGACAGGCCTGAGCGCCTGGGGGGTGAGACAGGCTGTTAACGATGGCGGCTGTGGGAACATTGACCGTCTCTGAGCTCAACAAAACTTAACAAGGCGAATGGAATCTCTCCGCTCCCCTGGGCCACTGGGCAACATCACGATCTCCAGAGGGGGAAACTGAGGCAAAGTAACAGGGAATGATTGTGTCAAAATGAGATAGCGAGTCAGTGGAGTCCCAGCTCCCCCATAACCCACTAGCCCCCCCACTCCCATCCCAGAGCCAGGGATAGAACCCAGGAGTCCTAGCTCCCAGCCCCCCGATCTAACCAATAACAATTCTTTCCTGAACCTCTGTGGACTAAGCCAGCAGAACCAGCACTGGCTCCTGCGGCGTTCGGTGAGGTGGCTGAAGGAGGGGGGAGCGGGAGGGACAGATTTGGGGTGCGGGGTGCAGTGTTTGTAGAACTGTCTCTCATACCAGCCCTGCTCTGGAGGATGGGCTTGTTGCTCTGTAACAGCAGTGGGGGGGCTGGTGGTGTTTTTGGGCAGGTCCTACATCAGCTCTGGGTCATCTTCCACCCCCAGAGCTGTGGCTCTGGGATTCTCAGTCAGTAGGTGAATGGAACCGAATCTGCTCCACTGAGCAGGGTGGGGAAGGGGGTCTGGGCAGCCCCCCAGGGACACACACCCAGGGGAGGGTGCAGGAGGTTGTTCTGCTTCCCCAGGGTAAAGGTACGAACGCCCTCCCTGGGTGTGTTGGCTGCCTGGGCCAGGGACCGCAGCAGAAGGAACGGGGCCCCGTGGCTGTCAGTCGCTCAGGGGGTGATCCCCGACCCCCCCACCCCCCAGTGTCGCCAGCGCTGTGTCACGGGGGCTGCTTCTGTCCGCTCTCCGGGAGGCGGAGCACCGACTCAGGTGCGAGACAGACGCTCTCCTGCCGGCAGAGGCGGTGCGTTCGCTCAGCGCCCCAGCAGAGCAGCTGCACCGGTGCCGCCCTGGCGGTGGGGACCAGCCGCAGTAACATTGACGGGAGGATGAAGCAAACGCCCAGCCCCCGCTGTCAGGGCTGCCTCCCAGCTGCACCAGCCCCTTGCCTAGGTCAGGGGCACAAGCCTGGGGGCTGGTAAATGCGGCTCCTGCTCTAGTTCCCCCTGTCCCCCCCCCACTCACCTGCCACCCATTAAACTGGACCCCAGGTGGGGGGGGGGGTGGTCCTCAGGTACCAGACTGGGCCTGGCCCGGCCCCCCTCCCCCAGAGCCTGTGTCTGAGCGAGACTCCCAAGGGGAGATTAGCCCTGTCCACACCTCCTTCCCCTCCCCTGCACCACCCCTGTCCACACACACTGCTGGTCTCTGCAGCCGGGCTGGTGTAACCAGCGCGGTGCATCGTTCCGCACGTGGCTGCAGTGAAATACAGCTCGGCCTGTACACATGGGGGATATGCACTGCCCGGTGTGAGCACCTTGCTAGCAACACACCTGTCCTGGCTATCAACTGAACTACCCCTGTCAAGCTGTCCCCCCACGCCCAACCCAAGCAGTGACACTGGTGCAAACCCCGTGAGACTCAGGCCTTAGCGGGCGAAGGTTTATCCCCCTGCGGGCGAGTGTCCCTGTGAAACCCCCAAGCCCCACAGAGCCCAGCACACGTCACACACCGATTTACTGGGGTGAGGGACATGACTGGTAACAGCGCAGAACCCACCCAAACCAGCGCCCGGTTTGATCTCCCTCCCCTCGGACCCTGTCAGCGACAGGGGGAGGGGGGAAAGGCCCCAGCTGAGGTGCTGATCTCTGAAGGATTCAGTCTCCCCAGCCGGCCCCACTCCTCTAACCCTGCGCCAGGCTGACAGAGCCCCCAGCCCCCACCCCAGCCCCATTCCAGGATCTGAACCCGTCCTAGCCTGGGGGGTCACTGTGTGCAGTGCCCAGGCTGCACGGCCCCACCCGGCGGGGCGTACTGGCACTACAGCCGTGGTGGCCTCAGCCTCCTGCAGCTCAGCCTGGCTCAGCCCCCATTCAAGGGGCTGCCAGCCCCGGACCCGGCTTAGCTGCCCCACTCCCCGCCCCTCCACATGCTGCCCCAGCTGGAGGAGGGGTTCAGGGGCTGGCTGCTCAAGGATTCATTTGATCCCGAGTTTAAAGGAAAGAGACCTGTGAGGAGCTTCCCAAAGCAGTAAGGGGTTTAGGAGCACCAGGCTGATTGACGATTCCTGGTATGCATGCTCCTAAATCCTTTCGGCACTCTTGAAACTCTCCCCGAGTCACAGGCCCTGTAATGTTCCTGACCTGTCATCTCTGCTCTGTGTCCGATGAGCCTTCAGCAGGGGCAGCTTGGCCTGTCCCAGGCACCCTGTTACTCGGGGCTGGGCGGCTCTGGGCAGCTGTGTCTCATCAGTGTCGCTGCTGCCCAGTCCCACCCCTGCCCAACACCCATTATTCACCCCAAACACGTCCGACCACCCCAAACCCAACGTACACACGCCAGCCCCTTCCTTCCAGGCCCCTGCGCCCCCCAGCACTGCCAGGCAACCCCCCCATTCTCTGACCCGCCACAGACAGAATCCTCCAAACGGGCTGGAGAGAGATTAAAACCCCAAACCTACATTTATTGTGTCCAACTGAAAATTGCCAAGAGACAGAACGTTACTATTTAAAACTGGTTTTAAAATCTTAAGCAAAAAAAAAATTACATCTCATCTGTCACACACAAAAATCAACCCATTTGGGAGCAGAATCGGCGCCAGCGTAGGCTTTGTCTACACGCAAACGTGCACCAGATCAGTTAGGGGACACTGATCCTGGGAGAAGAGGTGGCTTTTTCTGGTGTCGCTTGAGTCACTTGGGAATCAAAACAAGCCCTGTCTTACACCAGACTCAGTGTCCACACAGGGATTTAACTAGCCCACTTCAAACTCACACCTCTGTAGTGACACTGGTGCAAATCGCAATGTAGACAAGGCCTGACACTGGGGTGACCAGTGCCCTGACAGCAGGATTTAGCCCATTACACAGGAAGCTGCAGCAGCAAAAAGAACAACATCTTAACACCGTAATCACCACGGAAACAGAAAACGGGCTAAGTTACAATCAAAGCGAACAGGACAGTGTGTGCTGGGTACAGCCCATCGCTAACAATTCAGTCCAGCCAACCCTGGTTATTTTTCTATCCTCATCGATTTAAGTTTTAAAACAAGACAGTTCTGTAGCAATCAAACACTAAGCGACCCCGACCATCCCTGGCTGTCTGCAGCCACGGAGAGTTCAGTTCTCTCACAGGCGGGCGTTTGGCTCGGGTACAATCAAGGCAAAGGCTTTAAGCAGGTTGTGGAAGGTGCTGCTGAGCTGTTTCATTCCCAGGAGCCTGATCTGCTCCGGTCCCATCTCGTGTCTGGGATCCCCCAGCCAGGGCTGACGGGCTCCGTTACGCTGCAGAAATGAGACGGACAATCAGTGCTGGGGTCAAGGTGAGCAGACCCAGCAGTGCCAGTTACGGTACTGGGCTCACCTGGCGCTCGGGGTGAAGCTCTGGCTGGGTGCTACATCCCGCGCCGAGGGGGAGGAGACCGGAAAGCCAATCACTGTCCCACTGAGCGACAGTGACCACTGCTCCCGGTGCCCAGCACAGCATCTGTGACGCATCCCAGCCCCTTCCCCTAGAGCCAGGGACACCCCGACCCCCTCCCGGAGTCCCTGTGGCCTGGAACCCCTCCCTGCAGAGGGGAGATGCAGACCCACCCCCGCACTCAGCACCCCCACTGCAGGGAGATCAGGGCATGGCTCCCTGGGGCCAGCTGGTCAGAGGGTCAGGGCCTGGGGGGCTCTGGGCAGGGATCTACCCCCCAGCTGGTGTCCCCCTCACTTACCCTTGACACAGGTGTTGGATCCCTGGTCGCTTCCTAGGAGGGAGAAGGAGAAGGGGGGTGTTAGCGTCTCCGGCCCTGACCCCCCCCCCAGGCCCCTCGTGTCAGTGTTTACCCTGCTGCAGGGTGGGGGCGACGCTGCCCCAGCCGAGCGGCTGCACTTTGCCTGGTGTGAGGGACGGCGCAGTATGAGCCAGCGGGGGTCAGGGCTGGTCACTGCTCCCCGGGGCTCAGATCCCTGTGCCGCCTCCCCCGAGGACTTGGCCATATGAGGGTGGGACTCTCAGAAGCACCTTAGTGACTCAGGAGCCCAAACCCCATTGAAATCAGTGGGGCTGGGGCTCCTACATCCCATCCCCCACAGTGTAGGACACGTCCCACCAGCACCAAACCCCACTCCCAGCAGGATGGGGAGGGGTTAGACCCAGGCCAGACAGCGCCAGGGCGAAATGCTGCTCCGAGGGGTCAGACGCACCCCAACCCCACGGGAAACAAACACGGCTGGTCTGGCACAAGGTGTGCGGCCCCACCGACCTCACGGGCTGCCGCAGGAATTTCAACGCAGCCGAGGGGAGTTGGGTGCTGACACTCCCCTGACTCCCAGTAACTCCCCTGGGTTCCTCTGAACGCAGCCTAATCAGGGCTTGTCTACATGGGGAAATCGATCAGCGCAGCTGTGGCTGAGTAATTCAGCTCTGCCGGTCAATCTCCCTATGCAGCCAACCCCCCAATGTCACCGAAACAGCAGTGACCCCCCCACCCCACAGAGGGACCCTGGGGTGCGTTAACATGTCCTGTGCCTCCCTCCGAGGCCTCAGGTCCCAGCACGTCCCCTGGGCTAGCGTCACCCGCCCGTCACCTACCGGAGCTGGCAGAGCCTTCGTGAGCTGTGGGGGAGAAGGAAGCCGGGGTCAGTGTCTTGGGAACGCAGGGTCCCCATTCTCCCCGCCCCACACTGGTTATACACGTACACACCCCAGTGACTCTGAGCTGTTCTGCCCAGACACCATGGTGATGGGCGACCTACACAGAGCACCCAGGCACAGCCAGGGTGTCAGTGTCACTGCCCAGGACTGTCACTGGCCACTCCCGCTGCTGCAGCTCCCCAGCCTCCGAGAGGCTGTGGGGGGCTGGGGGAGGTCTCCTGGGACTGGCCCCAGGCTGCCACGTACCAGGTCACACAGTGACAGGGACCAGGGGGGAGACTCAGCACTTACCTGCAGCTGCTTTGTAGCCGCTGTTCTTCTTCTCTGCGGAGACAAGGCAGATCGCAGTGAGTGCGGCTGCTCCCGGGGCGGGAACCGGCTCCGCTCTGTGCCCAGGGGCCCGGCCCATCCCCGGGGCAGGGTGACAGGCTCTGTACCAACCATTTTCCTCCCTGGGTTTCAGGCTGGTGGCTCTGGCCCAGCCAGGGCCACACAGAGTTTTGGGGGCCTGGGGCAGAGTCTGAGGCCCCCCCAAAGGTGTAAAAACGAAGGGGGAGACTGAGATGATGAGGGGCAGAGAGTGACCCCACCCCACACTCATGCTGCCTCAGGAGTGCCTGTCCTGGGGGGCTGGGCCCGGCTCCCCACTCTTGGCCCTGCGACCTGGCGCACGGGGTCACAGCACAGACTCAGGTGTGGGGCTGTGACCCCACATGCCAGGTCAACACCGTCAACTTCTGCGGCTGGGGGGCCCAGAGCAAACTGCCCCTTTGTTCCCCATGGGGCAGCCCTGGGCCCAGCAGCAGAGCGGGGCAGCCACACAGCACTGCCGCTGGGGGCTGTAGGGTGGGTGCAGGGGCCCAGACAGGCCAGAGCAGGTCAGCAATCCCAGCCCAGGCTCTAGGGTGATGGGCACGTCACCACGGCCTGGCACAGACAGCGCATCGGTGCCCCACCCGGCACTTACTGAGGAAGACAACGGCTCCAGCGATGGCAGCGACCAGCACGAGAACCCCGATAACGACACCCACAATCAGCATCATGTTGGACTTGGGCCCTGAAACGGGAACGGGCCAGTGAGCAGGGGAACCTCAAACCCTCTTTCCCTGTTACATGGGGCAGTCACTCCGCCCCCACTGGAGCAACCGTAACCCCCCAAAACCTCCTTTCCCCATCCCAGGCCAGTCCCCCCCTTACCCCAGGGCACTCTCAGATCCTCCGCCAGGCTGGGGTGCTCCACGCAGCAGGTATAATCAGTCTCACTGCTGGGGTCGATCTCGATGGTGGCCCGGGTCTGGTAGGTCCCATCCCCGCTGGGAACAACCCCCCACTGGATCGTGTCCTGCGGCACGGCCACCCCCTTCCTCAGCCACACGACGGCCACGCTCCGCGGGTAGAAGCCGTGGACCCGGCAGGAGAGGGTGGTGAGCCCGTCCCGGCTCGGCCGGTCGCTCACCTGCGCCCGCGGTGGCTCTGGGGGGAAGGAGAGATGGAGTTAGCGGGAACTCCCTGAGCTGGATCCCTCGGGGCTGCATCAGCCGAGGGGCCTGGCCAGAGGGACAGGAGCTGGTTCAGCCGCGCTCTCACATCTGGTTCTGACACACGCAGCCCATGGCCACAGCAGGCACCCCGAGGGGCTCTGCTCAGCTGGGGGAGCAGCGCTGAACAAGGTGGCACGGGACAGGGAGACGACGGCGGCTCCTGCGGTGATTCTGGGGCCTCACCCGATGGGTGGGGACAGACACATCCCGCCAGGGACAACGCTCAGCATGATGGACGTGGGGGGGGCGATCTCTGCAGTGAGGATACACCCCATTCAGTGACCCCTGGGGTCTGACGTGCCCCCTCACCTCTCCTCTGCAGCGTCTCCTTCCCGTACTCCAGGTACTTCCCCAGCCACTCGATGCACTCCTGCTCCAGGTAGCCCTTCCAATACTGAGCGATGCTCCTGTCAGCATCCCATTTCCGTTTGGTGATCTGAGCCGCGTCATCTGCCGCCACCCAGGTCTCGTGGTCCTTATCGAAGCTGATGAAGTCTCGCCCGTCGTAGGCATCCTGGCGAAAGCCCCCAATGGAGCCGTCAGCCCGGCGCTCACAGCCGTACATCACTTGGACAGTGTGAAATCCTGAAACACACGGAGCCGGGGCCCAGGGCTGGGTCAAGGTTTGAGCCACAGGGAGCAGCTGGAGATTCTCCAACACCCCCAGGGCCCTGCGAGGGGGGCACCAGCCCTGAGACCCCCTGCTGGGGGCCTCCCACCCCCTGCCCCAGGCAAGGAGCAGTAGAGGGGAGTCCTCCAAGCTGCCTAGAGCGGCTGCGGGGAGCAGCCAATCAGGGACCAGCAAAGGAGGAGCAGCTGGACAGAGCCCCCCACCCCTGGAGCGAGGGCACAGGGTCCCTCTGCCCCTCCCCCCTCACACCGACCCCACCCAGCAGCGCCCCCGCCCCCCACGTGCCCGATGTTCCCAGTGTCTCCCTGTTCCCGTTTGCAGGGCCCAGCTCCAGGCGCCGCCCAGCGCCCCGGGGCGCGACCACGGCCCAGGAGCAAACCCCGCTGGTTCTGCCCCTTTTCAGCCTGGCCGCCGGCTCCCACCCCACGGGGCTGCAGCCGCAGGACGCCCTGTGCTAGGGTGGCTCCTATTTCCCTACAGCCGGGCAGGCAGCAGAGACACGGCCCTTGGCTAAGGCAGCCCCACGTGCCAGGGTTTACTGGGAACCCAGAGCAGGGCGGCCCTTGGTACATGGCTGCACCTGGGCTGCCAGGAGGTGGGGATGGACATGGGGGCAGGAAAGAGAAGCAGGGAGCCCGTGGGTGCACTGGAGGGGAGGGGGGGTGGGGCGGTATGAGAACAGCCCAGCCGGGGACCCAAGCACCCTCGCACGCCCCCAGCCCCACACAGAGAGAACCACAGTCTGGGCTGCGTGTTCACCAGTGACAGGCGATTTGGGGGAGGGGCCCAGCCGGGGACGCCTAGAAAGGGCCCAACGCCCAGGGAGAGCCCAAACAAGCTATCCCCACATTAGGAAACTGATTCTGACTGAAGTTTCCTCTTGGGGTTATTGGGGCCACAGCGCTGTCCCCCACCCCAGGCCAGCTGCAGCTGCATGGGCAGAACCAGACCCCCCAGGCACTGCTCGGGGAGGGCCTGGCTAGCTACCCGCAGAGCCTGCCTGCAGAGACAGCTCCCCGCATGGCCCAGGACACACGCCCCCGTGGGCAGAGAGTCAGGAATGAGCCTCTAGGCGTTACAGAAATAAACAGAGAATTCCTGCTGCAGAGGAACCGGGCCATGGACCCACCGGGCTTTTTATCAACTCAGTCAGAGAAATGCTCCAAATAGGGGAGTTGGTCGTGGACCGTGTGACTCGGAGAAAGGAAACGGTCAGTCTGCCAAGACATATTTTCCTTTTCTGTCCCTGCCACACGGGCAGAGACCCGTACCCCAGAGGATTCCCACAATGGGGAGCCATGAGGGGTTGGTCTGACAGAACGACAACCGGGGTGCTCAACTCCTTCTCTGCTACCGGCAGACCCAGTGCTGGGCCCTCTCCCAACAGCAGCGTGGGCTGGTGCCGGCATGTCCAGCTGTGACAGTGTGGGAAGGTCTGAACCGGGCCAGGCAGATCTCACCACACAGGGCAATACAAATCCTGCAACCCTGCAGGCTGTTGCTGCCACTCTCAGCAAGGGGGGTGGATGCCGGGGCGGCTCTGACTTTAGGCTGTCGGCTGCACCATCTCAGCCATCCTGGCATGGCAGATTTTGAGGCTGTTTGTCCTTTAGCTGTGGGATGGCAGAGAACAAACCGAGCCCTGGCCATGCACAAACCCCGTGTGCAGCGGATGTGGATCTTGAGGGCTCCATGAACACCCAGAGTTCTCAGAGCTCCTCCCTCGGTGAGATGGTGCTGGACAAAAGGAGGGGAGCCCCATTCCTTGGGCCCTGGGACAAACAGGGGTCATCTCTGGGATAAAAGCCGAGTCTCTGTCTGAACAACTCCCTGATCACTGGGGGAAAATGGCCACTAACCTTTCTGTAACCGTTGCCTGTCGAGATGTGCTGCACCCGTCCGTTCCCATGTAGGGGTGCGAGCTCCCCGAGCATCGCTGCTGGAATATTTCCCCTAGTGCTACCTGTCGGGGCGGCTCTGGCGCCCCCTGGTGCCGTGCGCTCATAGTGCCAGTATAAGGGGCCCTGCGGAGCCCGCACCCCTCAGTCCCTTCTTACCGACCGCTCCGAGAGAGGGGCCGGGGGTGGGTGTCTCATCTCAAAGAACAACAGTCACAGAAAGGTCAGTAACCGGCGTCCCTTCTTCGAGCGCTCGCTCGTCTCCCTGCCGATGTCGGTGACTCACAAGCCGCGGCACCGGAGTGGGGCCCGGAGTTCAAGGACAGGCTGACTGCTGTAGTTCTAGGGATTAATCTGCTGGTCCGTATAAATATCTCTCTCTTATAAATCTGAGCATTTGATGTAATAGGCTTATAGCTATAAATATAAATTTGGCTGTAATGCAAGAGACCTACAGGCCAAACCCCTGTCTGTTAAGCTAATGTGAAGTTAACACATTTTGGGACCCTTACCCAGAAATCAGTAAAATTAGACAAAACACCCACGCAGATGTCTAGAGACCTTTGCCTGAACCAATAACAGTAAAGGGTGGAAAAGCGGGATTTTTGCCCACAAATCTAACAAGTACACCACAAATGCGTACATACCTGTCACTCATACACACATACATACTAGCCTATGGGGTAAATGTACCCTAACATTTCTGTGGGGGAAGGATGAAATTTGGGCATAAGAGGAAGGAGTTCTGACTAATGCCCCGTAAAAAGGTGAGGCAGCTCGCCATTAGGCCGGCAATCTACCCACCTATCTGCTCCTGTCTACTCTTCATTGCCTCCACCTTCAACAACATATCGATACTACTCATCTACGATGGCTATTAATATTAATAGGCCGTATTTTATTTCTTTCAAACTGTAAGTGTAAAGGGATTTAATTTCCCTTATGTTTTATTTTAGTTAAGGCATACAGGTTAAGTTAAAGAAAAAACAGCTTTAACAGCCCTGCATTTAGCTTCCTCTGCCAGAGATGTGAAAACAGAAATTGCCACAGGAATGGCCCGTATCTTCCAACACCAGATTATTAAAACAGAGCGTGAGTATTAACCACGTTTGCAGCTTATTGTCATCTGTATCTCTCAAATAACCGTAATTCTAACTGTTTTACCATTTGCTTACTATTTCATTGATTTTAATAAAAGGTCTTTATGACGTGAGAGCTTCCTGTCATACCCCCTAAGTTCCTTTTATAAACTCTGTGAGGCCTGATTCAGGACGAAATTTATCTTCTGATCAAACAAACTGGCGAGCCAAAACCCATACTAATTAATACCCATAATAATAATTATTAAAAGTATTTATTAATTAAAAATTAATTAAATACAATTAAATTAAATCAAACACTACTAACACACCCCAAATCAGGCTATGCTGCAGCACAGCACGGCCAGAGCGTGCATCGTCCCTGGCTTGCTGAGTGATGGCCCAGCGCGCTGAGAACGTGTGCGCCGAGGAGCAGGTCGCAGCGCTGCAGCTATCCTGAGTAGGGACTGGCGCTAGAAAGGCCACTGAAGAGAACTGAGACCTTGTGATGTGAGCAGTGCCCTTTGGCAGATGGGGAATCCCTGTGAAGTCAGAAAACACCTGGACGCGCAATGTAACCCAAGATGAAATCCTCAGCGCGGAGATGGGAGCTCCCTCGTTCTTCCCGCTATCGCTAGGAAAAGCTGTGGGGATTTACGGGAAGGGTTTAGTCCCCGAATGTAAACTGCCAGTGCCCGTCTGACATCCAGCGAGTGCAGGCCTTGTCCTGCCCGGTCTGCGCGCGGCTCAGGGTAAAGCACTGGGAGAAAAATCAGCTGGTTCAAGTGGAACTGGGGACCCCACTTTTGGGAGGCACTTTGGATGTGGGCGTAGCTGGACTCTGTCTCTAAAGGGGATCGTGTCTGGGGGCTCCGCGGGGAGGGCTCGGATCTGACACTCGTCTGGCCGACGTGACGGGCACGGGAAAGGCGACCCTCCCACAGGGTGCAGCAGTGAGCATGGTGCTGGCAGCTCCAAGGCTGGGCCCGTCGGCTTTGTGAGGACAAGGTTCAGGTCTCGGGGGGATCGGTTCCTTCATCTGAGGGAAATACCCTCTCCAGGCCTCAAGCTGGTACGGTGAGAGCTGTGCCCAGATGATGTCTGGAAGGTGAATGTACCGCGGCCAGCCAGGCTGGAGAGGTCGAAGTCTCAGCCTCACGTGTCAAACCATGTACATGCCTGATGCCGTGTGGCCGAGGAGTCGTGACGGGTGTGTCTGCAGGGGGGTTATCAGGGCCCAGATCATACAGAAGCAGCAGTGCTCCAGAAGGGCCTTCGCTGACACCGAGTCGAGAACTGCCCCAACGAACTCTCCTCTTTGCACAGGAATAAGGGTCCATTTCTGTACATTTATCACCAGACCCAAAGCCTGGAAGGTGGATTGTCGGGCTCCACCTGATCAGCCAATCGTTGAGATATGGGAAAACACAGACTCCTTCTCAGAAAGGCCCCTACTACTGCCACACACTTGGTGAAGGCTGCCAGGGTGGCCGATAGACCGAATGGCAGGGCTGCGACTTGCTAATGGGTCTGGTTTACTGCAAATCTTAGACACCTTCTGTGGCCCTGGAAAATTGATATGTGGAAGTATGGACCTTTCAAATCGAGGGCAGCAGACCAATCCCCTGGATCCAGCCACAGGACGATGGAGGCCAAGGAGACCACGAGGAACTTCCACTTTCTGAGACAGCAGTTGAGCCGAGGCAGGTCTAGGGTTGGTCTGAGACCTCCCCGGCTTTCGAGATGAGGAAGTAACGGGAACAGAACCGCTTTCCCCTAGGCGGGTGCGGAACCTCTCCCATGGCTCCCATCCGAAGGAGGATTGTACCTCCTGCTCCAACCGATGCTTGTGAGAAGGGTCCCTGAAGAGAGACGGGGAGGGTGGGTGGGAAGGTGGGACAGACAAAATATACCTGGATTCCACTGTGTTTAGGACCCAGCACTCCGAGGTAAACGTGTTCCCAGGCGCTGAGGAATGGGACGGATGGAAGATACACAGGTGACTGGATCCTGGTGTGGAGGGACTGGTATGTCGTCCTCGAGCACCTTGTCAAAACGAGGGCTTTGAGGGGCCGAAATGACGAGGAGCCGACTGGGATGGCCCCAGGGAGGCGGAGGGAAGAGGGGGCCTGCACCCAAACCCCTTGTTCTGTCTCCTGCGCTGGTCGTGTCTGGGTGGTGGTGAACAGCATCACCCGTATTGCTAGGGCCTATGGGGCCTTCTAGCTCGTGCGGGCGAGTGCAGGCCCAGGGATTTCAGCGCTGCCCTAGAGTCTGTGAGGCCAGGAAGCCTGGCGTCTGTCTGCTCTGAGCAGAGCGAGGAACCTTCAAATGGGAGGTCCTGGGTCATCTTCTGCACGACCTGTGGAAATCCCAGAGAATCTAACCACGAGCTCCTGCGCATGGTGAGAGCCGTGGCCACTGGCCTGGCCACAGAACCTGCGACATCCAGGGCTGCCTCCGGGGGGCCCAGGCCACTGCTCTCCCTTCCTGCACAAGGGCAGGGACCTCCGGCCGGGCGCCCTGGGGGAGCAGGTCCTGCCATTTCTGCATCGCTTCCCACCTGTTAAAATCACGTGACCCAGCCAGGCCTGCCGGGTCGCTATGCGGAGCTGCAACCCCCTGGCCAGGGGGTTTCCTCCTGAACAAGGCCAACTTCTTGGGATCCTTTGTGTTTGCTGTGGGCCCCATTTGACCTTGATGGTCCCTTTCACCGGCGGCTGCCACCACTAGGGACTCGTGTGTGTGTGTGTGTGGGGGGGGGGGGGGGTGAGAATAAAAATTCTCAGCCCTTGGCAGGCACAAAATATCCCCGCTCCGTTCGCTTAGGAGGGAGGGAGGGAGGCTGGGTTCTGCCAGAGCCTCAGCGGGCTCCAGGATCACCTCATGTAGGGGGAGAGCGACGAGGGGCCTGCTGCCGCCCAGCTAGCCGGGAAGGCCTGAGTGACTCTTTCCCCACCTCCGCCTGGACGCCCAGATTTGAGCCACTCGCTTCAGTAAGTCCTGGTGGGCTTTGTGCTCACCCTGGGGTGGGGCACCTCTGGGGCCACCAGCGCCTCGTCTGGCGGAGCAGAGGCAGTGGGTAAAGCTGATAAGGTCTCTGCTCTCTTCTCCGAGTGGGGAACCTGCTTCAGTTGCTTGGTACCAGGATGGGCACCGGGATTTGGGTCTGGTGTCTCTCGGTGCGGTACCGGAGGGGCTCTGCTCCGAGGCCACTGAGTCAGAGCGCCTGGAGCCGGGGGAAACCCTGCGGGTTCCAGAAAGGGCCCTGCATGGGTGTCGGCCCCCCTGGTCCCAGTGTTCGGGGCCCCATCGCACTAGGTCCCTGCTGTGTAAGATGGCCACGGGGAATAGTGCGGATGGTCCTGAAGGTGTGAACAACAGGACCCCATGTCCAACTCCCAGGAAGAGGAGGAGCGAGGAGACCACGGCAGTGCCGACCCTCCCACTGTCAGTGCCGTGGGGACACCCTGGGTGAAGTGACCTGAGGGGGTTTCCCCTGGAGTCTCGATGCCGCTCTACGGCCGGGTGAAGTCTCTTGGCCACCAGATGGTGCTGGTAATGCCGAGTCCTGGACGTCCGGGGACCCTGGTACCGGCAGTGTAAGCAGGTCCCTAGCTGCCGCGTACGCCCCCGGGTGCAGCGTACGAAGTGTCTGGTAGGCTGCCTGCAGGAGGGTGGCACGTCCCTTGGTGAGGTATGCGGGACCCGCGTGGGTGTCTTTAGCGGCGGCTGCAGCAGTGCCGGCGAGGGAGAGCGGCCTGGCACAGCTCTCACATTGTCCCGGTCTCCTGGCCTGGCCCCTCTCGGTACCGGGGAGCGGCTCGTGTCTTGGTGCCTGTTCTTGGGCACCGGTGAAGAGGAGCGGTGCTGCGAGCCCCGACTGGCAGGACGCGGAGCTGCTTGGTGCCAAGTCCAATCTCTGCCTCAATGCTGCCTCCACCAGGAGAACTTCCAGTCCCGCTGCCCGGTCTGTCTGGGTGGGATTTGAATTCTGACAGCGACTCTTCCCGTGAGCGGCCCCCCCGCCCTGAGACAGCTCAAGGGCAGGTCGCTCGTTTCACAGGAAGAGCAGGGCTCAGAGCCTGGTGAGCGAGGCGTACCCTGCCCCGGGGAGTGCACAGCCTCTCCAGTCAGTGGGGAGGTGCCCAAGCACTCGCAGTGCTAAAAACGACTCCCAACTAACCAACAACACACGATGAACCGAGAGAAACCCACTAGAAAACCTGGCCGAAATGAGGAGGGAAGTTCCAGCAGCCGCTACGGGCAGTAAGAAGGAACGGGGTGGGGGGGTCGGCAGGGCCCCTTATACCCCCGCTGTGAGCACACGGCACCAGGGGCTGCCAGAGCCGATCCAACCGGTACCACTAGGGGAACAATTCCAGCCGCGGTGCCCGGGCGCGCGCACCCCTACGTGGGAAGGGACGTGTGCAGCACACCTCGAAGAACGTGCAGGACGGATCCTTAAGGGATAAGGCCGCAGCTCCTACACCCCCGGGTGCAGGGGAGGACGACCAGGGGAGGGAGGGCTACAAGGAGGGACTCCTTGACGGAGAGGAAACACTGGGACGTCGCCCTGAGGGGTTCAAAGGGGCCCTGAGTCAGGGTGAGAAGGTCCCAGGCCGGCGCTCAATGAGCCTGAGGGGGATGAAGCAGGGATGCAGCTGGGAGCAAACGCTGGATACCCCAGTACAGAGACCCCCTGCCTGCCCGGGGAGAGCAGCCACTCGACGTGACACTGAGACTGCTGAGCCCTGGGTCCGAACTCCAAGCCCTGCATTGGAGCCGGCAAAGAAGCAGAGAAGCTCCGTCTCCTGCAGCACGGCTTGGACTGCCCCCGGCTCTAGATCAGGCAGACCCCGTGGGAGGTTTCCCGGATGCCAGCGGGATCCCTTCCAGCCGAGGAAGGAGGGGCCCCTGCGGCGTGGGTGAGAGAGAAACGGGTCTCTCAGTGAGACTGGAAATTCCCTCGCTGGGAACAGGAGCACGTCTGGGTTCAGGCTCCCTGGCGCCTGAGCCAGCTCTGCCCCGCGTCGCTCGTCACGTCTCATTCCTCAACCACGCCGAGCTCGGCCGCACTGGGGGCTTCGCTCCACACAGGACATCAGAGGGTCGGCTTCCTCCTGATGGGGTGACAACCTCGTCCCGCCCGGTTCGCTGACGCAGGGCACTGCGCTGGGGTCGGGTCGGAGCAGGCGGTGGGAGCTGTTCACCCCTGGGGACAGGACCAGAGCTGGCAGCCAATCACCCTGCGCTGCACCCAGCTCATGCCAGGTTCCCTCCCCTGCTCCGTACTGAGCTCACCTCCACGCGAGCACACACACCCCTCCCCAGGCTGGCAATGCCCGTAGCTCTCTCCTGTCCAGCCTGGCTATGGGAAACACAAGCGCTGAGCCCCATCCGGGAGGTACTGAGGCTCCGGGGAAGCTGGACTCTCCTGTCCGGCCCAGTTATGGGAAATGACGGGTGCTGAGCCCATCCGAGAGGTGCTGAGGCTCTGGGGAAGCCGGACTCTTCTGGTCAGACGCAGGGAGGTGTGAGCAGGCAGGGACAGCGGGAACGACTGGAGCTCTCGTGTGCACTCACCGCAGTGTGTCCACACACAGCACACACCCAGCAGTGACACCGGGGCAGGCTGAGACCTCCTGCAGGCTGCTGGCCGTCCTGAGCAGAGCAGGGAATTGTCCCATCTCTCCTGAGCAATAACCCCTGTGAGACTGTGGGTCATTCCCACCCCCA
Organism: Mauremys reevesii; assembly: GCF_016161935.1. Classification (NCBI taxonomy): domain Eukaryota; kingdom Metazoa; phylum Chordata; order Testudines; family Geoemydidae; genus Mauremys; species Mauremys reevesii. The sequence goes on along the minus strand of NW_024100804.1, from coordinate 518,755 downwards.
GGCGAGCTCTGCCCAGGGTGGGGCCCAGGTGTCTCTCTTCCCAGCGCAGAATGAACCCGCGGTCCCGGGATCCGGAGTGCCTGGGAAGTGGTTCGTGCCGCTCACCCTCTGGCTGGAGCGTCGCTGAGGATGGCCAGAGGTGACCCCTCCCTGTCTGAGGGAAGCGACCCTGACAACGAACCCGTGGCAGGAACCTGGGGCTGCGGCGAGGCCGACGGGCGAGGAGCTGAACCGGACGCGCTGGGATGCAGAGGTGACACCGAGCTCTGCGGTGACACTGACGAAGGGGGGTGGGCCGGGCTGCGTCTCAGCTCCATGGAGCACAGACAGGCCCTTTGCGGATCACCGCCAGGGTGGGACTTAAACGTCTGTCTGGAATCGGGGCTGCCCGGGGCTCTCCCGGAGATGTTCCAGACCGAGCACGTCCCATTGCCCCGATTTCTCCTGGAGCAGGGCCAGGATGGAGCACAGGCCCTGTCCCCTCTCTGGGGCTGGGCTGGTCCTACGGGCCCCGTCTGCAGGAGATGGGGGACAGCCGCCTGCACCCCCCCCCTCCTGAGGGACCAGGGGAGAGGGAGAAGGGGCCAATCTGGGCAGAACCAGCGCCCACGCTCCCTGGACAGTGCAGAACTCACCTGGTGCGGGGATCAGAGAACAGGGATCCGCACACTGGGGAATACGACCCACCTGTGCGCTGCTCCGTCCCCGTCTGCTCTGGCAGCGAGTCACACGGTGTCTGGGACCAGAGGCTGCCTTGTGGGTGTGTGTCCCCCCAGATCAGCCACCTCTGGGTGTCGACACTTTCCCTGCAGTGCCCGGGACTGTCTCACCTGCTGCACGCCTGGTCTGGACGCTGGGAAAGCCGGCCTGGGTTTGGAGCGGGATTTACAGCCCCTCGGCGGCCTTGGCAGGAGCCAGCGACATCTTTGCTTTGTCCGAGGAGTCGCCCGATGCCTTTCCCACCGATTCCCCAGCTGGCATCATCCACGTGCTGGGAGGGGAGTTCAGGTCGCTATGGCCTGGCCAGCTGCCTTCAGCACCCAGCTGCACACGCCAACAGGTAACCGCACTGCAGCCCTGGCCCCTGCTGAGCCCCGCGGGGCGTCCAGAGGGGAGTCGGACCAGACGGCTGCTGCCAGGGGAGTCGTTCTGAGCCTCCAGACTCAAGCACTTGCTGTATGTGGGAGGGCCAGGTTCACCCAGGCCGGCCGGTCCTGCTGGGCAGAGCGCGGGATGCAGCAGGGCTCCGAGGGACGCTGGGGCTGCCTCGCGGTGTCTCCAGGGCGCGGTGTCCATCCTCCTGGTCAGGGGCCGTAGGATTTCAGTCTCCCTGCAGAGGCCCTGCCATGCCCTGAGCTAGGGGCGTCCGTGCTCCATCGACCTCAGGAGAGGAAATGAACTCTGGCTGCGGCTGGTGCTTAGCCCCCTGCTCCGTCTCTCGGGGCACCCGCTCCTCCCGGATCACGTCCGTCGAGGCCGCGCTGAGAGAAATACTGTGTGGGTTTGGGAACCGCAGGGGTAACACTGCTGAGCGGGGTCGCTGCTGTTCTGACCTGGCTCCTCCTCCTCTGTCAGACGTTCCCTCGGGCGGTCGCTCTGAACTGGACACCGCCCGCGTCCACGTGGCTTCAAAGAATCCCGCTGGAGGAGTTTCCTGCTTTCCCTCTCCCATGGCTCCTGCTCCGAACCCGAGCGCTGTCCCTCCTCCCGGGGGCACTGTGGGCTCCTGCGCCACCAGACCTGGATTCCTGCTTCCTTCCCTCGGCGCCGCCCTCCCTGGAGAATCGGCAGCAGCAGACTCTGCACCGGACCGAGCTGCTGGATCCTGCGCTGGGGTCTAGCTCCCCGGAGCTGCTCTGCTTTTCCTGGGGCCTTGGGGAGGAGGAGGCCGATGGCCGTGGGGACTGGTCCCCCTGCCCCGTGGCTGCTCCCCAGCGCAGTCTGAGGGTGACAGGACGTCTCTCGCCAGCAGGGCTCAGAGGAGGCCCTACCAGAGGGGGAGGGTCCTGGTCCCTGGGCCTGACCCCACTGTGTGCCCAGCACTGAGTCCCTGGCCCGTGTCCCCGGAGCAGGAGGCTCTGAGTCTGCACAGCGCAGGGCACCCCGGGGGAAGGTCACTACGGCGGGTCCGGGTCCATGATGGGAAATCCCAGGGGTCGACCCCTGTGCTGGACAGAGCCTGGCAGGGACCGGAAATCTCCCCCAGGGATCGGGCTCCAGCAGGGGAGGGAAGGCCCTGGGAACACGTCTGACGGGGTGAGGGGATGAGGTGCCCGGCCTGCGGCTTTGCTGCCCAGAGTCAGGCCAGGGGCTCCAGGATGGTCCCTGCCCAGCCGGCTCTGCTGGGACGTGCTGGGCGGCTGGCACAGAACACGCAGAGACTCCCAGCCAGGGGCCTGAGGGGTGTGTGTGTGTGTGTCAGGCAGCCCCACCCACCCCTCTCCTCCCCCACGCTGCTCTCCACAGGGGTGAGCGGGGGGGGGGGGGGGGTGTACCGAAGGGGTCTCGGAGGGACCAGGCCTGTAGCTCCCCCGTGTGGGTGGGGCCCAGACCCAGCTAGAGAGGCAAACTCTGTCCTGCTCTGCAGCAGCACCCTGGGGACCGTCCTGCAGCGCTGGGGGCAGAGCGGGAACCTGGCGGCTCCTCCGGGCAGCCACTGGCAGGTCCGGCTCTGCCTGGGAGCTGCAGCCCCTGGGGACGGAGCCGGGAACGCGCAGACGGAAGGAAATTCTGGTGTAAAATCCAAGGCTACTGAAGCCGATCTCACGAGGGGTCCGGGCCTGACGCAGGACGTCTGACCGCTCGGGGCTGGGGACGCTGATCTCCAGCCTCCCCTCCCAGCCCCCAGCAGCCGCCTCCCTGCAGGGCCCATCCCAATTACACCCCCACCTCTGCCCCCCACTGGCCCTTCCCTAGCCCAGGCCCCTTTCCTGGGGCTCCCTGGCCAGGAGGCGCCGCCCAAGGGGCTCTGCCCTGGGTGGGGGGAGAGGAGGCAGCGCAGGGGGAGGCAGCAGGGCCAGGACACCCCGGGGTGGGGATCTTAAAGCTCAGCGCTGGGAGCTGTTCCCAGGATGGGGGGTGTGAGTAGGGAGACAGTGTCTTAGCGAGGGGCCTGGGCCTTGAGAATGGGGGGCAGGAGGGGGAATGGGGGCAGGAGAGAGCAGAGCCCCCTCCCATATATCAGCAGCAGGCAGTGAAGGCCACCCCTGTAGCCCTGATTGCTAAGGGGGGGGGCAGAGAGGAGAACTGGCCTCTCCCCCGCCCCAGCCCCAATTGCTAGGGGGATGGGCAGACACCTGCTGGTGCCTCTCCCCCTGCAGAGCCCCGTCTGCCTAGCGAGCTGGCAGGGACGCCCCCGGCACCCTGCCCCCCCCTTGGGTGTAGGGCTGGCACCGGGGCCAAGAGCACCCTGTGGGGCAGGTGCTGCAGGACCAGAGCCCGAGCTCCGGGGCGCCTGGGTGCACACGAGAGGAGCTGGCGGAGGGGGGGAACCGCCTGCACTGAGCGTCCCGGCTGGGCCTGCAGCCCCCTCTCAGCACCGGGGATTATTGCCTCTTCCCCACGCTCAGTGTCACTCACTGGCCCCCTGGCGCTGCCCCAGTGCCAACCGCGGGGGGGTAGATCTGTGTGTGGGAGACACCGAGGGGGACCCTGCCGCCCCCAGTGCTGGGGGGGAGTTTGGGAGACTCAGATGGGAGCCCGGGAGACTCAGAGGGGAGCCCCCACCCAGGAGCTGGAGGGGGAGCAGGGGGATGTGGGAGAGGGTAGGAGGAAAATGGGGGGGGGGCAGAGGGCTATGGGAGGGGGTAGGAGGAATAGTGGGGGGGCTGGGGAACCAGGGGTAAGCAGGAGGCTGCAGAGTCACCAACCCTGAGAGGGGGGCAGAGGTGGCTGGACGTGGGGCTGGGAGCAAAGGTCTCGGGTGTTTGGGGAGGGGACAGCAAGAGAGTCACACGCTGGAGGGTGTCAAACACTTTCTGTCACATTAACCCCCCCAGCCTGCACCCCCCCCCCCGAGTCCCTCTGCCCCCCACGTTCACACTGACCCCGTGAGAAAGTGCCCCAGGGTCCCTCCATCCCCTCCCCCATTCACACCAGCTCCCCCCCCTTTGCAGCCCCTCGGGGCCCTTGTTCACAATGACACCCCCATGCGCCCCCAGTTGCATCCGTCCCCTTCCCCTCATGGGAACCTGGTGTTCACATCTACAGCCGTGACAATAACCCCTCCCCCGTGGGTTACCCCCACACCAACACCCCAGCCCCCTCCTGTGAGTCCTTCTGTCCCCTCCCCAATTCACACCGACCCCCGCGGGTCCCGCTCCCGCCCCCACACGCCGGCAGTGCCCGGCCCCCACTCACCCCCGCTCTGGTTGTAGCGCCCGCGCAGGGTGTCCAGGTCCACCTGGAACACGACCTGTGAGCCCTGTAAGCCCTGGGTCTGCCCGTCCCAGTACTGCGGCCCCTCGCTCCGCGCCATCCACTCCGCGCGGGGCTCCGCGCTCCGCCGCTCGCTGTCGTAGTCCATGAACAGCTGCTCGTCCACGTACCCGACCGTGATGAACTGGGGCAGCCCCGGGCCGGGCTCCGACACCGCCGTGTAGAAATAGCGCAGCGCGTGCGGGCCTGAGCCTCCGTCTGCGGGGAGACCGGGGGGGGGTCAGAGCCGGCCCCGGGCACCGCGGGGGGGAGGAACTCGGGAGCGGCCACGTGGGAGGGAGGTGCGGCGCGGGGATGGAGAGCGGGGGAAGGGGCAGGGGGCTGGACACTCCCCTGGAGGGAGGCGGGGCCATCGCACGGGACCGAGGGGCGGGGCTGCCCGCGGGCGGAGGCGGGGGCGGGGCAGGGGGCTGGACACTCCCCTGGGAACGGGGCGGGGGCAGCAGGGGAGTGTGAGGAAGGAAAGGGGTCCAGGGAGGGGCAGGGAGGGGTGAGGGATCAGGGTTGGGGGCATGAGGCGGAGAGGAGCAGATAGGAGGGGGCAGGACTGGGGAAAGTGAGGAGGGGCGGTCAGCACATTATCCCAGGAGCCGCCCCGGGCGGGGGACCCAAAGCTTGGCAGGGCTGCGGGGGCAATGCTGGATGGCTCATGAGGAGCAGTCAGAGAACAGGGCTGCAGGGGGGGTGAGGAGGGGGAGGTGGTTGGGGGGGGAAGGGCTGGTGGGAGGGGAATGAGGAGGTTATGGGGGAGGGCAGCACATTGTGCCAGGAGGAGCCCCCAGGAGAGGGTGGAGCAGGAGATGGGGGGAGGGGAGGTAGGAGATGCAGGAGCTGAAGCTTGGGGGAGTCTGCGGGCCGGGCGGGGTCCAAGCTGCAGGGGACAGGACCAGGGCCCCAGCTGTGCACACACTTGATCATTGATTCAGGCTGTGGCTGCCCCCCAGGTCCCCTGTAGGGATCAGGGCCCTGTTGTGCCAGGCACTGAATGAGCCCGGCCCCATGGAGCTCACAGGCTGATGCCCCGTCCCTGCTGTCCGGTTCACCGGGTCTGGGGGGAGAAGGGCTGCAGCTCCCAGACAAAGGTGGTGCAGAGACTGAACCCCGAGTCCCTTCACCCTGTGAGTGTCCCCCCAACATCAGACTCTGCTCAGGGGGTCGGGGCCTGGGGGTCAGGCTGATGCAGCTTGTTTGATCCCACTGGCTCCTCAGCGTGTCGGGGGCTCAGACCCTGCGGAGTTGCCATGGGGACCCTCCCTCCCCCACACAGCCCCACCGGAGCCTCCCTCACCTGAGTAACGTTACACACGGTGTCTGCAGGATCAGGGCCTTGTTCACTAGTGAGACCAGAGCCCCCCCGCGCTGGGTGCTGGCCACACGCCAGGGACAGCCCTGCCCTGGCTTAGCTCTGCCTGGTCTCCCCCAGCTCAGACATAACCGGACGCAGACGCCCCCTTTTCTTCCCCTCCGCTCCTCTGGCTGCTGATCGCCTTGTGTCCCCTCCCCCCACCCCTGTCAGCACCAGCCACTTTCCCTCTCACTCCCCTTTGTTCAGATCCCTGGGGCCCAATCCGGCGAGCAGGGCTGCAGCTGCTGCTCCTCTCTAGCCGACTAGCTATCCAATCAGTGGAGCAGGGGGACTGGCCCCACCATCCCCCACCTCCTCGGTGAGGGCTCCAACCACGTAAAAACGGCCACACTGGGTCAGACCAAGGGTCCATCTAGCCCAGTGTCCTGTCTGTGACAGAGGCCAGTGCCAGGTGCCCCAGAGGGAATGAACAGAACAGGGAATCATCAAGTGACCCATCCCCTGTCGCCCATTCCCAGCTTCTGGCAAACAGAGGCCAGGGACACCATCCCTGCCCAGCCTGGCTAATAGCCATTGATGGACCTGTCCTCCATGAACTTATCTAGTTCTTTTTTGAACCTAGTTATCATCTTGGCCTTCACAACATCCCCTGGCAAGGAGTTCCACAGGTTGACTGTGTGTTGTGTGAAGAAATACTTAAACCTGCTGCCTATTAATTTCATTTGGTGACCCCTAGATCTTGTGTTATGAGGAGGGGTAAATAACACTTTATTTTCTCCACACTCATCATGTTACAGACCTCTATCATCCTCCTTAGTCATCTCTTTTCCAAGCTGAAAAGTCCCAGTCTTATTAACCTCTTCTCATACAGCAGCTGTTCCAAACCCCTCATCATTTTTGTTCCCCTTTTGTGGAACTTGTTCTAATTCCAATACACCTCTACCCCGCTCTAATGCTGGCCTTGGGAGCTAAAAAAATCTTACTGCATTATAGGTGAAACTGTGTTACATCGAACTTGCTTTGATCTGCAGGAGTGCGCAGCCCCCCTCCGAGCACTGCTTTACCGCGTTATATCAAATTAGTGTTATAGCGGGGTAGAGGTGTAGATCTTTTTTGAGATTGGGCGACCACAGCTGCAGGCAGTATTCAAGATGTGGGCGTGCCATGGATTTATATAGAGGCAATAGAATATTTTCCGTCTTATCAATCCCCTTCTTAAGGATTCCCAACATTGTTCGCTTTTTTGACGGCCACTGCACGTTGAGTGGATGTTTCCAGAGAAACATCTACAATGACTCCAAGATATTTCTGGAGTGGTAACAGCTAATTTAGACCCCATCATTATATGTAGAGTTGTGAGGATATTTTCCAATGTGCATTACCTTTGCATTGATCAACACTAAATTTCATCTGCCACTGCTTGCATCCGAAGAAGTGGGTATTCACCCACGAAAGCTCATGCTGCAAAACATCTGTTAGTCTATAAGGTGCCACAGGATTCTTTGCTACTTCTACAGAACCAGACTAAGACGGCTACCCCTCTGATATCTGCCAGTTTGTTGCCCAGTCAACCAGTTTTGTGAGACCCCTTTGTAACTCTTTGCAGTCTGCCTGGGACTTAACTATCTTGAGTAGTTTTGTATCATCTGCAAATTTTGCCACCTCACTGTTTTACTCCTTTTTCCAGATCGTTTATGAATATGTGGAATAGGACTGGGCGCAGTACAGACCCTTAAGGGACACCACTATTTACATCACTCCATTCTGAAAACAGCCCATTTATTCCTACCCTTTTGTTATGAATAGTTAGTAAAGGGTTAAAAATAGTACCTGGTAGGCACCTGACCTGAGGACCAATCAGGGAAGAGAATTTGAAATTTCTAGGAGGGAACTTTTTCCCTCTGAGCCTGTGTTTTTTGTCTTTGGCCGTTTGAAGTTACAAGAGTCCAGATGTTTTAATTAAGTCTACCAGTTTTTACCTTTCTGAACTAATTTCTTTTAGTTAAAATAGTAAGTATTAGAAAAATACTTTGTGTTATTATCTAATAATCCTATGTTTGCAATTTTGTGTGTTTGTTATTAATTATTTTTAATTTTGCTTGTACTGGTTGTACTGAGAAGGAGGGAGGATTCTCTCCAGAACGTAGCAAGGTTATACCCTATGAGTGTCCAGCTTGGACTCATAGAGATTCTGTATTTTCTTGTTTTTCTTTTAATAAATTCTTTCTATAAAGATTTGATTAAATCCCTTCTACTGTGGATATAGGGGGAGGGGCTAAGACATTCTCTCTTGGTGGTGAGACGGCTTATCTCCGGCAGAGAAGGGAGGGGGGAAGAGACAGTTCCTCCTGGGTTTGATTCAAGCAGTGTGAATCAGGTATCTCTTTCCAGTGGCTGGGAGAGAGGGAGGGGGGAGGTTTCTCCTCTGTGAGTTAATCTGTATTTCCCCAGGGAACGTCTCTGGAAAGAAGGGAGACAGGGGGAAACAGGGGTGTCCCGGCCCACGTAATTGACCGAGGTGGTGGCAGCAAAGGGGAGACCTACCCTAGGATTTTGGGGTGGGGGAAGGCGTGCGGGTCCTCACTTTGAAACCCCCCAGTTTCAAGTGAGGGTAAACCAGGACACCTTTGTTTCCTCTTTTAACCAGTTACCGCTCCATGAGAGAACCTTCCCTCTTATCCCATGACAACTTTGCTTAAGAGCCTTTGGTGAGGGACCTTGTCAGGGGCTCTCTGAAAGTCTAAGTCCACTATATCCACCGGATCCCCTTGTCCACATGCTTGTTGACCCCTTCAAAGAATTGTAGATGATTAGTGAGGCATGATTGTGTTTTACAAAAACCATGTTGACTCTTCCCCAACAAATTGTGTTAATCTATGTGTCTGATAATTCTGTTCTTCACTGTAGTTTCAACCAATTTTCCTGGTACTGAAATCAGGCTTACAGGCTGTAATTGCCAGGATCATCTCTGGAGCCTTTTAAAAAAAATGGGCATCACATTAGCTATCCTCATCATCCAGTACAAAAGTGGATTTAAATGATAGGCTACATACCACAGTTAGTAGTTCTGCAATTTAATATTTGAGTTCCTCCAGAACTCTTGCGTGAATGCCACCTGGTCCCAGTGACTTATTACTGTTTAATCAATTTGTTCCAAAACCTCTTCTAATGACACCTCAATCTGGGACAGTTCCTCAGATTGTCACCTAAAAAGAAGGGTTCAGGTTTGGGAATCTCCTTCCCATCCTCAGCCATGAAGATTGATGCAAAAAAAAATTCATTTAGTTTCTCTGCAATGGCTTTATCATCCTTGAGTGTTCCTTTAGCACCTCCATTGTCCAGTGGCCCCACTGGCTGTTCAGCAAGCTTCCTGCTTCTGATGAACTTACATTTTTTGCTATTACTTTTTGATTCTTTGGCTAGCTGTTCTTCACATTCTTTTTTGGCCTTCCTAATTCTATTTTCACACTTCACTTAGAGTTTATGCTCCTTTCTATTTCCCCCCCCCCAATAGGATTTAACTTGTACTTTCTAAAGGATGCCTTTTTGTCTCTCAGTGCTTCTTTTACTATGTTGTTCAGCCAGGGTGGCACTTGTTCAGTTCTCTTAAATGTATACCCCAAATTAAAAAACACAGTAAGTTAAGTCTCTATTAGGGCATCTTTAAAAGGTTTTCATGCAGCTCACAGGGATTTCACTTTTGGGACTGTACCTTTTAATTTCTGTTTAATGAGCTTCCTCAGTTGTGTGTCGTTCCCCTTTCTGAACTTAAATGCTACTGTGGTGGCTGCTGTGGTGTTTTCCTTGCCACAGGGATGTTTAATTATATTATGGTCACTATTACAAAGCAGTCCAGCTATATTCACCTCTCAGACCAGATCCTGTGCTCCACTTAGGACTAAATCAAGAATTGCCTCTGTCCTTGTGGGTTCCAGGACTAGCTGCTCCAAGAAGCAGTCATTTAAGGTGTCAAGAAACTTTATCTCTGCATCCCATCCTGAGGAGACATGTACCCAGTCAATATGGGGATAGTTGAAATACACCATCATTATTGTGTTTTTTTTAAAAGTCTTATAGCTTCTCTGATCTCCCTGCGCATTTCACAGTCACTATCACGATCCTAGTCAGGTGGTCTGTAATCAGGGTGGACAAAAAAAATCTAGGATTAAAAAATAATAAAAATCAGATTTTTTTGATAAAATGCTTTTTTAGGAAAAACCTATCTAAAGATACATTACGGAATAGGGATTATGAATTCTAATTCTATACTTTGAGACGATATATTCATGTCATGTTTAGGAAAAGTTTTGTAAATTGAGTTTCAATAGTTCATGGATTAGGGACCCAATTTTAAGGGGCTCCAGGGGCTTCAGTATAAATTATTTAGGTTAAACTTTCGGTCTACCCAATGGGACTCAGCGCTCAGTCTAGAAGATACCAGCAGAGATGCTTAGTTTTGCACTTCTCACACCGTGGATTTGTGTCTCCAGAGATAACATTCTTGTTAACAGCAAAAAAAGTTTTTAAATATATTGAGAGAGGTGAGAAATAACAGACCTCAACCCTATTGTCCCTCTGCAAATTTGTGTACACAGCATCAATCCCTTACCTCTCTCTAAAAGTGCAAAGTTACAAAAAGTTCAATGAACAGAAGATTGTTAGGGGCGGAATAGATCTGGACAAGGAGAAGAAGTCTGGAGATAAACGTGAGAAAGAAGGGACAGGCGGTAGAAACAAAAGGGAAACTGTTTGAGCAGCATATTCCAGAAGTCTTGAGGTCTTTCTGAGTGTAGCCTTCATTGATTTGACATCTTCCATACCATTCTCTCACTAGAAGGGAAAACCTATAATGGCAGCAGGCTGTAAAAGAGACCCAGTTTGGGAATATTGTAATGAAGTTCCTCTACCTGTGGATAAGACAGGCATGCATGCAAAATGCAAACAGTGCAACAAAGAAATGCAAGGCCTGATTGCCTGAATGAAACAACATCATGAGAAGTGTTCCTTCTCAGGAGAAAGCTGCGTTGAAGATGATGAAAGGAACATGTCTGAACATGAAGGATCTTCAGGATGGTAAACTATTTCATACTTCATTCTTAAGGACTGCCTGTCTTCAGGACTATTGTTGAATTCTCATGTTTGAGCAAAAAAAATATTTTTTATACACACACACACACACACACACACACACACACACAGAGTGGCAGCTATCATCTTAGATGCAGTTCTGAAAAAATAACTAGCTGAAATAGGCAGATCTTCCTTTTACAATTTCACCTTTAAAGTAGTACTGAGTGACAGTGAATGCAATGAGTAATACTAAATGAGCAGTATGGTAATAATAATTAAATAACCGCATTGACTTATTTTGTGTAGGAGAATCCATCCTCAACATGCAGGATTCTCAAGACTATCCACCTTCAAGATCACCATCATTTTCTATAGTTCCAAAGAAATCTGCCAGTGACAGTGTTTCAGTCACATCATGTATGTCACGTAGCCACAGTATATCACCTGTGGCGAAAAGAAAAAAATCTCCATCATCCAAAACCAACCACAGATAAGTTTGTGATAAGAACCAGCAGATTACAAAAAGAGGTAACCGCATAAACAAACTGGACAATTTTTTCATCAAACAACTCTCCCTTCCGTATGACTGAGACCCCACACTTCATTAACATGGTTCAGTCATGAAGCCCAGGATACAGTCCACCCAACAGAGCAGATGTTGCAGGCAAATTGCTGGACAAAGTGTATGAAAGAGAAATTGAGCAGTGTGCAAACGGTCTAGAGGGTGAAATTGTTAACCTGAGTCTTAATGGGCAGAGCAATGTCCACAATGATCCTGTTGTATGTGCTTGTGTGACAACGGAAAAACAACTGATACATCAGGAAATGCACACGCAGCAGAATAATTACAAGAAGTAACAGTAAAAGCTATAACAAACTGTGGGGAAAAAAATTCAAATGTCTAGTACACAGCTTGGTCACAGACAATGCTGCAAATGTATCCAAGATAAGAAACTTAGAAGAGAGTCCCAAGCTAATAACATACGGTTGCAGTGCCCATTTGATGCACCTCCTAGCCAAAGACTTCGGTGTTCCAGAAATAAAGGCTAATGTTGTTGGAATTGCAAAATACTTCCATAAACAACCACTTTGCAGCAGCTACTTTGAAAAGAGTGAGAGGAACCAAGCTAACCCTCCCACAAGACGTGCGATGGAACTCAGCAGAGGACTGTCTGAGCACTATATCAAGAACTGGCCTAATCTGATGACAGTTTGTGAACAAAATAGTGATAAAATAGATGGCACCGTCACAGCCAAAATTCTCGACATTGGGCTTAAGAGAAATGTTGAACACATGCCGAGTACCCTGAAGCCTGTTTCTGTTGCCTTGAACAAAATGCAAGGAAATAGCTGTTTTATTGCTGACGCTGCTGAAATTTGGAAGGAATCATGTGAGATGTTAAAAAGAGAAATATGCAATGGGAGAGTTAAATTACAAGTATTAAAAAAACGAATGGGACAAGCACTATCCCCAGCTCATCTTCTTGCAAATATTCTCAATACTCAGTATCAGGGTCAAACCTTAACTGCTGGAGAAGAGGAGTTGGCTACGACATGGACATCCAGCAACCATCCCTCCATAGTGCCAACTATAATAAACTTCAGAGCTAGGGTGACCATTCAAGAAATACATGTTTGCTGATGATGTTTTAAAGAAAGTCACACCAGTGAACTGGTGGAAGTCACTTAAGCACTTGGATTCAGAGATGGTTGAAGCGATAATCTCACTTTTAACAGCAGTAGCTTCTTCTGCCAGTGTAGAAAGAATATTTTCTTCCTTTGCATTAATTCATTCCAAACTGAGAAATCGTTTGGGACCTGAAAAGCAGGAAAGGTTCTTTTTCTTTTCCAGATTATGAACAAAGAGGAAAACGAAAGTGCACATGACTGAGTTAGCTGCAGAAGCCAATATTTTAAATTTGGCATGTTGACCTGGCTGACACTCAATTTAAACTATTTTAGTTAAAAAATAGTAACAAAAAACAAACCTGATTTTAAAAACTTGAATGTTTAACTAAATTCAAAATTTATTCTTGTTTTGTTAAATTATATGTTTGCTGTTGAAGAAAAAAAATCCAGAATACATAACTTTGTTGTTTTAGTTCAGGGGTAGGCAACCTATGGTACACGAGCCGATTTTCAGTGGCACTCACACTGCCCAGGTCCTGGCCACCAGTCCAGGGGGCTCTGCATTTTAATTTAATTGTAAATGAAGCTTCTTAAACATTTTAAAAGCCTTATTTACTTTACACACAACAATAGTTTAGTTATATATTATAGACTTATAGAACGAGACCTTCTAAAATGTATCACTGGCACGCAAAACCTTCAATTAGAGTGAATAAATGAAGACTCGGCACAGCACTTCTGAAAGGTTGCCAACCCCTGTTTTAGTTAATAAATATCTCCAATTCAACAGGTTAATCATTAATATTCGGAGGATTTTCTTGCTATGCTGTATTAGGAGGAGAACATCACCAGACAGACATTTAAACTGTTTTATTTAAGTCACTGAGAGGTGAACTATCTGCTTCAATTATCTTTAGTAAATGATAACACCAAACAATCATTCATTTTCTGATATAGCTGTAAAACTAATCTGAAAAGTTTTCAAAATAAATCACTTTAAAAAATGTATAGTGTGTACCTTTTAAAAATGAAACCTACATCTATCTCTGAGTTGTGAAGAATATGTATTAAGGTTATAACAACCAACAAGAATGCACTTTTATTTAGAGTCTTCCTGACTAGTAATTTAAAATCATGATTTAAACCATGATTTAAATCCAATCCACCCTGTTGGTAATATATCCCTACTGCTACATCCTTATTATTCAAGTATAGAATTACTATCCATGGAGACTCTATGGTACAGTTTGGTTCATTTAAGATTTTTACTTCATTTGAAGCTATGCTTTCTTTCACACCTAGTGCCACTCCCCCACCAGCACGACCTGTTCTGTCCTTCCGATATATTTTGTACCCTGGTATTACTGTGTCCCATTGATTACCCTCATTCCACCAACTTTCTGTGATGCCTGTTATTAAATGAGGATATTGATATATGAGGCACTCTAGTTCACCCAGCTTAGTATTTAGACTTCTAGCATTGGTATATAAGCACTTTAAAAAACATTACCATTTTTTAGCTGTCTGCCATTATGTGATGTAATTGAATGGGACTCTTTCATTTGACTGTTTCTCATCAGATCCTACCTGTGTTTTGTCATCTTCCATCCTCTCCTCCTTACTAGGACATGGAGAATTTCCATTAACAGATCCTCCCCTAAGGGATGTCTCTGTCCGCACTACATGCTCCTCTGCACCTGTCGGCTTTCCCACAGCCCGTAGTTTAAAGGCTGCTCAACGACCTTTTTAACGTTAAATGCCAGCAATCTGGTTCCATTTTGGTTTAGATGGAGCCCACCCTTCCTGTACAGGCTCTGCCTTTCTCAAAAGTTTCCCCAGTTCTTAATAAATCTAAACCCCTCCTCCCTACACCATAATCCCTATACAATTGTCTCATCCAGGCATCAAGACCCTGCAGCCCTGCCTCTCTACCTGACCCTGCGCATGGAACTGGAAGCATTTCAGAGAATGCCACCATAGAGGTCCTGGACTTCAATCTCTTACCTAGCAGCCTAAATTTGCCCCCCAGGACCTCTCTCCTACCCTTCCCTAGGTCACTGGTACCTACACGTACCACGACCACTAGCTCCTCCCCAGCACAGCACATACGTCTGTCTAGATGTCTCGAGAGATCCGCAACCTTCGCACCAGGCAGGCCAGTCACCATGCGGTTCTCCCGGTCATCACAAACCCAGCTATCTATGTTTCTAACGATCAAATCTTTCATTACTAACACCTGTCACTTCCTAGTAAGTGGAGTTCCCTGCCCCAGAGAGGTGTCCTCAGTGCGAGAGGACACCACGGCATCGTAAGGAAGGAGGCTGCTGTGATTCATTCTCCCCTATCCTCAATTCTCTTGCCCCTCTGTCCCAATGCAAGGTCGGCTCCACCAGCCCCCACCCTGGCTCACCCCCAACATCTGCTTCCTCCATTCCTGCTCTCGCACTGCGGAGCGTCTCTGGCAGAAATCTCACAGCCAGGCTGACGTCCTCCACTACAGATTCGTTCTCTCTTCCCTCAGTTCTGCCATTTTCCTTGCTACACACCTTGACTTCTCCAGCCTCGCTGGATCCCCCACCCACAGTCCCAGCTGCCTCTTTTCCAACTTCGTCTCCCCTCAAACCTTACCCATCTCCTGCCCCCACTGCGCTCCGCACAGGATCTCTTCCCAGAAACATTTACACAGTTAAACCCTCCTCTCAGCTCCCCTTCCCACCCTACAATTCCTGCCTCCTTCTCCCTCCCCGCAGAGGCAGATGTTTCTCATCTGCTCTCCTCCTAACCCCTCCGCTGACCCCATCCCATCTCCTGATCTCCTCACCGCACCCCCCTCCAGCTGTTCCCCCTCACAACACAAACACATGTTAGTGTCTTCCATCTAAAAGACTTTTGGCTCTATTTGCCTCTCCAGCAACCTCCCCTTCTCCCTTTTATCTCTCAGCTCACTGAACGTGCCCCTGCAGTCGCTGTCTGGAGTGCCTGTCCTCCACTTCCATCCTAGTCCCGCCCCACCCCGGCTTCCACCCCTTGCGCTCCAGGGAAATCATTCCTGCAAAGCCTGTAACGACTCTTCCTAGCTAACACTCGCACTCAGTGCTTCATCCTCACCCTGCTTGGCCTGCCAGCCGCCTGACACCGATCACCAGGCTAACCTAGAAATCTTGTTTTCCTTGGCTTCCTGAGCTCTGTCCCCTCCTGGGTCTCTTCCGACCCCTCTAACCACTCCCTCACCATGTCCACCAGAGCATCTCCCCATCTCCCCTCCAGCTGTCTGTGGGGCTCTGTCCCCCCAGGGTGTTGTCCTGGGTCCCCTTCTCCTCTCTCTCTACATCTTCTCTCCGGGCAAAGTCACCCACAAATTCAGCTACCGTCTCCGTGCTAACAACTCACAGCTCTGCCTTCGTACTCCAGGCCTCTCTCCTTCTGTCCAAGCAACAATCTTGGCCTGTCTGAGGTCTCCTTGTGGAGGTCTCGTCATCAGATCAAGCTCAGTGTGGTTAAGGCAGAGTTCCCAATCTTCCCCCCACGGCCTCCCTGCTACCTCCGTTCTCAATCGCTGTGGACAACGCCAGCATCCAGCCCATCACTCAGGCCCAGAACCTGGCATCATCTCGGACTCACACCTCGCTCTAGGTCCTCGCATCCAGGTTATGGCTAAGTCTTGCTCACCCGTTCTGCAGAACACGTCTAAGATAAGGCCCTTCCTCTCCACCCCCACCGCTGAAACTCTCGTCCAGGCTCTCAGCATCTCGTGTCTCGACTGCTGCAACGGCCTTTCCTCTGGCCTAGACAAACGCAGTCTCACCCGCTGAGGTCCATTCACAACATGCTGAAAAGATAATTTTTCTAACTCGCTGATCGATGTCACCTCTCTCTTTGCATCCCGCCATTGGCTCCTTCTCCATCACACCAAACAGACATCAGCTGCCTGTCTTCAACCGTGAGGCCCTTCGCGGCCTATCCCCACCCTCTCTCTCATTTGCTACCGAAACGTCACCCCTCACCTCCGATCAGCCCATGATCCCAGCCTCCATCAGCCACTTGTTAAATCTGCAAACAAGCCCCTTTGTCCCGTGTCCCACGCTGCCCCTCACGCCTGTGAGGAGCTCCCCATAAACATCCACAAAACGACCTCGTTACCCTGCAAACCCTCCTCAACGCTCCCCTCTGCCAGGCTGCCTCAAAACCAGATAACGGTTGGGCCACTGAGCCCACGGCTGTCAGGCTGGCCAGTGCTGTCTCCTTGTTCCCTAGTAGTTCCCCACTGGTCTATATTCATCCCTGGTCTCATACTCAGATGGGACAGTCGGTGTATTCGGTGTCTGTGCAGCACCCGGCACAACAGGGGCAGGGACCATGACTGAGGTTCCTGGGCACAATACAAATGAGGATGAGGATGGCAGGGCAGGGAGCTTTACTTTTAAACTGGCTTATTTTTCCCCCCCATTAGAAAAGCCAGTTCTATTAACCCTGTTTTTCCTGAAAGACCCTGTGGGCAGTTGGAGAACTGGAGGGGAGGACGTGAAACCCAAAAAACTGCGAAAGGGGAAGGAATTATTATTTCAATTTATGGTAGCAGATTAGCTTTAATCATGCTGGGGCTCCACTGTACGGGGCGTTGTCCAGACAGAGCATGTGACAGTCCCTGCCCCAAGCAGCTCACACTCTGCAGCCAGATCCACACGTGGGTTTTGTTCTGATTTAAATATTTCAGTTGGGGGGGGGGGGATTTGTTTGTTTCTCTCTCTTTTTAACCGGAATAGTTAAATCAGCACCACCCCTCGTGCGAGTGCAGTTACACCAGTACAGCCAGGCTTTACACAACCTCCCGTGCGAGTGCAGTTACACCGGTACAACCACGCTTTACGCCAGCACAGCTTATTGCTGTAAATGTAGGGGAATCATCTGCCCCAGTGTAATTGTGTCCACACTGAGTGGTTGTACTGACTTAACTATGATCATGTCAAACTGTGTGAAAGTGGTACAAACACTGCATGTAGATCAGCCCTAAAAAGTTTATTCCACCTGTTTAAACTTTGTTAACACCTTGGTCTTGTCTACACACAACTGTACAGTACTAGTCTAAGTTAAGGTGTCAGTTAAAATAGATTTAGTTAACCCAGTGCAAAAGGCTGTGTGGACACACCTATTCTAGTTTAAGAGTGGCTTTTTTCAGTTTAGCTGAACTTGGTTTGGCCTTGTCCACAGGGAGAGTCGCACCAGTATAATTACATGTAAACTGGTTCAGTTAAACTGGTGCAAAGTCCCATGACTTTATAAGACACTCTTATTCGGATATAAGAGCAGCTTTTCTCAGTTAAGCTGCTATTCTACCAAAAGAAGAAGGTCCACAACGGGCCATGCACGGATTTCTCTAAACCGGTTTAAAGTTTGAAGTGTAGCAAAGTTCCTACTTAACCAAAGCACCTGTCAAGCAGCAGGAAGAAAAGCCGTCCTTGGGGAAGATTCAACACCCTATGGCCCTTCAGCTGAGGACTGAGAATTCCCACCCCAGGTGTCTGGTGCTCCAAGGAGACCTCCAGCAGAACAGGGCAGACGAGAGCGAGAATAGAACAAGCTGGGGAAAAAACCCTTTGGGGCCTTCGCTATTATTAGGAAGCAACAGAAAAGGACAAACCCTATTTTCCCCCCTTGTCAGGTCACCTCTGTCACTCAGGTGTGAAAACAAAAAAACCCACCCTCCTGAATGACTAAAGTTTTAATGGTGAAAAGTGCTGGTGTGGACAGTGCTTCATTAGGGGGAAGACGCTCTCCCGCCAACGAAGCTACTGCCCCTCGTTGGGGGTACTTTATTTTCTTTTGTCATCAGGAGAGCTCTCCCCTGGCAGCAGAGAGCCCCGACACTGCGTTCCCTACAACAGCCTGGCTGTGCCGCTGTAAGGTTGCCTAGGGTGACCAGACAGCAAGTGTAAAAAAATCGGGATGGGGTGGGGGTGGGATTAATAGGGGCCTATATCAGACAAATATTGGACTGTCCCTATAAAATCCAGACCTCTGGTCACCCTAGGAGTGCAGTGTAGACACAGCCTCAGTGACGAGGGCCTGGCCAGGCACGGCTGGGAGTTAGTGCTGGATTCAATGTCATTAAACAGAGCCAGACACACACTGATCTTCATTAATGCCCTTCTCTGCGCACACACACAGCCAGGGGCGGCTCTAGAAAGTAGGCTGCCCCAAGCAGCGCGGTGCGCTGCGCCGCCCTTCCCTGGTCCTGCGGCGGGTCCCCTCTTCCCGCGGCTCCGGTTAAGCTCCCGCAGGCATGACTGCGGGAGCTCAACCGGAGCCGCGGGAAGAAGGGACCCGCCGCAGTCATGCCTGCGGGAGGTCCGCTCGTCCCGGGCTCCGTTGACCTGCCGCAGGCATGACTGCGGCAGGTCCGCCAGCCCAGCCTCCCACCCTCCCCGGCGGCAGGGGACGCCCCCTCCATTTCGCTGCCCTAGGCACCAGCTTGTTTTGCTGGTGCCTAGAGCCGCCCCTGCACTCAGCCCTACAGGCCTCGGGCCAAAGCTCTGTGCAGCTGGAGTTACACCAGTGCTTGTGTGACCCCCACCCCAAAGACCTCCTGTCTCTTTGCTCCAGGGGCACCCACTGCACAGACCCCCACTTCCATTCCCAGCCCCTAATGTGACTCGACCCCGTGGGACCAGGCTACACTGGGGCCTAACCCTGGTTACATCAAACCAGCCTGGCACTGAGTGATGCACTTGAAACCACTTCAAACAAACCCCCAAACCCACCCCGCAGCCTCACCCAGCTGGCTACGGGCTGCGGAGCTCCCCGGGTCTGAGCTGCTGCCACCCGGGAACTCTGGGGCCAGGCTCGGGCCATGGGAGAGTCAAGTCCACGCCAGGAAAAGCAGGACGTGCCCCCGCCCCTCTCCCCGCACACCCCGTGGGGATCCCGAAGCTCCCACCCAGCAATCCCAGGAGATCCCAACAGCACAAAGGCAGCAGCTGGTCTGTGCTCTGCAACGGGCGCTCGCCCCCACACTGAGCCCTGATTAACGCACAGATCCTGGGGCTCCCACCTCTCCCCTGCCCTGGGCACACGGCCAGAGACGGGGCAGGGGGGTGACATCCCCTCCCTAGGACAACACCTCTAAAGCCTTGTCCCCGTTTACAGACCCATCGCTGCCCTGGGGGCGGCTGGCCTGGTGCGGACCCAGCTCAGCCTCGGCCGCACCTAGCCAGGGCCAAGCCCCGCTCAGGTCTAGACACGGGTTAAACCAGCACCAAGAACCTGCTGGGAGCCATTAAAGGGCAGAGAGTCCAAGGAGCCTCCCCCACCCCCCGTGTCACGGTGGGGGGTGAATTTACTCCCTGTGACTAACCCCCGGGGCTCTGCAGACAGGGGGTGTGGGGGGCAGGGGGAAGCCCCATCTGCTGGGAACGACCCAGCCTGGCAGCGCCTGGCGCGGGGGATCCCCACAGCCCCGGGGCAGGGCGGGCAGCGGGGACCCCAGACCCCAAATCCTGTTAGTCACCAATTGGCTGTATTGTTATTACTGGGCCGGGATGGTCCCTGGAGCCTGGACCTTGACCAAAAAATGTGACCCCTGAGCAAACAGAACTGCCCCCCCCACCCCGCCTGTGAGCCCGCGGGCCGCTCGGGGTGCGCAGCGCCGGGCACAGGGGGCCACGGTCCGGGCTGGGCGCGAACCCGCGACACGCCAAGAACCAGCCCCCGCCGGGGACAAGCGCGGGGGGAGGGTAGCCCGGGCGGGCACCGACCGGACCCCCCAGCCCCGGTCTGGGCTAACCGCCGACACCCCGCCCCCGGTCCGAACGCGGAGCCCCGCGCTGCTGACCCCGTACTCACTGACGTAGCCCCTGGATGGCCGCAGCCCCAGCAGCACCAGCAGCGGCGGCAGCATCGCCATGGCCCGGTCCGCGTCCCGCTCAGTCCCTCGCCGCCAGCTGAACCCCGAGACCAACTGCGCTCTGAGCCCGGCTCCCGCTGCCCGCTACTTATACCGCGCCCCGCCCCCGGCACGGATTGGCCGAGAGGGGAACGGGCCCGCCAATAGCCGCGCGCAGACCCGTCCGCGTCACCGGTCGCTGGGCAGAACCCGGCCGGGCAGGTTGGACCCAGGAAAGCGAAAGTCTGAGCAGGGATGAGCGCAGCGGGGAACCCCGGGCAAAGCCCCGCCCCCACCCCTAGGCCCCGCCCCCTGGTCAGAGCACCCCGGGCAGTGCCCCGCCCCCACCCGAGGCCCCGCCCCCTGGGCGGTGAGTCCCAGGCAGTGCCACGCCCCCACCCCTTGGCCCCGCCCACCCGCTGCCCCTCCCTGCCTGCAGAGCGCTCTTGGGTCACAACTTCAAACTTTTCTCCACAACCACAAGGGCCAGAAATGACCCTTTGACTAACACCAGTCGAGAGTCTCCACCGCTCACGTGACTCCAGGAGCTGGGGCTTTACAGACACACCAGTGATAGCGAGACCCACACTAGAGTCAGGAGAGGGGGCAGCCCTGGCAGGGGGATGCTGGCACCCACCTGGGAACAGCCAGGGCCCAGCCTTGGCCTCGCTACAGTCTCTGGGTGGGAGTTTGGCCCAGCTGAGAACTTGGCCCCAGGGCTTCAGTTACCAGCACAGCAATTAACTAACAACAAATTAATTCTCTGTCCATCACCAGCGCCGCCTCTAGAGATTTGTGTTTACATTTATTCTAAGGCCAGACGGCACCGTTAGCTAATCTCACCTGCGCTGCAGCTCCCAGGCCGGAGAGCTTACATGTACCTGGGTCTGGAGCCCAAGAACGTGTCTGTCACGCTAGGAACTTCAGGCACTTTATTAATGTAAACACCACAGCCCCCCTTTGCGGTGAGTGACAACACAACAGTCCCCAGCACGTCTAGGGGAGGAATAGCTCAGTGGTTTGAGCATTGGCCTGCTAAACCCAGGGTTGTGAGTTCAATCCTTGAGGGGGCCACTTAGGGATCTGGGGCAAAAATCAGTACTTGGTCCTGCTAGTGAAGGCAGGGGGCTGGACCCAATGACCTTTCAGGGTCCCTTCCAGTTCTAGGAGATTGGTATATCTCCAATCATCATCATAGAGCATCACTGCCCCATTGCACGGGTGGGGAGAGGCACAAAGATGACATCGTCAAAATCTGGACCCATGGAAAAGAAGCCCTTGAGGAATTCCACCAGGATTTCAACAATTTCCATCCCACCGTCAACCTCAGCCTGGACCAGTCCACACAAGAGATCCACTTCCTGGACACTACTGTGCTAATAAGCGATGGTCACATAAACACCACCCTATACCGGAAACCCACTGACCGCTATACTTACCTACATGCCTCCAGCTTCCATCCCGGACACACCACACGATCCATTGTCTACAGCGAAGCTCTAAGATACAACCGCATTTGCTCCAACCCCTCAGACAGAGACAAACACCTACAAGATCTTTATCAAGTGTTCTTACAATACCCACCTGCTGAAGTGAAAAAAACAGATTGACAGAGCCAGAAGGGTACCCAGAAGACACCTACGACAGGACAGGCCCACCAAAGAAAATAACAGAACACCACTAGCCATCACCTTCAGCCCCCAACTAAAACCTCTCCAGCGCATCATCAGAGATCTACAACCTATCCTGAAAGATGATCCCTCACTCTCACAGACCTTGGGACACAGGCCAGTCCTTGCTTACAGACAGCCCCCCAACCTGAAGCAAATACTCACCAGCAACCACACAACAAAAACACTAACCCAGGAACCTATCCTTGCAACAAAGCCTGATGCCAACTCTGTCCACATATTTATTTGGGGGATATCATCATAGGACCTAATCACATCAGCCACACTATCAGAGGCCCAATGTGATATATGCCATCATGTGCCAGCAATGCCCCTCTGCCATGTACATTGGCCAAACCGGACAGTCTCTACATAAAAGAATAAATGGACACAAATCAGACATCAAGAATTATAACATTCAAAAATCAGTCGGAGACACTTCAACCTCCCTGGTCACTCCATTACAGACCTAAAAGTCACAATACTCCAACAAAAAAACTTCAAAAACAGACTCCAAGGAGAAACTGCAGAAGTGGAATTAATCTGCAAACTGGACACCATTAAATTAGGCTTGAATAAGACTGGGAATAGATGGGCCATTACACAAAGTAAAAACTATTTCCCCCTGCTAATTTCCCCCCTACTGTTACTCACACCTTCTTGTCAACTGAGCCATCCTGATTATCACTACAAACGTTTTTTTCTTCCTGCTGATAAAAGCCCACCTTAATTGATTACTCTCGTCATAGTTAATATGGCAACACCCATTTTTTCATGTTCTCTGTGTATATATCTCTTCCTACTGTATTTTCTACTGCATGCATCCGATGAAATGGGTTTTAGCCCATGAAAGCTTATGATCAAATGAATTTGTTAGTCTCTAAGGTGCCACAAGTACTCCTGTTCTTTTTACAAAGAGGAAAGTGACTGATTTGCTATGTGACAACAGCAAAGGGGAACAAAATCTAGGAGTCCTGGCTCCCAGCTCTAACCTCCTGGACCCACTCCCCTGCCAGAGCTGGGAGAGAACCCAGGAGTCCTGGCTCCCAGCCCCCCTTACTCTAACCCACCAGCTCCCATTCCTCTCCCAGGAGTCCTGGGTCCCAGAACCTGCTCTAAGTGCGGGCACATAACAGTGACCCAGCCCCTGGGTTTTCTCTGTCTTTACAAGCACTGGGCTGTTTACATCATTTCTGGGAACTATTTTGGGTCTGTCTCCTCCCCTTGGGCGGGCAGCTCTGGGCGTGTGAAGTTTGTCCCGGGCTGCAGCACAGTCACTATGGGCGTTGGTATCGGTGGGGATTGGATCCTGCCATGGGCCAGTCTCTCCTGGGCTGGGGCATCAGGCTAAGGGGAGCCGCCCCCATCTGGGACCTCACCCCACTTGGGCGGGTCAGTGGGGGGAGTTCTCAGGGGCCGAGCCCCAATGCAGCTTCCTGTTTCCCAGCTCCCAGAGCTATCGGTGGATCCCCCACTTGCTTTCGGTTTCTGCTCTATCACAACAGGGCAGTTTGGACAGACCAGAGTCACCCTCCTGCCATGCACCACACGCCTCTCGCCCCGCCCCCCGCCATGCACTGCACGCCTCTCGCTCCCCACGGTCTCGCTCAGAGCCTCCCCCACACTGGCTGGGGGTGACGGTCTCTCACAAGCCAGTGACTCCCACACTTTATGTCTCCCGGGGGTGGCTCTGAGTTTCTGGCACCGACTCTACATGCAGGACATTTCTGGCCCCGTTCTGGGCCAGGCAGACATTTTGTGTGTCTGACGTGCGTGAGCGAACACAAGATGGCCGCCCCGATGGGGCTCCCCCTTTCGTCTGACGATCGCCCCAATCAGTCTGTCCCAGGCTGTGGATTAGCAGCTCAGGGCTGTGGGGCAGCCCCCCCAGTGCTGTTACAGAGCCTTGCCCTACGGCCCACGTTTTCAAAATGGCCTCCATGGCTGGACGTTTACATTTTTAGGTGCCCAGCTGGAGACACCTGGGCCCTGACCCTCGAGGGGCGGCGCATCCCCGGCTCCCTGGATTTCCCCCAGCATTGTGGGTGCCCAGCACCCCGCAACATCAGCCTCGGGCGGGCTCAAATTGTGCACCCAGAATAGGAGGCACCCAGAATCCCTCACCCCAGGGGCCTCCCGGCACAGAAAGGGGCTCAGCACCCCCCTGCTCTCCAGGGGGCCCCCACCGCCATTGGGGATCTAGGAGGTCGGTGAAGCCCTGGATCGGGTTCCCTAGGGAGGGGGTGGAATCTCCTTCCTTAGAGGTGTTTAAGATCAGGCTTGACACAGCCCTGGCTGGGATGATTTAGTTGGGTTTGGTCCTGCTTTGAGCAGGGGGTTGGACTAAATACCACCTGGGGTCCCTTCCAACCCTGATAGTCTATGATTGTATGATCTCGTCTCCCCCTCCCTGCTCCAGAGGCTCAGAGCTCAGAGGACGGGACATGTCCGGGTGGGTTTCTTTAGGAATCTGGAGTAGAAAAAAAACCTCCCTGAGGCCGAGACGTGGGCTAAGGAGGGGTGTGGATCCAGGACAGTCCCAGGTTCCCCCAACCAGGCCAGTAATTTACCGTTACCAAGCTGGGAAAGCAGGCTTCTTACCGGCCTCTGAGCCACGCTGGGGTGGGGGCTGTGACCACCCTCAGAGCAGTGCAGAGAGCACCAGAGCCCTCCAGGGAGGGGGTGTCCTGTATTCCCAGCCCCCTGTTCGCAGGGTGAGCTCCCCCCACTCGGGGGTTCATTGCTTTCCTGCCATTTCTGTGGTTCCTGTCACCCCCAAGGGCCTCACAGACTGTGCACAGCACATGCAGCCCCATGGAGATGCAGCCACCTCTGGGGAAGAGCTCATCACCCAGACACACAGGGGAAATGTCAGACGAGGTCTGTGGGGCAAACCCCTGCTCTTATGGAAAGTGCCCCACAAGGCCTTGGAGTTTAAGGGCTCCCCCAAGGCCCCCCCACATGATGACCTGCCAGGAGCTCCGTCCAAGGGGGAGGAAACGGGGATTCCCCCCTGCAGTGCCCGTGTGTCACCCTGATACTCTCAGCCCTGAATTGTCCCCCTGGCTGCTGTGAATACCCGTCACTGCCTGACCCCAGCAGGGACCCAGCACCCATTTAAACAGCCGGCCCTTTCTTCAGCGCTGCTGTCTCTCCCCCCGTGTCTGTGGGGCTGATACGGGGAGCCCAGGAGCAAAGATACAGGCTGAGCCAGGGGATTTCATCCTCGTTCCTCTCTCTGGCTCACCCTGCCGGGCCTTTTCTCTGTCAGTCTGGGCTCAGGTCCCCCTTCCCCTGTAACGCAGTGGGGAGACCACGTCTGGCTCTGGGACGGGGGTCCTGTCCCCCATTCACCAGGGGACACTCTGTGTTTGTGGGGACCTGTAGCCTGGGCACCAAACTGACCCCCCGGCCCCAGCTCAGCCTCTCTCTGCTCCTGGGCTCCCCATGCCCAGCTAGTGGGGGTCTCCCCTGGGTGCCGTTAATTATCCCGGGACCAGCACGGCTCCAGCACTGCCCACATCAGTGATCCCGTCCCACGGCCAGGCCCCCGTGCGCCCGGGGGACAGAGGTTCCCAGGCTGGGTCACACTCTCAGGGGATTTCCCTGCCAGGGGATTTCCTCTCCCTGCCACCCCCGGATCCCAGCTCCTCCCCAGCCGCAGCTGAGTCTGTGCTGAGCCTGCAGTGCCCCTGCAGCCCAGGGAGGGAACATTGCTGCCTCCTCACATGATTTCCCAGAAGCGGCAGCATCCGACTCACTGGGGCTGGGATTAGACAGTGCAGCGTTTCCTTGTTCGCTGCACCCGGCCAAAGAGCTCAGCTGGCAGCCGGGCCGGAGCAGGGCACGGGCAGCCGCAGGGCTGGGGCTGAACGGCCGTCAGGCCGGTCCCAAGAGGAGTTTGCAAAGTGACCCAGCCCTGCCCTAATCAGTTCCAGGCTGCGCCGGAGCCATGCAGCATTGGTGTGTGCGACACACACACCCTGCTGGGGTCACTGCCCCGTGTGAGCTGGGGTTAGCCACAGAGAATGGCCTATACACGGCCTGGCACGAGCCAGTAACCCGAACGGGGTCGCTCCTCCCTAGTCTAACCGGGATTAGCCAGCCAGATGCAATCGGATTAGGATTAGCTGGGGCTGGGATCTCTTCACCCTGCACAGAGACAGACTAGCTGGGTTTGGGCACGTCCTGGGCTGCCGTGTATCACCGAGTGTGTCTGTGCTGCTCTGGTCTGACTGTGTGGGGTACGAGTTATAATCAATGTTACCGAACCTCCCACTAGTGGGAAACAAAGGGATTTCCCCTCCTCCCCACCAGCATGACGACTCCATTAAATCCACCCGATAGCTATTCCCTGAGACCCCGGGACCCTACGAGCAGTGTCTGGGGTCTATTATGAAGTCAGCCGCTGTTGGAGCACGGCCCAGCCAATAATGGAGGGTCTTGGGGGGGGGGAAGGGGCACTGGACCCATGTGTATGGTGTGGGGAGAGGGAGTCTGAGAGCCTTTGAACCAAACTGTGAACCCTGTGTGTGAGGGAACCACTTCCAGCCAGGGGGTGCGGCAGCCCCCAGCTCCCCTAGTGCCAGCCCCTCTGTGTGTGTGAGCACAACAGGCAGTGGGTTAGAGTGGGATTCGCCAAGGCACCTAAACCCACTGGATTTCAATGGGATTTGGGCACTGGACTCCCTTGGCCCCCTTTTGTAAATCCCGCACTTCCCCCGATAGCCCCCGCCTTGGGGGGGCCACGCTTACCCCACTGGCCCAGGGCATGCTGGGATGTCCCCCCGCAGCACCTGGCAGAGCCCAGGAGAGGGTCAGTGACACACATGTCGCTGACATGCCCCGGATGGGTCCGAGCGGAGCCGTAACAAGGGCTTGTTCCTGCCCCGCGTGTGTCCCTGCGGGCGGCTGCCTGGAGAACAGCAGCCCCGGCCCCTGCAGCCCCCCGGCCCCTGCAGCCCCCCGGCCCCTGCAGCCCCCCCGGCCCCTGCAGCCCCCCACATACACCAGGACTTGGTCTGCAGCGATTCCAGCCCCGGCCCCTGCAGCCCCCCCGGCCCCTGCAGCCCCCCGGCCCCTGCAGCCCCCCGCATGCACCGGGACTTGGTCTGCAGCGATTCCAGCCCCCGGCTCCAGGGCAGCCTCCAGCCACTGCCCGTGTCCCCGCCTGACCCCTCCGGCCTGAGCCAGCCCTAGCGGGAGGGGGAAACGGGGCGAGCCCCTACCCGGTGCCCCCAGCACAGCCCGGCTTGTGCCCTGGGCTTCCTCCTCCGGCGTAACCAGGCAGGGTTAGTCCATTGCGCCCCAGACCCGCCCCGACCCCGGAGAACTGGCCCGAGCCGCGGGGCTGGCAGGGGACGAGCCCGGCACCAGGAGGGTTTTAGTAGGAGCCAGAGGCAGGCCCGGTGCAGCCCGTGGAGCTCCGTGTCCTGTGGCACCGCGGCTGGGAACTAGGAGCGGGGCCCAGGTGTAAGCAGCACCCGAGCGCTACCCTGGCACAGCAGCTCCCGGGCTGGGCCTGCAGCGCTCGGGGCCTGGGGCAGCGGATGAGACGCTCAGGGCCCGGGGCAGCGGGCGAGGCACTCGGGGCCCGGGGCAGCGGGCGAGGCACTCGGGGCCCAGGGCAGCGGGCGAGGCACTCAGGGCCCGGGCGGCGGGTGAGGCGCTCTGGGAGCAGGGCAGCGGGCGAGGCACTCAGGGCCCGGGGCGGCGGGCGAGGCGCTCTGGGAGCAGGGCAGCGGGCGAGGCACTCAGGGCCCGGGGCGGCGGGCGAGGTGCTCGGGGCCCGGGGCGGCGGGCGAGGCTCTCAGGGCCCGGGGCGGCGGGCGAGGCACTCAGGGCACGGGGCGGCGGTCGAGGTGCTCGGGGCCCGGGGCGGCGGGCGAGGCGCCAGGGCCTGGGCGGCGGCGAGGCGCCAGGCCCGGGCGGCGGGCGAGGCGCTCTGGGAGCAGGGCAGCGGGCGAGGCGCTCGGGGCCCGGGTGGCGGGCGAGGCGCTCTGGGAACAGGGCAGTGGGCGAGGCGCCGCCCGGGCAGCGGGCGAGGCGCTCTGGGAGCAGGGCAGCGGGCGAGGCACTCAGGGCCCGGGCGGCGGGCGAGGCGCCTGGGAGCAGGGCAGCGGGCGAGGCACTCAGGGCCCGGGCAGCGGGCGAGTCGCCGGGGCCCGGGGCAGCGGGCGAGCACTGGGCCCGGGCAGCGGGCGCGGCGCTCGGGGCAGCGGGAGAGGCGCTCTGGGCTTGGGGCGGCGGGCGAGGCGCTCTGGGAGCAGCCGGGTTAGTTCTCTCCCGGCCTGGCCAAGGATCGCAGCGCAGTGGCTGGGGCTGAGCCGGCTCCGGGGGCTTTGGGCTCCCGGGCCCGGCAGGTTTGGAGGGGGGGCTACGAATGGGGTGGGGGGGTAGCTTGGCTGCGTTTGTCTAAGCAGCGAAGGGGGGGAAGCTGTCCAGTCCTAGGGAAGGGAAACCCCCTGACATACTGGGGGGAAAGCAACGGTGCCCGCCCGCTCCAGCAGTGACCCGGCGATGGAGGCGGTGAAACATGAAACTAAAACCAACTGTTTTCTAGTTACAAATGTAAACAAACAGAAGAGCTGCCCCGTGGTGTTTGCCTGAGTGCCGGGCATTGCTGCTGTGCAGGTCATGAAAAGGGTGGTGCACAGTTAAAACTTCCCGTTCTGGTGATTTCTTAAGGAACAGGCGTTCATAGTCCGAACACAAACGCTCATGATTTAATTAGGAACAGAAACAAAATCCCTGATTGTTGGTGTTTCAAACAATTTTTTTTTTCTGAAGCCTTCCTAGTTCAAACGGATCTTATGATTAAAATAAATAAACGTTCTATTGTCGTTATTCTTGTTATTTACGTATTTTCCTTTTTTTTACACAGTAACTACTATGCAATTATATGGAGGGGGAGGCGCAATTTTATATTTTTGCCTTGGGCATGAAAATAGCTAGTTACGGCTCTGGGTCCGAGCCCGAGGCCCAGCTCAGTGACTATCAAGGGAGATTAACACTCAGTCCCCTCTGGTTACCTGTATCCCCTCGCCCGGCCGGACAGCGCGCTGCCTCTCTGGTTAGTGAGTAGGGGTAGGAAATCCGCTCAGGGTCTCTCCCTCTTCCTCTCCCCTCCTCCAATAGTGATGTAACCCCCCCCAGAGTCTGTCCCGTCCCCCTCTCAGGGCTGCGCTACGCAGAGATTCTGCACCAATGTAACGCTGGATTTCTGAACTGTAACGTTACATTGGTGCCTCCCCTAGTGTGGACACAGTTATAGTAACACTGCTGAGTTGGTACATTTGCCAAACAAGCTAACCCAACAGAACCCCTTTCACACCGACGTGCCTGGGTCCACATTAAGGAGCGGTGCATTGATTTAACCAGATCAGGTTAAAAAAACCCAGCTAGTTAAACTGATACAAAACCTGGGTTCAGCCCAGCTCTAATTCTCAGATACGGGCCCAGTGCTGCCAGCGCTGGCTATTTTATTGCAAATCTCACAGTATTTGACATTTCCCCGAGAGCCCCAGCTCCTGGAGTCATGGGATGATGTGAGAATTTCAGCTTTACAAAATGTAGATTTCTGGCCCCCACAGTTGTGGGGAAAAGCTTGGAAATGTGACAGCCAGAGGTTCCAAACCCAGAAGGCAAATTAAACAAACTCCTCACTTCTGTGATTCAAAGTCTCGTGATTTTTGAGCCAATGCTCTGATTTCTGGAGGGTGTAAGGGGCACCTGCCATCTGCACACGCCCCCGGCTGCCAAGTGCAGCTCTGCAAGTGCGCCTGTCCCAGCTGGGCCCTCAGGATGGTGACCGAGGCTTTTACACATTGAACAGCCCCCCCCCCCCGACCCGAGCCGCCCTTCCCCCAGCCCCTTGGCGTGGGGCAGACTCCATGTGAGTGTCTCAGCCCCACGGCCAGGCCCTTCGCCCCCAGGGCACAGCCACCCTCCATTGCCTCCCTGGGGCCAGGCCCTCACCGGCCCAGTGCAGCACCTCTCCCAGCCGCACACAGCTCCTGGCCGGCTGGGAAACACCCCCAGCTCCCTCCCCTGGAGCTCTCCTGCTCTGTTCCCTCGGCCCGTTCGCTCCTACTCCCCTTGGGAGCCTGTTCTCAGGGCCAGGGGCTCGTTAGCTAATTAGCTGCCAGAGTCAGGCCCAGCTGCACAAAGGGATTTAGGCTCCTCCCTTCCATTGCAATCCCTGGGGGAGCCGAGCTGTGGTCCCTGGCAGCCGGCTAGGTGGGGCTGGTTCTCCCCAGACAAGCCATCACAGATAGACCAGGCCTGACTCCCCTAACGGCTCAGCCAGCCTGGGAACGGCGCCTGACCGGGATCTGGGAATGATCTGGAGCTGGCCGGGCTCTGAGCTAAAATCCCCTCCGGTGTCGCCCCTTCCCCTCCAATGCTCCACGACGCACAGACAATCCCCCCCGGTCTGGGGCCTCCCGCAGGTCTAACCCAGCCCCTTTCCCCGGGCTTGGAAGGAGAATTGTAGCCCCGAGTCTTTGCCTGAGCTGGGGGCCCTCAGGGGCGGTTCAAGCCCCTCAGCCATCAGTCGTCCCCTGAGGTACCGGAGTCAGATCCCTCCCCCGTCGCCGTCAGTAACACGCCGCCCGTCCGGGGTGAGCAGAGCTTCCCCCTTCACGGCCATCACAACTGGCGGGTTGGTGACGGACGGGACTTGTTCCATGTTTGAGATTCACCTGGTTCCTGACGGGACGGACAGGCCGTTATTTCCCAGATTCCCCAGCCGTCTCCCCCCCTAGGCCGAGGTGTCCGTGCGCCATGGACAGCACCCAGCTGTTCCCGCTGCTGTGTGGAAAATACCCAACCCGGCAACTGCCGCCCACTGGCCTCCTGCCCCCGGCATGGGCAGCGCCAGCTACCGCTGACTGGCTGCAGCCTGAGAGCGCCTGAGCCCGCCCGACTGGAGACCCGAGCAAGGCCTGGAATGGGGCATCCCCCTGCCCCCAGGGGAGGGGAGAGCTGGGCCATTGGGTCTCAAACCCGGAGCTTCACAGGGATCCCAGGCGCCTTTTCAGTCTCCCCGAGCTGCTCACTGCCTGCAGCGTAATTATTGGTATCCCCAGAGCAGTACTTTGATAAGTGCAAAGTAATGAACATCAGACAACGTCATCCCAGCTATCCCCCTACAGAATGAGGGGGTCTAAATTAGCTGTTACCACTCAAGAAAGATCTTGGAGTCATTGTGGAGAGTTCTCTGGAAACATCCACTCAGTGTGCAGCAGGAGTCAAAAAAGTGAACAGGATGTTGGGAATCATTAGGAAAGTGACAGATAACAAAATAGAAAGTATCATACTGTCTCTATATAAATCCATGGGACGCCACATCTTGAATACCGTGTGCAGATGTGGTCACCCCATCTCAAAAAAGATAAATTGGACTTGGAAAAGGTTCAGAAAAGGGCAACAAAACTGACTAGGGGTCTGGAACAGCTGCCATATGAGGAGAGATTCATAAGACTGGGACTTTTCAGCTTGGAAAAGAGACGACTAAGGGGGGATATGACAGAGGTCTGTAAAATCATGACTGGTGTGAAGAAAGAAGATAAGGACGTGTTGTTTACTACTTCTCATAACACAAGAACCAGGGGTCAGCCAATGAAATGAACAGGCAGCAGGTTTAAAACAAACAGAAGGAAGTATTTCTTCACACAACGCACAGCCAACCTGTGGAACTCCTTGACAGAGGATGTTGTGAAGGCCAAGAATATAACAGGGTTCAAAAAAGAACTGGATACATTCATGGAGGATAGGTCCACCAATGGCTATTAGCCAGGCTGGGCAGGGATGGTGTCCCTAGCCCAGGGGTGGCTCCAGGCCCCAGCACACCAAGCACGTGCTTGGGGCGGCATGCCGCGGGGGGCGCCCTGCCAGTCGCCAGGTGGGCGGGTCCACCGGAGCCTCCTGCCGCCCTCCTAGCGACTGGCAGAGTGCCCCCCGCGGCATGCCGCCCTGCTTGGGGCAGCGAAATGTCTAGAGCCACCCCTGCCCTAGCCTCCGTTTGCGAGAAGCTGGGAATAGGTGACAGCAGGGGATGGGTCACTGGATGATTCCCTGTTCTGTTCATTCCCTCTGGGGCACCTGGCACTGGCCACTGTCGGCAGACAGGACACTGGGCTGGATGGACCTTTGGTCTGACCCAGTGTGGGCATTCTTACGTTATGTTCTTATGTTACCTGGAACCCCAGACTGTGGCTCTGTAGTGCTGGTCAGGCCTGCACAGACCCCAACCGAGACCAGGGCCCCGTCGCACCAGGCACTGCACAGACCCCTCATTGAGCCATGTGCTGTATGCACAGATGGGGAAACTGAGGCACTGAGAGATTCAGTGACCTGCCCAAGGTCACACACAGAGTCTATGGCAGAGCCAGGTGGTGAACCCAGGAGCCCTGAGCCCCAGGCCTGTAGCTTCACCACAGATCATGCCGTTCCTGGGCCACATTTGCAGAAAGGCTCCTGTAGCCTAGCAGGGAGGCGCCGTAGAACCGAAAGCCTCCAGGGCCCGTGCGTGGCTGGGCTGGGCTGAGGGGAGCCGGGGTCTGAGCCCAGACGGCAGGTCCCAGCCTGCAGCTGAGTCTGACTGGCCCAGGGAGAAGGTTCCTGCTCTGCACTGCGGTGCCGCTGGGGCAGTTCCCCCCCCTGGGGCAGGCGCTGCGGGCGAGGGGCACCAGGGTGACGCAGGCCAATGGCTCCCCATCCCCATCGGCCTGGTCCCCCCGCCCGGCACCTTGTACTGCCCGTGGTACACCTGCCCCTGCCTGCCACAGGCCCACACGACCCACTGCCGGGTGATCCTATGGGAGCCTCTGGGAGAGAGACAGAGCGCCCCCCACTGGGCAGTGCGGGCCATGCAGCCATCTCAGGCCCTCAGCCCCACGGCACAGACCCCACCCGACCCCTAGTGTGTTACCTGCCTACAGGGACCCCCACCCCTCACCCTGCCCACACGCCTGGTCCATTCCCTGGGCCATGCACCCTATTTATCCCTGCTGTAAATCCAGCCGCCAGCTGTGGGGCACTGGGGAGGGGGGACCCGGCTAGACAGCCTGGTTATTGGGGCTGCAGGGGTGAGGGGGTACCAGGGTAGATGGGCCCCTGGGTCTAACCCGGGGCAGCAGGGAGGGGGAGACTGACTGAGACAGACCCAGTGTCCAGTGTGTGTGGTGGGGTGTGAGTGTGTATCAGACTGGATGGGCCCAGGGTCTGATGCAGGGCAGGTGTGGGGGAAACCGGGGCAGCTGGGCCCCTGGCTCTGACCCGGGGCAGCAGGGCAGGTGGGGAGACACTGGAGTAGACGAGCCCCTGAAAGAGTTAATTACCTCACAGACTGACCTGACCCCCAGGTGAACTTTAAAGACTTTAAAGGTGGTTAGGAAGATCTGTAAATGAACAGAGCTGTGAAATGCAAGTCTGCATTGTTAGAGGTAGAAGGGGAGATGTT
Organism: Mauremys reevesii; assembly: GCF_016161935.1. Taxonomy (NCBI): domain Eukaryota; kingdom Metazoa; phylum Chordata; order Testudines; family Geoemydidae; genus Mauremys; species Mauremys reevesii. The sequence continues at coordinate 485,300 of NW_024100804.1, read as the reverse complement.
TGCTATGGGCTTGTGATGTCAGCAAACAAGTCTCCTCTATTGCTATAGCTTTAATTAAAAAATGGAATATTAACATTTAGGAAGATATTTGAGGGAATAGTATTATTGTCTCTGGGCTGGGCTACAGTACACACAGGGCCAGCTCTAAGGTTTTTGCCGCCCCAAGCCAAAAATTTTTTTTGGTGGAGTCTCAGGAGGGGGCTGTTGGGGACAAGGAGAAGGGAGGCTTAGATAGGGGCTGGGGTCCCAAGGGGCAGTTAGGGGCAGTTGTCTCGGGAGGGGGTAATCGGGGGACAAGGACCAGTGGTGCTTAGATAGGGGTGGGGTCCTGAGGCAATTGGGGCAGGGGTCTGGGAGGGGCAATCAGCGGCCAGGGGCTGGGATTCAAAGGGCTCTGGGCTGCTGGCAGCCGCGGGGAGCCCTGAGTCCTTTAAATCTCAGCCCCGGCTGGGAGTCAGAGGGCTCTGCGCTGCCCGCAGGCTTTGCGGCGGCGGCTGGGATTTAAAGGGCTCAGGGCTCCCCGCGGCTGCCAGCAGCCCAGAGCCCTTTGAATCCCAGCCCCTGGCCGCTGATTGCCCCCTCCCCAGACCCCTGCTCCAATTGTCCCTTAGGACCCCCACCCCCTATCTAAGCACCACTGGCCCTTGTCCCCGATTACCCCCTCCCGAGACAACTGCCCCTTGGAACCCTAGCCCCTATCTAAGCCTCCCTTCCCCTTGTCCCCAACTGCCCCCTCCTGAGACCCCACCCAACTTCCCCCCAGGACCCCACCCCCTACCTGTCCCCTGATAAGCCCCCTGGACTCCCATGCCTATCCAATTGCTGCCTGTCCCCTGACTGCCCCTCTGGACCTCTGCCCCATCCAACCCCTACTCCTTGTCCCTTGACTGCCCCCCAGAACCTCCTACCCCTTCTCCAACCCCCAAACTGCTTACTGTGCCACTCAGACCAGCGTATCTGGCTCCATGCAGCTCCAGACAGTTGCTGCCATGCTCCCCCATGGAGCCCACAGCCCTCTCCCACCCCCAGCACCTGCCTTCCAGATTTGAACACCTCAAAATTCAGGAGTGCTCAAGCTCGGTTTGGGCAGCTTTTACTTCATTTCTCCCAAATCAAATATACTGATCCACTGTAACTTGCTGTAGAAAAAGTAGGATAAAATTGAGCAAGAAATGCTTATTAGGACTGGAATTGCTATTTTCAACAGCCATTGCCTTTTTGTTTGTTTGAAAGGAAGACAGTGAAATTGCATTGGCAAATTCCCCATAGAAAGAAAGAGTGGAACAAAAGAATAATAAAGGCTCCTCAACTTTTCCTCATTTACAGAGGACAGTCTTATAATATGCATCCAGATATCCTCCAATCACACAAGCTGAAAATTGTTCCACTTTACTGCAGCTCTGTAACCATATGGGAACCAATCCTGTCTGTGTTTTGTGCACATCCAAAATTCCTGCTGAATGACCCGCCCTGGGAGCGAGATACCAGTGACCCAGGGCTGGGGCGGCAGGAGGTGTGTGGGGGGGCACTGGTGGGGGGATCCCAGGGCTGGGGTGGAAGGAGGGGGGGGCACTGGTGTGGGGAGCCCAGGGCTGGGGCAGCAGCAGGGTGGAGGGAGGGCACTGGTGGGGAGGAAAGGGGGAAGCCCAGCGCTGGGGTGACAGGGGGTGTGTGTGGGTGGGGGGAGAGCCCAGGACTGGGGCAGCAGGAGGGTACGGGGGGAGCCCAGGGCTGGGAAGGGGGACAGCAAAAAACCTAGAGCTGGCCCTGCCCACAACCCCCAGCTGTGTCCTTGTGTGTGTCTGTCTCCATCATCCCTGGCTGTGTCTGTCTGTCCCACAACCCCCAGCTGTGTCCTTGTGTGTGTCTGTCCCACAGCCCCCCCTCCCCAAGCTGTGTGTCTGTGTGTCTGGCTGCCCCCAGAGCTCACCGGCTGAGTCTGACAGCGACAGACGCTGCTGCTGCTCTGCCCAGCGCTGAGAGCCGCTGCCTGTGGCTCCCTCCCCCTCCCTGCTGTGGAGGCGTGGCCAGGCAGCTCCGGCACCGCCCCCGGCAGCTCCCATTGGCTGGGGTTCCCCACATTGCTGGTGCGGGGACCCCCGGAGCACAGGGCCTGGGGCCCAAACATTGGTGGAGCTGGGCCCACCCTCGGGATTATTGGTGGGGCCTGGGCTCCACGGGCCCATAGAACTCGCCGCCTATGGACCACGGGACCGTCCGCAGGCACTTATGCCCCGGCCGCGGGACCGGGGAAGGGTGATGCGAGCGGCGCGGCACACCGCCCTGCTTGGGGCAGCGTAATTTCTAGAGCCACCCCTGGGCATCCCCCACAACCCCATCTTCAGTGCTCCAAATGCACATGGAAGGCACAGGGACTAACCCTCAAACCTTGTACCCGGAAAGGGATGGGGATCTAGTAAAGAGGGTTCAGGCAGAGGAGTGGGTGTGGGGGTGCTTGGAGGCTCTACACTGGCAGAGAAGCGGGGGGTGATGTGCTTGCGGAGGAGGGTGGAGGAGGAGAGGGGGTATCAGGAGGGTTGCAGGAGAAGAGGTGCAGGGGGAGGGGGAGGTGCTGGAGGAGAGGGCTGGGGGAGGGTACAAGGGGAGAGGTGCGGGGGAAGGGAGGGTACAAGGGGAAGGGCTGCGGCGAAGGAGCGATGGGGGGAGGTACAAGTGGAGGGGCTGCAAGTGGGATGAGGGGTGCAAGGGCTGAGAGGGCAGGTGCTGACAGCTGCTTCCCCAGCCCCATGCAGGCAGAGCTGAGAGGACGGACACTGACCCCCAGGTGCCCAAGCCACAGGGTCCCCCAGCGGGGCAGTATCCCCCGCTCGGAGCCGGGCTCTGCCTCTCCCTGCCCAGGGCAGGCAGTGCGGGATGGAGGCAGGGGAGGTGCACGGCAGGCTGGGTCTGGGGGCAGGAGGGGGCAGCTCCCTGGCAGCTCGGGCTGCCCAGCCACTCGCCCTGTCAGAGCGAACTGGGATCCCACCCCCAGTCCAGCCTGGCAGCGCCCTGCACAGCCCACTCGGGTGGGGAAACGCCGCGCCACCCTGGGGAGACTCGGAGCAGAGCAGCAGCGGCAGCAGGACCCTCCCAGCATCCTGGGCCCCACTTCCCTCCCTCCCCGGCTCCTCACACCCAGGCTGGACTGCAGTTCAGGCTGCCCTGCCGCTGGAGAGCCTGACTCGAGCATCATCCCGCAGAGCTGAGCCCCTCTCGCCACCGCAGCCCGGGCCCAGCTCCAGGGATGATGCTTGTCCAGGGCCGGGGGGTTGGATAAGGGGTGGGGGCAGTCAGGGGACAGGGAGCGGGGTGGGTTGGATAGGGGAGTGGGATCCTGGGAGGGTGGTTGGGGGTCTCTGGAGGGGGCAGCCAGGGAGCAGGGGGGTTGGATGGGTCATGGCAGGGGAAGGGGCTGGATAGGGGTCAGGGCAGTCAGGGACAGGAGCAAGGAGGGCCCTGGGGGCAGTTAGGGTGGGGGTCTCTGGAGGGTGGTCAGGGGACAAGGAGCTGAGGGGGTTGGATGAGTTGGGAGTTCTGGGGGCTGTCTGGGGCGGGGTGTGCAGCGGGGTGGGGCCAGGCAGGGAACAGGTGGAGTTGTATGGGTCAGGAGTTCTGGGGGTCCGGTCAGGGGCGGGAGCAGTTGGATAGGGTGGGAGTCTCTCGGGGGTCTGTCTGGGGGCAGGGGTTGGGGCAGTCAGGGAACAGGTAGGTGGTGGGGTCCTGGGGGGCAGTTAGGGTCAGGGGTCCCAGGAGATGGTAGTCAGGGGACAAGGAGCGGGGGGAGGGTTGGGGGTTTTGAGGGGGCAGTCAGGGGGCGGGAAGTAGGAGGGAGTGGATGGGGGCAGGGTGGGGGTGAGGCTAGGGCAGGGCTCCCTGGGTGCACACCCTAATGAAATCTGCTGTGCATGCCTGGGCTTTCCATGTATTGAGTGCTGTGGGCATTTGCTGGGGGCTGGGTGCCAGGCCCATAGGTGCAGGTCAGCTGCTGGGCCAGCTCGGGCCCCATGCTCGCGAGTCTCATGCTGGTGCTGACGGCACTGGTGTTCAGTGGCTGGGAGCTTTGGTGGGAGCTGGGAAGATGGAGGGGGTTGAAGGCCTGACGCCTCCAGTCTGGCTCTGCTTTCACCAGGTGTCACGGGGTCCCCGGGCGCTGCTTTGGAGCTGCTCCCCACCAAGCCAGGCAGGACTCTGGGGAGCCTCCCCTCCCTCGGAGCAGCCTGTCTGCAGGGCAAGAAGCTCCCACGGCTTCACCTCCTGGGTCTCTCCTGGGAGCATTCAGCTTCCCCTGCCCCTCCGTGCGCTTCCCACAGCGAGTCCGCCCAGGCGGGGTCCTGGGGGGGCCACAGGGTCCTGCCCCCCCACTGCGCAGTCAGACGTGACTCTCAGCCAGCCAGTAACACAGAGGTTTATTCGATGACAGGAACAGGGTCTAACACAGAGCTTGTAGGTACAGAGAACCAGACCCCTCAGCCGGGTCCATTCTGGGGGGCAGTGAGCCAGACCCCCACGTCTGCACTTCTCTCCTCGTCCCCAGCCAGCTCCAGACTGACTCTCCAGCCCCTCCTCTCTGGCCTTTGTCTCTTTCCCGGGCCAGGAGGTCACCAGACCTCTTTGTTCTCCCTCACCTTTAGCATCCCCTTGCAGGGGGGAAGGGCCTGACCATTAGTTGCCAGGAGACAGTGTATCAGCCAGAAACTGAGCCCCCGCAGTATTCAGAGGAAACATTAAGAACAGTCCCAGTTCGTAACACCAGGGAGCAGGACCGGCTCTAGGCACCAGCAAAACAAGCAGGTGCTTGGGGCGGCACATTCCCAGGGGCGGCGCAGCAGCTGGTAGCAGTTGTGGAGGCGCAGCTGGGCCCGCCTGGCCTCAGCCGCACAGTGCAGGGTGCAGGGCATCTGCAGCACGCGGGCGCTGCTGACCACCTCGGCCAGGCTGTTGTGGGGTACCTCGCCCATGACCACCTTGTCGATGAGCAGGCGCAGCGCCCCGTAGCTCACCCCCTTCCCCACAGGATGTCCGGGGACAAGCACGCGCGGAAATAGTCGCCACCACCACCGACTTGTGGGCTCGGATCTGCCGGCCGGACACTTCGATCACCAGGTCCGGTTCCTGCAAGAGCAGCTGCTGCAGGCTCCAAGGCTGCGCTCCAGCCCATGGACAGTAAGTGCCAGGTGGCGGCCGGGCGATGTCGCCTCCTCCCGCCTTGCAGGAGGAGGCTGCCCCGGGATCCTGCTGCAGGGCTTTGTCCCGCGCCCCGAGTGAACTGAAGCACAAGGAGGAGCTGAAACCGCAGGGAGCTTGCAAAGGGAGCAGGGCACTTTCCCCACCCCTGCTCTCTTCTTCCCCAGCTGCTGCGCTCCCTTGCATGGAGCCGGGCTGCTGCTGGCTGCCCTTGCTTCTCTCCGCTTCCCCCAGAGCTTTCCCCGGTGGCCCTAGCTGCTGCTCTGCTTCTCCGCAGAGCCTCTTTGGACAGGTCTTTGCCTCGCTGATATTCACATCACCTGGATAAAGGACACAGGATAGGACTGGGCTCTCCATGGCTTTAGCAGAGGCTGGACCTGGCTAATGTCCCTCCCCCCCACACACACACACTCCCAGCTCAGCAGCACAGTCAGCCACGCCTTCGCCTTCCTCTTCTCCCCCACCCCACCCCACCCCTTTTTACTTTGTACCCTTTGCGGTTTAAGGTTGAACTTTACTGTGGGTTTTCCTTGCTAAACTCTCCTTCTTGGCACATGGTCAATTTCAGCCTTGTTTCCACGCCTGGACTCCTCTCGCATGCTGACAGCAGGAAGAGGTGTGGCAGCAGCCGTCCCTGCAGTCACTCGCTGCTGAACTGTCAGTGACACTCCTGGCCAAGCTCCATCAACTGGCAAAGCAAGCAGGGCCCGGAGCCCCTCCCAGGACACTCAGAGGAGACAGGAAGGGGCTGATGGGCAGCTGCAGGGCGATCGGTCTGTGCTGGTTTCCCTGGGACCCCTCCAGGCGCAGCATCTGACAGGCCCTGTTACACTGCACAAAGGAAGCAGAGAGAGAGTCAGGACCGATCCCAGAGCAGCAGCCGGGCAGAGAGGGGGCTCACTACAGACAGATGAGGGAACAGAGCTCCCTGCCCTGCTGGTTCTGCCCCTGTCAGGCCGTGAGCCCCCCTTTACCCAACAGCGTCACTCCCAGAGGAGCCCAGCTGGGGCAGTCCCAGGGCAGCCGGGCCCTGCACTGCTCCCAGGGGGCTCTGACCTTCGGGGAGATTGTCCACAGCTTCTAGCCTGGTGCAAGGTAACGAGGCAGCAGCCTTTGCGGACTGAGGGCTGGGTCTCCCCAAGAGCAGGTGCAGCAATGGGCCTCAGGGGGCCTCCTCTGGCAGGGGGTGTGTGTGTATAAGTTATTAACTAGTGGTTATAGATCAAATTGTGATCATAATAAATGCGGCATCTTTGCCTTGCCCCCTGAAACGATCCTGTGTAGTTTTGTCTGCAGAACATGTGGACGCTCTGAATTTGGTTTAAGAGCAGCCCACTGCATGAGTCAGTAAGGAGTCAAACTAAACGAGGGCACCAGAGTGTGTGCACTGTTGGTGTCCGTAGGCCTAAGTAAACCAAAGCTGTGACTCTGGGCCTGAGCAAGCAAAATGTGTAACTGTCAGCTGTCTTAGCTTACAGCTGCAGGACAGTTTGAAACAGCAAAAAGCGGCAGGGAGAAGGGGGAGGAAAGTCTGCATGCGTCGGTGCTGTGAAGGCCATAGATAAATATGCGAATGAGAACAGTTCTAACAAGCTACATTATAGTGTTAAGTGTAACTGTTGCAAGGGGGAGGGAGGAAGGGGGAAAAACAAGGGGGGTATAAATGCTGGGACCCCGCCTGCGTGCGGGTGTGCAGGATTTGAGATGCTTTTTCTCCCTGGCACCTTATTTGGGCTCAAATAAACGTGGTTTGCTTCTCCACCCTGGTGTGTTAATTAGTGCGACGCACACCGGGCAACGAACCCGCTGTTGCTCCTCCTCGGGCCCTTTGAGCCGGCAACAGCACTCTCCGACTCAAACTGAAATAACTCCACACAAGGGATCCAGCCACAGTCCCACTGTGGACTAAACCCGGAGGAGGCGAGATTAGAAACCGGTGACATTTCACAGGCCGGACACAGCTCTGGGGTCTGGTATCAGACCGATGGCGCACGCGAGGGACGTTCTGACGTTAGGGGCTGCAGAAGGCGTCAGTGTGTGACACACAGCAGGGTCCCCTCACCCCAACAAGAAGGGGATTCCCTGGGGTGTATTAACATGTCAGAGGGGAACAGCAGTAACTGGATCTGAAGAGGGAAGGGGGTGGGGTGTGGGGGGCATTAGCCAGTCCCGCTGCTGCCGCTCTCCAGGCTGTGAGAGTGGGGCTGGGTCTCCTGACTTGCCCAAGCTGCTGTACGCAGGGCAGCAGGACTGGCTGGCACAAGGTGCAGGGACAGCCACACGGACAGAGGCAGAAGTTTCCTCTCACTCACCTGGAGGCGAGTAGCCGGCTCCCTTTCTCCCCGCGGAGAGAGAAGAGGTTTCAGTGAGCGCAGCCGTTCTCAGGGCCGGAACCAGCTCCGATCTGCGTCCACGGGCTGAGGTGCCTGATACAGCCCCGACCCCTGGGCTCACAGACAGACTCAGGGCAGGGAACAAGATCATCACAGAGCTAACAGTCTCCAGTTCCTTCCTGCCCCAGGAGCAATTTCCATCAGGGTCTCTGGCTCAGGCCCCAGCGGGCGGTCACACTGCACTGACTCTGGGTCTGCATTGCTTCTGTTGTCCTGGGAGTCCAGAGCAGCCGGAGAATCTGCCCTCATCTGTCCAGAGCTGTTGCCTGACTGCCTTCTCCAGACGCTGACTCTGATTATCACACCCGCGACCAGGGTGAGGACAGCGCTAACTCCAACCATGATGGAGCTCAGCGAGGAGTTGGGCTCTGAAAGGGGAGAGGAGAGTGAGGGAGGGAACTGCTGAAAGCCTGCTCCCCACTTGTTGCCTGCGTCCTGCAGCCCCCTCCTGCCAGACTTCCCACCAGCTCCATGCAGTCGCATGCACTGCACCCTACTATGCCCTGGGACCCCGTTAGCAATCAGTGAATGTCATCGGTGCTTGTACAGGGCTGCCACATGCAAGGAGTTCTGCAAACGTGAACGGAGCCTCACGTCCTGTGAGGCAGGAGGTAGAGACGAGAGGTTACTAACCCTGTGCAGTCACTATAGTTCTTTGAGGAGTGTCCCTGGGATGCTCCACGGTGGGTGCATGTCTTCGATGGGAGATTTTCATTAGCAGTCTGCGCTGGGTGGAGATTCTCATGCCCCGCACTGAGGCTATAACAGGCTGTGCAGGCGAACCGCCATCCAGCCCTTCTCCCTGGCCAAGGCTCAGGAGGACACTTCGAACAAAGGCACTGACTCTGGGGTGCTTCTGAGGCTGTCGGGTCTCCTGTGTAGCTGCTCCGCGCTGATGGGAGAGCTCTTCTGTCAGCATAATTAAACCACCCACAGCAAGCGGCGGTAGCTGTGCTAGCAGGAGAGTGTCTCCCACCGACAGCGCTGTCCACACCAGCACTTCTGTTGGTGTAATTCCTATCGCTCAGGTGTGGTTTTTTTTCACACTCCTGATTGACAAAAGTTTTACCGACAAAAGTGCCAGTGTAGACGTAGCCTTGATCCTCGTCTGAAGGCAGGTATGTCTGGGAGAATCTCTCCTAGTATTTAATGATGTGTGCTGCACCTCTGCAGAGCAGGATGACTCCAGGTCTGCGGACCACTGAGGAATCACGCCTCGAGGTGGAAACTGTCGGACGGGGATGCAGCAGTCGACTGGTGCACAGAGAGAGGAGTTGAGTGACTGGGAGATTTATCGGTGGATAAAGAGCTCGGTGGAACAGGTAAGGAATCCTCACTTGCCTCAACCACACGGGGGCTATCAGAATGACTGATTTTGTTCACCACTCTGAGAATCAAAGGTGTTGGTGGAAAAGCATAAAACAACTTTTCTTCCAAGGGAGGAAGACTCATGACCTAACTGCCAGCTTGCACAGAACAGGTGGCATTTTCTGTTCTGAGCTGTTGCAAAGAGACCCCAGAAAACCCCAAGTCTGAAAAACGCTGACCAGGACCTGGGGATTCAAGCCTCATTTGTAGTCTCAGGAAAATACTCACAAAAGCACAGGCCATGACATTCTCTCTGCCTGTATTTGGCCATCAGCACCTGGTAATTTGCAGTGCAGAATTATCGAGTTGCCAAGGAATAAGGGTTTCTCCCCAGAAGGTCCAGATGTTTCTGGTCTTTGACAAATGGGTGGGGAATGAATGGGGTGGAATTATAACAATGTTGTTTAGCCCTTTCATTCACCACATCGACCAACCGACAGTTAGGTGGAGGCTAGGAGAATAAGAACTCAGAGTCCTTAGTGGGAACCTAATATTTTCTATCGTCTCTTTTACATGTGGGCGTTACTGTAGCTAGAGTTTGCCGAATGGTTTTTGCAGGGCCCAGGAGAGCCTCATGGACAGGCAGGGCAATGCCAGACGTATCCAACAGCTTGTGTTGGGATTCTCTGCTGGCCTCGAGAGGTATCCGTAGGGATCTGCCACCCACTTAATGAGGTCCTGGAACTGTTGAAAATCATCGGCCATCATGGGAGGAGGTGGCATTACCGCTTTATCCGGCGAGGAGATGGGAACTTGAGGGGCAGCTTCTTTGTCCGCCCAGGTGTCTTGGTCTTCAAATGTTCCCTCCTGTTTCTGGGGAGAAGCTTGGGTCTCCCATCACCCGGATGGGAAAGGGTCAGGGCCCTGGAGAACTGTCTGTGATAAGCTGCCCTGGGACCCCAACATGGCCACTGAGGACCATACGGGGCAGGGGTGGCATCCAGGGCTGCTTCCACCTGAAGTGCTGAGGTCCTCAAACATCTGTTCATCTGTGGGGTGGTTCTTGGAGTGTCCAGGCCCAACGGACACTGCTAAGGAAAATCTCCAGTCCAAGGTACACGGGGCACACCTGAAGTGCAGCACCCAGAGAGACACTACTTGAAGAAGAGCCAGTACTATTATCCCCATGTTAGTGGTGGGAAACCAAGGGACACAGAGCAGGACAGAGGAAAAGCCGGGGAGAGAACCCAGGAGTTCTGTTTCCCACCCTCCTGCTCTAACCACCAGCCCCCATTGCCCTCCCAGAGCTGGGATAGAACCCAGGAGTCCGGGCTCCCAGCCCTCTCTCCCTGCTCTAATAGCCCAGGCTGGCTTTCATGACAGCTCTCCTCCCCCTATGACATATTGTCACGGAGTGTGGGGGGGTCAGGGCCCTGCTCCCCCCACTTCCTGCGACTCACCGCGACTCTCAGGCAGCCAGTGACACAGAAGGTTTATTAGCCGACAGGACGCAGCCCCCAGCAGAGCTTTCAGGTACAGACAACAGGACCCCTCAGCCGGGTCCCTCTGGGGGGCTGGGAGCTTTGACCCCAGACTCAGGGTTCCTGCCTCTTCCCAGCGATTTCTGCTCGGGGTCCTTTTGTCACTCCCACGCTTGTTCCCAGCTTGACTTGCCTATTAAAGGGACACATTCCCCTTCCCTGATGAGCAGAAGAGAGACCTTTTGGGTTCTGCAGAGTCACCTAGTGCGACCAGACAGCACATGTGAAAAATCGGGACGGGAGTGGGGGGTAATAGGAGCCGATATAAGAAAAAGACCCAAAAATTGGGACTGTCCCTATAAAATCAGGACATCTGGTCACCCTAGAGTCACCCCCTAGGCTGAGCACTGCTGCACTCCTGGCAGGAGTGGGGGCCCCCAGGGTCCCAGAATAGCAAGTTCTCTCTGTCCGCTTCTGGAGGTGAATGGGCTGGGCTGGGGTGGGGCTGTGCTTGGCTTTGGAGTGGCGACAGGCCTTTTACTTTGTATGAACCCAACACATTCTCTTGTCTCTGTCACCCAGCACCACGTCCTTCTCTTCCCTTTCTCTGTCCAAGGGCCCTGGGAGCCGCCCAGAGCCCCCTGCCTAGCACCGAATGGACACTGCATTGTGGCACACACAGCACACCAGGACTCAAGCTGGGCCTTTCTGAAGTACGGTTTTGTGGAGAGGTGAGACCTGCCCTTTCGCTAAGCACCACAGTGAGGTAGGACACCTGAAGCAGGCGGAGGGAAAGGCTCCCACAAGCTATTGTGGAAGCAGAGCAGTGTGGGGTGGGGTCTCTCTTTGGGACAGTCCCTTTACCCTGTTTGTGTGGGACCCACACACAGAACAGGGATGGGGAAGACAAGTAAAACTCAGGGAATTGTGACTGTAAACGAGAACAACTGAGCAGGCCGGGGCGGGGGGAGCTCAGGAGAGGCCTGGGTGACTCGAGGTCCTGAAATTACCGCACACTCGTTTTTTACACTGACTAGATTTCTGGTGGATAATGTTCATTTAACACCCTCTCACACAGACGCTGTTCGGTTTCTGCATGCCAGGTAGGGCACCAGCACTGAGCAAGCCGGGGGCTGTGGCTGGAGGATCCCTGTGTCACAAACCCCATCAGTGTGACAGGAACGAGAGACCCTCCCGCCAGCTGGGGGGGCCCTTTATGTGACTGCCAACGGCCTTCTCCCTTCTGGGGGCAGATCCACCTTCCAGAAAGGGCGGCTGCTCCCTCCGACAGCCACAGTTCCAGTCATACAGGCTGGAACGAAGGGCTTCCCAAGACCTCCCAAGAGCGGTGTCTGGGGATGTCCGGCTCCCTCTGGACACACTATACCCTGGGATGCAGCCGACAGCCTCAGAGATGGAGAGTGAGGCATATTCCCAGCACAGCCGACATGTCAGTGCAAGGAGGGAGCGCAGAGATCCAGAGACCTGGCTCCAGCCCAGAAACCAAAAGGAGAATTTCCACCTAGTTAAAGAAGAGTTTGATATTGATTTGGGGGCGGGGGAGGGGAGGATGCCCCATATAGGAGCCCCTTTAACACCCTGGGCCTAGACCCAGGCAGGGGTCCTACCTCTAGCATCCCCTGGTCTGTCTGCTTTCAGGGCAATGGCCTCTGTTTCCCCACACCTGGTGTAGCCTCCTCCCCTCCCCCACCAGAGACACAACACACACAACGACACTCACTGTCCTTAACCCAAAAGAAATCACGGGGCTTCCTCAGGCTCTCGTGCTCCACTCGGCACCTGTACAGGTCTGTCTCCTTGGGATCTACCTCTGTGGTCACCCAGGTGTGGTAGGTCCCGTCCCCGTTGGGCACAATGCCCCCTCGCTGCGTCTCCTGGTCTCTGGTCTCCCCATCTTTCACCCAGGTGATGGCGATGTCCCGGGGGTAGAAGCCGTGGGCCCGGCAGGAGAGGGTGGTGGGGCCTTCGGGGGCTTCCTTGGCCAACACCTTCACTTCCGGGGTCTCTGAAAAGGCAGCAGCCCTGGCGTTAGACAGCGGCCCTCAAGCTGGGCTGCATGCAGCCGTTCCTGGTAGTCAGCAGAATGGAACGTTTTGAGCACAATGGTCGGGGGATTGGGGCTGGGACCAGAGGAGGGGTCAGTCTTTTGGCTGCTTCCCCCCCAGATTTCAAAGGCCAAGTACAATTCTCCCCATCCCCGAGACAGGGAGCACTGTGATCCATTCACCTACCAAAGCACTTTGTGACGTTAACAAGAGGCACGACTGAAACTGGATCCAGCCAGCCAGGATGGGTACCAGAGCCCGCTGAGGGACCATCAGGGCTCTCTGCCAGGACACATCGCTACCCTAGGAATGTACAATGTTACCTGGCTCAGTGCACAGACCCCCCCATCCTTAGCCTAAGCCGGAGCCACTGTGACCTGGTGCCAGGCAAGGTGAGTCTGGGGCAGAACCGGAGGTGATGTTCCGCTGTAATCCCTTCCAGCGCCAATAAGCAGTTTATAGTGAGTGGTCACACGTTTACACTGCGGGCGCTGCTGTGCAGGGGCTTGCCAGGGAGAGGAGGCCGGGGAGTGGGAGCTGGAGGGCTACTGGGACAGGCCAGCCCGGAGGCCTCGGCGGAGATACAGGAAAAAGGCCTGGGGAAGCCATGTGCAGGAGGTGCCCTAGGAAACAGGAGGACAGGGCGAGAGCTCGGGCTGTTACAGGTGGACAGCCCGACTGTACCCAGCCTTCCGCCTGTAGTAGGGGTGGGGTGAAGGAGAAGCAGTCAAGACGCTGACAGCAGGAGTGAGGAGGAAGGAAGGAGCTACGCAGTATCAGATCAAGGTTTAAGAAGACGGGTGACCCTGCTGGGCGGGTTTCTGCCCCCCTCACCTTTCCTCTGCAGAGTCTCCTTCCCGTATTCCAGGTACTTTCTGAGCTCCTCGACACAGTTCTGCTCCAGATACCGCTTGCCATCCTCTGCCAAGCTCCTATCAGCCTCCCACTTCCCCTTGGTGACTTGTGCTCCTGTGTCTGCTGCTGTCCAGGTCAGGGTCTCCTTATCCAGGCTGATAAAGTCTCTTCCATCGTAGCCGTACTGCCAGTACCCACCGGTGCTTCTGCCATCCAGTAACTCACAGCCAGCCATGAACTGCCAAGTGTGAAACCCTGAAACACACCCAGAGCCCCCCAGCATGGGGCAGGGTCTGAGACACGGAGCAGCTCGTCTCAGCTGTGTCTCTTCACCCGGAACACACGGGAACATCCCTCAGTGGAGAGGAAGGGGACGGGGCACAGGCAGGTCAGCACCCCCCTGTCTGGTTTCTCCCTTTTCCAACACTCCCACTCCCCACGTTGTCACTGGTCCCCTTCCTGCCGCCCAGAGCCCCTCTCTGCCACTCTTCTAGCCACAGTGCCCACCCCAGCTGGCGTCCCAGCTCCCGGCACCCCACTCAGCCCCTTCACCAGCCCCCTCTGCCCCAGCACCCGCCCCCTGTTCCATCTGCATCAGCCTTGTGTCCTTGCTGCCCCAGCTCCCCTTGCCCTCTTCTGCCCCTGCCCCCAGCGCTCCCTGAGGCTCTGCCACACTGGGCACAGGACAGGGCCTCCCCTCCTAGCCCCAGCTCCCTGGCTCTGCGCTCACACCGGGGGGGAGGGGAGGCACCCAGTAGGGAGAGGAGCCCCCTGCTCTGGGCGGAATCGGCCCAGGCCATCGCTGGCTGTACAGGAGCAGGGAGGCTGGGGGAATTCAGTGGGTGGGTAGCCACCCCGGGGACTCTCCCCGGGAACCTTCTGCACTGCAGGGACGTTACAGGAATTCAGAACAGTTTCGCCAGAGAGGCCCGGGGACAGTACCCGGCCGGGGGAGCCCAGCACAGGCATGTGGGGCCTACTCCAGCCCAGTCAGTGTCTGGTGTCCCAGTGCTGCCCCCAGGGCTGGCTTTGCAAAGGGGCCCTTCATGCACAAGCAGATTTGTGGCCAGACACTGGCTTTTTCCTAGCAGGGCCACGCCCGGGGCTCCCTGCTGAGGGGTGTGTGCAGGGGGGTGCACGGTTGCCGAGTGCCAGGCCCACAGGGCAGAGGGCGTCAGGAGAGCCAGCGTTGGCACAGGGAGGTCAGGCCATGAACAGTTTTCCCTCCTCCACAGGCAGGCGCATGGGACGGCTGCCGAGCTCCAAACAGCTCCCTGCATCCTCCAGAGGGGGAATCTCCCCTGGTCTGTGTCTCCTGAGCTCAGCACTGCGAGAACACTCAGCTCTCCTGAGAGAGACAAAGCCAACATACTCTGAGGGTGGGCTCTGCAAACCCGACCGGGGGCTGAGACACAGTCCCCATGAAAGGTAGCAGGAGCCAAGTGTCTAAATCCACCCCCTCCTCCACCAGGTATGAAAGTCTCCCCAGTCCCTGTGGCCCAGCCAGGTCATGCCCAGCACGGGTCCATATCAGGGGAACGTAGCATTAAGCCACCTTTGCTGCTCCTCAGTCTTGGCCTGGTGCTCTGGGCAGGGTAAAGCAGCTCTCACCGCACTGGCAGTGCCCACCGGCCCAGCCCAGCAGCCAGCTTCCCAGCCACAGACCCACCTCAGGGGCTGGGAGAGGGGGAGCTGCTACCCTGTCCCACGGGAACCCCCTCTGGCCGAGGGTGCCTGGGGAGAGTCTCACCGGGCTGGGAAGCTGCCCCAGCACTCATGATGTAGAATTCTACCGCCTGACAGAGATAAATGTAGCTCAGTGCCACCCCAGGGCTGCTCTATGGTCGCCTCCCTCCCACAATGGTCCCCTTGGGTGGCCTCCTGCCCCTTGACACCCACACTGCCCAGCCCCAGAACACCTGTTGACCCACATCCCCTGTGCTGCTGGCTCTGGAGATCTGGAGTCTCCCTCTCCTTCCTTGACAGCCAACCTTGCACCAGACCAAGCTGCAGGATCTGATGCCTGGGTTTAGCTCCCCGGAGCTGCTCCTGGTTTTCCTGGGGACCTGGGGAGGAGCAGCAGCCTGATGGCCGTGGGGACTGGTCTGCCTGCCGCAGCCCCCTCTACACACAAAGCAGGAGCCAGCAGGGGGCTGCACAGTTGCAGCAGTAGGATTTTCCCGCTGTACTTTGTATGATTGAGAATGAAGGATAAAGAATAATACTGTAGCAGGTATGACATGTACTGGGGTAGGATTTCCCCCCATCCTGCCAGCCACCCGTTCTGAACGCAGGAAGGAATGGGCCTAAGGGGCCATTGGTAGAGAGGCATCAGCCAGGATCTGTGTCTGGGCTGATTTCAAGGCCGGGACAGACGTTTTAAGGTCACCACTTTGTTGTAGGTTTAGCATGTTGAAATCAGTAAAAGAATGCCATGATCAGGGCCAGCTCCAGCGGTTTTGCTGCCCTAAGTGGCGGAGGAAAAAAAAACTGCGATCAGCGGCACTTGAGCGGCACCGGCAGCTCTACCGCCACCACTTCGTTCTTCGGCAGCAATTCGGCGGCAGGTCCTTCCCTCCGAGAGGGAGTGAGGGACCTGCTGCCAAATTGCCGCCAAAGAGCCCGACACGCCGCCCCTTTCCGCTAAGGCCGCCCCAAGCACCTGCTTCCTGCGCTGGTGCCTGGAGCCAGCCCTGGCCATGACTGTTTTTCTCTTGCATTGCAACTTGATGTTCCTGTTCAGAATGCTCTGTGTAAATCACTCCTGTGTTGTGTGTGAATGAGGAATGTGGGTGTTAAGAGATACGTGTGAAGGCCATCGCTGAACCAGATGTGCTAGAGAGGAACCGGAGACAGACGCAAGGGCACCAAGAGGCTGCAACACGCCCCTATTGACATGTCCCAGGAGGGCAGATTGACAATTCTAAAGATGAGCCAGGCGCCTATGAATGGGGACAAGACAGCTGTGATCAAACCCAGCCTGGGGTAACTCCCTGAGAGACTTGATTAAAGAACAAGATAAAGGATAAGGACAATTCAAGAAAACAAGCACTCGTCAAAGGACAATTCAGCACGAGGGTGCAGAACTCGCTGGTCCCAGTGAAGGAAAATCACTGTATAACCAGGGGGCCTTGCCATGAAACGTTGGGTTCGTCCTGCCAAGACTTCCCCGGAGCATCGTGTCTCGACCGACGGGACCCGGCTCCTCCCTACCCACAATCAACCCGGCTGGGCACTAGGCTGATCCGGCCTCTGGACTGGTCACGGTAACATCGACTGGCGGGACCGTGCGTGTGTGATTGGATGCAGATGCTAATTGTTGTATTTCCAATAAACGCGGCATGTTGCCTTTTCCCCTGAAAAGATCCCGTGTGCTTCTTCTGAGCATAACACAGTGCCCCTGACTGGTGGCAGAAGCTGGATCATGACGGCTCCAGTGCAGGCAGAAGTGTTGAGTCACCAGGAGCTGATGTTAATGCTGCTAAGATGGACTCGTGGTGGTGTCCCATGAGCTGGCAGCCCTGGGACTGCGACAGGAGGGGTCAATATGGGAGGACTGGGGCGGGAGGGGAGGCAGGGCAGTGGCTGGGAGGGGTCAGTACGGGGAGGGGGAGTCAGGCAGTGGCGGGGAGGGGGTGGCAGGCACAGAGGAGCAGCCCCCCAGCGCAGGGTTTGGGGTAGGCCAGCAGAGCCCCTCTCTCAGCACCGGGGAGGCCGGTGCCCGTAGGAGCAGGGCAGGCTGCACAGTCTCCCAGCAGGGACCAACGGGCCAGACTGGTCAGGAGGGGGTTAAACCAGCCCCAGAGGAGGAGCGCTAGGAGGCCAGACCCTGTCACCTAGAGGGCAGGGCCACAAGGACCCAGCTGTCAGGGGTCAGGCAGGGAATTAGCTCTCAGTGGTGGGTGGGGGGAGGCCTGAATGAGGAACAGCGACAGAGCTGGTATAACCAGGAGGAGTCACGGGACCGGGCAGTGACAGTCCCTGCTCAGGAAGGGCAGGGCAGGCACAGGGGGAGCAAGCTGTGACGAACTGGGAATGTTCTTAATGTTTTCTCTGAATACTGTGTTGGTGCCTCAGTTTCCCCTGTGCAGTTCTTAAGTATCTAGGTGGTGGGATGGGGGTGTGATTGCTGCAGAGCAAAGGGCCAGTGCACCTGAATGCCTGGCACTCTGTCTCCTAGCAACTGACGGCCTGGGCCCCCCCCTCTGCAAAGGTGCCAACTGAAGGTGTTGGAGACACAGAGGTCAGGTGACCCCCTGGCCCGGGAAAGGGGCTGAGCAGAGAGGAGGGGCTGGAGGGGGTGTCAGTCTGGAGCTGGCTGGGGACGAGGAGTGAGGGCAGACGTGGGGGTCTGGCTCACTGCCCCCCAGAATGGACCCGGCCGAGGGGTCCGGTTCACGGTACCTACAAGCTCTGTGTTAGCCCCTGTTCCTGTCATCGAATAAACCTCTGTGTTACTGGCTGGCTGAGAGTCACGTCTGCCTGCGCAGTGGGGGGGCAGGACCCTGTGGCCCCCCCCCAGGACCCAGCCGGGGGGACTCGCTGGGGGAAGCGCACGGAGGGGCAGAGGATGCTGAATGCTCCAAGGAGAGACCCAGGAGGTGAAGCCGTGGGAGCTTCTTGCCCTGCAGACAGGCTGCTCCGAGGGAGAGGAGGCTCCCCAGAGTCCTGACTGGCTTGGTGGGGAGCAGCCCCAGAGCATCGCCCGGGGACTCCGTGACACAAGCACAGCAGAGACACCCCCCCCCCCCAGGAACAGTCAGCAGCGCCCGGCACTGAACGCTTACGGATCACAACGTGCGACAGCACAATCCCGGGGCCAGGCCAGGGGGCTGCAGCCCCCCAGGGACCCAGCAGGAGAATGGCTCTTTGCCCCTCTATCGATAGCGTGCAGGGGAACCTGCCTCACCCGGGGGGACACGTGCTGGGGTTTGTGCTGCCAGCAGTCAGACAGCCGGGGAGTCTCTGCACGTCACAGGGGCTGATTCTCCGACCCGCCAGCCCGAGTCGATGTCAGACCCTGGTTCTGAGCAGGGGAGAGGAACCGACCCTCGATAAACTCAGACGGGAGACAAGACAAAACTCCTCCTAGGGAGGCTCCCTGCTGAGCGGCTTCTCCCCAGGGCTGGGTGAACGCAGGGCTGCCGCTCGCCTGACTGTACTGTGCCTCTCAGGACACCGGGTGGGTTTGGCAAAGCCCCAGCGCCTGGAGTCCTGGGATTAGGGGGAATCTCAGCTCTTCCTTACAGCCGTAAGTTCTAGCCCTCCTGGCGGCAGAGAAAAGCCTGGAAATTTGACCCCTAAAGGCACAAACCAGGAGGCAAATAAAAATAATCTCCAATATCGTTCCCCAAGAAACACTGATGATATTTAAGCCAAATTTAGGATTGTTGAGGCCTGACTTGTGATTTCTGAACCCTTGGGCAGGGCCTGTTGTTACTGGGGTTCCCCATCACTCGGTGTCTGTGAACTGAGATGGCTCAGATTCCAGCCCCAGCTCACCCACACACTGCAGGGTCTGACAGCATCGCTGTCCCAGCAGGGAGCCACGCACAGGATCCCGTGTGAGAGTCTCTGGCCTGGGGGACCAGGAGGCCGGACTAGCCAGGTCCGATGGGACCCTCAGGCCTTCACACCTGAGGCTCAGCTGAGAAATGACCACACAAAGGACGGCAGAGGCAGCTGGAACTGGGACTGGTAGCAGAAGTCTGGGGTGTTTGGGGAGGGGACAGCAAGAGATTCACACTTTGGAGGGTGTCAAAAATGTCTTTGCCATAAACCCTCCATCCTGCAGCCCCCCCATGTCTCCCTCTGTCTTGCATGTTCACATTGACCCTCGTGAGTAAATGCCCCCGTGGGCCCCCTCCATCCCCCACTGACTCCTTCCCCAAACCCCTGCCCCCAAGTCCCCGTGGCTGTGGCGGGGGGGGGGGTCTCACACTCACCCCTGCTCTGGTTGTAGCGGTTTCTCAGCGTCTCCACAGCATCTCTGAACCTGGCCTTATTGACCTGGAAGATCCGTGTCTCCCGGTCCCAGTACGCCGGGTCCAGGTTCCTCGCCATCCACTCTGTTCTGGGCTCCGCGTTCTTTGTCTTGGTGGTGTAGGCAATGACGGGCTGGTTGTCCACGTAGCCGGCCGCGATGAACTGGGGCAGCCTGGGGCCAGGCTCTGACACCCCCATGTAGAAATAGCGCAGCGAATGCAGATCTGGGGGGATAGAGAGAGTCAGACCCATCGGCACTGGCCCCAGCCCCGGCACTGGGCCCCGGCACTGAGCAGGACTGCCAGGACCCAGGAGCATGGGAAGGTGACTGCGGGGAGGGCTGGGCAGGGCCCACACAGCAGCAGGAGTGAGGAGACCCAAGGGAGGGCAGACCTGGGGGTGATGAAGGGATGGGGGACAGGCCATTTCCAGCCCCCCCCCTTTTCCCTCCTTACTCCCTCTCCTCCTTTGCACGGCCCTGCACCTAACTTCTCACCCCTCCATGCTGCTGTCGTCTCCCATCCACCCAGCTCCCGCCCTCTCTGATCTCCACTCCTGGACTCTGTTCCTTTCCTCAGCCTCCCACACTCGTGTTCAGTAATGTCAGCTTCCATGTCGATGGCCCATCTGAGCCTCTGCTCCCCATCTCCCCCCCGCCCTCCTGCATTCACCCAACTGCCCCGCTAACCAAAAGGGCCGTGTACGGGACTTGGCTTCACCAAGTCCTGCTCTCTGGGCTCTCCAGTGCTGGTCTCCTTCAGCATCACCCATCAGTCCCCTCACCCCAGCTCTGCTGTGACATCCAGTCCATCAGCATCGCCGCTCCGTCTCATCACCCTCAGTCCTCTCCTCCCCTTCTTCCATCGATATGGTGGTGATTCATCCTCCCGCAGCCTTCATTCTCTTGCCTCTCTGTCCCATTGCCCTGCCAGTCGCCCAACCCTGGCTCGCCCCAACATCTGCTTCCTCCATTCCTGTTTCATGCTGTGGAGCGTCTCTGCTACAGACTAGGGACCGAGTGGCTGGGCAGCAGTTCTGCAGAAAAGGACCTAGGGGTTACAGTGGACAAGAAGCTGGATATGAGGCGACAGTGTGTCCTTGTTGCCAAGAAGGCTAACGGCATTTTGGGTTGTATAAGTAGGGGCATTTCCAGCAGATCGAGGGAAGTGATCATTCCCCTCTACTCAGCACTGGTGAGGCCTCATCTGGAGTACTGTGTCCAGTTTTGGGCCCCACACTACAAGAAGGATGTGGATAAACTGGAGAGAGTCCAGAGGAGGGCAACAAAAATGATTAGGGGGCTGGAGCACATGACTTATGAGGAGAGGCTGAGGGAACTGGGATTGTTTAGTCTGCAGAAGAGAAGAATGAGGGGGGATTTGATAGCTGCTTTCAACTACCTGAAAGGGGGGTTCCAGAGGATGGAGCTCGGCTGTTCTCAGTGGTGGCAGATGACAGAACAAGGAGCAATGGTCTCAAGTTGTAGTGGGGGTGGTTTAGGTTGGACATTAGGAAAAACTATTTCACTAGGAGGGTGGTGAAGCACTGGATCGGGTTCCCTAGGGAGGTGGTGGAATCTCCTTCCTTAGAGGTTTTTAAGGTCAGGCTTGACGAAGCCCTGGCTGGGATGATTTAGTTGGGAATTGGTCCTGCTTTTAGCAGGGGGTTGGACTAGATACCTCCTAGAATCTTCCAGACCTGAGATTCTATGGTGGAAATCTCACGGCCAGGCTGATGTCCTCCACTACAGATTTGTTCTCCCCTCCCTCAGTTCTGCCATTTTCCTTGTTACACACCTCGACTTCTCCAGCCTCGCTGGATCCCCCACCAAGAGTCTCAGTTGCCTCTTCTCCACCTTCGTCTCCCCCCTCAAGCCCTCCCCACCTCCTGCCCCCACTGCGCTCCGCACAGCATCTCACTGGTTTCTTCCAGAGAAAATTTACAAAATGCAACATGACCGTCCAGCTCCCCACCTCCTTCAACTCCCACCTCCCTCTCCCTCATGGCAGATGTGCAGGGCTATTCCAAATTCACAGTCCATTTTAGTCAATTTCACACTCATAGGATTTTAAAAATCATAAATGTCATGATTTCAGCTATTTAAATTAGGGCTCTCGATTAATTGCAGTTAATTCATGCGATTAACTCAAAAATTAATCGGATAAAAAATTAATCGTGATTAATCGCAGTTTTAATCGTTCTGTTAAGCAATAGAATACCAACTGACATTTATTAAACATTTTTGGATGTTTTTCTACACTTTCCAATATATTGATTTCAATTACAGTACAGAATACTAAGTGTACAGTGCTCACTTTATATTATTTTTTATTACAAATATTTGCACTGTAAACAAAAGAAATAGTATTTTTCAATTCACCTCATACAAGTACCATAGTGCGATCTCTTCATTGTGAAAGTTCAATTTACAAATGTAGATTGTTTTGTTACATAACTGCACTCAGAAACAAAACAACGTAAAACTTCAGAGCCTACAAAAACAACGAGGAGTCCTTGTGGCACCTTAGAGACTAACACATTTATTTGGGCAGAAGCTTTCGTGGGCTAGAACCCACTTCATCAGATGCATGGAGTGGAAAATACAGGAGCTGGTATAAATACATGAAAAGATGGGATTTCTCCTGCTGCGTTCCTGCGTGTGCCTCCTCTTGGCCAGAGCTGCCTGCAGAGCAGACTCCATCGAGACCACGAGGGTGCTACAGTTACACTCAGCCCTTCCCTCTCTGGAGCGCCAGAGCCACGCCCTGGAGTTTCCTTCCTTTCTCTACTGCTCCCCGTCCCCCCGTAGGAAAAAGATGTAAAGGGTCCATGCTCTCTAAACCCCAAAGGGGTTACACAGCACCACTTGCTGAGGGTGCATTATGTTGAGAGGAGAGCTCTCTCCCATTGGCTTATAACAGCTCTGCAAGAGAGCTTACCGCTGTGCCTCTGTAAGCTCTCTATATAGCCACGGCCTTACAGCCGGAGTTCTGCAAACAGGAATCATGTCCCAAAGCCCTCCCCTGCCCTGATATGGGGGAATGAAACACACACAGCCTGGCAGCGCCTGGCACTGGGGATCCCCCACAGTCTGGGAGCCTCCTGGGGCAGCGACGGGCTCGTCAGCGTGTGCAGTGCTTGGCACAACAGGGCCTGGACCCTCGCCCGTCACTATGGCAATGTAACTGTTCGGTAACAGTAACCACAGTTCTGGGCGAGTGTGCAGCGTGGTTATCACTGTCAGTCGCCAGCCAGAACCAGGCTGAGCTCTGGTCTGAACGCAGAGCCCAGAACTGCCACCCCCACCTCCATCTCCCCCCTCCCTGCACCCCCATGGACTGGCTGCCCATTTCACACCCCAAGCCCAGCCTGGGGGCTTTGACCCCCCCCCCCCCCATACTCACCGGAGCCGCTCCCCTGGCTGGGCACAGCCCCCAGCAGCAGCAGGCGCAGTGCCAGGGCCATCACTGCCCCCATATCCATTTCAGGAATTAGCTCCTTCCCCCATCGTCTGGCTGGGACATGTGCAGCCAGGTGCCAGCCATCTGGTCCCTGCAGTGCGAGAACTGAAGCCAATGCCCAGCTACTAACAGTGGGAGCAGGGCTGAACCCTGGCCCCGCCGGGCCGGGCAGTTCACAGCGCCGGCTCCGCCAGCCTGGCAGGGTCCCTCTGGCCTCAAGTCAGTTATGAAAGTAAAACAATTGCTTGATCCCTGGCAGCGCTTTCATTACTAATTAGGAAGGAGCGGGTACCTCCCGCCTGCAGGGATTGGCTGAGAGGGGAATGTCCCCGCCAATAGCAACACACAGACCTGTCACTCGTCACCGGTAGCTAGGTAGGCTGGCCAGGGAAAGTGAATGGGTGCAGTGGGTGGGAGTTTGGCCCCGCTGAGAACTTGGCCCCAGGGGCTTTAATGATCAAGAGCAGCAATTAACTAACACACACATTCATTCTCTGCCTATCTCTGACCCCTCCTCTAGAGACATATTTATTACATGAATTCTAAGGCCAGACAGCACGGTGAGCTCATCTCATCCGACCTCCTGCAGCCCCCAGGCCCGAGACCTTCCCGTGACCCCTGTATGGAGCCCAAGAACCTGTCCTTCGTGCCAGGGTCTCCAAGCACTTTCTTAATGTAATGAATTAACCACCCCCGCCCACTCTGTGGTGAGGGATAAATGAGAACCCGGGGTCGGCACCCTGTGGCACGGGTGCCGAAGGCGGCACGTGAGCTGCTTTTCAGTCGCACTCACACTGCCCGGGTCCTGGCCACCAGTCCGGGGGGCTCTGCATTTTAATTTAGCTTTAAATGAAGCTTCTTAAACATTTTAAAAACCTTATTTACTTTACACACAACAATAGTTTAGTTTTATATTATAGACTTATAGAAAGAGACCTTCTAAAAACGTTAAAATGTATCACTGGCATGCAAAACCTTAAATTAGAGTGAATAAATGAAGACTCGGCACAGCACTTCCAAAAGGTTGCCAACCTCTGTGATAACTCCTAGCACGATGTGACAAAGTGGGGGATTTTCTTGTTTTTCCGTGTTTTCCCCAGTGGTTTGCATGCGGAGGGGGTGGGACTCAGAGTCTGATGCGGGCTACGAAATGGCCTCACAGAACATGTAGGCACCTCAGCCTCGGAGCAGGGACTATGCTGAACTGGGGAGGGTCGATGAGCTCCCAGCGGCAGCTTCCCTCTGGAGCAAGGGCCTGTCTCAGGTGGCGCAGTCGGCAACAGAAGGCGAGGATGTCACGCGCTGCCTGCGCTGCCGCCAGCGTCGACGGTATCCTCACCGAAGGAGAGGCACGCACAGAAGGGACCGCACTACTCCGCTCAGCGCGAGTCGGAGGTCTGGGTCCCAAGGGGGATTGTGGGTTGCTCAGCTCAGGTGCAGCCTCACCCCATCCTTCTCTCGGCGCTGCAGAGTCTTCTCTTGCTTCTTAGCAGGGGAGCAGTGCCGACCCAAGCCAGACAACTAACTAGAAAATCAGACTACTAAGAAGAGTTGTACTACTAAGGCTAGAAGTGCTGCAGCAGAGCTGGAGCACGAAGTTCCGACTACCTTCACTGGCGGCAAGAAGGCACTGAGGGTGGGGGGAGAGCGCAGCCCCCCCTTATAGCATGATATAGAGGCACCACTCCAGGGGTCGCAGTGGTGCTCCCCCAGTACAGGTATTGCTGAGCGAAAAACTTCCGGCACCGGTGCACGTGGCGAGCACACACACCAACTGTGGAATACACCGGAGCAATCACTCGAAGAAGAATTGCTTAATCTAGTTGCTGCCCAGTCTAATAGGGTTGAGAGTTTAGACTACGGGCTTATATTTTCTTTTCTTTTGGTAACTAACTCGGACTTTTTGCCTATCACTTATAATCAATCTTTTGTAGCCAATAAACTTGTTGACCTGTTTAACTTTACCAGTGAGTTTGCCTGACGTGACTGGTAAATTGCTCAGTTATCAAAGGCTGGTGTAGCTCCACTTTCCAGTGATGAAGTGGCAAACCAATTAATAATATACATGGCATATTCCTGAGATACAGTGCTGGGAGCTGGGGAGATCTGGTTGCTGCCTCACTGTGTCATTCATGAGTGGCTCTGGGAGCAGCCATGTTGTGATGAAGTGGTTTTTTTTTCTTGTTTTCTCTGTTTTCCAGTGGGTTGCAGGCAGGGGGCTGGGACTCAGTGTCCCCGGGTGTTACTGGTTTAACGAGGGGAGGGGAGAGGGAGTTCGTTGGGACACAGGACCGGAGAGGGGACTCGGGACCCCGGCCGATGGGCTGGAGGATGGAGACCCCAGCGACTGGTGACCTGGTGACCTGGTGACCCAGCTCAGGAGTCACAGCCGGTTCTGGCCAGTGGGAGGACAATGGGCTGCGGGGAGAGGACCCCGGTGACCTGACCAGCCGGTTCCAGCCAGAGGGGCCAGAGGACAGAAGAGGGGAGAGGAGGCCCAGGCGACCCTGTTTCCCTGGAGAGAAGCCAATGGACAGAGGGAGCCTGGGGCCGGGGATATCGGAGGCCCAGCTGGGAAGCAGCGGGGCTCTGGGCTGGAGAGGGGGAGCAGGCAGAGCCCACCTGGCTGCAGGGGGACTGGGACGTGCTGGGCTGAGGGAGGCCAGGCCTGAGGTCCTGAGAGTTTCCTGTGCTGGGTTCAACCCTCAATAAACCTCCTGTGTTACGCTGGGGGAGAGTCGCTCCGGGCTAGAGAACAGGGCACGGGGGGGCATCATCTCCTTCAGGGGTTAGGAGGCCCTGGGGGGCCCAGAGCGAGGGGACTCCCTGGGGGGGCCCACGGCAGAGACAGACGTGCTGAGGCTCAGGGAGGTGCGGCTCCAGGAGGTGGAGGGGCCTGACCCTGAGAGAGAGTGGCCCCCCGAGAAGGGCTGTCGCCCTGAAAGGGGCACCCCCCACTGACCGCACGGGGCCACGAGTGGGCACCATCTGTGAGTCCATGACACATGCAATTGTGAAAGTAGAATGAATTATATTGTAAAAATAAGAATGGATTAAAGAAATGTTGTATGTACCTTTAAGCAGAAATAAGAAATGTTGAAATACAGGTGCCAGGAAAAGAAACATTAGGCATAAACAATGGTGCTAATGGCGAAACGTTAACAGAAGATGGGTAATAGTTAGTAAGGAAATAAGCTATGCATGCCTAGCCCAGGTAAACTTATCTGATTCTGCTTCCTTTGTTATCTTGTTAAGTTCTCACCCTTTAAATAAGATAGTTTGTGTCTTGCATGGTGCTCACATTATCTGGGTGTTATTAGCAGAGCGCTGTGCTAATAAAACAGAGTGGTCTGACAAACTGTGAGTCCTGAGTCTAACTTTGACACAATCTAGCTGGGCGAGGGGGTTCCACATATGGTTATGCTGAGAGATAACAGCACCTGGAGGAGTTTGCTGCTTGTCACTAGCAGGGCACAGTGAGAGAGAACCCAGGCTGGAGAGAGTTCAGGGGGCACAACAGTCCCAGGCTGCACCCCAGGGGGATCCCATCACACACTGGTATTTATTGGGGTAAGAGAAATGAATGGTAAAAGCAGACACCCACTCTGGTCCCATACACCCACCCCGCAGAACCTGTTAGCTACAGGAAGGGATGGCTGCAGCTGAGTTGCTGCCCTCTGAAAAATTCACCATCTACAGCTGGCCTTGGGTCCTCTAACCCTGAGCAGGGCTGTTTCAGAGCCCCCCCAAGATAAATGAAGCGGGGGAAGGTCCCTTTTATGGACACCCAGTAGCTATAAAATCCCTCTTAGTAGCAGTTCTCTACTTGCTTTACCTGTAAAGGGTTAAAAAGTCTGACTGCTTGCATAGGTAAACGGAAGGGAGTGGTCACCTGGCCAAAGGAGCCAATGGGAAGGCTAGAACTTTTTAAAATTAAGAAAAAACTCCCCTTTTATCTGTCTGTTGTTGTTCTCCCGGAGAGAGGGAACAGAGCAGCAATGCTATAAGAAACTTGGGCCAGGTATGAAAAAAATCAGTATCCCTAGAAACTGCTCGTTTGAAACCCAGATACGTAAGTAGATCAGGGAATGTCTAGGAAGGCGCGATTAATCTCTTTTATTCCTTTATGGCTTGTGGATTCCTCTGTACTAACCCCAGGTGCTTTTATTTTTCTTGTAAACTTTAAGCTGGACCTCAAGAGAGCTATTCTTGGTGCTTAATCCTTGTAATTGCTCTTTTAAAAATCTATCAATAGTGTGAGTTTCCAGATGTATTTTTCTTTTTTATTATTAAAATTTACCTTTAAGAACAGAATTGGATTTTTGTGTCTTAAGAGGTTTGCGCACATGTTGTTTAAGTAGCTGGTGGCAACAGCTGATTCCCTCCCTTTCTTGGCTCTTCCCCAGGCATGTGTGCATGCATCTGAGAGAGAGAGAGAGAGAGAGAAAAGGCTTGAGGGTGTGCCTTCCTGGGCTCTCAAAGGGGTTTTGCACTTGGGTGTGGCAGCATCAACCCATCCAAGATCAGAGAGAAGCTGTCACCTTGGGGGTTTAATACAAGCCTGGAGTGGCCAGTATTAATGTTAAGAGTCCTTGCGGGTCCCCACCTTCTGCACTCAGAGTGGGGAATCAGTCTTGACACCCCCCATCTTTGTTACAGTATCGGAACCCTATTCTAGCCGGGGCTTACTGCGTGCATCACCCAGGCCATGTGCCCCCACTTGGGGCAATATGGCACTTGGATCCTAGAGCACTGGTGGCCACAACTTCCTGCATCTCATGCTGAATCCCTTAGGGGCTCTTGGAACTCTCCCTCTGGGTCAAATTCCCTGTAATGTTCATGACCCCTCATCTCTGCCCTGCATCCAATGAGCATTCAACAGGGGAAGTCTGGCCTGTGTCAGCCCATCAGTCACCCTGTCACTCAGGACAGGGCAGTTCTGGGCACCTGTGTCTATCAGCACTGCTGCTGCCCAGTCCCACCCCTGCCCAACACCCATTATTCACCCCCCTACCACCATCCCCTTCCTGCCAGGCACCTCTGGTTCCCCAGCCCTGCGATACGCCCCCATTCCCTGACCCACCACAGATACAGAATCTCCAAACGGGCTGAGGAGAGAGATTAAAAACCAAACTCATTTATTGTGTCCACATAAAATCGCCAAGAGATTAACAGTGTTACTATTTAAAGCAGTTGTTAAAACCTTAACCAATCAAAAAAAAATAAATTACATCCGTCACACACAAAATCGACCCATTTGGGAGCAGAACTGGTGCCAGCTTAGGCTTTGTCTACACGCAAACTTGAACCAGATCAGGTAATGGACACTGATTCTAGTTGAAGAGGTGGCTTTTTTCTGGTGTTGCTTAAGAGTCTCTCGGGAATCACTTTAAATTAAAAAAAAATGCCATTTCTACAACGGACCGTGTTGGTCTACACAGGGATTTAACTAACTCAGTTTAATTACACACCTTTATGGTTACACCAGTGCAAATTGTAATGTAGACAAGGAGTGACTCAGGATTTATTCCATTACACAGGAAGCTGCAGCAGTAAAAAGAACAATATCTTAATCACCACAGAAACTGAAAACTGGGGCTAAGTTACAATCAAAGCAAACAGAACAGTGTGTGCTGGGTACAGCCCATCGCTAACAATTCACTCTAGCCACCCCTGGTTATTTTTCTATACAAACAAGATCCTCATAGATTTAAGTTTTAAAACAAGCTAGTTCTGTAGCAATCAAACAATAAGTGACCCCGACCATCCCTGGCCGTCTGCAGCCACAGAGGTTTCAATTCTAAAGTGAAAGCCGCAGTTGCTGTCTCGCAGCCGGGCGTTTAGCTCGGGTACAATCAAGGCAAAGGCTTTAAGCAGGTTGTGGAAGGTGCTGATGAGCTGTTCCATTCCCAGGAGCCTGATCTGCTCCGGTCTCTCGTGTCTGGGATCCCCCAGCCGGCTGCACAGGGGCTGACGGGCTCCGTTACGCTGCAGAAATGAGACAGGGAGAGTCAGCGCCGGGGTCAGGCTGAGCAGACCCAGCGGTGCCAGCTACGGTACTGGGCCCATCTGGCGCTCGGGGTGAAGCTCTGGCTGGGCTGAGGGGGAGGAGACCGGAAAGCCGATCACCGTCCCACTGAGCGACAGTGATCACTGCTCCCGGCGCCCAGCACAGCATCTGTGACGCATCCTGACCCCTTCCCCTAGAGCCAGGGACACCCCGACCCCCTCCCGGAGTCCCTGCAGAGGGGAAATTCAGACCTGCCCCCGCACTCAGCACCCCCACTGCAGGGAGATCAGGGCAGGGCTCCCTGGGGCCAGCTGGTCAGAGGGGCAGGGCCCGGGGAACTCTGGGCAGAGGTCTCCCCCCACTGAATCCCCCTGGCTGGTCTCCCCCTCACTTACCCTTGACACCAGCATCCAATCCCTGATCTCTTCCTGGGAGGGAGAAGGAGAAGGGGGGTGTTAGCGTCTCCAGTCCTGATCCCCGCCCAGCTCCTCCTGTCAGTGTTTACCCTGTTTCAGGGTGGGGGTGACGCTGCCCCAGCTGAGCAGCTGCACTTTGCCCCGATGTGAGGGGTGGCGCAGGGTGAGCCAGCGGGAGCCAGGGCTGGTTACTGCTCCCCGAAGCTCAGATCCCTGCGCCGCCCCCCATTGGGGACTTGTACCTACGGAGGTGGGACTCTCAGGAGCCCAAACCCCATTATAACCAGTGGGGCTGCGGATCCTCCATTACCCCCTGTTCAGTGTGCAACACGTCCCGTCCCATCCGCGCCAAACCCAGCTCCCAGACGCAGCAGGAGGGGGCGGGGTTAGACCCAGGCCAGACAGCGCCAGGGTGAAATGCTGCTCCGAGGGGTCAGACGCAGCCCAACCCCACGGGAAACACACACGGCTGGTCTGGCACGAGGTGTGTGCGCCCCTACCAATGTCACGGGCTGCCGCAGACCGGGGCTGGGAATTTCAACGCAGCCGAGGGGAGTTGGGTGCTGACACTCCACTGACTCCCAGTAACTCCCCTAGGCTCCTCTGAACTCAGCCTAATCAGGGGAAATCGGCTAGCACAGCTGTGGCTGAATAATTTAGCTCTGCCGGTCAATCTCCCCATGCAGCCAACCCCCCCGTGTCACCGAAACAGCAGGGACCCCCCACCCCACAGAGGGAACCTGGGATGTGTTAACATGTCCTGTGCCTCCCCACCGAGTCCTCAGGCCCCAGCCCGTGCCCTGGGCTAGCGTCTCCCGCCCGTCACCTACCGGAGCTGGCAGAGCCTTCGTGAGCTGTGGGGGAGAAGGAAGCCGGGGTCAGTGTCTCGGGAACGCAGGGTCCCCGTTCTCCTCTCCCCGCCCCACACTGGTTATACACGTACACACCCCAGTGACTCTGAGCCAGTGTTGGTGTTTTGCTGTTGTGCCCAGACACCACGGTGATGGGCGACCTACACAGAGCACCCAGGGTCACTGGCCAGTCCCGCTGCTGCAGCTCCCCAGGCTCCGAGAGGCTGTGGGGGGCTGGGGGAGGTCTCCTGGGACTGGCCCCAGGGTGCCATGTACTGGGTCACACAGGGATGGGGGGTGTGTGTGTGTGGGGGGGGAGGGCTCAGCACTTACCTGCAGCTGCTTTGTAGCCGCTGTTCTTCTTCCCTGCGGAGACAAGGCAGATCGCAGTGAGTGCGGCCGCTCCTGGGGCAGGAACTGGCTCCAATCTGTGTCCACGGCTCAAGAATGTGGCGCCCGGCTCAGCACAGAGCTCTGGGACTCAGAACTGACCCACGACTGGGATCTGTATCACCTGCACCCCTCCGTGGCTTTCTGGTTGGTGGATGAGTCTGGCCCAGCCAGGGCCACACAGAGGTTTTGGGGCCTGGGGCAAAATCTGAAGGCCCCCCACTCTTCCAAGGGTGTAAAAGCACTTAAGGGAGGCCCCGGGGCGGGAGGGAGAACTGCGGAGTGGGCCCGCCCTGCACTCACCCCACAGCGGCGGCTCCTGTCCTGCAGGGCTGGACCCTGCTCCCTGCTCTGGGCGTTGCCACCTGGTGCACAGGGTCCCAGCGCCACTCAGGGTTGGTGCCGAGGGGTGATGCTGCCCCACATGCAGGTCACAGCACCACTCGCTCAAATTCCACAGGTTCGGGGGCCTCTCAAATGAGGCGTCTGGGGCAAACTGCCCCTTCTGCCCTCTGCCCCCCTCTCCCGTGGATTGCCCTGGGCCCAGCAGCAGCTCCCGTCACGGGGCGCAGTCACACAGGGCTCAGGCTGGGGTCTGTGTTACTGCCACTCTTAGGGGTGTGTGAAGGGACCCGGCCAGTGCGGAGCAGCCAGATGATCTGCCCCCAGCTCAGGCGCTAGGGTGATGGGCCTGTCACCACGGCCTAAGGCTGGCAGCTCCCTGGGACCCCACCCAGCACTTACTGAGGAAGACAACGGCTCCAGCGATGGCAGCGACCAGCACGAGAACCCCAATAACGACACCCACGATCAGCATCACGTTGGACTTGGGCGCTGAAACGGGAACGGGCCAGTGAGCAGGGGAACCTCAAACCCTCTTCCCCTGTTACATGGGTCAGTCACCCCACCCCCCATCGGTGCCCCATAACCCCCGCCCTCCCAGCCCTCTTTCCCCATCACAGGGGTCAGTCGCCTCGCCCCACATTGGAGTCCTGTGTCTCCCAAATCCTCCCACCATCAGTGCCCCATAACCCCACCAAATCCTTTCCCCATTACAGGAGTCAGTCACCCTGCCCCCACATTACTGCCCCATACCCCACCCGCCTCCCCTGCCAGGGCCAATCCCCCCCTTACCCCAGGGCACTCTCAGATCCTCCGCCAGGCTGGGGTGCTCCACGCAGCAGGTATAATCGGTCTCTCTGCTGCGGTCGATCTCGATGGTGGCCCGGGTCTGGTAGGTCCCGTCCCCGCTGGGAAGCACGTCCCCACGGTTTGTCTCCTGCGGCACGGCCACCCCCTTCCTCAGCCACATGACGGCCACGCTCCGTGGGTAGAAGCCATGGACCCAGCAGGAGAGGGTGGTGAGCCCGTCCCGGCTCGGCCGGTCGCTCACCTGCACCCGCGGTGGCTCTGGGGGGAAGGAAAGATGGAGTTACAGGGAATTCCCTGAGCTGGGTCCCCTGGGGCGACAGCAGCTCAGTCCCCTGCATGGGGAAACCCAACAGCTGAGCCCCCCCACGAGGCCAGTGATACATCCGACCTTGTTCAGACCCCTACGTCTGAGCCCTTCAGGGTGGCTGTGCTGTGGCTGCATGTATCAGAATCACATGTGAGAGCGTGGCTGTGCCAGCTATAGGCCAGGGCTGTGTTGCCCCCTGTGCTCCATTGCCAGGGTGCTGCCTGCTCTGGCCGGAAAGGATATGAGATACCCCCCCACATACCTCTTCTCTGCAGCGTCTCCTTCCCGTAGGTCAGGTATTTCTGCAGCCACTCAATGCACTCCTGCTCCAGGTAGGCTGTCTCTTGCTGAAGATAGGCCTTATCCTCATTCCATCTGTGCTGGGTGATCTCAGCCTCTCTGGCTGCTGCTACCCAGGTGTGGGTCTTTGTATCAAAGCTGAGAAAGTCTCCCCCATCATACGCGTACTGCTCAAACCCCCCAATGGTGCCATCATCTCGTAGCTCACAGCCGTACTTCACCTGGAGGGTATGAAAGCCTGAAAAGCAAACGTGGAGCTGGCTCAGTACAGGAGGCAGCTGCTAGTGATGAGATGCAGCTTCTTTCTGTAACACACACCAGCCCACTCCCTACCCCAGGGTTCTCCTCCTATATTGCTGGCTTGTGTTTTTGCTCAAATTGCCTTAAGTTCGCGCTACGCTGCTGAGTCCTGAGCCCCCAGACTCCACCCTGCATCCCCCAAGAGTCGCCCTCATGCTCTACTGCTGCAGGGAACCGACATGCTCCTGGGTGCTGTCCTCCATCCACTCTCTGCATTCAAACCAACAGCCCCCCAGCACCGATGAGCCTGCCATCAGTTAAGATGGCTCCCACTTCCCCTACAGCCTTTGTAGGGACAGCAGCACTGCCCTTAGCAAAGGTGGCCACCATCTCCCAGTGTTTTCCAGGGGACCAATACCAGGTGCCACCCTATGCGGGAAGGGACAGTATTGTTGTACTCAAAGTACTATACAGGATCTTTTCAGGGGGATTAAGGCAAAAGGCCACATTTATTAGTAATACAGGTATTAATTAATACTCTATGATATGCATATGAGATATCTCACAGTCATGCATTCACACACACACACAGACACAAACACACTCCGTCTTGCTGTTGTTACCAACTAGTTGCTCCCCTTAACTGCACTGGCCAGGTGAGTTAGATGGGGGAGGGGTGGAGCCGGGCTTCTGCCGATCCGGATCGATGCTCCGATGGTGACAAGACGAGACCCGGGGTCCTTCTGCAAGACACCTCACATTTATAGCAGCTTCCCTCTTATGCAAATCTAGACCAGATTCAAAATCTGGGTCTGTGTCCATTGGTCTGTGTCCGTTGGTCTTTGTGCTGCTTTTCTCTGGGTGTTGTCCCAATGCTGCTCAAAAGAGGGTGTTTTCTAAAGAAGGTGCTGGCTTCTAATCCCTGAGGCCGTCAGTATGTCTGCGCTTCTTTGCTGGGCCCACTTGACAAGTTGTATTGTCCTTTGCTCTGGCTCCCATTCCCTCTGCAATTGTTGTCGCTGTCTGGAGGTGGGTGTCTTCCAAGCCTCACTCATTCACACCTCATTCAGTCAATAGGGCAATTGATTACAGAGTGGGGGGAAGATCTTATTCTACTTCTAGCAAAAAGGCACATGTTTCTTTTACTTTAACTGTACTATTCTTAGGGGCTATAACATTTGATACGTCTGTTAGGCCTTGGCTACACTTACAAATTTGCAGTGCTGCAGCAGGGGGTGAAAACGCACCCTCTCCAGCGCTGCAAATTGCGGCGCTACAAAGCGCCAGTGTGGTCAAAGCCCCAGCGCTGGGAGCGCGGCTCCCAGCGCTGTCCGTTATTCCCCACAGGGAGGTGGAGTACGGACAGCGCTGGGAGAGCTCTCTCCCAGCGCTGGCGCTTTGACTACACTTAGCGCTTCAAAGCGCTGCCGCGGCAGCGCTACCGCAGCAGCGCTTTGAAATGCAAGTGTAGCCAAAGCCTCAGTCTATAAGGTGCCACAGGATTCTTTGCTGCTTTTATTTGATACAAAGTTTCCTACCAATTTTCTATATAGGGATCTAATACAAAGTTGTATGGAAATAGAGAGGCACAATACCAAGTGAAATAGAGAGGCCCAATGCCAAGTCATATGAAATACAAAATAACATCATGCAAGATGCAATGTAGATAGTTAATACAGAGATTTCTCTACAGTATGTGGGGCAGGGAGGGGAATCCCAGCCATCTTTGCATGCAGGAACTGTCTCTCCCTTCTAGGGACTTCACAGTCCCACCCCAGGATCAGCGGTGGCAAGTTCATACAATTTTTGGTGGTGCCTAGTATGGGTCCAAGTCTTGCCCCCCTCCCCACACCTGCTTTGTAAGCGGATTTATATTTTTTAAAATAATGTAGGAGCAGGGGCAGCCGGGGCTGCTGGGCACCAGGGGGCTGCTCTCTGCCCTGGTCTCTCTGGCCACCCCCCATCCTCCCCGCTGAGGGGCTGTTTGCTCCTACCCCTCCTTGTGCCTCCCCCTCCAGTGAACCACTCCGAGAGCGGGGCCGGGGGAGGTGGTGGTGGTGTGTCGGAATGGACGTGTGGCGCTCACCTCGAAGAACAACAGTCACAGGAAGGTCAGTAACCCTCGTTCCTTCGAGTGCTCGCTCGTGTCCATTCCAATTTCGGTGACTCACAAGCCGCGGTACCGGAGGGGGGCCCAGAGTTCAAGGACAAGCTGACGGCAGCACAGCACAGTCAGAGCATGTGTCGTCCCTGGCCTGCTGAGTGACAGCCCAGCGCGCTGAGAACGTGCGCGCCAAGGAGCAGGTCGCAGCGCTGCAGATATCCTGAGTAGGGACTGACGCTAGAAAGGCTGCTGAAGAGACCTGAGAGCCTGTGACATGAGCAGTGACCTTTGGCATATGGGGAATCCCCGTGAGGTCGGAAAACACGTGGGTGCGCGATGGAACCCAAGACACAATCCTCTGAGCGGAGATGGGGAGCCCCCTTGTTCTTCCCGCTAGTGCTAGGCAAAGCTGCAGGGATTTACGGGAAGGGTTTAGTCCCCGAATGTAAACTGCCAGGGCCCGTCTGACATCCAGCGAGTGCAGGCCTTGTCCTGCCCAGTCTGCGCGCGGCTCAGGGTAAAGCACTGGGAGAAAAATCAGCTGGTTCAAGTGGAACTGGGGACCCCACTTTTGGGAGGCACTTTGGATGTCGGCGTAGCTGGACTCTGTCTCTAAAGGGGATCGTGTCCAGGGGCTCCGCGGGGCTTGGATCTCTGATACTTGCCTGGCCGATGTGCTTGGCACCGGAAACGTGATCCTCCCACAGGGTGCAGCAGTGAGCATGCTGCTAGCGGCTCCAAGGCTGAGCCCGTCGGCTTTGTGAGGACAAGGTTCAGGTCTCGGGGGGAGGGGAAATCGGTTCCTTCATCTGAGGGAAATACCCTCTCCAGGCCTCAAGCTGGTACGGTGAGAACTGTGCCCAGATGATGTCTGGAAGGGGAGTGCACCGCAGCCAGCCAGGCTGGAGAGGTCCGAGTCTCAGCCTCACGTGTCAAACCATGTACGTGCCTGATGCCATGTGGCCGAGGAGTTGTGATGGGTGTGTCTGCAGGGGGTTATCAGGGCCCAGATCGTACAGAAGCAGCAGTGCTCCAGAAGGGCCTTCGCCGACACCGAGTCGAGAACTGCCTCAGTGAACTCTATTCTTCGCACAGGAATAAGGGTCCATTTCTGTACATTTATCACCAGACCCAAAGCCTGGAAGGTGGATTGTATGAGGTCGATGTCGGGCTCCACCTGAGCTCGGGACCGACCTGATCAGCCAATTGTCGAGATATGGGAAAACACAGACTCCTTCTCAGAAAAGCCCCTACTACTGCCATACACTTGGTGAAGGCTGCCGGGGCGGCCGAGACCAAATGGCAGGGCCGCGACTTGCTAATGGGTCTGGTTTACCACAAATCTTAGACACCTTCTGTGGCTCTGGAAAATTGATATGTGGAAAAGACGGTTACTCACCTGTAGTAACTGTTGTTCTTCGAGATGTGTTGCTCCTATCCATTCCATGTAGGTGTGCGCGCCGCGCGTGCACGGCATCTCGGAACATTTTTACCCTAGCAACTCCGGCGGGCCGGCTGGCGCCCCCTGGAGTGGCGCCGCCATGGCGGCGTATATATACCCCAGCCGGCCCGTCCGCTCCTCAGTTCCTTCTTGCCGGCTACTCCGACAGTGGGGAAGGAGGGCGGGTCTGGAATGGATTGGAGCAACACATCTCGAAGAACAACAGTTACTACGGTGAGTAACCGTCTTTTCTTCTTCGAGTGATTGCTCCTATGCATTCCAGTTAGGTGATTCCCAAGCCTTACCTAGGCGGTGGGGTCGGAATGAGACGTGGCGGAGTGTAATACCGCAGAGCCGAAGGCTGCGTCATCTCTAGACTGCTGCACCAACGCGTAGTGGGAAGCGAAGGTGTGGACTGAAGACCAGGTGGCCGCTCTACAGATGTCCTGGATGGGGACATGGGCCAGGAAAGCGGCCGATGAGGCGTGTGCCCTCGTGGAGTGTGCGGTGAGTCGGCACGGGGGAACGCGAGCAAGCTCGTAACACGTTCTGATGCAGGACGTCACCCAGGAAGAAATCCGCTGCGAGGAGACTGGCTCGCCTTTCATGCGGTCAGCTATTGCCACGAACAGCTGGGACGAACGCCGAAAGGGCTTCGTGCGGTCGATGTAGAACGCGAGCGCTCGGCGGACGTCAAGGGTATGCAGCTGTTGTTCCCGAGGCGAGGCATGCGGCTTCGGGAAGAAGACCGGGAGGAAGATCTCCTGGTTGAGATGGAAAGCTGACACTACCTTCGGGAGGAAGGCCGGGTGTGGTCGAAGCTGCACCTTGTCCCCGTGAAAGACGGTATATGGGGGACCCGCCGTCAGGGCGCGGAGCTCTGAGACCCGTCTGGCGGATGTGATCGCCACGAGGAAGGCCGTCTTACAGGTAAGATGGAGGAGAGAGCAAGTAGCAAGGGGCTCGAAGGGTGGGCCCATGAGCTGGGCGAGGACCAGGTTAAGATCCCATGTCGGAGCAGGAGGCCGCACCTGCGGGTAGAGACGGTCTAACCCTTTAAGGAATCGTGACACCATCGGGTTGGAGAAGATCGAGCGACCTCCTATAGCTGGTCGAAATGCTGACAGCGCTGCCAGGTGCACTCTGAGGGACGAGATTGCAAGACCTTGACCCTTGAGGTACCAAAGGTAGTCGAGGACAGTCTGGATGGGGGCCGAGAAAGGGTTGATACCTCTCTGGTCGCACCAGAGGGCAAAGCGCTTCCACTTGGCGAGGTAAGTAGTTCGCGTTGAAGGTTTCCTGCTTTCGAGCAGCACTTGCTGCACCGCTGCGGAGCAATCCCTCTCTGCGTCGGTCAACCACTCAGGAACCAAGCTGTAAGATGCAACGATTGCAGGTTCGGGTGACGAAGCCTGCCGAGGTCCTGGGTTATGAGGTCCGGCCACAGCGGAAGGGGAATGGGTTCCCGAACCGACAGCTCGAGCAGCAGGGTATACCAGTGCTGTCTCGGCCAGGCCGGAGCGACGAGTATGATGCGGGCTCTGTCTCTCCGGATCTTGAGCAATACTCGGTGGACGAGCGGAAACGGAGGAAACGCGTAGAGAAGAGGCTCTGTCCATGACAGGAGAAACGCATCTGAGAGGGAGCCTGGAGCTTGGCCTTGGAAGGAGCAGAACCTGTGGCATTTGCGGTTGGTCCGGGAAGCAAAGAGGTCTATCTGGGGAAAGCCCCACCTCTGGAAGATGGAATAAGCCACATCTGGGCGAAGGGACCACTCGTGAGAGGCGAAGGACCTGCTGAGGCGGTCGGCCAACGTGTTCTGCGCTCCCGGCAGAAAAAACGCTTCGAGGCGAATCGAGTGGGCTACGCAGAAATCCCAGAGGAGCAATGCCTCGTTGCAAAGTGGGGAGGACCGCGCTCCGCCCTGCCTGTTGACATAAAACATGGCTGTGGTGTTGTCCGTGTAGACCGCTACACAGCGGTTCTGCAGGTGAGCCCGAAAGGCGAGACAAGCGAAGCGGATCGCTCTCAGCTCTCGGACGTTGATATGGAGGGAGAGCTCCTGGGGTGACCAGAGACCCTGGGTGTGTTGGTCTCCTACGTGAGCCCCCCAGCCGAGCGCCGAGGCGTCTGTCGTCAGGGTGATTGACGGGCGAGGCGGGCGGAACGGAACTCCCTCGCAGACCGTTTCTGAGTCCAGCCACCAGGTGAGCGTCTGGAGAGCGGGCTTTGCCACCGTCACCACCATGTCTAGGGGATCGCGATGAGGACGGTACACCGACGCCAGCCACATTTGGAATGGGCGAAGTCGCAGCCTGGCGTGCGCGGTCACAAATGTGGACGCTGCCATGTGACCGAGGAGGCGGAGGCAGGATCGCACCGTTGTCGTCGGAAAGGCCTGCAGTGCCCGAATGAGGGAGGCCAACGTCTCGTGCCGAGTGCGAGGGAGGCACGCTCTGGCCAGATTGGAGTCTAGGACCGCTCCTATGAACTCCACTCTTTGCGCTGGAACTAGGAGGGACTTCTTGGTGTTGACAAGGAGGCCGAGAGACCGGAACAGATGTAGAATCTCGGTTACTTGATTCGCCACCAGTGCTTGGGAGCGGCCCCGAATCAGCCAGTCGTCGAGATATGGGTAGACGTGGATGCGACGACGGCGGAGGGCTGCGGCGACGACCGCCATGCACTTGGTGAATACCCTCGGCGCGGTGGAGAGGCCGAAGGGGAGCACTGCGAACTGGTAATGAGCTCCGTTGACCAGGAAGCGGAGGAAGCGTCTGTGGGGGGGGTAGATTGCCACATGAAAGTAGGCATCCCTCATGTCGAGGGCAGCAAACCAGTCTCCAGGATCCAGGGAAGGGATAATGGACCCCAAGGTCACCATCCGAAACTTGAGCTTGCACAGGTATCTGTTGAGCTCCCGGAGGTCTAAGATGGGACGAAGGCCGCCTTTCGCCTTGGGGATGAGGAAGTATCTGGAATAGAATCCCCTGCCTCGCCTGCTGGGAGGCACCTCCTCGATGGCACCCACGCTCAACAGAGACTGGACCTCCTGTAAGAGGACTTGCTCGTGAGAGGGGTCCCTGAAGAGGGACAGGGAGGGTGGGTGGGAGGAGGCGAAATGAACTGTAGGCGGTAGCCGTACAGGACCGTGCTGAGGACCCAGCTGTCTGATGTTACAGATGACCACGCCTGGAGGAAGCGGGAAAGGCGATCGGAAAACAGAAGGGGTGGATCCTGATTGGAGACAGGTGAGCGGCCCTCGGGCGTCTCGTCAAAAGGCCGTCTTTGGGACCTGAGGGGCCTTGGACGATCCCTGGGCTTGGTTCCGCCGCCCGCCCGATGGTCTGCGGCGGAAGGGGGCCGAGCGCCGATTGTTAGGCGGGCGAGGTCTGTTGTATTGGAAGGGGCGATAAGGTTGCTGCCGGAAGGGACGCCTTTGGGTGGCCGGCGTGTGCATCCCTAATGTGCGGATCGCCACTCTGCCGTCCTTCAGGGTTTGAATGCGGGTATCAGTCTTTTCTGAGAATAGACCCTGCGTCTCAAAAGGAAGGTCCTGGAGCGTGTACTGGACCTCCGGCGGCAGAGTAGAGGACTGAAGCCATGCAATGCGTCGCATGGTTACCCCTGACGCTATGGTCCTGGCCCCCGAGTCCGCTGCGTCTACCGCTGCCTTAATTAAGGTACGGGAAGCTAGCTTTCCTTCCTCCAGCAGTGCCGAGAACTCCCTGCGGGAATCCTGCGGGGTGAGCTCTGCAAATTTGGCTAGGCAGCCCAAGATGTTGAATGTATATCTTGAGAGCAAGGCCATTTGGTTGGCGATACGGAGTTGGAGGCCGCCCGCTGAGTAAATTTTCCGGCCTAACAGGTCCATGCGCTTGGACTCCTTCGCCTTTGGCGCCGCGGCGGGCTGGCCGTGTCGCTCCCGGTCATTGACAGATTGGACAACTAGAGAGTCCGGAGCCGGGTGAACATACAGGTATTCGTAGCCCCTCGGGGGGACCGAGTACTTCCTCTCAACTCCGCGCGCTGTAGGCGGGACGGAGGAGGGCGACTGCCAGATAGCGGCATTGTTTTTCTGTATTGTTCGAATGAAGGGGAGCGCTACCCTCACGGGGGCGTCCTCCCCCACCACGTCCGTGATGGGGTCCTCGACCTCCTGGACTTCTTCCACGGGTAGGTTGATGGCCTTAGCTACCCTTCTGAGAAGGTCCTGGTGAGTCTTGAGGTCGATCGGCGGGGGCTCCGACGGTGCCGCCCCTGCCACCGCCTCATCGGGGGAGGAGGATGAGGAAGGACCCGGTAGCACTTCCTCCGGTGCCTGCTCCGTGTCTGCGGGAACCGCGTCATGCCCCAAGTGCGTGCCGTGATCGGCGGCCTGTGGAGTGGGGGACGGAGGTGGCCTGCTGACAGTGGCTACCGGTACCGACCGCACCGAGCCTGGCTGTCGGGGCGGGAGGGGGGGCCCCTGTTCATGTTCGGCCCAAGGGACCCAAAATCCCCATTGCTGCGGTCCATGTTCTGGTGGGAGGACCCGCCCGGAAGTCAACTGCGCTGCCCCAGGGGCGGCGGAGGGCTCTCTTGATGGCCAGGAGGAGCGGTGGCCGGGCGGACGTCCGGTGCCGGAGTAAAGGGCCCCCGCGGTGCCGCCGGACGGTGCCGGTCGTCACGTGGTCTGGCCGGCGAACGGGACCTGCGCGTGTCGCGGTGCTGGGAGCTCGACCGGCGGTGCCGGGAGCTCGACCCCGGGAGCTCGACCGGCGGCCCCGGGAGCTCGACCTGCGGCCCCGGGAGCGCGACCTGCGGCCCCGGGAGCGCGACCGACGGTGCCGGGAGCTCGACCGACGGTGCTGGGATGCGGATCTGGACCGCGTGCGGCGGCGCCTGGAGCGACTACGCGACTCTCGACGCCTCTCGCGGTGCCTGGAGCCGGACCTGGTACGGTGCCGGCGACTCGGCGACCGGGACTTGGAACGTCGCCGGAGTGCGACCGGTACGCGACTGGGAGCGGTACCGGACTGCGACCGGCGAGGAGACGGGGAGCGTCGTCGAGACGTGGATCGTCGTGCCCGGTGCTGCGGAGAGCGGTGCCGTGAGCGAGAACGGGACCGCGACCTGGCGGCGGTGCTGCGATCGGCTCGGGCGCCCGGGGACGGGGGTCGCATTAGAAGTGGCTTCCCAATAGACTTGAGAGGCCGCACCGGTGGCACCGGCCGCTGAGCGCTTGCATCAGCGGTAAGTTCGATTAAATGTCTTGCCGTCGCGAACGCCTCGGGCGTGGACGGCAGCCTCAGCTCCTCGTCGGTGGGCACCGGGGAGCTGGGCGGTGCCGGACTCGACGGGCCCTGCGGCGCCGGAGTCGACGGCACGGTGCACGTTTTGTGCACAGCCTCAGCCTGCACCGTTACAGTCGGAGGCGGCTGGGCTAACGGTCTCTTTTGCTTATCCGAGACCGTCTTCGGCACTTTGCGCTTCTTTCCCGGGGAGACGGAGCGGTGCCGGGTCTTCGGTGCCGGGTGCCTCGCTGCATCCTCGGCACCGGGGCGGCTGGGTGCGGTCGGCGCGCCGCTAGTCAAGGCAGTCTTTGGCGCCGCCGGTGCTGGTGCCGGAGGTTGGAGGGCCGACTCCATGAGGAGTTGCTTCAACCGTGAGTCCCGCTCCTTCCTCGTGCGAGGCTTGAAAGCGACGCAGATGGGGCACTTGTCCGACCGGTGAGCCTCTCCAAGACAGCGGAGGCAGGCGTCGTGCGGGTCACTCACCGGCATAGACCGCTGGCAAGCCGCGCAGGGCTTGAAACCCGCCGGTCCGGGCATAAGCCCGCACCGGGGCGGAAGAAGAGGGCTAACCCCTCTAACTCCCTAATGAGTATTGTAACACTAACTATAGAACTATTAACAAAATTTAACAACTACGATAACTATATACACTAACTAACGGAGAACGCTAAGCTGTGGAGGACAGGAGAGCACTCCACTGTTCCTACTAGCCGTCACGGGCGGAAAGAAGGAACTGAGGAGCGGACGGGCCAGCTGGGGTATATAACAGGCGCCATGGCGGCGCCACTCCAGGGGGCGACCCAGCCGAGCCACCGAACGTTGCTAGGATAAAAATCTTCCGACGAACGTGCACGCGGCGCGCAAACACCTAACTGGAATGGATAGGAGCAATCACTCGAAGAAGAAGTATGGACCTTTCAAGTCGAGGGCAGCAGGCCAATCCCCTGGATCCAGCCACAGGACGATGGAGGCCAAGGAGACCACGAGAAACTTCCACTTTCTGAGACAGCAGTTGAACCGAGGCAGGTCTAGGATTGGTCTGAGACCTCCCTGGCTTTGGAGGTGAGGAAGTAACGGGAATAGAACCGCTTTCCCCTAGGTGGGTGCGGAACCTCTCCCACAGCTCCCATCCAAGGGTCCCTGAAGAGGGACGGGGAGGTAGACAAAATGTGGAGGCTATACCTGGATTCCATTGTGTTTAGGACCCAGCGCTCTGAGGTAAATGTGTTCCCAGGCGCTGAGGAATAGGACAGATGGAAGATACAGGGGTGACTGGATCCTGGTATGGAGGGACTGGTATGTCGTCCTCGAGTGCCTTGTCAAAACGAGGGCTCTGAGGTGCTGAAATGACGAGGAGCCGACTGGGATGGCCCCGTGGAGGAGGGGGCCTGCACCCAAACCCCTTGTTCTGTCTCCTTCTCTGGCCGTGTCTGGGTGGTGGAGAACAGCATCACCCGTATTGCTGGGGCCTATAGCGCCTTCTAGCTCGTGCGAGTGCAGGCCCAGGGATTTCAGCGCTGCCCTAGAGTCTGGCGTCTGTCTGCTCTGAACAGAGCCAGGAACCTTCGAATGGGAGGTCCTGGGTCATCTGCTGCACGTCCTGTGGAAATCCCGAAGATTGTAACCACGAGCTCCTGCGCGTGGTGACAGCCGTGGCCACTGGCCTGGCCACAGAACCTGCGACATCCAGGGCTGCCTGCAGGGAGGCCAGGCCACTGCTCTCCCTTCCTGCACAAGGGCAGGGACCTCCAGCCGGGTGCCCTGGGGGAGCAGGTCCTGCCATTTCTGCATCGCTTCCCACCTGTTAAAATCACAGCGACCCAGCCAGGCCTGCCGAATCACCACATGGAGCTGCAACCCCCCGGTGAGGGGGTTTCCTCCAGAACAAGGCCAACTTGGTAGGGGGGAGGGATAGCTCAGTGGTTTGAGCATTGGCCTGCTAAACCCAGGGTTGTGAGTTCAGTCCTTGAGGGGCCATTTAGGGATCTGGGGCGAAAATCAGTACTTGGTCCTGCTAGTGAAGGCAGGGGGCGGGCTGGACTCAATGACCTTTCAAAGTCCCTTCCAGTTCTAGGAGATTGGTATATCTCCAATTATTATTATTAATTTAGAACTTCTTAGGGATCATTTGCTGTGGGCCCCATTTGAACTTGATGGTCCCTTTCAGCAGCATCTGCCACCACTAGGGACTCAGGGGTGTGGGGGTGTGTGTGTGTGTGGTGGGGGGGGGGGTGAATAAAAATTCTCAGCCTTTGGCAGGTACAAAATATCCCCGCTCCGTTCGCTTAGGAGGGAGGGAGGGAGGCTGGGTTCTGCCAGAGCCTCAGCGGGCTCCGGGATCACCTCACATAGGGGGAGAGCGA
This sequence comes from Mauremys reevesii, assembly GCF_016161935.1. NCBI lineage: Eukaryota > Metazoa > Chordata > Testudines > Geoemydidae > Mauremys > Mauremys reevesii. The sequence continues at coordinate 441,717 of NW_024100804.1, read as the reverse complement.
CTCCTGCGGGGCCTGCTGCCGCCCAGCTAGCCGGGAAGGCCTGAGCGACTCTTTCACCACCTCCCCCTGGACACCCAGATTTGAGCCACTTGCTCAGTAAGTCCTGGTGGGCTTTGTGCTCACCCTGGGGTGGGGGCACCTCTGGGGCCCCCAGCACCTCGTCTGGCGAAGAGAAGGAGGTGGGTAAAGCCGGTACGGTCTCTGCTCTCTCCTCCGAGTGGGGAACCTGCTTCAGTTGCTTGGTACCAGGATGGGCACCAGGATTCGGGTCTGGTGTCTCTTGGTGCAGTACCGGAGGGGCTCTGCTCTCTGAGGCCACTGAGTCAGAGCGCCTGGAGCCGGTGCCCTGAGCCGGGGGGAACCCCAGCGGGGTCCAGAAAGGGCCCTGCATGGGTGTCGGCCCCCCTGGTCCCAGTGTTCGGGGCCCCATCGCACTAGATGTCCCTGTTGCGTAAGATGGCCACGGAGAACAGCGTGGATGGTCCTGATGATGTGACGCGAGGAGACCGTGGCGGTGCCGACCCTCCTGGTGTCGGTGCCATGGGGGCACCGTGGGCGAAGTGACCAGAGGGGGTTTCCCCTGGAGAATGGTCTTGGTGCCAATCTACGGCCGGGTGGTCTCTTGGCCACCAGATAGTGCCAGTGATGCCAAGTCCTGGACGTCCAGGGACCCTGGTACCGGCAATGTAAGCAGGTCCCTAGCTGCCGCGTACGCCCCTGGGTGGATGGTACCGCGAAGTGTCTGGTACGCTGCCTGCAGGAGGGTGGCATGTCCCTTGGTGAGGTACGCGGGACCCGCGTGGGTGTCTTTAGCGGTGGCTGCAGTGGTGCCGGTGAGGGAGAGCGGCCCGGCGCGGGTCTCGCACTGTCCCGGTCTCCTGGCCTGGCCCCTTTCGGTGCCGGGGAGCGGCTCTTGTCTCCGTGCCCGCGGTGCCTGTTCTTGGGCACCGGCGAAGAGGGGCGGGGCTGCGAGCCCCGACTGGCGGGAGCCGCGCTCGGCACCGACCCGGAGCTGCTTGGTGCCAAGTCCAATCTCTGCCTCAATGCTGCCTCCACCAGGAGAACTTCCAGTCCCGCTGCCCGATCTGTCTGGGTGGGGGTTTGAATTCCTTGCAGGTCTGACAGTGACCCTTCCTGTGAGTGGCTCCCCAGCCCTGAGACAGCTCCAGGGCGGGTGGCTCGTTGGTGCCCCAGGAAGAGCAGGGCTCAGAGCCCGGTGAGCGAGGCGTACCCCACCCCCGGGAGTGCACAGCCTCTCCAGCGAGGGGGGAGGTGCCCAAGCACTCGCACTGCTAAAAACAACTTCCAACTAACCAACGACACACGATGAAACCAGAGAAACCCACTAGAAAACCTGGCTGAAGCGAGCAGGGAAGTTCCAGACACTGCCACGGGCAGTAAGAAGGAGCTGAAGGGCGCGGGCTTGGCAGGGCCCCTTATACCCCCGCTGTGAGCGCACGGCACCGTGGGTGTCAGAACCAACAACGGGCACCACTAGGGGAACGATTCCAGCCGCGGTGCCCGGGCGCGCACACCCCTACGTGGGAATGGACGTGTGCAGCACACCTCGAAGAACGTGCAGGACGGATCCGTAAGGGATAAGGCCACAAGCTCCTACACCCCCGGGTGCAGGGGAGGGCGACCAGGGGAGGGAGGGCTATGAGGGGGGCCTCCTTGACGGAGAGGAAACACTGGGACGTCGTCCTGAGGGGCTCAAAGGGGCCCTGAGTCAGGGTGAGAAGGTCCCAGGCCAGCGCTCAACGAGCCTGAGCAGGATGAAGCAGGGATGCAGCTGGGAGCAAACACTGGATATCCCAGTACAGAGACCCCCTGCCTGCCCGGGGAGAGCAGCCACTCGACGTGACACTGAGACTGCCGAGCCCTGGGTCCGAACTCCCAGCCCTGCATTGGAGCCGGCGAGGAAGCAGAGAAGCTCCGTCTCCTGCAGCACGGCTTGGACAGCCCCCGGTTCTGGACCAGGCAGACCCCGTGGGAGGTTTCCTGGGTGCCAGCGGGATCCCTTCCAGCCGGGAACGGAGGGGCCCCTGCAGCGTGGGTGAGAGACAAACGGGTCTCTCAGTGAGACTGGAAATTCCCTCGCTGGGAACAGGAGCACGTCTGGGTGCAGGCTCCCTGGCACCTGAGCCAGCTCTGCCCTGCGTCACCCATCACGTCTCATTCCTCGGGGGCTTCGCTCCACACAGGACACCAGAGGGTCGGCTTCCTCCTGCTGGGGTGACGACCTCGTCCCGCCCTGTTCGCTGACGCAGGGCATTGCGCTGGTATCAGGTCGGAGCAGGAGTTGGGAGCTGCTCACCCCTGGTGACAGGAACAGAGCCCGCAGCCAATCACCCTGCGCTGCACCCAGTTCATGCCAGGTTCCCTCCCCTGCTCCGTACTGGGGTCACCTCCATGCGAGCACCACCCCCAGGCTGGCATTGCCCGTAGCACTCTCCTGTCCGGCCTGGCTACGGGAAACACAGGCGCTGAGCCCCATCCGAGAAGTGCTGAGGCGCCGGGGAAGTCAGACTCTCCTGGTCAGACGCAGGGAGGTGTGAGCAGGCAGGGACAGCAGGAACGACTGGAGCTCTCGTGTGCACTCACTGCAGTGTGTCCACACACAGCACACCCAGCAGTAACACCGGGGCAGGCTGAGACCTCCTGCAGGCTGCTGCCCGTCCTGAGCAAAGCAGGGAATTGTCCCATCTCTCCTGAGCAATAACCCCTGTGAGACTGGGTCATTCCCACCCCCAGGCGAGCTCTCCGTGGGGTGGGGCCCAGGTGTCTCTCTTCCCGGTGCAGAAGGAACCTGCGGTCCCAGGATCCGGAGTGCCTGGGAAGTGGTTTGTGCCGCTCACCCTCTGGCTGGAGCGTCGCTGAGGATGGCCAGAGGTGACCCCTTCCTGTCTGAGGGCAGCGACCCTGACAACGAACCCGCGGCAGGTACCTGGGGCTGTGGCAAGGCTGACGAGCTGAACCGGATGCGCTGGGATGCCGAGGTGACACCGAGCTCTGCGGTGACGCTGACGAAGGGGGGTGGGCAGGGCTGCGTCTCAGCTCCATGGAGCACAGACAGGTCCTTTGTGGATCACCGCCAGGTGGGACTTAAACGTCTGTCTGGAATCGGGGCTGCCCAGGGCTCTCCCGGAGATGTTCCAGACCGAGCATGTCCCATTGCCCTGATTTCTCCTGGAGCAGGGCCAGGATGGAGTAGAGGCCTGTCCCCTCTCTGGGGCTGGGCTGGTCCTACGGCCCCCGTGTGCAGCAGATGGGGGACAGCCGCCTGCACCCCCCCCCCCTCTCCTGAGGGGCCGGAGGAGAGGGAGAAGGGGCCAATCTGGGCAGAACCGGGGCCCACGCTCCCTGGACAGCGCAGAACTCACCTGGTGCAGGGATCAGAGAACAAGGATCCACACGCTGGGGAATACGACCCACCTGTGCGCTGCTCTGTCCCTGTCTGCTCTGGCGGCGAGTCACACGGCGACTGGGACCAGAGGCTGCCTTGTGGGTGTGTCATCCCCCCCGCCCGGATCAGCCACCTCTGGGTGTCGACACTTTCCCTGCAGTGCCCGGGACTGTCTCACCTGCTGCACGCCTGGTCTGGACGCTGGGATCGAAGGCCTGGGTTTGGAGCGGGATTTACAGCCCCTCGGAGGCCTTGGCAGGAGCCAGCAGTGTCTTTGCTTTGTCTGAGGAGTCGCCCGATGCCTTTCCCACCGATTCCCAGCTGGCATCATCCATGTGCTGGGAGGGGAGTTCAGGTCGCTACGGCCTGGCCAGCTGCCTTCGGCACCCAGCTGCACACGCCGACGGGTAACCGCGCTGCAGCCCTGGCCCCTGCTGAGCCCCGCGGGGCGTCCAGAGGGGAGTCGGACCGGGCGGCTGCTCCCAGGGGAGTCGTTCTGAGCCCCCAGACCAAAGGGCCAGGTTCACACAGGCCAGCCGGTCCTGCTAGGCAGAGCGCGGGACGCAGCAGGGCTCTGAGGGACGCGGCGGCTGCCTCACGGGGTCTCCAGGGCGCGGTGTCCATCCTCCTGGTCAGGGGCCGTAGGATTTCAGTCTCCCTGCAGAGGCCCTGCCGTGCCCTGAGCTGGGGCGTCCGTGCTCCATCGGCCTCAGGAGAGGAAATGAACTCTGGCTGCGGCTGGTGCTTAGCCCCCTGCTCTGTCTCTCGGGGGCACCCGCTCCTCCCGGATCACGTCCGTCGAGGCCGCGCTGAGCGGAAGACGAGGCCGGTTTGGGAACCTCAGGGGTAACACTGCTGAGCGGGGTCCCTGCTGTTCTGACCTGGCTCCTCCTCCTCTGTCAGACGTTCCCCCGGGCGGTCGCTCTGAACTGGGCACCGCCCGCGTCCACGTGGCTTCGAAGAATCCCGGCAGGAGGAGTTTCCTGCTCTCCTCTCCCATGGCTCCTGCTCCGAATCCGAGCGCTGTCCCTCCCCTCGGGGGCACTGAGGGCTCCTGCGCCGCCAGACCTGGATTCCTGCTTCCTTCCCTCGGCGCCGCCCTCCCTGGAGAATCGGCAGCCGCAGACTCTGAACCGGACCGAGCTGCCGGATCCTGCGCTGGGGTTAAGCTCCCCAGAGCGGCTCTGCTTTTCCTGTGGCCTTGGGGAGGAGGAGGAGGCTGACGGCCGGGGGACTGGTCCCCCTGCCCCGTGGCTGCTCCCCAGCGCAGTCTGAGGGTGACAGGGACGTCTCTCGCCGGCAGAGCTCAGAGGAGGCTCTGCCAGAGGGGAGGGTCCCGGTCCCTGGGCCTGACCCCACTGTGTGCCCAGCACTGAGTCCCTGGCCCATGTCCCCGGAGCAGGAGGCTCTGAGTCTGCACAGCGCAGGGCACCCCGGGGAAAGGTCGCTACGGCGGGTCCGGGTCCATGATGGGAAATCCCAGGGGTCGACCCCTATGCTGGACAGAGCCTGGCAGGGACCGGAAATCTCCCCCAGGGATCGGGCTCCAGCAGGGGAGGAAGGGCCCTGGGAACACGTCTGACGGGGTGAGGGGACGAGGTGCCCAGCCTGCGGCTTTGCTGCCCAGACTCAGGACAGGGGCTCCAGGATGGTCTCTGCCCGGCAGGGGCGGCTCTAGGATTTTTGCCGCCCCAAGCAGGGCGGCACGCCGCAGGGGGCACGCTGCCGGTCGCTGGTCCCGCAGCTCCGGGGGACCTCTTGCAGTCATGACTGCGGAAGGTCCGCCGGAGCCGCCTTCCGCCCTGCCGGCAAAATGCCACCCCACGCGCGCGCTTGGCGCGCTGGGGTCTAGAGCCGGCCCTGCTGCCCAGCCAGCTCTACTGGGACGTGCCGGGCGGCTGGCACAGAACACGCACAGACCCCCAGCCAGGGGCCCGAGGGGGGGGGGTGTGTCAGGCAGCCCCACCCATCCCTCTCCTCCCCCACGCTGCTCTCCACGGGGGTAAGCCGGGCGGAGGGGGGGCACCAATGGGGTCTCGGAGGGACCAGGCCTGTAGCTCCCCCGTGTGGGTGGGGCCCAGACCCAGCTAGACAGGCAAACTCTGCCCTGCTCTGCAGCAGCACCCTGGGGACCGTCCTGCAGCGCCGGGGGCAGAGCGGGAACCTGGCGGCTCCTCCGGCAGCGACTGGCAGGTCCGGCTCTGCCTGGGAGCTGCAGCCCCTGGGGATGGAGCCGGGAACGCGCAGACCGAAGGAAATTCTGGTGTAAAATCCCAGGCTACTGAAGCCGATCTCACGGGGGGGGGGGGGCTGGGCCCGACGCAGGACGTCTGAACGCTCGGGGCTGGGACGCTGATCTCCAGCCTCCCCTCCCAGCTCCCAGCAGCCGCCTCCCTGCAGGGCCCATCCCAATTACACCCCCACCTCTGCCCCCCACTGGCCCTGCTCTAGCCCAGGCCCCTTCCCTGGGGCTACCCTGGCCAGGAGGCGCCGCCCAAGGCCCCACGGGGCTCTGCCCTGGGTGGGGGGAGAGGAGGCAGCGCAGGGGGAGGCAGCAGGGCCAGGACACCCCGGGGTGGGGATCTTAAAGCTCAGCGCTGGGAGCTGTTCCCAGGACGGGGGGTGTGAGTGGGGAGAGTGTCCCCCAACACCCCCTTAGCGAGGGGCCTGGGACTTGAGAAGGGGGGGCAGGAGAGAGCAGAGCCCCCCCCATATATCAGCAGCAGGCAGTGAAGGCCACCTCTGCCCCTGCAGCCCTGATTGCTAAGGGGGGGGGTGTGATGCAGTAGGGGCTGTCTGTGTGGGGGATGGGAGAGCCGGGGAGCACTTTACGTGAGGGACAGGACCTGAGCCAGGGAGGGGTGTCAGCACCTTTGCTCGGGAAGCTGGACAAAGGAAGGGGCCGGCTGGAGGGGTGAGTTAGTTCAGTTTTGGTTTGGAGCTAGGTGGGGGGAGTTCAGGGAATCCTAGGCTGGGATCCAAGCACCCTGAACCCCCAGAAGGGCCAGATTGAGGGGTCCTGGCTGTGCCCACGAGCTCTGCTGTATCCTGTGTTCCTGTGTCCAATAAACCTTCTGTGTTCCTGGCTGGCTGAGAGTCACTGGGAGTTCAGGAAAAGGGGTGCAGGGCCGGTGTGACGGTGCTGCCCGTGGGAGCCAGCTGAGGTCACTCAATCAGGGTGAACTGCAAACCAAACGGGGCAGACAAACCCCAAACGCTGGTGGTTGTTCCAATACTTAGATTTACCAACCAGCACAAAACAGCTTCTACAGCACCTCACTGGTCACTTAGAATCCAAACCCTGCAGTTCCCTTAAAGTGCCCAGCCTCAGGCCTCCGGCCAGACACACCTGTCAGATATGATGATGATTCCTGAGAATCTTACTTCATCATATAAAAGAAAAGGTTCTTCCAATCCCAAAGGATCAGCCACATACCCAGGTCCAATTATAACTTAGATCTTACCCAAAATACACGCTACAGCCAATTCTTATTAACTAAGCTAAAATTTATTAAAAAAGAAAAGAGAGAGAGTGTTGGTTAAAAGGTTAATCTACAGACAGACTTGAATTCAATTCTTGAGGTTCAGATACACAGCAGAGATGAGCTTGTAGTTGCCAAAAGTCCCTTTAGAAATAGTCCAGAGGTTATAGTCCAATGTCCATATTCAGGGTGGCTCCAGTCAATGACTGGGGATCTCAATCCTTATGGCTTAAGGTTTCCCCCTCTTGAAACCCAAAGCAGATCTGAGATGAAGCAGGATCGTGTCCCAGGCTTCTTATACATTTCCAGCAGCCTTTCGGCCTGAGAAAACAATAGGCTTAACTCCTTCTCCCAAATATCCTGGCAATTAGCACAGAGTAATTTATCCATTAAACAGTTCAGATACAGGCTAGCATAACCTTCAAAGAGACACACAGACAATAATACTATTTAACTCAAGTATTATCATAAATGTTAATATTCCTTTTTTGATCTTTGAATTAAAACTATAGCAATAGACAAGACTTGTTTGCTGACATCACAAGACCTGAGCAAACATCTCCCCTTCTACCTCTAACAATGCAGACTTGCATTTCAAAGCTCTAGTCATTTACAGATCTTCCTAACCAGTCCTTAAGGTTCACTCATGGGTCAGGTCAGTCGGTGAGGTGATTAACTCTTTCTGGCCCTGCCATCTTTCAATGAGATATTGTATCACAGTCATAACGTCACAGCCGGACTCCCCCACACTCCGTGACAGGGGGGCAGATAGGAGAACTGGCCTCTTTCCCCCCCAGCCCCAATTGCTAGGGGGATGGGCAGACACAGGCTGGGGCCTCTCTCCCTGCAGAGCCCCGTCTGCCTAGCGAGCTGGCAGGGACGCCCCCAGCACCCTGCCCCCCCCCCTTGGGCAGGAGGGCTGGCACCGGGGCCAAGAGCACCCTGTGGGGCAGGTGCTGCAGGACCAGAGCCCGAGCTCTGGGGCGCCTGGGTGCACACGAGAGGTGCTGCCTGCGGGGAGGGGAAATCGCCTGCACCAAGCATCACTGGAGGAAAATTTGGGGGCGGAGCAGGGGCTGGGGGCGAGGGTCGGAGGGAATCTGGGAGGGATAGTGGGGGGCAGGGGAACCAGGGGTAAGCAGGAGGCTGCAGCGTCACCAACCCCGAGCGGGCGAAACGGCCAGACAGACCCACACCCCATGGGAGTGTTTGTGTGTCAGGCCGAACTCCTGCTCCCCTCCGCTCTGAGCTGGGCACGGGGACTGGGGCCAGTGGGGGCTGGGCACTGCAGGACAGGCTGAAACCACCAAAACTCACACGCAGACGAACGGCCCCTGCCCTGTACTGCTGAGTGACGGGGGGACCCTGTCCTGACACCCGCCTGGTCCCTGCCCAGGGACACACGCCAGCTCCCTCGCCGGGCACCTCCCACCCCCAACACTGCCCCAGCCAAAGCCCCTCTGAGCCAGCAGCAGAGGGGAGGTGGGGTGAGTGCAGCTGGGCTGGAGATGGGGGGTGGAGCTCACCCCTGGGATCCCTCCCCCACCACTCACTTTGGGTCCCCTCCCCCTCTCCAGACGGCAGTAAGTGGGGTCAAGGGTCAGGCAGGAACTGCCTCTGGTGCCCCCCCCCACTGTTCCCCCCAGCCCCAGCCCCCCCTGCACACACCGTTCCTGGGGGATTCTCTGCCTCTGCCCCCATGCCGAGGCGCTGCAGTTACACCTTCCGCCCAGCAGGGGCTGCTCCGGTGCCAGAACAGCCAGCGGGGCTCCCCACCGCACCCTACCCCATAGCACCCTGCCCCAGTGCCCCACCCCACCCCACCCCGCCCCACCGCACCCGCCGTGGGGCCAGGCCGGGACAGCCGGGTGCAATGGGACCTTCGGGCCTTCGCACCGGTGCGGCTCTGCCTGGGACTGAGCACCCCCGGCCTGGGGGGCAGGGCTCGAAGGGGGGCAGAGGCGGCTGGACGTGGGGCTGGGAGCAGACGTCTCGGGTGTTTTGGGAGGGGACAGCAAGAGTCACACGCTGGAGGGTGTCAAACACTTTCTGTCACATGAACCCCCCCAGCCTGCAGCCCCCCCACGAGTCCCTCTGCCCCCCACATGCACAGTGACCCCCGTGAGAAAGTGCCCCAGGGTCCCTCCATCCCCTCCCCCATTCACACCAGCTCCCCCCCTTTGCAGCCCCTCGGGGCCCTTGTTCACACAGACACCCCCCATACACCCCCCCAGTTGTGTCTGTCCCCTCCCCCCATTCATACCACCCTTCCCCCCATGGGAACCTGGTGTTCACATCTACCACTGTGACACTAACCCCCGTGGGTCCCCTCCCAACCCCCAGTGCCTGCCCGCTGCGAGTCCCTCTGTCCCCTCCCCATTCACACCGACCCCCACAGGTCCCCTTCTCTGCTCCCCACTCCCCCAGTGCCTGCCCTGCTGTGAGTCCCTGCCCCCGCTCAGCCCGATCCCCGTGTCTGGTCAGGGCAGTGCCCGGCCCCCACTCACCCCCGCTCTGGTTGTAGCGCCCGCGCAGGGTGTCCAGGTTCGCCTGGAACAAGGCCTCCCAGCCCTGTGCGACCTGGGTCTGCCCGTCCCAGTACTGCGCGTCCAGGTTCCGCTCCGCCCACGCCACGCGTGGCTCCGCGCTCCGCGTCTCGCTGTCGTAGTGCACCGTGAGCTGCCCGTCCACGTACCCGACCGCGATGAACTCGGGCAGCCCCGGGCCGGGCTCCGACACCACCCAGAAGAAATTGCGCAGCGCGTGCGGGGCTGGGTCTGCGGGGAGACGGGGGGGGGGTCAGAGCCGGCACCGGGACCCGCGAGGGGGGGGTGTGTCGGGACTCGGCAGTAAGAGCCAAGCGGGAGGGAGGCGGGGCCATGCAGCGGCGAGGGGCCGGGGACGGGAGGGAGAGCGGGGGGGAGGGACAGGGGGCATGACACCCCGTGGGGGGGAGGCAGGGCTGGCCACGGGAGGAGGGTGGGGAGGGACAGAGAGTAGGTAGGAGGGTGGTAGCAGGGGACTGTGAGGAAGGAGAGGGGTCCGGGAAGGGGGCAGGGAGGGGTGAGGGGATCAGGGCTGGAGGGGGCATGAGGGGGAGGGGAGCAGAGCTAGGTGGGGGGGACAGACTGGAGGGGGAGCAGGGCGGGGAGGAGGGAGACCTTAGGGGAGGTCAGCACATTATCCCAGGAGCCGCCCGGGAGGAGGGAGGATGGGGCAGGAGAAGGGTGGGACCCAAACCTTGGCAGGGTTGTGTGTGTGTGTGGGGGCAATGCTGGAAGTGCCCTTGAGGAGCACGCAGAGAGCAGGGCTGCAGGAGGGGTGAGGAGGGGGAGGTGGTGGTGGGGGGGGAAGGGCTGGGGGGAGGGGAATGAGGAGGTTATGGGGGAGGGCAGCACTTTGTGCCAGGAGGAGCCCCCAGGAGAGGGTGGAGCAGGAGGAGATTGGGGGGTAGGAGATGCAGGAGCTGAAGCTTGGGTGGGTCTACGGGGGGGGGTCCAAGCTGCAGGGGACAGGACCCAGGGCCCCGGCTGCTCACACACTTGATCACTGACTCAGGCTGTGGCTGCCCCCCAGGTCCCCTGTAGGGATCGGGGCCCCTGTTGTGCCAGGCACAGCCTGAGCCCGGCCCCATGGAGCTCTGTCATAAACAGATAGTTAAGGGTTAAGGTCTCTTCCACCTGTAAAGGGTTAACAAGCTCAGTGACCTGACAAACACCTGACCAGAGGACCAATCAAGGGACAAGATAATTTCAAATCTCTGTGGAGGGAAGGCTTTGTCTGTGTCCTTTGTTGGGTTGCCGTTCTCTCTTTGGATCTAAGAGAGGCCAGACATATCTTCAAGTTCTCCAAAGTTTCCTGAAGTATTTTCTACTATCCAGTATAGTGAGAATTAGAAAGGCGGATTAGTCTTATACTTAATTTCTGCATTTGCAATTGTGTGTTGGCTGGAGAAATCTCTTTATTTCTGTTGCTGTTACTTTTGATTATTCTGAGAAAAGGGGGGGGGGGAGTCTCTCCAGTTTTAAAAGTTAGACCCTGTAATCTTTCCATCCTGGTGTTACAGAGATAATGTACTTTCTTTCTTTCTTTTAATAAAATCTTTTCTTTTTGGAACCTGACCGATTTCTTCCCTTGTTTGGAATCTCAGGGGAAGAGGAGGAGGAGGGGGGAAAGTGAATCCCTCTTTGTTTTGATTCAAGGAGTCTGAATCAAGGTATCTCTCCCAACGACTAGGGGAGGGGGGAAGAAGGTGGGGGAATGGTTTATTTTCCTTTGTGTTAAGAGCCAAGAAGTTTGGGTCTGTGTTCCCCAGGGAAAGGTTTGGGGGAACAGGGAGTGTGCCAGACACTGGAATTTCTAGCTGGTGGCAGCAAGAACCAGATCTAAACTGGGATTTTAGTTTAGAGGAGTCCATGCAGGTCCCCATCTTGTGGACGCTAAAGTTCAAAGTGGGGAATAAACCTATGACAAGCTCACAGGCTGATGCCCCGTCCCTGCTGTTGGGTTCACCCCACGGGCCGGGTCGGGGCCAAAGAGCGGCACGGGAGTGGCTGCAGCTCCCAGACAAAGGTGTTGCAGAGACTGAACCCCGAGTCCCTTCACCCTGTGAGTGTCCCCCCAACATCAGACTCTGCTCAGGGGGTCGGGGCCTGGGGGTCAGGCTGATGCAGCTTGTTTGATCCCACTGGCTCCTCAGCGTGTCAGGGGCTCAGACCCTGCAGAGTTGCCATGTGGACCCTCCCTCCCCCACACAGCCCCACCGGAGCCTCCCTCACCTGAGTAACCTTACACACGGTGTCTGCAGGATCGGGGCCTTGTTCACTAGTCAGACCAGAGCCCCCCTGCGCTGGGCGCTGGACACACGCCAGGCACAGCCCTGCCCTGGCTTAGCTCTGGCTGGTCTCCCCCAGCTCAGTTTAATGAGCTTCCTCAGTTGTGTGTCGTTCCCCTTTCTGAAATTAAAAGCTACTGTGGTGATTGCTGTGGTGTTTTCCTCGCCACAGGGATGTTTAATTATATTATGGTCACTATTACCAAGCGATCCAGCTCTATTCACCTCTCGGACCAGATCCTGGGCTACACTTAGGACTAAATCAAGAATTGCCTCTGTCCTTGTGGGTTCCAGGACTAGCTGCTCCAAGAAGCAGCCATTTAAGGCGTCAAGAAACTTTATCTCTGCATCCCATCCTGAGGAGACATGTACCCAGTCAATATGGGGATAGCTGAGATCCACCATCATTATTGTGTTTTTTAAAAATCTTATAGCTTCTCTGATCTCCCTGCGCACTTCACAGTCACTATCACGATCCTGGTCAGGTGGTCGGTAATCAGGGTGGATAAAAAAAATCTAGGATTAAAAAATAATTTAAAAAAAATCAGATTTTTTTGGTAAAATGCTTTTTTAGGAAAAACCTATCTAAAGATACATTATGGAATAGGGATTATAAATTCGAATTCTATAGTATGAGATGATATATTCATGATATGTTTAGGAAAAGTTTTGTAAATTGAGTTCTAATAGTTCATGGATTAGGGACCCAATCATAAGGGGCTCCAGGGGCTTCAGTATAGATTATTTAGGTTCTATCTACCCAATGGGACTCAGTGCTCAGTCTAGAAGATACCAGCAGAGATGCTTAGTTTTGCACTTCTCACACTGTGGATTTGTGTCTCCAGAGATAACATGCTTGTTAATAGCAAAAAATGTTTTAAAATAAATATATTGAGAGAGGTGAGAAATAACAGACCTCAATCCTATTGTCCCTCTGCAAATTTGGTTACACAGAGTCAATCCCTGACCTCTCTCTAAAAGTGCAAAGTTTCAAAAAGTTCAATGAATAGAAGATTGTTGGGGGCGGAATAGATCTGGACCAGGAGAAGTCTGGAGATAAATGTGAGAAGAGAGGGACAGGCCGTAGAAACAAAAGTGAGACTGTTTGAGCCGCATATTCCAGAAGTCTTGAGGTCTTTCTGAGTGTAGCCTTCATTGATTTGAGATCTACCCGTACCGTTCTCCCACTAGAAAGGAAAACCTATAATGGCAGCAGGCCTTAAAAGAGACCTAGTTTGGGAATATTGTATTGAAGTTCCTCTACCTGTGGATAAGACAGGCATGTGTGCAAAATGCAAACAGTGCAACAAAGAAATGCAAGGCCTGATTGTCTGAATGAAACAACATCATGAGAAGTGTTCCTTCTCAGGAGGAAGCTGCGTTGAAGATGATGAAAGGAACATGTCTGAACATGCAGGATCTTCAGGTTGGTAAACTTTTTTATTTCCTACTTCATTCTTAAGGACTGCCTGTCTTCAGGACTATTGTTGAATTCTCATGTTTGAGCAAAAAAAAAAAAGTTATATATCAATCACAGAATCTCAACTATCATCTTAGATGCAGTTCTGATAAAAAAATAAATAGCTGAAATAGGCAGATCTTCCTTTTACAATTTCACCTTTAAAGTAGTGCTGAGTGTCAGTGAATGCAATGAGTAACACTAAATGAGCAGTATGGTAATAATTAAATAACTGCATTGATTTATTTTGTGTAGGAGAATCCATCCTCAACATACAGGATTCTGAAGACTATCCACCTTCAAGATCATCATCATTTTCTATAGTTTCAAAGTTATCTGCCAGTGACAGTGTTTCAGTCACATCACGTATGTCACACAGCCACAGTATATCACCTGTGGCGAAAAGAAAAAAAATCTCCATCATCCAAAACCAATCACGGATAAGTCTGTGATAAGAACCAGCAGATTACAAAAAGAGGTAATTGATGAAAAAAATTGTCCAGTTTGTTTATGCAAACAACTCTCCTTTCCGTATGACTGAGACCCCACACTTCATCAACATGGTTCAGTCATTAAGACCAGGATACAGTCCACCCAACAGAGCAGATGTCGCAGGCAAATTGCTGGATAAAGTGTATGAAAGAGAAATTGAGCAGTGCGCAAAAGGTCTGGAGGATGAAATTGTTAGCCTGAGTCTTGATGGGCAGAGCAATGTCCACAATGATCCTGTTGTATGTGCTTGTGTGACAACGGAGAAACAACTGATACATCAGGAAATGCACACGCAGCAGAATACTTAGTAACAGTAAAAGCTATAACAAACTGTGGAAAAAAATTCAAATGTCTAGTACTCAGTTTGGTCACAGACAATGATGCAAATGTATCCAAGATGAGAAGAAATTTAAAAGAGAGTGAAGAGAGTCTCAAGCTAATAACATACGGTTGCAGTGCCCATTTGATGCACCTCCTAGCCAAAGACTTCGGTGTTCCAGAAATAAAGGCGAATGTTCTTGAAATTGCAAAATACTTCCGTAACAACCACTTTGCAGCAGCTGCTCTGAAAAGAGTGAGAGGAACCAAGCTAACCCTCTCACAAGACGTGTGATGGAACTCAGCAGTGGGCTGTCTGAGCACTATATCAAGAACTGGCCTAATCTGATGACAATTTGTGAACAAAATTGTGATAAAATAGATGGCACGGTCACCGCCGAAGTTCTCAACATTGGACTTAAGAGAAATGTTGAACACATGCTGAGTACCCTAAAGCCTATTTCTGTCGCCTTGAACAAAATGCAGGGAAATAGCTGTTTTATTGCTGACACTGTTGAAATTTGGAAGGAACCAAGTGAGATGTTAAAAAGAGAAATATGCAATGAGAGAGTTAAATTACAAGCATTAGAAAAACAAATGGGACGAGCACTATCTCCAGCTCATCTTCTTGCAAATATTCTCAATACTCGGTACCAGGGTCAAACCTTAACTACTGAAGAAGAGGAGTTGGCTATGACATGGACATCCAGCAACCATCCCTCCAGAATGCCAGCTGTAATAAACTTCAGAGCTCAGGGTAAACCATTGAAGAACTATATGTTTGCTGATGATGTTTTAAAGAAAGTCACACCAATGAACTGGTGGAAGTCACTTAAGCACTTGGATTCAGAGACTGTTGAAGTGATAATCTCACTTTTAACAGCAGTAGCTTCTTCTGCCAGCGTAGAAAGAATATTTTCTTCCTTTCGACTAATTCATTCCAAACTGAGAAATTGTTTGGAACCTGAAAAGCAGGAAAGCTTGTTTTTCTTTTCCAGATTATGAACAAAGAGGAAAATGAAAGTGCAGACGACTGAGTTAGCTGCAGAAGCCAATATTTTAAGTTTCTCCTGTTGACCTAACAGTCAATTTAATTTATTTTTTTTAAACAATTTCATTTAAACTATTTTAGTTAACAAAAACTAACCTGATTTTAAAAAACTTGAATGTTTAACTAAATTCAAAAATTTATATGCTTGTTTTGTTAAATTATAAGTTTGCTGTTGAAGAAAAAAAATCCAGAATACATAACGTTGTTGTTCTAGTTAAATAAAACAGTTTAAATGTCTGTCTGGTGATGTTCTCCTCCTAATACAGCATAGCAAGAAAAGCCTCCAAATATTAATGATTAACCTGTTGAATTGGAGATATTTATTAAGTCACTGAGAGATGAATTATCTGCTTCAATTATCTTTGGTAAATGAAATAACCAAACAATCCTTCATTTTCTGATATAGCTGTAAAACTAATCTGAAAAGTTTTCAAAATAAATCACTTTAAAAAAATGTATAGTGTGTACCTTCTAAAAATGAAACCTACATCTATCTCTGAGTTGTGAAGAATATGTATTAAGGTTATAACAACCAACAAGAATGCACTTTTATTTGAGTCTTCCTGACTAGTAATTTAAACCATGATTTAAATCCAATCCACCCTGTCGGTAATATATCCCTACTGCTATATTCGTATTATTCAAGTATAGAATTACTATCCATGGAGACTCTATGATAGTTTGGTTCATTTAAGATTTTTACTTCATTTGAAGCTATGCTTTCTTTCACACCTAGTGCCACTCCCCCACCAGCACAACCTGTTCTGTCCTTGCAATATATTTTGTACCCTGGTATTACTGTGTCCCATTGATTATCCTCATTCCACCAAGTGTCTGTGATGCCTGTTATATCAATATCCTCCTTTAATACGAGGCACTCTAGTTCACCCAGCTTAGTATTTAGGCTTCTAGCATTGGTATATAAGCACTTAAAAAAAATTACCATTTTTAGCCATCTGCCATTACATGATGTAATTGCATGGGACTCTTTCATTTGACTGTTTCTCATCAGATCCTACCTGTGTTTTGTCATCTTCCATCCTCTCCTCCTTACTAGGACATGGAGAATTTCCATTAACAGATCCTCCCCTAAGGGTTGTCTCTGTCCAAACCACGTGCTCCTCCGCACCTGTCGGCTTTCCCACAACCCGTAGTTTAAAGGCTGCTCAACGACCTTTTTAATGTTAAGTGCCAGCAATCTGGTTCCATTTTGATTTAGGTGGAGCCCATCTTTCTTGTACAGGCTCCTCCTTTCTCAAAAGCTTCCCCAGTTCTTAATAAATCTAAACCCTCCTCCCTACACCATAATCCCCATACAATTGTCTCATCCACGCATTGAGACCCTGCAGCCCTGCCTCTCTACCTGGCCCTGCGCATGGAACTGGGAGCATTTCAGAGGATGCCACCATGGGGGTCCTGGACTTCAATCTCTTACCTAGCAGCCTAAATTTGGCCCCCAGGACCTCTCTCCTACCCTTCCCTAGGTCATTGGTACCTACACATACCACGACCACCGGTTCCTCCCCAGCACAGCACATCACATACGTCTGTCTAGATGTCTCGAGAGATCCGCAACCTTCGCACCAGGCAGGCCAGTCACCATACGGTTCTCCCAGTCATCACAAACCCAGCTATCTCTGTTTCTAACGATCGAATCTCCCATTACTAACACCCGCCACTTCCTATTAACTGGAGTTCCCTGCCCCGGAGAGGTGTCCTCAGTGCGAGAGGACACCACGGCATCGTCTGGAAGGAGGCTGTTGTGATTCATTCTCCCCTACCCTCAATTCTCTTGCCCCTCTGTCCCAATGCAAGATCGGCCCCGCCAGCCCCCACCCCGGCTCACCTGCAACATCTGCTTCCTCCATTCCCGTCTCGCACTGCAGAGCGTCTCTGGCAGAAATCTCACGGCCAGGCTGACGTCCTCCACTACAGATTCGTTCTCTCTTCCCTCAGTTCTGCCATTTTCCTTGCTACACACCTCGACTTCTCCAGCCTCGCTGGATCCCCCACCCACAGTCCCAGCTGCCTCTTCTCCAACTTCGTCTCCCCCCTCAATCCCTCCCCACCTCCTGCCCCCACCGCACTCTGCACAGGATCTCTTCCCAGAAACATTTACACAACTAAACCCTCTCCTCCCCTTCCCACCCTACAATTCCTGCCTCCTTCTCCCTCCCCACAGAGGCAGACGTTTCACATCTGCTCTCCTCCTAACCCCTCCGCTGACCCCATCCCATCTCCTGATCTCCTCACCGCACTCCCCTCCAGCTGTTCCCCCTCACAACACAAACACACGTTAGCATCTTCCATCGAAAAGACCTTTGGCTCCATTTGCCTCTCCAGCGACCGCCCCTTCTCCCTTTCATCTCTCAGCTCACTGAACGTGCCCCTGCAGTCGCTGTCTGGAGTTCCTGTCCTCCACTTCCATCCTAGACCCTCCCCACCCCGGCTTCCACCCCTTGCGCTCCAGGGAAATCGCTCCTGCAAAGTCTGTAACGACTCTTCCTAGCTAACGCTCGCACTCAGTGCTCCAGCCTCACCCTGCTTGGCCTGCCAGCCGCCCGACACCGATCACCAGGCTGACCTAGAAACCTTGTTCTCCTTGGCCTCCTTAGCGCTGTCCTGGGTCTCCTCCTACCCCTCTAACCACTCCCTCACCATGTCCACCAGAGCATCTCCCCCCATCTCCCCTCCAGCCGTCTGTGGGGCTCTCTCCCCCAGGGCACTTTCCTGGGTCCCCATCTCTTCTCCCTCTACATCTTCTTTCCGGGCAAAGTCACCCACAAATTCAGCTACTGTCTCCGTGCTAACAACTCACAGCTCTGCCTTCGTACTCCAAGCCGGTCTCCTCCTGTCCTCTTGGCCTGTCTGAGGTCTCCTTGTGGCGGTCCCATCATCAGATCAAGCTCAGTGCGGTTAAAGCAGAGTTCCCAATCTTCCCCCCACGGCCTCCCTGCTACCTCCGTTCTCAATCGCTGTGGACAACCCCAGCATCCAGCCCGTCACTCAGGCCCAGAACCTGGCGTCATCTTGGACTCACACCTCGCTCTAGGTCCTCGCATCCAGGTTATGGCTAAGTCTTGCTCACTCATTCTGCAGAACACGTCTAAGATACGTCCCTTTCTCTCCACCCGCTCAGCTGAAACTCTCATCCAGGCTCTCAGCATCTTGTGTCTCGACTGCTGCAACAGCCTTTTCTTGGGCCTAGACAAACGCAGTCTCATCCCGCTGAGGTCCATTCACAACATGCTGAAAAGATCAACTTTCTAGCTCGCTGATCGATGTCACCTCTCTCTCTGCATCCCGCCACGGGCTCCTTCTCCATCACACCAAACAGACATCAGCTGCCTGTCTTCAACCGTGAGGCCCTTCACAGCCTATCCCCACCCCCTCTCTCTCGCTACCGAAATGTCACCCCTCACCTCTGATCGGCCCACGATCCCAGCCTCCATCAGCCACTTGTTAAATCTGCAAATCAAGCCCCTTTGTCCTGTGTCCCACACTGCCCCTCACGCCTGCGAGGAGCTCCCCATAAACATCCGCAAAACAACGTTACCCTGCAAACCCTCCTCAACGCTCCCCTCTGCCAGGCTGCCTCAAACCAGAAAACAGTGAGGCTACTGGTGCGACGAGCCCATGGCTGTCAGGCTGGCCAGTGCTGTCTCCTTGTTCCCTAGTAGTTCCCCACTGGTCTATATTCATCCCTGGTCTCATACTCAGATGAGTCACTCTGTGTATTGTGTCTGTGCAGCACCCGGCACAACAGGGGCCTGGACCATGACGGAGGTTCCTGGCACAAGACAATAACAAATGAGGAGGAGGATGGCAGGGCAGGGAGCTTTACTTTTAAACTGGCTTATTTTTCCCCATTAGAAAGGCCAGTTCTATTGACCCTGTTTTTCCTGAAAGACTCTGTGGGCAGTTGGAGAGTTGGAGGGCAGGACATGAAAAGAAAATGAGAGGGAAGGGAATTATTATTTCAGGTTGTGGTAGCACAGATTAGCTTTAATCATGCTGGGGCTCCACTGTATGGGGTGTTGTCCAGACAGAGCACGTAACAGTCCCTGCCCCAAGCAGCTCACACTCAGCAACCAGATCCACACGTGGTTTTTGTTCTGATTTAACTATTTCAGTTGGGGGTGAGATTTGTTTGTTTCTTTTTACTGAAATAGTTAAATCAGCACCACCCCTCGTGCGAGTGCAGTTACACCAGTACAGCCGGGCTTTACGCCAGCACAGCTTATTGCTGTAAATGTAGGGGAATCATCTGCCCCAGTGCAACTGTGTCCACACTGAGTGGTTGTACTGACTTAACTATGATCATGTCAAACTGTGTGAAAGTGGTACAAACAATGCGTGTAGACCAGCCCTAAAAAGTTTATTCCACCTGTTTAAACTTTGTTGTTAACACCTTGGTCTTGTCTACACACAAATTTACAATACTAGTCTAAGTTAAGTTGCCAGTTAAAATAGATTTAGTTAACCCAGTGCAAAAGGCTGTGTGGACACACCTATTCCAGTTTAAGAGTAGTTTTTTTCAGTTTAGCTGAACTTGGTTGGGCCTTGTCCACAGGGAGAGTCGCACCAGTATAATTAAATGTAAACTGGTTCAGTGAAACCAGTGCAAAGCCCCATGTAGACACTCTTATTCCGATATAAGAGCAGCTTTTTTCAGTTAAGCCACTATTATACCAAAATAAGAAGGTCCACAACAGGCCATGCACGGATTTCTCTAAACCAGTTTAAAGTTTGAAGTGTAGCAAAGGTCCTACTTAACCAAAGCACCTATCAAGCAGTAGGAAGAAAAGCCGTCCTTGGTGAAGATTCAACACCCTATGGCCCTTCAGCTGAGGACTGAGAATTCCCACCCCAGGTCTCTGGTGCTCCAAGGAGACCTCCAGCAGAACAGGGCAGACGAGAGCTAGAATAGAACAAGCAGGGGAAAAACCCTTTGGGGCCTTCGCTATTCATTAGGAAACAGCAGAAATAGACACAACCCCTATTCCCCCCAGCAGGTCACCTTTACTGTACCCAGCACAGAGGATTTCTCTCTCTCAGGTTATGTCTACACGGCACTTTCGTCATTAAAACCTGCGTCACTCAGGGGTGTGAAAACAAAAAAACCCACCCCCCTGAATGTCAAAAGTGTTAAATGGTGAAAAGTGCCGGTGTGGACAGTGCTTAGTTAGGGGGAAGATGCTCTCCCGCCAACAAAGCTACTGCCCCTCGTTGGGGTAGTTTTCTTTTGTCGTCAGGAGAGCTCTCCCCTGGCAGCAGACAGCAGCTACTCTGCATTCCCTACAACAGCAGGGCTGTGCCGCTGTAAGGTGTGCCTAGGGTGACCAGACACCTGAAGAAACTGAATGGCAGTACATTTAGAAGCAATAAAAGGCAGTGCTGATTAAGGACTTAATTAAGACACGGGTCACTTGCAGGATTCTCTGCACTTTGAAGTCTTTAAACCACGATTTGAGGATTTCAGTAGCTCATAGGTTAGGGGTTTGATACAGGAGTGGGTGGGTGAGAGTCTGTGGCCTGCGTTGTGCAGGAGGTCAGACTAGATGATCATAATGGTCCCTTCTGACCTTAAAGTCTATGAGTCTATGAGCACGTGTGAAAAATCGGGACGGGGTGGAGGGTAATAAGCGCCTATATAAAACAAAGCCTTGAATATCAGACCATCCCTATAAAATCCGGACCTCTGGTCACCCTAGGGGTGCAGTGTAGACAGCGCCTCAGTGACGAGGGCCTGGCCAGGCACGGATGGGAGCTGGTGCTGGATTCAACGTCATTAAACAGAGCCAGACACACTCTGATCCCCTCTGCGCACACCCCCAGCCCTACAGGCCCCGGGCCCAAGCTCTGTGCAGCTGGAGTTACACCAGTACTCAGTGTGACCCACCCCCAAGGGCCTCCTGTCTCTTTGCTCCAGGGCATCCACTGCACAGACCCCCCACTTCCATTCCCGGCCCCTAACATGACTCGACCCCGTGGGGCCAGGCTGCACTGGGGCCTAACCCTGGTTACATCAAACCAGCCTGGCACTGAGTGACGCGAGGGCAACCATGCGCCTGACACCACTTCAAACAAACCCCCAAACCCACCCCGCAGCCTCACCCAGCTGGCTACAGGCTGCGGAGCTCCCTGGGTCTGAGCTGCTGGCGCCCGGGAACTCTGGAGCCAGGCTCGGGCCATGGGAGAGTCACGTCCACACCAGGAAAAGCAGGACGTGCCCCCGCCCCTCTCCCCACACCCCGTGGGGATCCCGAAGCTCCTACCCAGCAATCCCAGGAGATCCCAACAGCACAAAGGCAGCAGCTGGTCTGTGCTCTGCAACGGGCCCTCGCCCCCACACTGAGCCCTGATTAACGCACAGATCCTGGGGCTCCACCTCTCCCCTTCCCTGGGCACACGGCCAGAGACGGGGCGGGGGGGGTGACATCCCCTCCCTAGGACGACACCTCTAAAGCCTCGTCCCCGTTTACAGACCCATCGCTGCCCTGGGGGCGGCTGGCCTGGTGCGGACCGAGCTCAGCCTCGGCCGCACCTAGCCAGGGCCAAGCCCTGCTCAGGTCTAGACACGGGTTAAACCCAGTGTGAAGAACCTGCTGGGAGCCATTAAAGGTCAGAGAGTCCAAGGAGCCTTTTCCTCCCCATGTCACTCTTGTCGGGGGGGGTGGTGGTGGAGGGATTTATCCCCTTCACTAGCCCCTTGGGCTCTGCAGACAGGGATGGGGGGGAGCCCCGCCCTGCCCCGAGCCCCGGGAAGGACCCAGCATGGTAGGGGATCCCCACAGCCCCAGGGCAGGGCAGACAGCAGGGACCTGCCGGCCTCAGTGGGACCCCAGACCCTGAAATCCTGTTAGTTACTGATTGGCACTATTGTTATTATGGGGCTGGGATGGTCACTGGAGTCTGGACCTTGAGCAAGAAATCTGAACCCGGACCAAACAGAACTGACCCCCGTGAGCCCCCCGGGCCGCGCCGGGTGATCGGCTGCGCAGCGCCGGGCACAGCGGGGCCACGAGCCTGGCTGGGCGCGAACACGGGACACGCCAAGAACCAGCCCCGGAGCGCGGGCGGGGAGATCCCGGCGGGGCACCGACCGGACCCCCCCCCCCGGTCCGAACGCGGAGCCCTGCGCTGCTGACACCCCCCCCCCCGTACTCACTGGCGTAGCCCCCCGGGCTGGCCGCAGCCCCCAGCAGCACCAGCAGCGGCAGCAGCGCCATGGCCGCCCGCAGGGGCTGCAGGGGGCGCTCTGCCGGTCGCCGGTCCCGCGGCTCCGGTGGACCCCCCACAGACCTGCCTGCGGGAGATTCACCGGAGCCGCCTGCAGCCCTCCCGCAGCGCTCCGAGCCCGGCTCCCGCCGCCCGCTACTTCTACCGCGCCCCGCCCCCGGCACGGATTGGCCGAGAGGGGAACGTGTCCGCCAATAGCCGCGCGCAGGCCCGGCTGCGTCACCGGTCGCTGGGCAGAACCCGGCCGGGCAGGTTGGACCCGGGGAAGCGAAAGTCTGAGCAGGGATGAGCGCAGCGGGGAACCCCGGGCAAAGCCCCGCCCCCACCCCTAGGCCCCGCCCCCTGGTCAGAGCACCCGGACAGTGCCCCGCCCCCACCCTGAGGCCCGCCCACCCTCTGCCCCTCCCTGCCTGCCGGGGGGCTCTTGGGTCAGAATTTCAAACTTTTCTCCTCGAGCCCCAGGGCTCGAAACGTCCCTTTGACTAACACCAGCCGAGAGTCTCCCCCGCTCACGTGACTCCAGGAGCTGGGGCTTTACAGACACACCAGTGATAGCGAGACCCACACTAGAGTCAGGAGAGGGGGCAGCCCTGGCCGGGGGACACTGGCACCCACCTGGGAACAGCCAGTGTCCGGCCTCAGCCTTGCTATCGTCGCTGGGCGGGAGTGTGGCCCAGCTGAGAACTGGGCCCCAGGGCTTCAGGTACCAGCACAGCAATTAACTAACAACAAATTAATTCTCTGCCCATCACCAGCGCCGCCTCTAGAGCCCGAGAACGTCCAGGTACCTCCATCTGGAGCCCAAGAACGTATCTGTTATGCTGGGAACTTCAAGCGCTTTATTAATGTAAACACCACAGCCCCCCTTTGCGGTGAGTGACAACACAACAATCCCCAGCGCGTCTAGAGCATCACTGCCCCCTTGCATGGGTGGGGAGAGGCACAAAGATGACATCGTCATCAGTTTAGCAAAAGTGAGCAGAGAAAAAACCCCTCCCTAAGGCCGAGACGTGGGCTAAGGGGGTGGGGGTGGATCCAGGACAGTCCCAGGTTCCCCCAGCCAGGCCAGTAATTTACCGTTACCAAGCTGGGAAAGCAGACTCCTTACCAGCCTCTGAGCCACGCTGGGGTGGGGGCTGTGATCACCCTCAGCGCAGTGCAGAGAGCACCAGAGCCCCCGGGGAGGGGGTGTCCTGTATTCCCAGCCCCCTGTCCACAGGGTGAGCTCCCCACACTGTGGGGTTCATTGCTTTCCTGCCATTTCTGTGGTTCCTGTCACCCCCAAGGGCTCACAGACTGTGCACAGCACATGCAGCCCCACGGAGATGCAGCCACCTCTGGGGAAGAGCGCATCAGCCAGACACACAGGGGACATGTCGGCCAAGGGCTGTGGGGCAAACCCCTGCTCTTATGGAAAGTGCCCCGTGAGGCCTTTAACCTACACCCATCAGACAGGCCTTGGGGTTTAATGGCTCCCCCTAGGCCCCCCACATGATGACCTGCCAGGAGCTCAGTCCAAGGGGGAGGAAGCTGGGATTCCCCCCTGCAGTGCCCGTGTGTCACCCTGATACTCTCAGCCCTGAATTGTCCCCCTGGCTGCTGTGAATACGCATCACTGCCTGACCCCAGCAGGGGCCCAGCACCCATTTAAACAGCCGGCCCTTTCTTCAGCGCTGCTGTCTCTCCCCCCGTGTCTGTGGGGCTGATACGGGGAGCCCAGGAGCAAAGATACAGGCTGAGCCAGGGGGATTTCATCCTCGTTCCTCTCTCTGGCTCACCCTGCCAGGCCTTTTCTCTGTCAGTCTGGGCTCAGGTCCCCCTTCCCCTGTAACGCAGTGGGGAGACCACGTCTGGCTCTGGGCCGGGGGTCCTGTCCCCCATTCACCAGGGGACACTCTGTGTTTGTGGGAAACTGTAGCCTGGGCACCAAACTGCACCCCCCACCCCCGGCCCCAGCTCAGCCTCTCTCTGCTCCTGGGCGCCCCATGCCCAGCTAGTGGGGGGTCTCCCCTGGGTGCTGTTAATTATCCCTGGACCAGCACAGCTCCAGCACTGCACACATCAGTGATCCCGTCCCACAGCCAGGCCCCCGTATGCCCAGGGGACAGAGGTTCCCAGGCTGGGTCACACACTGAGGGGATTTCCCAGCCAGGGGATTTCCTCTCCCTGCCACCCCCGGATCCCAGCTCCTCCCCAGCTGCAGCTGAGTCTGTGCTGAGCCTGCAGTGCCCCTGCAGCCCAGGGAGGGAACATTGCTGCCTCCTCACATGATTTCCCAGAAGCGGCAGCGTCCGACTCACTGGGGCTGGGATTAGACAGTGCAGCGTTTCCTTGTTCGCTGCACCCGGCCAAAGAGCTCAGCTGGCAGCCGGGCCGGAGCGGGGCACAGGCAGCCGCAGGGCTGGGGCTGAACGGCCGGTCAGGCCGGTCCCAAGGGGAGTTTGCAAAGTGACCCAGCCCTGCCCTAATCAGTTCCAGGCTGCGCCGGAGCCATGCAGCATTGGTGTGTGCGACGCACACCCTGCTGGGGTCACTGCCCCGTGTGAGCTGGGGTTAGCCACAGAGAATGGCCTATACACGGCCTGGCACGAGCCAGTAACCCGAACGGGGTCGCTCCTCCCTAGTCTAACCGGGATTAGCCACCCAGATGCAATCGGATTAGGATTAGCTGGGGCTGGGATCTCTTCACCCTGCACAGAGACAGACTAGCTGGGTTTGGGCACGTCCTGGGCTGCCGTGTATCACCGAGTGTGTCTGTGCTACTCTGGTCTGACTGTGTGGGGTACGAGTTATAATCAATGTTACCGAACCTCCCACTAGTGGGAAACAAAGGGATTAACCCTCCTCCCCACCAGCATGACGACTCCATTAAATCCACCGATAGCTGTTCCCTGAGACCCCAGGACCCTATGAGCAGTGTCTGGGGTCTATTATGAAGTCAGCCGCTGTTGGAGCAGGGCCCAGCCAATAATGGAGGGTCTTGGGGGGGGGGAAGGGGCACTGGACCCATGTGTATGGTGTGGGGAGAGGGAGTCTGAGAGCCATTGAACCAAATTGTGAACCCTGTGTGTGAGGGAACCACTTCCAGCCAGGGGGGGCGGCAGCCCCCAGCCCCCCTAGTGCCAGCCCCTCTGTGCGTGTGAGCACAACAGGCAGTGGGTTAGAGTGGGATTCGCCAAGGCACCTAAACCCACTGGATTTCAATGGGATTTGGGCACTGGACTCCCTTGGCCCCCTTTCGTAAATCCTGCACTTCCCCCGATAGCCCCCAGCCTTGGGGGGGGGGGTCCATGCTTACCCCACAGGCCCAAGGCATGCTGGGACGTCCCCCCGCAGCACCTGGCAGAGCCCAGGAGAGGGTCAATGACACACACGTCGCTGACATGCCCCGGACGGGTCCGAGCGGAGCCGTAACAAGGGCTTGTTCCCTCCCCGCGTGTGTCCCTGCGGGCGGCTGCCTGGAGAACAGCAGCCCCGGCCCCTGCAGCCCCCCGGCCCCTGCAGCCCCCTGGCCCCGGCACCCCCCGCATGCACCGGGACTTGGTCTGCAGCGATTCCAGCCCCCGGCTCCAGGGCAGCCTCCAGCCACTGCCCGTGTCCCCGCCTGACCCCTCCGGCCTGAGCCAGCCTGGGTGGGAGGGGGAACGGGGCGAGCCCCTACCCGGTACCCCCACCACAGCCCGGCTTGTGCCCTGGGCTTCCTCCTCCGGCTTAACCAGGCAGGGTTAGTCCATTGCGCCCCAGACCAGCCCCGACCCCGGAGAACTGGCCCAAGCCGCGGGGCTGGCAGGGGACGAGCCCGGCACCAGGAGGGTTTTAGTAGGAGCCCGGTGCAGCCCGTGGAGCTCCGCGTCCTGTGACACCGCGGCTGGGAACTAGGAGCGGGGCCCAGGTGTAAGCAGCACCCGAGCGCTACCCTGGCGCAGCAGCTCCCGGGTTGGGCCTGCAGCGCTCGGGGCCTGGGGCAGTGGGCGAGGCACTCAGGGCCCGGGGCGGCGGGCGAGGCGCTCTGGGAGCAGGGCAGCGGGCGAGGCACTCAGGGCCTGGGGCGGCGGGCGAGGCACTCTGGGAGCAGGGCGGCGGGCGAGGCGCTCGGGGCCCGGGGCGGCGGGCGAGGCGCTCTGGGAGCAGGGCGGCGGGCGAGGCGCTCGGGGCCCGGGGCGGCGGGCGAGGCGCTCTGGGAGCAGGGCAGCGGGTGAGGCGCTCGGGGCCCGGGGCGGCGGGCAAGGCGCTCTGGGAGCAGGGCAGCGGGCGAGGCGCTCAGGGCCCGGGCGGCGGGCGAGGCGCTCTGGGAGCAGGGCAGCGGGTGAGGCGCTGGGCCCGGGCGGCGGGCGAGGCGCTCTGGGAGCTGGGCTGCGGGCGAGGCGCTCGGGGCCCAGGGCGGCGGGCGAGGCGCTCGGGGCCCGGGGCGGCGGGCGAGGCGCTCTGGGAGCAGCCGGCTTAGTTCCCTCCCGGCCGGGCCAAGGATCGCAGCGCAGTGGCTGGGGGCTGAGCCGGCTCCAGGGGCTTTGGGCTCCCGGGCCCGGCAGGGTTTGGAGGGGAGGCTACGAATGGGGTGGGGGGGTAGCTTGGCTGCGTTTGTCTAAGCAGCGAAGGGGGGGAAGTTGTCCAGTCCTAGGGAAGGGAAACCCCCTGACATACTGGGGGGAAAGCAACGGTGCCCGCCCGCTCCAGCAGTGACTGGGCGATGGAGGGGGTGAAACATGAAACTAAAACCAACTGTTTTCTATTTACAAATGTAAATAAACAGAAGAGCTGCCCCGTGGTGTTTGCCTGAGTGCCGGGCATTGCTGCTGTGCGGGTCATGAAAAGGGTGGTGCACAGTTAAAACTTCCCGTTCTGGTGATTTCTTAAGGAAATCATAGTCCGAACACAAACGCTCCTGATTTAATTAGGAACAGAAACAAAATCCCTGATTGTTGGTGTTTCAAACAATATTTTTTTCCTGAAGACTTCCTAGTTCAAACGGATCTTATGATTAAAATAAATAAACGTTCTATTGTCGTTATTATTCTTGTTATTTACGTATTTTCCTTTTTTTACACAGTAACTACTATGAAATGATATGGAGCGGGAGGCGCAATTTTATATTCTTGCCTCAGGCGCAAAAATAGCTGGTTAGGGCTCTGGGTCCGAGCCCGAGGCCCAGC
Source organism: Mauremys reevesii (assembly GCF_016161935.1). Lineage (NCBI taxonomy): Eukaryota > Metazoa > Chordata > Testudines > Geoemydidae > Mauremys > Mauremys reevesii. The sequence goes on along the minus strand of NW_024100804.1, from coordinate 414,283 downwards.
TCAGTGACTATCAAGGCAGATTAACACTCAGTCTCCTCTGGTTACCTGTATCCCCTCGCCCAGCCGGACAGCGCGCTGCCTCTCTGGTTAGTGAGTAGGGGTAGGAAATCCGCTCAGGGTCTCTCCCTCTTCCTCTGCCCTCCTCCAATAGTGATGTAACCCCCCCCCCGCCCCCGAGAGTCTGTCCTGTCCCCCTCTCCCGGCTGCACTACGCAGAGATTTTGCACCAATGTAACACTGGATTTCTGAACTGTAAAGTTAAATTGGTGCCTCCCCTAGTGTGGACACAGTGATATTAGCACAGCTGAGTTGGTACATTTGCCAAACAAGCTAACCCAACAGAACCCCTTTCACACCGACATGCCTGGGTCCACATTAAGGAGCGGTGCATTGATTTAACCAGATCAGGTTAAAAAAACCCAGCTAGTTAAACTGATACAAAACCTGGGTTTAGCCCAGCTCTAATTCTCAGATACGGGTCCAGTGCTGCCAGTGCTGGCTATTTTATTGCAAATCTCACAGTATTTGACATTTCCCCGAGAGCCCCGGCTCCTGGAGTCAGGGGATGATGTGAGAATTTCAGCTTTACAAAATGTAGATTTCTGGCCCCCACAGTTGTGGGGAAAAGCTTGGAAATGTGACAGCCAGAGGTTCCAAACCCAGAAGGTAAATAAATGCCCAATTTCTGTGATTCAGTCTCATGATTTTTGAGCCAATGCTCTGATTTCTGGAGGGTGTAAGGGGCACCTGCCATCTGCACACGCCCCTGGCCGCCAAGTGCAGCTCTGCAAGTGCCCCTACCCCAGCTGGGCCCTCAGGACGGTGACCGAGGCTTTTACACATTGAACAGCCCCCCCCCCGACCCGAGCCGCCCTTCCCCCAGCCCCTTGGCGTGGGGCAGATTCCAGGTGAGTGTCTCAGCCCCACGGCCAGGCCCTTCACCCCCAGGGCACGGCCACCCTCCATTGCCTCCCTGGGGCCAGGCCCTCACCGTCCCACTGCAGCACCTCTCCCAGCCGCACACAGCTCCTGACCGGCTGGGAAACACCCCCAGCTCCCTGCCCTGGAGCTCTCCTGCTCTGTTCCCTCGGCCCGTTCGCTCCTACTCCCCTTGGGAGCCTGTTCTCAGGGCCAGGGCTCGTTAGCTAATTAGCTGCCAGAGTCAGGCCCAGCTCCACGAAGGGATTTAGGCTCCTCCCTTCCACTGCAATCCCTGGGGGAGCCGAGCCGTGGTCCCTGGCAGCTGGCTAGGTGGGGCTGGTTCTCCCCAGAGAAGCCATCACAGATAGACCAGGCCTGACTCCCCTAACGGCTCAGCCAGCCCGGGAACGGCCCCTGACCGGGATCTGGGAATGATCTGGAGCTGGCCGGGCTCTGAGCTAAAATCCCCTCCGGTGTCGCCCCTTCCCCTCCAATGCTCCACGAGGCACAGACAATCCCACCCAGTCTGGGGCCTCCCGCAGGTCTAACCCGGCCCCTTTCCCTGGGCTGGGAAGGAGAATTGTTGCTCCGAGTCTTTGCCTGAGCCGGGGGCCCTCAGGGGTGGTTCAAGCCCCACAGCCGTCAATCGTCCCCTGAGGTACCGGAGTCAGATCCCTCCCCTGTCGCCATCAGTAACACGCCGCCCGTCCCGGGTGAGCAGAGCTTCCCCCTTCACGGGCATCACAACTGGCGGGTTGGCGACGGACAGGACTTGTTCCATGTTTGAGATTCACCTGGTTCCTGACGGGACGGACAGGCCGTTATTTCCCGGATTCCCCAGCCGTCTCCCCCCTAGGCCGAGGTGTCCGTGTGCCATGGACAGAACCCGGCTGTTCCCGCTGCTGTGTGGAAAATACCCAACCCGGCAACTGCCGCCCACTGGCCTCCTGCCCCCGGCACGGGCAGCGCCAGCTACCGCTGACCGGCTGCAGCCTGGGAGCACCTGAGCCCGCCCGACAGGAGACCCGAGCAGGGGCTGGAATGGGGCATCCCCTGCCCCCAGGGGAGGGGAGAGCTGGGCCGTTGGGTCTCAAACCCGGAGCTTCACAGGGCTCCCAGGCGCCTTTTCAGTGTCCCCGAGCTGCTCACTGCCCGCAGCGTAATTATTGGTATGGCCAGAGCAGTACTTTGATAAGTGCAAAGTAATGAACATCGGACAACATCATCCCAACTATCCTCCTACAGAATGACGGCGTCTAAATTAGCTGTTACCACTCAAGAAAGATCTTGGAGTCATTGTGGAGAGTTCTCTGAAATCATCCACTCAATGTGTAGCGGCAGCCAAAAAAGTGACCAGGATGTTGGGAATCATTAGAAAAGGGATAGATAACAAAACAGAAAGTATCATACTGTCTCTATATAAATCCATGGGACGCCACATCTTGAATCCTGCGTGCAGATGTATTTCTTCACACACTGCACAGTCAACCTGTGGAACTCCTTGCCAGAGGATGTTGTGACAGCCAAGTCTATAACAGGGTTCAAAAAAGAACTGGATAACTTCATGGAGGATTCAGTGGCTATTAACCAGGCTGGGCAGGGATGATGTGTTTCTTAACTAAGCACTGAAATTAAGAATTTGAACCCGAATTTCCCGGTAGAAGTTCCCCCAATAGTAGACAGAGCACACACAGATTAGCCAGACCAGGTGTTTACCAAAACACGCAGCGCAGCGCCAATCAGGAGGGAGGAAGAAGGGAGATTACGTTTTACGGTGCAGTACATGCGCATAATGGGATGATTTTTGAGCAATAAACAATTGGAAAACGAAAAAATGGGGCGCTCCCACTGGAAGATTGACGGACGAGCTGCTCATTTATTGCTACAAATGGTGTCCCTGACCTCTGTTTGCCAGAAGCTGGGAATGGGCGACAGGGGATGGATCACTTGATGATTCCCTGTTCTGTTCATTCCCTCTGGGGCACTTGGCACTGGCCACTATTGGCAGACAGGGCACTGGGCTAGATGGACCTTTGCTCTGACCCATTATGGCTGTGCCTATGTTATGTTCTTATGTTACCTGGAACCCTGGACTGTGGCTCTGTAGTGCTGGGTGACCCCAGACCCCGACTGAGATCAGGGCCCATTGTGCCAGGTGCTGCACTGACCCCCCCCCCCATTGAGCCATGTGCTGTATGCATAAATGGGGAAACTGAGGCACTGAGGTTAAGTGACCTGCCCAAGGTTGCACACAGAGTCTGTGGCAGAGCCAGGCAGTGAACCCAGGAGCCCTGAGCCCCAGGGCTGTAGCTTCACCACAGATCATGCCGTTCCTGCGCCACATTTGCAGAAAGGCTCCTGTAGCCTAGTGGGGAGGCGCCGTAGAACCGAAAGCCTCCAGGGCCCATGCGTGGCTGGGCTGGGCTGAGGGGAGCCGGGGTCTGAGCCCAGACGGCAGGTCCCAGCCAGCAGCTGAGTCTGACCGTCCCAGGGAGAAGGGTCCTGCTCTGCACGGAGGTGCTGCTGGGGCAGTTCCCCCCCCGCCCCCGGGACAGGCGCTGCAGGCGAGGGGCACCAGGCTGACCCAGGCCAATGGCTCCCTATCCCCATTGGCCTGGTTCCCCCGCCCGGCACCTTGTACTGCCTGTGGTACCCCTGCAGCCTGGCCATCGACACCCCCAGACAGCACTTCCCTCCGCTCTGCCCGGGCCAGCAGCAGCAGGGCGACGGTGGGTGAACCAGGCCCTGTGTGACGGCTGGGTGGGATCAGAGACACCAGGTTCCCCCGTCTCCCTGGGAGTCCGGTCAGAGACCCCCGCCCCTGGGTATGGCGGGACGGCCGGGAGGCTGCAGCTCGGCCTGAAAGCGGCGACTGAGGCAGGCTCAGCGCCGTGGGGGGAGGGGAGGTTTGTGACCATATGATTCGTGTCAGCAGCTACAGAGTGGGGCCTAGTGGGTTAGAGCAGGGAGGGGCTGGGAGCCAGGACTCCTGGGTTCTGTCCCCAGGTTTGCTGCCGAGTCAGTGTGTGACCATCGAGTCAGCTCCCTTTCCCCTCTGTGCACTGGGGACAAAGCTCCCCCCGCCCCCGGCTGGGACCCCCAGTGCTGACTGTGCACCCAGCGCCTCTGGAGGAGGCGGTGCCAGATGGGCAGAGGCCAGAGCAGCCCCCTGTGCACAGGGCCGGCTGGGTTTGCCATGCCTCCCCGGCCCCAAGAATCCGCCCGTCAGGCTGGGCCCTGCGCCTGATGCGGGGTGTTCACTGGCGACCCCTGCCCTGGCGGTCAATCATTCGCTGTCAGTGTCACAGCATCGGGGGGGGGGGGCGTGCCAGGGAAACAGCCTCCCCCCACACCCCCAGTCCATAGCACCCCACAGGCCCGTCGGCATTTCCATCCCAGCCATCACGTGCGCCCCAGGACCTTGGCTGCGCCAGCCCTGCCCTGTGTTATCCTGGCACAAGCAGATTCCTGTCTCTGCACCTGGCCCCCTTCCAGCTGAGCGGTGACCCCGCACAGGGCCGGATCGCGGTGCCGGTGCTGACGGTCTGGGCCTGGGGCCTGGCCCTGCACTCGGAGCTGGCAGTGAGTAAAGCCGGCAGCGTCTAGCCTGGCTGGTTGCACAGACACACGGAGAACATGACTCCAGCAGTAACGCTGCCTGAATATACAGAGAGCCTGACCCCATCGCTGGGGAGGGGTGGGGGCTGCCCTGAGTGTGACGGACTCAGCAACGCTGCCTGGGTCAGCAGAGAGCCTGAATCCATCGCTCCAAGAGGGAGGAGCTGCCCTGAGGGTGACCAATGATGCCTGAGTGTGCAGAGAGCCTGAGCCACTTGCTATGAGATGGGGCAGCTGCCCCAAGTGTGATCGATGCAGTGACGCTGCCTGGGTCTGCAGAGAGCCTGAGCCCAATGCTGAGATGGGGTCGGGGGGAGCTGCCCTGAGTGTAACTGGGGTTACAGGCGAAGGAAGGATTTTCCCATTTTACAGAGGGGGACCTGAGGCTCACAGGCTGGGATTGTCAGAGGAGCCCAAGGGGCTTAGGCACCCCCTGCCCACTGTGTTTCTCTCAGCCAGATAAATTCAATGATTGGCCCAGGCAGGAACCGAACCCAGCACTCCAGAGCCATAACCAGCGGTGAGCTGGAGCCGGTTCCTACGGGTTCGCAAGAACCGGTTGTTAAATTTAGAAGCCCTTTTAGAACCGGTTGTCCCGCGAGGGGGCAGGGAGCAGGGAGGGGGTGTTGGATAGAGGGCAGGGGAGTTGGGGGGTGGATTAGTGTAGGAGCGGTCAGAGGGCAGGGAACAGGGGGATTGAACGGGGGCAAGGGTCCGGGGGGGCAGTCAGGAAGGAGCAGGGAAGGCGGGTGGATGGGGCAGCGGTCCCGGAAGGGGGGCTATCAAGGAACATGGGGGGTTGGATGGGGCAGGAGTCCAGGGGGGGGTGGGGAAGCATGACCCCCTTGTGGGGTGAGGACGAGGGAACCGGTTGTTAATATTTTGGCAGCTCATCACTGGCCATAACCATACACCCGCCAGCCTGGGCTGTGTGCCCCACGGTAGTGCCGCTCAGCCGCTCCCTGTGGGGCAGGGGCACAGCAGCCCTGGGCTGGGGCACAAACCAGGGAGGCCTGACCCCCGGGAACAGCCGTGGGGGTGAGGGGCTTTGCCTGCATTCAGAGCCCCCCCATCCCCCGCACTGGGCAGATGCTGCAGCTCCTGTTGGCTGTTCTGAGCGAGCCGTGGGGTAACCTCAGCTCCCCGCTGGCTGATACGCAGGGGAGAGCCGGGAACATGCCCTGGTGTGTGTGGGGTGAGATCCAGGCGTGGGGCTGGGTGGAAAGTCCCGTCTCACGGCAGCATCAGGGCTCAGCTCAGACCAGGCCACCTCCTTACGGAGTGTGGGGCACCCCACACATCAGCTGTGTCCCTCAGTGCAACAAAAACCTGATGGCAACTCTGGGGCAGGGGCTGGGACCACACGGATTCCCAGCCTGGACGGAGGGGAGATCAAGGGGGCACAGAGCTGGGAAAGAACCCAGGAGTCCTGGCTCCCAGCACCCCCGCTCTAACCCACTAGCCCCCACTCCCCTCCCAGAGCTGGGGGAGAACCCAGGAGTCCTGGCTCCCAGCCCTGGCTCTCAGGAAGGCTGGCAGGGCTCCAGCTCCCCAGCTCCATGGGCGGTGGCCAGATCCTTGGCGAGGCCTTTGCCCCGCACACGCCGCGCTGCCCTGTGCCCGGTTCCATGGCCGCTCTCTGGCTGCTGGGTGACTCACGGGAAAGTCCCTCGGTGCCCAGGCTGGAGCTGGCACCTCGCCCGGCTCACTGCCCGAGGCTCCACCGCCCCCTGCCGGCCACACGCCGCGCACACCAGGATCTCGGCTGGTTTCCGAGAAATCACCCGGGCGCGGGGGCCGGTTAGAGCCGGTCACAAGGGTGGAAGGAGCGTGACCCCGTGACCCCCGGTGGGGGGGGGGGGCAAATAGCCCCAGTTTATAGGGCCAGGCCCGCGATTCGGGGCTTTGTCTGACCCTATCACCCTGCCCGAGTTTTCACACGTGCTGTCTGGTCCCCCTGCCTGCCACGGGCCCACACAACCCACTGCGGGGTGATCCTATAGGTGCTGCTGGGAGAGAGACAGAGCGCCCCCCACTGCCCAGTGCGGGCCATGCAGCCATCTCAGGCCCTCAGCCCACGGCACAGACCCCACCCAACCCCTAATGTGTTAACCGCCCCCGGGGCCCCCGGGCCCCTGCCCCACCCACATGTCTGGCCCGTTCCCTGGGCCATGCACCCTATTTATACCTGCTGTAAATCCAGCTGTGGGGCACCAGGGACAGGGAGACCTGGCTAGACGGGCCTGGTTATTGGGGCTGCAGGGGTGAGAGATATGGAGTAGATGGGCCCATGGGTGGGACCTGGGGCAGCAGGGAGGGGGAGATTGAACGAGACGGACCCATTATCCAGTGTGTGTCTTGGGGGGCGGGAGGGGGGAGTGTGTGTGGGGGGTGTGTATCAGACTGGATGGCCCCTGGGTCTGACCCAGGGCAGTCAGGGGGACAGCAGGGCAGACGGGCCCCTGGGTCTGTCTCAGGGCAGCAGGGGGGGACACCGGGGTTTATATGAGAACATAATTCGATTTATAATCAACAGCTAATTCCTACGTGTGTGTACACACACACACACACACACACACACACACACACACACACACACACACACACACACACACACACACACACACACACCTGCAGCTGCTGTGTAGTTACCAGTCCTGAACGTAGCTCGAGTCCTTGGCTTGAAGTCGCAGCTCGTGGTGGTAACTGGCCAGGAGAGCCGAGCACGAGGAGCTGGGTCTCCGTCGGGCGCGCAGCGACGCCCTTTGATGTTGGCAGCAGAACGTTGCCCAAAGTCTCCCATCTCACCTGTCATTTTCATAGGCTTTAGTTTGAACAAGAGTCTCTGGGTCTTGCTGTGTCCCGCTGCCTCTGGGCTCGGTGTGACCGATCACCCGTCCATTGCAGGCGACTTTCAGCCTGGGAGCTGGCTTTGATCTTCCTTCTATTGCACCTTTGTTCTTTGCTTTTGGGGTGACTCTTCTCACTTGGGCAGGGCTGTTGTCTGCATCTTCAGCCACTGGTGTTCGCGCTTCCCCTGGTCAGGCCAGGCTGCGGCTGGAGGCTGATTCCATCATCCCTGCATCCCTCACTCACACACCTGAACTGAGTTACTAAGGGGACAGCAGGGTTTGCAAAGGGGAGTGAGCATTTCAAAACGGAGTTTGTTACAATATGGAGTCTGATCAAAACAAAAAAAACAGGAGTACTTGTGGCACCTTAAAGACTAACAAATTTATTATAGCATGAGCTTTCGTGAGCTAAAGCTCACTTCTTCGGATGCATAGGAGTACATCGGATACAGACTAACACGGCTGCTACTCTGAAACCTGATCAAAACAAGTGTCATGAACAATTTACAGTGTTGGGAGGCAAACAGTGAACAGGAGTTACAATGTTTCAATAAGCGCAAACTGCAGGGACTTAACGAGCGGCTTTATTGCCATTTAGCGGGTTATTGCGATAGCTGGTTTTATGAATGAAGCCATTTGTGGTACTGTTATTGAGTTCAGCCCAGTAACAGGGTGCCAGGCTTGTCTGTTGTAAGGAGCAGGGCTCTTCTAATTTCGGTAACGTACGACATACCCATCGTTGTGTAACCCACCTTGAACACAAGCGATGGGCTATGATTTCCCTTGTTCGCTGAAATATGTTCCCACCACCCGAGGAGCCCAGGGATGTCTGCCCCGGAGAACTGGCAGGGCCATGAATGGCCACAGGGTGACTCTATGCTCGTGCGGCGGGACCCGAATTACTTGTATAGTGATGTGCCCGGCGAGGGTCGATGTGTATCCATTCGATTCCAGGGCCTTGTACTATTCAGAAACACAGCGAAGGAAAAGGTTCTTTTCATGTTTTGGCAGCAGAGGAGTTAAGACTGTCAGATCTTTAGCTGGTTCCCAATCCAGCTCCCTTTCTGGCAGCATAATAGCGAATAATTGTTCAGAGCACCACGGGGCTAACGGCGTTTTGTTTGCTATGTCCCTCAGGGTGGCGTATTGAGCTCAGAATCCCTGGTTAACATGTTCCCACATCTGCCATTGCACGTTCACTGTATCTACCCCAGTTTGTACCAATTCAGCGATCGGGGGCTCTGGCCCCCGTACAATAGTGTGATGCAATGCGTCTACCACCCTGGCCTTAGTTTTCATAGACTCCTAGACTCTAAGGTCAGAAGGGACCATTATGATCATCTAGTCTGACCCCCTGCACAACACAGGCCACAGAATCTCACCCACCCACTCCTGGAACAAACCCCTAACCTATGTCTGAGTTATTGAAGTCCTCAAATTGTGGTTTAAAGACCTCAAGGTGCAGCAAATTCTCCAGCAAGTGACCCCTGTCCCATGCTGCAAAGGGAGGTGAAAAACCTCCAGGGCCTCTGCCAATCTGCCCTGGAGGAAAATTCCTTCCCGACCCCAAATATGGCATCAGCTAAACCCTGAGCATGTGGGCAAGACTCACCAGCCAGCTCCCAGGAAAGAATTCTCTGTAGTAACTCAGATCCCAACCCATCTAACATCCCATCACAGACCACTGGGCATACTGACCTGCTGATAACCAATGATCAATTGCTAAATTGCCAAAATTAGGCTGTCCCATCATACCATCCCCTCCATAAACTTATCAAGCTTAGTCTTGAAGCCAGATATGTCTTTTGCCCCCACTGCTCCCCTTGGGAGGCTGTTCCAGAACTTCACTCCTCTGATGGTCACAAACCTTCGTCTAATTTCAAGTCTAAATTGATGGCCAGTTTTTCAATGCTTCTGGGTCTACTGAAATTAGAATTCCTGTTTCTGTTCCTATGTCTCCAAATAAAGTATCTGTTATACCTCTGTGACGAAGTGAGACTGTTCTTAATATTTCCTCTGAATACTGTGTGGCTGCCTCAGTTTCCCCTGTGCATTTCTTAAGTCTCCAGTGTGCATACATGGCTGTCAATCTGTCTCCTAGCAACAAATGGCCAGGGCCCTTCCCCCATGCAAGGGGATGCTAAAGGTGAACAAAGAGATCAGGTGACCTCCTGGCCCGGGAAAGGAGCTGAGCAGAGGAGGGGCTGGAGGGGGTTTCAGTCTGGAGCTGGCTGGGGACGAGGAGTGAGGGCAGACGTGGGGGTCTGGCTCACTGCCCCCAGAATGGACCCGGCCGAGGGGTCCGGTTCGTGGTACCTACAAGCTCTGTGTTAGCCCCTGTTCCTGTCATCGAATAAACCTCTGTGTTACGGGCTGGCTGAGAGTCACGTCTGACTGCGCAGTGGGGGGGCAGGACCCTGTGGCCCCCCAGGACCCCGCCTGGGCGGACTCGCTGGGGGAAGCGCGCGGAGGGGCAGAGGATGCTGAATGCTCCCAGGAGAGACCCAGGAGGTGAAGCCGTGGGAGCTTCTTGCCCTGCAGACAGGCTGCTCCGAGGGAGAGGAGGCTCCCCAGAGTCCTGCCTGGCTTGGTGGGGAGCAGTTCCAGAGCAGCACCCGGGGACCCCGTGACAATCTCATCGCTGACAAAGGAAGGGATGTTCTGGCTGTAAGGATTTGAACCATGTTTCAAACAGGGGGCACTACATTGTGCACATTCCGGCCGAGTTAAAGTCAAATTATTCCTGCTCCAGTTTATTGACCTGTGTAGGGTTACGATTAGTGGTGCTTCTTTGGGAGGCTGCATCTTCAGCAAATGAGGACGAGGTACTTTTATGGGTCGTGGACCATTTGAAAGCAGCGCTGCTGCATTTCCTACCCATTTAGTTCCATTTACGCAGACTGCTATTGTCCGGGTCTCTCAGGGTCCTGGTTCAAAGGGTGGACGTGTCTGGTATCTGTGATGGTCCACGCCCCTAGGGTCAGGGCAGCGGGGCCTTCCGGCCCGAGTCCGTAGAGCCGCCCTTTGACACAGGGTGGTGGGGCCTAGCAGCCAGAGTTTATAGCGTTGGGGCGCCCCTTATGGGGTGTGGCTGCCCTGGTAGGGGGGCCCGGGCCCACCCGACTCCACCGGGCCCCAACCTAAGGCCCTAACAGTGGCATAGCGGCTTGTCACTGACTCAGCAGGGGGGATCCTGCTGAAACACGCCGAGTTTCTCCAGGCAGGAGGTACCACTCCGACACCCTCCCTGGGTCACTTCCTACCTGAGTCTGTGCTGGGGTTTCCCATGAGACCTCGGGTCCTCTGCGTTCGGCAGGGCCAGTCGTCTCCAAGGTTTCCTCCAGCCGCCGGGGTGCAGGCGGGCCGTGGACGGCTTCGATTCCCGGTGCAGTCAGAGGCTGTGGCTGGCCCTCCGCAGGCAGGTCCTTCCCCTGCGGCCTCCAGCCCAGAATGAGCTGGGCTCCCTCCCTTTATACTGCTAGAGCACTCGGAGCGTGCCCAGTCTTGCCAGGGAGGCGGGACTTCCTCTGTCAATACCTGGGGCTTTACCCTGTCTGGCTCGTGCGGGGTAAGCCGACCCCGTCACAGTATCCAGGAAGGACGGGGTGACAATGAAGATTGTAATCTATCATGGGCTGGGTAGGTGAGCTAACCTCGAACATACAGTGATGGCCATTAGGTGTGATGGTTACCAGATGTGTAGTGTGAGTAACTCAAAGGGCCCATGTAAGGTACAGTTAGATACTGGTGACATCTGGATCTGGTTCCAAGCACTGAAATTAAACCACTGGATCCCCCAATGCACATTGGATGTTCCCAAGGTGAATAATTGTGCCAGGAATCCCCAAAACTGTAACATCTTTGTTATGTCCTTCAGTCACCTTCCCCCGGTGTTCCCCTGTCAACGCTTCCGCGGGTTGTGAGAGAGAAATAAATTGTTAATTAGTTTGATCCCAATATTCCAGTTGGAGACAATCAGCCGAAGAGCTTCAGATTCCTTATACAGGATCCGACGACAGTGACACCTAAAAGGGATGAAGCACATGCTGTTAAGAAAACAGTTTGATCTGGGATACAGGGACCCATTTAAGTTTCCCATCATATCAGTTGGGTTCTGCTTCCTTTGGGGAGGGATATTGTTTCTGACGGGTACCAATTCCCTACGATTTTAACACAGGCATTGATCTGTCCACAGTCTGGTTTTCTGTGCGTCCAGACCATGGGGCATTTTGAGGCCACTGCTCGTCTTGCTCTGTAGCGAGAGCAGCAACAAGTTAACCTCCCCCTTTGGTCACAATGATGTCCTGCTTCCCCTGTTCAGAGCAGTCACAGGGGATTTCTAGTTTCCATAATATGCCCCCAGGTAAATCGATGATGATGATACAGCCAATCTGCTCCTACAATAACTTCCTCAGTCATGTCAGGGGTCTGAATTAAGTTCCCTTTTGGGTACGTTTACACTTACCTTCCCCGTCGACACGGTGAGTTCGACTTCTCGGAGTTCGAACTATCGCGTCTCATCTAGATGCGATAGTTTGAACTCCGGAAGCGCCGCGGTCGACTCCGGTACTTCACCACTGCGAACAGCGGTGGTGGAGTCGACGGGGGAGCCGTGGAGTTCGACCCCGCCGCGTCTGGACGGGTGAGTAGGTCGAACTAGGGTACTTCGAATTCAGCTACGCTATTCACGTAGCTGAATTTGCGTACCCTAGTTCGACCCCCCTTCTTAGTGTAGACCAGGCCTTTGTTTCAAAGCCTTGTACTGAATAATGGGACCTGTGCCCATTCCCAGCCCGTACTTGGCTTTCCTTGAAAAGATTTCAAGGTAATAATAGGAGATATACCAATCTCCTAGAACTGGAAGGGACCTTGAAAGGTCATTGAGTCCAGCCCCCTGCCTTCACTAGCAGGACCAATTTTTGCCCCAGATCCCTAAGTGGCCTCCTCAAGGATTGAACTCACAACCCTGGGTTTAGCAGGCCAATACTCAAACCACTGAGCTATCCCTCCCCCCTGCTTCACTTTCTCCCCAGCTGGTGGAGTGGGTTTAATCAAAGAGACAGCGGCTCCGGGATCAATGAAAGCTAGCGTAGGAGCGCGATTCTCCTGCTGGACAGAAATGTAGTCGCCCTCCACAATCCCATGACATGTTACCGATGAGCCCCATTACTGTGCTCCTATATTATGTGGGGTGCTCATGTCCAGCAGGCCCCCCTAGTTCCGATTGCGGGGGGGGGCACTTGTTACACACCCCTGATTCTCTTGTGTTTTCAGGGCTTCCTGGACAACATCTCAGGTTGTGGCTCCATCCCAGTGCTCCCAATCACCCCCCTGTTGCATTACCGCCCACCAAGTCAATCGGCAGATCTGGGAATCATAGGAATTCTGTCCCTCACCTTCATGTTGCTGGGACCCTTGCGGTTCTTTTGAGAAGCTCGGGGGTCTGAGCATGAATAATGCCCCCATTGCTTATAATTCCCCTGTCCGCGGTAGCAACCTCGGGGGCCCCCAGTTCTCATTCTGCCGCTCTCATTTAAGAGAGTTATTTGCTGAAGCGCAGCCACGAAGGGAGCTCTTTCCTTATTTTATTTGGCACGTGGGGCCAGAATGATCTGTGAGATCAGATCTCGGAGCTCGGTCGTGCTAGCAGGCTGGTCAGGCGCCCATACACTGAGTTTATTGGTATCGTAAGGGAGAAGAGCTGCAGCACAGTCCCGTAAGGCATTTGTGCCATATGCGACTGCGTCAGGGTTATCTGCGGGGGCTCCTTGTGCGTTTTCAGGGCGGGTGATGCCTGCCATGACCTGCATTCGTCCCCAGCGGGATGGGTACCTTCGGGGTCTTCACTAGGTTCCTGCATCACGGTGGCTGCCTGTAGCATGAGATGGGGGTGACCCATTTGTTCCCCTAGACTCGCAAACGGGTATGAGTCATTTTCCCTGTTTTCTCTTATCTCGATCAGTGACTCCCTGTCATTCTGGGGCCGCACCGGCTGTCATGAGGCGTTTAACCTCCGGGACTGTAACATTTTCTCTGCTTGCCCATTGTAGCGCACGCAGAGTCCATTGTGGGAAATGTTCCCAGCTAAGGGGTCCCAGCATTTTTGCCATCGCTTGGAGATCTGCTGCTGAGACAGGGACAGTTGTAGTGGCTGTGCTCGTCCCTGCAGCTGTGTCTGTTCCAGTTACGGGAACTCTGGTAACGGCTGCAACCGGCCCCTGGGGCTCAGAATTGCTGCCCCGTCTCTCTCTTTCCCTGACCTCGCTACATTCCCACAGGGCAGCCTCCCACCCAGGGGCATCATCACTTTGGGGATCAAAGTCCCACTCTCCTGCCGTCACTGCTGCTGTCTTGCAGTTCGCGAATCCAAGCCTCTGTTTAAGGTGCTTGCTAAGCAATTCGCATCGGCTGTGATTAGCAGGAAAAGCTCTACCTCGTTCTAGGGTTAATTTCTTTATCGTGCCCTGCAATACCGGATTTTCCTTTTCTATTTTTTCCTTTTCCCCAACTTGTTCCTCTTTTTTCTTTTTGTCTGATCTCCTGAGGTGGTCTAGCTGGCTTTGCACCCCTGTAACTATCACTTTCCATCTTTCTGTCTCCTTCTCCACATGAGTGAGTTTTTCATGCAGGGAGGCAGTCTCCTCTCGGCAGGGTGCCAAGCGGGAGTACAAGTCCCTGCATGCGTCCCACTAAAGCCAGACTGCTGCTGAATCCCTGTTAGTCGCAGTAGGGGTGTACAGGATTATATGCCGTGCAGGCCTATCCTCTAAGTCTGAAATGGTACATTCCTCTCCCAGCCCCCCCTTCAGTCCATGGCCTCCGGAATACTTGTTCCAAGGGTGTGGGTTCCTGTACAAAAGGCAGTGTTCTCTGGTTTTCTCTAAGGATATCTTCAGCCTGTGTTTTCTTAAACATCTTCCCCCACAATAGTGAACAACAACCCACCACAACACAAAACCAAGTTGATAAATATCCATCACTATAAACTCCTCACTCCTGGAAGAGCAATTTCACTATTGTGATAATATCCAAACCTAAACTCCTATTTCCTTCAGAGTTTATGTGGTTAATCAATCAAGTGAAAGTTTCCAATCGTTTTCCTATAGTGCCAGGCTCACTAAAGCTGGCGGGGTGCACACCGGTGTTTATAATAATCATGGATACTATGCTTGCTCCTCCTAACGCATTCTCCACCAGAAATGTTATGCTGATAAAACTACACAGGATCTTTTCAGGGGACAAGGTAAGATGCCACATTTATTATGAAAACACAATTTGATCTAACACTGATTGTGTGTATATACGTATTAGGTATTAACACACACCCCAAATGTTCTGCAGCTGCTGTGTAGTTACCCGTCCTGAACGTAGCTCGAGTCCTTGGCTTGATTTTGCAGCTCATGGCCAGGAAAGCCGAGCACGAGGAGCTGGGTCTCCGTCGGGCGCGCAGCGACGCCCTTTGATGTTGGCAGCAGAACGTTACCCAAAGTCTCCCATCTCACCCGTCCTTTTCATAGGCTTTAGTCTGAACAAGAGTCTCTGGGTCTTGCTGTGTCCCGCTGCCTCTGGGCTCGGTGTGATTGATCACCCGTCCATTGCAGGCGACTTTCAGCCTGGGAGCTGGCTTTGATCTTCCTTCTATTGCACCTTTGTTCTTTGCTTTGGGGTGACTCTTCTCACTTGGTCAGGGCTGTTGTCTGCATCTTCAGCCACTGGTGTTCGCGCTTCCCCTGATCAGGCCAGGCTGCGGCTGGAGGCTGATTCCATCATCCCTGCATCCCTCACTCACACACCTGAGCTGAGTTACTAAGGGGACAGCAGGGTTTGCAAAGGGGAGTGAGCATTTCAAAACGGAGTTTGTTACAATATGGAGTCTGATCAAAACAAGTGTCATGAACAATTTACAGTGTTGGGAGGCAAACAGTGAACAGGGGTAACAATGTTAAAACCGTGACCCACACAGCAAGGGCCAGCGATCCAAGCAGCGATTGGACTGAAACTGCAGGAGCAGCCGGCCGAACAGCTGCGGCTCTAACAAGCGGACGGTAATTGAACCGAACAGCTGTGGACTTTCTCAATAAGCGCAAACTGCGGGGACTTAACGAGCGGCTTTATTGCCATTTAGCGGGTTATTGCGAGAGCCGGTTTTATGAATGAACGCTGTTTCATTCATAAAACTTTACTCATGAAGTTCTGTTAGTTCATTTGATACAAAATAAAGTCATATTAATAAAGTCTTAATAATAATAGTAATTAAGAAAAAAAACATTTCATAACCCTCCCAAAAACTTCTTCTGCCCACCCCAGAGTCAATCCCCCCCTTGCCCCAGGGCACTCTCAGATCCTCCGCCAGGCTGGGGTGCTCCACCCTGCAGGTATAATCGGTCTCTCTGCTGGGGTCGATCTCGATGGTGGCCCGGGTCTGGTAGGTCCCGTCCCCTCTGGGAAGCACGTCCCCATGGATCGTCTCCTGTGGCACGGCCTCCCCCTTCTTCAGCCACACGACGGCCACGTTCCGCGGGTAGAAGCCGTGGACGCAGCAGGAGAGGGTGGTGAGCCCGTCCCAGCTCGGCCGGTCGCTCACCTGCACCCGCGGTGGCTCTGGCGGGGAAGGAGAGACAGAGTTAGAGGGAACTCCCTGAGCTGGAGCCTGCACGGCCGCAGCAACCGAGGGGGCTGCAACCCCAGTGGGAGGCACCGGCTCAGCCCCCTGCACTGGGAAACCTGGCAGCTGAGTCCCCCCGTCCCCCCCAAAACACAAACACCTCTGTCAGCCCAGTGACCACACACCGCTCTCCCTTCCAGCCGGAGCCGGCAGAGCCCTGGCCCTGACAATGCACCGCAGGGGACAGCTCTGCCCCATCCCTGGCCAGAGGGACGGGACCTCGTGCAGCCACACTGTACACACGACCACGGCACAGGCACCCCGAGGGGCTCTGCTCGGCTGGGAGATCTGAGCACGGCGGGATCCTGCAGCGATGCTGGGGCCTCACCTGATGGGGGAACAGAAACACCCTGCCAGGCAGGGCCGTCCCCACCGCACACACAGGACACAGCCGTGTAGGGCACCAGGGATCTTGGGGCACCACATTTTCTGGTGCCCTGCCCGGTGCTGCTCCAGCCTCTGCCCCTCCTCCTCCCACCCCTGCTCTGCCGCAGCCCCGCCCCAAAGCCCCCTGGCTCTGCCCCTCCCCAGTCCCACCTCTTCCCGCTCCTGCCCAGCCCCCGCGAACCGCAGCAAGGCCGGACGGGCGGACCTACACTCACCAGCGGCGGGAAGTGCAGGGACCAGGCCCCAGCCGCGCCACTGGTGAGTGCGGGGGGGTGGTTCCCCCGCCCCCCCAAGCCAGCCCCCCCCTTCCTGCAGAGGGTTCCCCTCCCCGTGGGGGGGGGGGGCTGCGTAGAGCCCCAGAATAGCTAGGGACAGCCCTGCTGCCAGGGACAATGCTCAGCATGATGGAGGTGGGGGGGCGATCTCTGCAGTGAGGATACACCCCATTCAGTGACCCCCCCCCGGGGTCCGACGTGCCCCCTCACCTCTCCTCTGCAGCGTCTCCTTCCCGTACGCCACGTACTTCCCCAGCCACTCGATGCAGGTCTGCTCCAGGTAGGCTCTGTATCTCTGAGCGATGCTCCTCTCAGCCTCCCATTTCTGTTTGGTGACCTGAGCCGCGTCATCTGCCGCCACCCAGGTCTCCCGGTCCTTATCCAGGCTGATGAAGTCTCGCCCGTCGTAGCCATACTGAAAAACCCCCCCGGTGGAGCCGTCCTCCCGGCGCTCACAGCCGTACATCACTTGGAGAGTGTGAAATCCTGAAACACACGGAGCCGGGGCCCAGGGCTGGGTCAAGGTTTGAGCCACAGGGAGCAGCTAGAGATTCTCTAACCCCCCCAGGCCCCTGTGCTGCGAGCTGTCTGCAGCCTGGGGTCCCCTCGGCCCTGTGCCCACCAGCCTCACAGAGCCCCACATGTACCCACTGGGGGCAGGTGGGTTTCCCAGTGCGGGGAGGGGGGGGCCCTCTGGCTGTGGCAGGGGAAAGACCCCACCCCCGGCATTGCTCCCATCCCTTGTCCCCTCACACTGCGGTCACTGCCCCTCTGACCAGCCCAGTGCCCCACCTGTTCTGGGGGTCAGTCCCCCCCCATCCCCAGCCCAGCCCCTGCTCTCTGGAGGGAGCCCCTGACACAGTCAGGGCTGCAGCCAGAGGGGTTGTGATGGGACCTGCCCTGCCAGGAGAGAGGGAACAGGGCCCCCACCCTTAGCCCTGCTCTGGCTGGAGCAACCGCACAGGGTCCCTCCCCCCTTCACACCGACACCCCCCACCACCACACACACACAGAACCAGACGGGCTGCATGTCTCCAGCCGGGGACACCTAAAGGTGGGAGAGAGCAAAGAGGTCAGGTGACCTCCTTGCCCGGGAACGAGACAAAGGCCAGAGAGGAGGGGCTGGAGGACGGGGAGTGAGGGGAGATGTGGGGGTCTGGCTCACTGCCCCCCAGAATGGACCCGGCCGAGGGGTCCCGTTCGCTGTACCTACAAGCTCTGTGTTAGACCCTGTTCCTGTCATCGAATAAACCTCTGTGTTACTGGCTGGCTGAGAGTCACGTCTGACTGCGCAGTGGGGGGGCAGGACCCTGTGGCCCCCCCAGGACCCCGCCCGGGCAGACTCGCTGTGGGAAGCGCACGGAGGGGCAGAGGAGGCTGAATGCTCCCAGGAGAGACCCAGGAGGTGAAGCCGTGGGAGCTTCTTGCCCTGCAGACAGGCTGCTCCGAGGGAGAGGAGGCTCCCCAGAGTCCTGCCTGGCTTGGTGGGGAGCAGCTCCAGAGCAGCGCCCGGGGACTCCGTGACAACCGGTCACTGAGGAAACACTGGCCTATGGATAGTGCACTGGGCTGGGACTCGGGACACCTCAGTTTTAGTCCCAGCTCTGTCACTGGCCTGCAAGGTGACCTCGGGCCAGTCACTCCCACACTCTGTGCCTCAGTTTCCCCATCTGTGAAATGGGGATAATGACAATGACGTCCTTTGTAAAGCACTTGAGAATGACCGAGGACAAGTGCTAGATGAGAGCTGTGGGTTATTGTTAGTGCAGACGGGTTGTTAGATGATTCTGGCTGCCTGGGCGTCTCCGTTCTGCAGGGCCTTTCCCGTTAGCTTCCAGCTGCCTCAGACTTCCCTTTTCGGGCTGAAACATCCCAGCTCTGGGCTTAGGGTGACCAGATGTCCTGATTTTATAGGGACAGTCCTGATATTTGGGGCTTTTTCTTATATAGGGTCCTATTACCCCCAATCCCCTGTCCTGACTTTTCACACTTCCCTATCTGGGTTGGGGGTTGGGCGTTTTTTTTGGCATGTTTGGTGTGGAAAAGGCCCAGCCCCTTGTGTGTGTGAAGGAGGTGGGGTGGGGGAGGGGGATGCATGTTATCTCTATACAAAGAAAAATTTGTTTTGTGTTTTTTTTGCCAGCGCTGGCACCGCAGCAGCCGAGAGCAGAGACATGGACAGGAACTCGGGACCATGTGACAAAGGGATTTAAGCGCCTGACGATGCAGACAGGGGCCAGCTGGGATTTCCGAACGGAGGCGCCTGGCTCCCCATGAAATCACTGGGGTGAGGCACCAAAGGGCGTTTGGAAATCTGGCCCTGAGCCCCTGAATCGCACACGCGTGTTTGGGTGGCCCAGTGACAGCCTGCCTGGACGTAGCCGTGTTATAGCGTGTGATCGCGCGCAGCGAAGGAGAGCCGGGCCCAGGCCTCTTCTGGTTACTACCCAGTTCAGCTACCACCAGTGTGAGCAGAGGATTTACACCATATTAATTAGCTTCATTTACAAATCAGTGTAAACAGGTGCAGATCAGGTCTCACATACACACTTGAGTAATCCACACAATGTGGAGCCTTTGTCTTCTGTCTGTTACATGGTCCCAGCCCCTGGCATGTGGCTCACATGCCTGGTGTCTTACTTCCAGTGCCTCCCGAGGTCTCGGTTTCCTGCAGAGACACCCCTGACAGCTCCGTCACCCTCTCCTGCCGCGCCAGGGGCATTTACCCGCGTCCCATCCACGTCTCCTGGGTGCGGGATGGAGAAGACATCCTGGCGGAGACGGACTCCAGTGGGATCCTGCCCAACGCCGACAGCACCTACTACACGCAGTCGTCCCTGGAGATCTCCCCGCAGCAGGACGGGCACCGCTACGCCTGCCGGGTGGAGCACAGCAGCCTGCCGGAGCCCACGCTCGTCTGGGGTAAGGGAGGGGTGAATGGCAGGGCACAGCCCCATGGGAATTACAGAGATGGGGTGAGGCTGGGTTCTAGGAAGGTCAATATCCCTGCCCACTGTCAGTGTGAACTCGTCTAGCTCTGGGTATTCGTGTGACCCACAGAAATGGCCGATCCCTCAGTGAATCTCATTAAGTTTCTGGCCGTGGTGGCATCCAGTGACAGTGAGTTCCACAGGCTGCCGTCGTTACGAGGGAAGGGCCTGGTAGCTGTGTGGTGTGTGTATCTGGCAGTGCCCGGCAGAGCACCCGCCCTCTGGTCCCATCCCCGTCCCCCTCCCGGCTCAGCCTTTCCCCTCCCCTGGGGCCAGGTCTCTGCAGACGCCCTCGGGGAGACGTTCAAGGCAAAGGCCTGTGGCTGCCCCAGCGGCTGCTCCCCTCGGTGACCTGGGCCCTTCTCCACCCCACAGCCCCTGGGAAGAAGGGCCCCCTGCCCCCCGGGGTCCTGGCCGCCATCGTCCTGGCTGTGCTGGTTCTGGCTAGAGCCGTAGGGGCTGGCGTCGTCCTGTGGAGGAGAAAATCAGCAGGTGAGAGCCGGTCCCCGCGGAGCCGGGATGTGGGGAGGTCTGGGGAGTGGGGCGGCCCAGCCAGCCCACGGGGGAATGGCTCCTCCCACTGCCCCCCAAGGAGAGGTGGGGCAGGGCCATGGGGCAGGGCTGATCACCGTAACCCGGCCCTGCTGGGGGCAGAGTGGGCTCTGTCGTTGCTGTTGGGAGCACTGGGGTGGGGCTGGCCTGGGCGAGGTGCAGTCGAGGTCACGGGGAGCCCTGTGTCCGGAGGACGGGGGTCGGGGTCTCTGCAGGGGAGGGGTTACCTTGCTCCCCTGCACTGACCCTCATTCTCTGCTTGTGTTTCAGGCCCCTACGCTCTGGCAGCCAGTGAGTAAATCCTGGGTATGGGGCCCAGATGCCCCAGTGCATTATGGGTGCGTGGGGGGGTCCCCGTCAGGGTAGAAGGGAGCCCAGCAGTGACTGGAGATGGGCCCCAATCGCTAGTTACTCTGGGTCTCACAGTTCCTCAGCGTGTGGGAATCTGCGAGGCCGTCCCCAGCCGTCGCCCTTCCCCGGCTCCCCGGGATTATCTGACACGCACTGCCTGCACCCAAACCCAGGGAACCCCAAAGAGCCGGAACAGCATCTACAGGTCACCCCGAGAGCAGAGCTCAGCCAGCGTCCCAGCATGCACTGGGGCCCCTTAGCCTGGCTCTGGGGCCGGGATGTAGGCCGGTACCTGGAGCTGCGTAGGGGTGTTACGCTCTCTCCATTGTCCCACTGTCGGGACTGGGGGGTTTCTGTGCATAGCGCAGTTTGGGGTCCATAGGCGACACTGCGGGGGGAGCCTAGAGCTGAATTCCCATCCCCCTACCCTAGCTGGGACCCCCACAGCTAAAACCGCCTCAGAACGATTTTCTTCTTTCTCCACAGCATAGATCAGAGAAAATTCTGCCTCCAGCTCTTCATGGGGGCAGACACCCGAGCGTGGGACAGGACCCCGGCGTCGGGGGAGCCCTGCCCAGCCGTTGACCCTGCTGTCTCCGTGATCTCTGTCCACTGACTCCCTTCTGCTCTGGGGGAGATTCTGGCGTGGCTGTTAGAGCAGTTTTCTCCTGTGGTGTTGGGTCTTAGGCTGTTGTATTGCAGGGTTTGCGTCTCTCCTGCAGCTTGTTCATTCCAAGTCACCGGTCACTGGGCCCTTCTCCGGCCAGGGCTTTGCCTCAGCTGCCCTCCCAAGGGTCTGACACAATCCTGCCTCCTGTCTCTGCCAGTGTCAGTCACAGGGCAGTTCCCCTTTTCCAGTCGCAGGAGCCGTCACAGAGTCAGATGAGCAGGCAGAGGCTGGGGCAAGTGGGGCATTATGAGACCCCACTCCCCTCCATGGGGCAGATGGGCCGGCCTGGCAAACCGACCCCCAGCTTGTGACCGGCAGGAGGACGTGTCTCTGTGCTCTGAGTTCAGCTCGGGGCTTTTGCACAGATTATGTGGATCAAATTCCCTTCCCCCCGCAAGCTGCTCAGGACTGGCTCCAGGTTTCTGCCACCCTAAGCGGCGAGGGGGAGGGGAAGCTGTGTGATGGTGCTGCCTATGGGAGCTTGCTGAGGTCACTTAATCAGGGTGAACTGCATTTAGAACGAGGCAAACAAACCCCAAATGCTGATGGATCTTCCAATACTTCGATTTATCAAGCCTGCACATAACAGCTTCTGTAGTACCTTACTAGTTACTTAGAAGTTTAAACAATGCAGTTCCCTTAATGTGCCCAGCCTCAGGCCTCCGTCCAGAAACACATAAGAAAGGCCATACCGGGTCAGACCAAAGGTCCATCTAGCCCAGTATCTGTCTACCGACAGTGGCCAATGCCAGGTGCCCCCAAGGGAGTGAACCTAACAGGCAATGATCAAGTGATCTCTCTCCTGCCATCCATCTCCATCCTCTGACGAACAGAGGCTAGGGACACCATTCTTACCCATCCTGGCTAATAGCCATTTATGGACTTAGCCACCATGAATTTATCCAGTCCCCTTTTAAACATTGTTATAGTCCAGCCTTCACAACCTCCTCAGGTAAGGAGTTCCACAAGTTGACTGTGCGCTGCATGAAGAAGAACTTCCTTTGATTTGTTTTAAACCTGCTGCCTATTAATTTCATTTGGTGACCCCTAGTTCTTGTATTATGGGAATAAGTAAATAACTTTTCCTTATCCACTTTCTCAACATCACTCATGATTTTATATACCTCTATCATGTCCCCCCTTAGTCTCCTCTTTTCCAAGCTGAAGAGTCCTAGCCTCTTTAATCTCTCCTCATATGGGACCCTCTCCAAACCCCTAATCATTTTAGTTGCCCTTTTCTGAACCTTTTCTAGTGCTAGAATATCTTTTTTGAGGTGAGGAGACCACATCTGTACACAGTATTCGAGATGTTCCCCATGGGGCAGCCCTGGGCCCAGCAGCAGAGCAGGGCACTCACACAGCACTGACGCCGGGGACTGTAGAGGTGGGTGCAGGGGCCCAGCCAGGCCAGAGCAGGTCAGCACTCTCCCAGCCCAGGCTCTAGGGTGATGGGCACGTCACCACGGCCTGGCACAGACAATGCATCAAAGCCCCACCCAGCACTTACTGAGGAAGACAACGGCTCCAGCGATGGCAACGACCAGCACGAGAACCTCAATAATAACACCCACAATCAGCATCACGTTGGACTTGGGCACTGAAACGGGAATGGGCCAGTGAGCAGGGGAACCTCAAACCCTGTTCCCCTGTTACATGGGGCAGTCACTCCGCCCCCACTGGAGCAACCATACCCGCCCCCCAAACCTCCTTTCCCCATCCCAGGGCCAGTCCCCCCTTACCCCAGGGCACTCTCAGATCCTCCGCCAGGCTGGGGTGCTCCACGCAGCAGGTATAATCAGTCTCACTGCTGGGGTCGATCTCAATGGTGGCCCGGGTCTGGTAGGTCCCGTCCCCGCTGGGAAGGACCCCCCACTGCATCGTCTCCTGCTGCATGGCCACCCCCTTCTTCAGCCACACGACGGCCACATTCCGCGGGTAGAAGCTGTGGACCCGGCAGGAGAGGGTGGTGAGCCCGTTCCGGCTCGGCCGGTCGCTCACCTGCACCCGCGGTGGCTCTGTGGGGAAGGAGAGATGGAGTTAGCGGGAACTCCCTGAGCTGGATCCCCTGGGGCTGCATCAGCTGAAGGGCCTGGCCAGAGGGACAGGAGCTGGTACAGCCGCGCTCTCACGTCTGGTTCTGATACACGCAGCCCATGGCCACAGCACAGGCACCCCGAGGGGCTCTGCTCGGCCGGGGGAGCGGCGCTGAACAGGGTGGCACGGGACAGGGAGACCACAGCGGCTCCTGCAGCAACACCGGGGCCTCACCCAATGGGTGGGGACAGAAACATCCTGCCAGGGACAACGCTCAGCGTGATGGAGGTGGGGGGGCGATCTCTGCAGTGAGGATACACCCCGTTCAGTGACCCCCCCCCCCGGGGTCCGACGTGCCCCCTCACCTCTCCTCTGCAGCGTCTCCTTCCCGTACGCCACGTACTTCCCCAGCCACTCGATGCAGGTCTGCTCCAGGTAGGCTCTGTATCTCTGAGCGATGCTCCTGTCAGCCTCCCATTTCTGTTTGGTGATCTGAGCCGCGTCATCTGCCGCCACCCAGGTCTCCTGGTCCTTATCGAAGCTGATATAGTCTCGCCCGTCGTAGCCATACTGAAAAAACCCCCCGGTGGAGCCGTCCTCCCGGCGCTCACAGCCGTACTTCAGCTGGAGAGTGTGAAATCCTGAAACACAGGGAGCCGGGGCCCAGGGCTGGGTCAAGGTTTGAGCCACAGGGAGCAGCTAGAGATTCTCTAACCCCCCCAGGCCCCTGTGCTGCGAGCAGTCTGCAGCCTGGGGTCCCCTCGGCCCTGTGCCCACCAGCCTCACAGAGCCCCACATGTACCCACTGGGGGCAGGTGGGTTTCCCAGTGCAGGGAGGGGGGGGGGCTCTGGCTGTGGCAGGGGAAAGACCCCACCCCCGGCATTGCTCCCATCCCTTGTCCCCTCACACTGCGGTCACTGCCCCTCTGACCAGCCCAGTGCCCCACCTGTTCTGGGGGCCAGTCCCCCCCATCCCCAGCCCAGCCCCTGCTCTCTGGAGGGAGCCCCCAACACTCAGGGCTGCAGCCAGAGGGGTTGTGATGGGACCTGCCCTGCCAGGAGAGAGGGAACAGGGCCCCCACCCTTAGCTCTGCTCTGGCTGGTGCAACCGACCAGGGTCCCTCTGCCCCCCCCTTCAAACCGACCCCCCCCCCCCCCCACCCACACACAGAACCAGAGGGGCTGCATGTTCTCCAGTGACAGGAGGAGCCCAGCCGGGGACACCTAAAGGTGTTGGAGACAAAGAGATCAGGTGACCTCCTGGCCCAGGAAAGGGGCTGAGCAGAGGGGGAGGGGCTGGAGGGGGTTTCAGTCTGGAGCTGGCTGGGGACGAGGAGTGAGGGCAGACGTGGGGGTCTGGCTCACTGCCCCCCAGAATGGACCCGGCCGAGGGGTCCGGTTCTCTGCACCTACAAGCTCTGTGTTAGCCCCTGTTCCTGTCATCGAATAAACCTCTGTGTTACTGGCTGGCTGAGAGTCACGTCTGACTGCACAGTGGGGGGGCAGGACCCTGTGGCCCCCCAGGACCCCGCCTGGGCGGACTCGCTGGGGGAAGCGCACGGAGGGCAGAGGAGGCTGAATGCTCCCAGGAGAGACCCAGGAGGTGAAGCCGTGGGAGCTTCTTGCCCTGCAGACAGGCTGCTCCGAGGGAGAGGAGGCTCCCCACAGTCCTGCCTGGCTTGGTGGGGAGCAGTTCCAGAGCAGCGCCCGGGGACTCCGTGACAGCTGTGCCTCACTGGATGGGAGAGGCTGGGGTCAGCCAAGGTCTGCAGGGGGGAGGCTCCCCAGCTCCATAACAATCTCCCCCTCCCCCAAAACAGCCTGTTCCACACGTCTCCCAGCCACCCCCACCAACCCTCCAGGTTCACTCCCCAGCTCCTGCCCGGCAACTACTTCCCTCTCCCCCAGTTCTGCCGTTACCCCGGCTGCCGCCAGCCTTCGCACCGCTTCGGGGGGGGGTACGGAAATCCGTACTGCCGTTGAAATGAATTACTCAGGGCTCTGTATCGATAGGCCTAGCAAGGAATCTAGGTGTTAAAAAAACGTTTCCTGAATCTCTCGTCTGTCCTGTTGGAGACGTACCAGTGACAGGTATTTTGAACTAAATAAAAAAAATGGAAACGGGAAGGATTGTATTGTGTTACTGTGACAAAAAAATAGGCCAAGTTGTGTGCAGAATTGTGAGTTGTTTGGCACAGACACAGCCGGGAGCCGGGGGCTGAGCAGCGCCCCCTGCTGGTGGGAAAGCGGGAGCAGCAGCAGCTCCAGTCTGGAGCCACCCGGAGCTGCCAGTAACACTGCCAAGGTGCAGGACTCAGGCTGGTGTCCCACGTCCTGACTGCGATGGGGGAGGGGTCAGTACAGGGGGAGAGAGGCGGGAGCAGGGGCAGGGCAGTGGCTGGGGGTCAGTACAGGGGAGAGGGGCAGGAGGGGCAGGGCAGTGGCTGGGGAGGGGGTCAGTACGAGGGCAGAGGGGCAGGAGGGGGGGCAGGGCAGTGGCTGGGGAGGGGGGGGTCAGTACAGGGGGAGAGGGGCGGGAGCAGGGGCAGGGCAGTGGCTGGGAGGGGGGGTCAATACAGGGGAGAGGGGCAGGAGGGGGTCGGGCAGTGGCTGGGAGGGGCTGGCAGGACAGAGGAGCAGCCCCCAGCGCAGGGCTCGGGGCCGCAGAGCCCTCTCTCAGCACCGGGAGGCCGGTGCCCGTAGGCCCAGGCCCGGCGGCCCAGCCCCCCAGCAGCGACCACGGGCCCAGACGGGTCGGGGGGCAGAGGGGGGTGTTAAACCAGCCCCAGAGAGGGAGCGCTGAGGGGGCAGACACTGGGCAGCCCTCCGCCCTGTCGCTAGTCGGGGGCAGGGGCACACGGACCCTGGTGCCAGGGACAGGGTGGGGATTCGCTCTCACGGCTGCTCTCTCAGTGCTGGGGGGGGGGGGTACCAGGAGGGGCTGGGGACGCTCCCGGGTGGGGCCGGTGCCACAGGCCGGTATCCCGGACACGGGGAGTCACGGGACCGGGCAGCGACAGTCCCTGCTCAGGACGGGCAGGGCAGGCACAGGGGGAGAAGCGCAGCAGAGACCCCCCCCCCCCCCGGGACAGTCAGCAGCGCCCGGCACTGAACGCTTACGGATCACAACGCGCGACAGCACAATCCCGGGGCCAGGCCAGGGGCTGCAGCCCCCCAGGGACCCAGCAGGAGAACGGCTCTTTACCCCTCTATCGATAGCGTGCAGGGGAACCTGCCTCACCCGGGGGGACACGTGCTGGGGTTTGTGCTGCCAGCAGTCAGACAGCCGGGGAGTCTCTGCACGTCACAGGGGCTGAATCTCCGACCCGCCAGCCCGAGTCGATGTCAGACCCTGGTTCTGAGCAGGGGAGAGGAACCGACCCTCGATAAACTCAGACGGGAGACAAGACAAAACTCCTCCTAGGGAGGCTCCCTGCTGAGCGGCTTCTCCCCAGGGCTGGGTGAACGCAGGGCTGCCGCTCGCCTGACTGTACTGTGCCTCTCAGGACACCGGGTGGGTTTGGCGAAGCCCCAGCGCCTGGAGTCCTGGGATTAGGGGGAATCTCAGCGCTTCCTTACAGCCGTAAGTTCTAGCTCTCCTGGCGGCAGAGAAAAGCCTGGAAATTTGACCCCTAAAGGCACAAACCAGAGGCAAATAAAGAGACAGCAGAACCCCATTTATCCGACCCACCATTAGCAGCTCTCTGCATTAACCGGACACCCAGGAGTCCAGGGCCAGGAGCGGGAGCTCTCTCCTGTGGCCGCTAGCTGGCCCTGCCACACTGCATTTCCCCATTATCTGAATTTCCGATGATCTGATCTCGCTCCAGTTCCCAGCTAAGATCGGATACACGGGGCTCTGCTGTAACCGCCAATAGAATCACCACAAAACTCTGATATTTAAGCCAAACTCCGGATTTGTGGAGCCGGACTCCTGATTTCTGAACACTTGGGGTACAGCAGCTGGAACTAGGAGTGCTGGGGGGGCTGCCGCACCCCCTGGCTTGAAGTGGATCCCACCGTACCCAGGGGTCACAGTTTGGTTCAATGGCTCTCAGCCCCCCCTGTACAAACTGTCCCAGCACCCAGCTGTCGATACTGGGATCCCCCATCCCGCGGTGTCTGTGACTGGAGACCAGACGGCTCAGACCCTGCCCCAGCTCCCCCACACGCTGGGGGTCCGACAGTGGCACTGTCCCAGCAGGGAGGAACAAGCCCCCGCATGCAGGATCCGCACGTGGGATTTTCTGGCCAGGGTGACCAGGAGGCTGGACTAGCCAGGTCCAGTGGGACCTTCTGGCCTTCACACCTGTGCGGCTCTGCCTGGGAACTTACCACACCTGGCCTGGGGGGCAGAGGCGGTTGGAAGTGGGGCTGGTAGGAGACATCTCAGGTGTTTTGGGAGGGGACAGCAAGAGATTCACACGCTGGAGGGTGTCAAACACTTTGTCACATGAACCCCCCCAGCCTGCAGCCCCCCCCACGAGTGCCTCTGCCCCCCACGTTCACAGTGACCCCGTGAGAAAGTGCCCCATGGGTCCTGTCTCTTTCCCCCAATTCACACTGCCCTCCGTGAGTGTCCCTCGGTCCCCTCCCCCATTCACACCAGCCCCCCACTTCCAGCCCCTCGGGTGCCTCTGTTCACACTGATCCCCTTGTCGCCGCCACCCCCCAGGGTTCCTCTGTCCCTTCCCCCCCATTCACACCAGCACCCACCTGTCAGGTGCCCTTGTTCACACTGACCCCACCCCGATGCTACCCCCCCCCACAGGTGCCTCCATCCTCCCCCCATTCATACCCCACGGAGCTGTGTGTTCACACCGACCTGCCTGACCCTAATCCCCGTGTGAATCCCCTCCTCCGCTCCCCCACCCTGCTGTGAGTCCCTGTCCCCTCCTCCCAATTCACACCAACCCCCCAGCCCCACCCTGCTGTGACCCCCTCTGTGTCCCCCCCGCTCAGCCCGAGCCCCGTGTCCGGCCGGGGCAGTGACCGGCCCCCACTCACCCCCGCTCTGGTTGTAGCGCCCGCGCAGGGTGTCCAGGTCCGCCTGGAACACGACCTGTGAGCCCTGTAAGCCCTGGGTCTGCCCGTCCCAGTACGGCGTGTCCAGGTTCCGCGCCATCCACTCCGCACGGGGCTCCGCGCTCCGCCGCTCGCTGTCGTAGTCCATGAACAGCTGATCGTCCACGTACCCGACTGTGATGAACGGGGGCAGCCCCGGGCCGGGCTCCGACACTGCCGTGTAGAAATAGCGCAGCGCGTGCGGGTCTGGGTCTGCGGGGACATGGGGGGGGGGGGGTCAGAGCTGCTGGTGCAGTGTATTATATTGCTCCTACTTACGGTACTGAGCATGCTCAGTACATCTGCTGAAGCCACTGCCCTTCGCCCTGCCCTTATCAGCCCTAGGATTCTGCTGACTGCTATTTACAGGGGTTAAAAAGGGGGCGAATTGGAGCAGGGGGGTGGCCAGAAATTGCCTGGTCAGGGGGGTCAGGCAGCTGGAGGCAGGATTAGGAGGGGGCTAAAGGAAAAGCAGGGCTGGGGAGAGGAGCAGTTCAGCTCGGGGGGAGGCGCTGGCAGAGGGTGACGGGGCAAAACCCGGCACAGGCCGGGGCAGAGTGGGCAGCAGTTACCCAGTGGGACTGACACCAGTGTTTGCAAAATGGTGGGGGCAAAGGGCTTTATTTCCTCTCACAGCCAGCACCTCTCGGCATCGGCTTCCCAGGGCTGGGTTCCTAAAGGCACAGGCATCCCACTGCCGGGTCACTGCTGCTCCTCTGTCTGATCTCACCGACCGAGGCTCTGTCTGCACCACAAACTTCAACGCACTGCCGCGGGTGCCAGCGCTCCTGGTAATCCACCGCGACGAGGGGATTAGCGCCGAGCCCTGGGAGCCGAGCCTGTCTACACGAGCACTTTGACGCTATCAAACTCGCTGGTTGGGGGGGTGTGTGTGTGTGTGTGTGTGTGTGTGTGTGTGTGTGTGTGTGTGTGTGTGTGTGTGATATTTTTCACACCCCTGAGCCAGCAAGTTAGAGCACTTTCAAGTTAGAGCCAGTGTAGATAATCCCTGAGAATTAATTCAGTGAAACATTTTACACAGATCCCCCCAGAAACAAAGAATCCCTTATCGCTGTATCTGATTGCATGGAGCCTCTAATCAGTTTCCTACCTTGTCTTATCTGCTGCTGGGATTCCCTGAATTCTTAATTCTAATTTTTTCTTCTCATTTTTAGAGCAGATGTTTATTCTGTTGAATCATGTGACTTCCACTGACTGAATTTCTGGCCTAGTGCCAGGTGCCCCAGAGGGAGTGAACAGAACAGGGAATCATCCAGTGACCCATCCCCTGTCGCCCATTTCCAGCTTCTGGGAAACAGAGGCCAGGGACACCATCCCTGCCCAGCCTGGCTAATCGCCATTGATGGACCTGTCCTCCATGAACTTATCAGTTCTTTTTGGAACCCGGTTATGGTCTTGGCTGGCAAGGAGTTCCACAGGTTGGCTGTGCGTTGTGTGAAGAAATACGTCCTTGTGTTTGTTTTAAACCTGCTGCCTATTAATTTCATTGGGTGACCCCTAGTTCTCGTGTTATGAGAAGGAGTAAATATCATTTATGAACATGTTGAATAGGACTAGTTCTCATATAGATCCCTGGGGGACACCACTATTTACCTCTCTCCATTCTGAGAACTGACCATCTATTCCTACCCTTTGTTTCCTATCCTTTAACCAGTTACCGATCCATGACAGCGCTTTCCCTCTTACCCCTGGCAGCTTACTTTGCTTAAGAGCCTTTGGTGAGGGACCTTGCAAAGGCTTTCTGAAAATCTAAGTACACTATATCCACCGCATCCACTATATCCACCAAATCAATCCTGAACCACTTAAAGGAGGGGAAAGTGATCAGGAACAGTCAGCATGGATTCACCAAGGGCAAGTCATGCCTGACTAACCTAATTGCCTTCTATGATGAGATAACCAGCTCTGTGGATGAGGGGAAAGCAGTCGATGTGCTATTTCTGGACTTTAGCAAAGCTTTTGATACAGTCTCCCATAGTATTCTTGCCAGCAAGTTAAAGAAGTATGGGCTGGATGAATGGACGGTAAGGTGGATAGAAAACTGGCTAGATGGTTGGGCTCAATGGGTAGTGATCAATGGTTCCATGTCTAGTTGGCAGCCGGTATCAAGCGGTGCCCCAAGGGTCGGTCCTGGGGCCGGTTTTGTTCAATATCTTCATTAATGATCTGGAGGATGGTGTGGACTGCACCCTTAGCAAGTTTGCAGATGACACTAAACTGGGAGGAGTGGCTGATACGCTGGAGGGTAGGGACAGGATACAGAGGGACCTAGACAAATTAGAGGATTGGGCCAAAAGAAATATGATGAGGTTCAACAAGGACAAGTGCAGAGTCCTGCCCTTAGGACGGAAGAATCCCAGGCACTGCTACAGACTAGGGACCAAATGGCTGGGCAGCAGTTCTGCAGAAAAGGACCTAGGGGTTACGGTGGACGAAAAGCTGAATATGAGTCAACAGTGTGTCCTTGTTGCCAAGAAGGCTAATAGCATTTTGGGTTGTATAAGTAGGGGCATTTCCAGCAGATCGAGGGACGTGATCATTCCCCTCTACTCAGCACTGATGAGGCCTCATCTGGAGTACTGTGTCCAGTGTTGGGCCCCACACTACAAGAAGGATGTGGATAAATTGGAAAGAGTCCAGCGGAGGGCAACAAAAATGATTAGGGGGCTGGAGCACATGACTTATGAGGAGAGGCTGAGGGAACTGGGATTGTTTAGTCTGCAGAAGAGAAGAATGAGGGGGGATTTGATAGCTGCTTTCAACTACCTGAAAGGGGGTTCCAAAGAGGATGGATCTAGACTGTTCTCAGTGGTAGAAGATGACAGAACAAGGAGCAATGGTCTCAAGTTGCAGTGGGGGAGGTTTAGGTTGGATATTAGGAAAAACTTTTTCACTAGTAAGGTGGTGAAGCACTGGAATGGGTTACCTAGGGAGGTGGTGGAATCTCCTTCCTTAGAGGTTTTTAAGGTCAGGCTTGACAAAGCCCTGGCTGGGATGATTTAGTTGGGGTTGGTCCTGCTTTGAGCAGGGGGTTGGACTAGATACCTCCTGAGGTCCCTTCCAACCCTGAGATTCTATGATTCTATGATCCCACTGGTCCACGTGCTTGTTGACCCCCTCAAAGAACTCGAGTAGATTGGGGAGGCAGGATTTCCTTTTACTAAAACCATGTTGACTCTTCCTCAACAAATTATCTTCCTCTGTGTGTCTGACAACATTGCTCTTTATTATTCAACCAGTTTGCCCGGTACTGAAGTCAGCTCGGGCCATGGGAGAGTCACGTCCATTCCAGGAAAAGCAGGACGTGCCCCCGCCCCTCTCCCCACACCCCGTGGGGATCCCGAAGCTCCCACCCAGCAATCCCAGGAGATCCCAACAGCACAAAGGCAGCAGCTGGTCTGGGCTCTGCAATGGGCACTCGCCCCCAAACTGAGCCCTGATTAACGCACAGATCCTGGGGCTCCCACCTCAACTCTGCCCTGGGCACACGGCCAGAGGCCGTGCAGGGCGGTGACAGATCCGCTCCCTAGGACGACACCTCTAAAGCCTCATCCCCACTTACAGACCCATCCCTGCCCTGGGGGCGGCTGGCCTGGTGCGGACCCAGCTCAGCCTCGGCCGCACCTAGCCAGGGCCAAGCCCCGCTCAGGTCTAGACACGGGTTAAACCCAGGGGTCGGGGCGGGGGGAGATTTACCCCGTCACTAGCCCCCTGGGCTCTGCAGACAGGGATGGGGGGGGAGGAAAGCCCGTTCCACGCCCCCCAGGAAGGACCCAGCCTGGCAGCGCCTGGCGCAGGGGCTCCCCACAGCCCCGGGGCAGGGCGGGCAGCGGGGACCCCCCCCCAGACCCCAAATCCTGTTAGTCACCGATCGGCGCCATTGGGCCGGGAGGGTCCCTGGAGCCGGGACCCGACAAACCAGAACCGACCCTCCCCCGTCCCGCCTGTGAGCCCCCCGCTCCGGTCCGCCCCGCGCAGAGCCCCCCGCGCCGCGCCGGGTGATCGGGATGCGCAGCGCCGGGCACAGCGGGGCCACGAGCCTGGGGGCGCGAACCCGCCACAGGCCGAGAACCAGCCCCCGCCGGGGGATCCGGGACAGACCCCGACCGGACCCCCCGGCTCCGGTCCGACCGCAGAGCCCCGCGCTGCTGACCCTCCCCCCGCACTGACCGGAGCCGCCTCCCGGGCTGGCCGCAGCCCCCAGCAGCACCAGCAGCAGGACCAGCAGCTCCATCACCGCCCGGTCCGTGTCCCGCTGCCCCGCAGGAATCGGGCCCTTTCCCCCGTCCCGGGCTCCCGCCGGCCCCGCCAATAGCCGCGCGCAGACCCGGCTGCGTCACCGGTCGCTGGGCAGAACCCGGCCGGGCAGGTTGGACCCGGCGAAGCGAAACTCAGCAGGGATGAGCGCAGCGGGGAACCCCGGGCAAAGCCCCGCCCCCACCCCTAGGCCCCGCCCCCTGGGCTGCGAATCCCGGGGAGCGCCCCGCCCCTACCCCGGAGGCCCCCCCCCCAGGGCAGTCCAACCCAGGTAGTGCTCCCCCCCCCCCATGAGGCTCCGCCCCCAGGGCCGTGAGTCCCAGGCAGCGCCACGCCCCCACCCTCAGGCCCCACCCACCCTCTGCCCCGCCCTGCCTGCAGGGCGCTCTTGGGTCACAACTTCAAACTTTTCTCCACAACCACAAGGGCAGAAACGTCCCTTTGACTAACACCAGCCGAGAGTCTCCCCCGCTCACGTGACTCCAGGAGCTGGGGCTTTACAGAAACACCAGTGATAGCGAGACCCACACTAGAGTCAGGAGAGGGGGCAGCCCTGGCCGGGGGACACTGGCACCCACCTGGGAACAGCCAGGGCCTGGCCTCGGCCTCGCTACCGTCGCTGGGTGGGAGTTTGGCCCAGCCAAGAACTTGGCCCTAGGGCTTCAGGTACCAGGACAGCAATTAACTAACAACAAATTAATTCTCTGTCCATCACCAGCGCCGCCTCTAGAGATTTTTGTTTATGTTTATTCTAAGGCCAGATGGCACCGTTAGCTAATCTCGCCTGCGCTGCAGCACCCAGGCCGGAGAGCTTACATGTACCTGGGTCTGGAGCCCAAGAACGGGTCTGTCAGGCTGGGAACTTCATGCACTGTATTAATGTAATGAATTAACCACCACAGCCCCCCTTTGTGGTGAGTGACAACACAACAATCCACAGCGTGCCTAGAGCATCACTGCCCCATTGCATGGGTGGGGAGAGGCACAGGGAGGAAAGGGACTGATCTGCTGTGTGACAACAGCAAAAATGGGAACAAAACCCAGGATTGCTGGCTCCCAGCTCAAACCCACCAGCCCCCACTCCCCTCCCAGAGCCAGGGAGAGAACCCAGGAGTCCGGGCTCCCAGCCCCTGCTCTCAGCACAGGCAGGCAACAATGACCCAACCCCTGCGTCTTTAAAGCACTCGGCTGTTGACATCATTTCTGGGAAGTATTTTGGGTTTGGTGGGGGTGGGAGCAGCTCTGGGCCGTGTGCTGTTTGCCCCGGGCTGCAGCACAGTCACTGTGGGCGTTGGGATCGGATCCTGCCCTGGGCCGGTCTCTCCTGGGCTGGGGAGCCAGGCTAAGGGGAGCCCCCCCTTGTAGGTGTGCGGGACTCACCTCCTGCTGGTGTCCTGGGAATTAGCTTTTTTCAGCTTTGGAGCACCCTCTGCAGGCCGGTGTCCCACTGCCCTGCTCCCCCACCCCCCCATGGCCCTCCCTGGACTCCAGTGCCCCATTATCTGGGGTGCAGCCCCTGGCAGTAACCCCTCACTCTCAGGGTCTCCCCTCCCTGGGGACCCCCCAATCCCACCTCACCCGGTGGCTACTGCCAGGCACCAATGAGCCCCCGCTCCCTGGGGCAGGCTGCAGTATAAGAACCAGTCATCACAGGCAAGGGAGTAGGAGCTGCTGCCTTCCTCTGCCACCCAGTACCTCAGGGGTGGGCCTAGGACCAGGCCCTGCAGCCTGGGGGGGGGGGGTCGCCAGCCTGGAGCTCCCCGGGCCTTTCCCCAGCCCTGCCTCACGCCCAGGTACCTTTGCTACCGACAGCCAGGCCCTGCTCTCCCCCAGCTTGGAGAGAGACTGTCTAGCTCAGGGGTTCTCAAACTGGGGGTCAGGACCCCTCGGGGGGGGTCCACAAGATTATTACATGGGGGGTTGTGAGCTGTCAGCCCCCACCCCAAACCCCACTTTGCCTCCAGCATTTATAATGGTGTTAAATATACAAAAAGGTGTTTTTAATGTATACGGGGGCAGGGTGGGGGGTCGCACACAGAGGCTGGCTGTGTGAAAGGGGTCACCAGTACCAAAGTTTGAGACCCACTGCTCTAGCGCCAAGCTAGCAGCCCTTCTATAAGGGCCTGTGGTGCTCTGTTTGGGGCCAGCTGTGCCGGCTTTCCTAACCAGCACCTGGGCTTTTCCTCCCAGCCCCAGCCCTCCCCCAGGCCGGCCTTAACCCTGTCAGGGCCGGAGCGGGTAACCACCCCACTACACTCCCCATCTGGGACTCACCCCACTTGGGGTGGTCAGTGGGGGGCACTCACAGGGGCCGAGCCCCAACGCAGCTTCCCAGGGCAGCAGAGCGGGGCAGACTGATTCCCCCACCCCGTCCTGCTCTTGCCCCAGGCCACTTGAGTTGCCGTCATCCGCCCGCCCCACTGCCCTTAGAGCCCAACGGCCGGGCTGGGCTGCCCACGCCAGCTGCCACCCTTCGAATCCCCACCCTCTCCCCCCATTCGGGGCAAGCGGACACGCCCCTAGTTGCCTGATGGGTAGGAGTGAGGCAAGACCCGCCTCCTACAGCAGCTAGGCCACACCCCCTGCTCTTCATGGGAGGAGCCCACCCCTTTCCCTCTAGTTTTCCCACGGGGCGGGGGGGGGGTCCCACCTCCATTGCTCCCCATTGGCTGGCTGCCTGGGGGGCGGGGGCATGCGCCAGCATGAGGCTGCAGCGCCCCCTGCCGGGATCTCGGCTGGTTTCTGAGAAATCACCCAGGCTGCAGGGCGAGGCGGTTGGAGCCGGTCACGAGGGCGGAAGGAGCGTGACCCCATGACCCCTAAGGGGTGGTGGTGCAAATAGCCTGTTTATATGGCCTGGCCAGATGGGCCTGTTGGGCTGGGACGGGCCAGAGTGTGGGGGTGGGGGGATACCAAGCCACAGGGGTGTATGGGTCTGTGACAGGGTCGGGACTCACCACCACAGCGCCTCCCACTGGCTGTTCTGGGAATTAGCTCAGTCCATGGGGAGCACCCTCTGCTGGCGGTGTCCCATCCATCATCTGTTCCTCCCTTGGCATCTGTTCCTGCGGTGCTCCCTGCTCGGCGGTGTCCTCCTCCAGGCCACTGCCCTCCGGCAGTGCCCCCTCGTCCATCCTCACCCCCTTCCGGGCCGGGTTAACAACAGTCCTTGCACTGGCCTCAGTGGCCAACCACGACCTCGGGCCGGTTGCAGTTTGCCTCAGCCACCCGACTGCATGGCCAGGTGCAGTACAAAGGGGAAGGGGGGGGGGGACCCAGGGACACCCACTACTCTGGGTCCCACCCCAGGGACCCGCTAGCGGCAGCCTCTCTGCCCTCCTCTCCCCTTGTCCAACAACCCCTCACACCCTCTAGCCCCTTCCTATCAGGGCCTGCAATCTGGCAGGTGTTGGGCTGGAGCCCTACTGTGCTCCCCGAGCCGAGCCGAGCCGAGCCAGCCCTGCCCTGCATTGCATTGCGCTGTCCAAGGTGCTGGTCTCCTGCCCTGGAGACAGACCTTCCCCCATGAAAGTCTGGGACAGACTGACTGCTGGGCAGCCGTTATATAGGGCCTAGCCTAGCCCTGATTGGCTGGCTCCAATCTCAGCCCTGATTGGCTCTCAGTAGGCCCTTCTCTGATTGGATTCCAGGCTGCGCAGCTGCTCTGGCTTGCTCTAGCCACTCTTGCATGGGGGTGGGGCAGCCACCCCACCACAGGGTCTGACTGGGGTTGCCAACCCTCCAGGATTTTCCTGGAGTCTCCAGGAATTAAAGATTAACCTTTCAGTGAAGATGAAAGCTCCAGGAATATGTCCAGCCAAAATTGGCAATCCTAGATCTGATGCAAGGAGGGAAGGGACACCAGGCTTTCCTGTCTAGAAAACTCTGCAGCCATAAAACGTGGTGCCCGGAGTTCTGCAACAATTCCACTTTGCCACTACAGTCTATTCTATTATTTTAAAAATTGATACTGTATAATGGGTTATCCTGTGGAACTCCCTGCCACATGATATAAAAGGCAAGAGCTAAGAAGGATACCAAACAAGTCAGAACATTTCTATCTAATGCTGCAATGTCTGAGCACCTCACAATCCTTTTATCCTCATGCCCCCTTGGCAACAGGCCAGGCTATTATCCTGATGGGGAAACTGAGGCCCAGAGAGGCTAGGGTCACCCAGGAAGTGTGTGGCAGCGCCAGGTCTCCCAGGCTAGCACCCTAACCACTGGAAGGCCACAGGCACACTCAGAACAACTAGCTGTACACTGGGATTCAAAGATGTAACAGACATAAATCCCCTAGCTCAGGGCACAGGCCAGTGACTAACCGAGGGGCTGGAGGTGTGAGGGGCACAGACTGATTCACGGGGGCTGGTTGGCCTTTGGCTTGACCGGCTGGTATCCACCACCCCGGGCCCCCAACGCTCTGGATCCATGCTGCTGAGGGAAATAAATGATCATCGCACAGGTCAACTTTCCCTCGACAGCCGGCAGCTGCCAGGTCTGGGGCCCGTCACTGGGGGACGCGGGGGCAGCTCTAGGGACCAGCCCTTGGGGGGGGCTCTGAGTCTCCTCCGGAGCCCTGACGTCTGGGGAACAAACAGCCGAGCCGCCCACGGTTCCAGGGTCTGTGTTTTATTAGCTCAATAGCCCAGCAAAAGCTTCAGACAAGATATGTACAAATGGAAGAACATGAAATCGTCCAGTTACTTACTGTGCTCAGGCAGGTTCACTAAACCATCCCATGTGCATTAACAGCCCCCGCTAAGGGCTATGTAACACTCTGGGAGGCGGCGGATCTGGGTCGCTAGCAGCACCGCAGGCACAGCGCATCCCCAAGGCCAAGCCAGACGTTTCGGTTCCAGCCCAAGAGCTGACAGAGGGAGGGTCCGATCGCTCCCTGGGGACGTGAACATCGGCAGCAGAGCTGTCAGTGCCATTAAGGTGCCTGCCCGGATTATGGCTGATTCGGTAACAGCCGATCTCTTCCCCCCTCACACAGAGTCACATTCCAATACGCCCGGTTACGCTGAACGCTCAGACGAGGAACGTAGTGAAAACAACAGGACTTCGCAGGGTTAAATGTGCAGGTGCTAACCCCGAAATACCTGTGTGTGTGATCTTTCCAATAGTGAGGCTGTGTGACCTAGGGCTGGTGTCGGGATCTGAGCAGCTATTCTATAGGCGCTGTGCTCATATAGATTCTGTGGGTCTTACACACACACACACCAGAACGCTAAGCCAGAGGCATCCGCGCTCGCTAATGAGAACTAGGAAACACCCAGAGAGGCAGACACTTTTGCTGGGTGTTTCAGCGCAACTCTTCGGGGTCCATTCAGCTGGCTGGGCTGTGATTAGCCGGGGGCCTTGTCAGCCCACGTGTGCTAAGGTTGATGGCTTTGCAGGCCAGCTAGCGGTGACTTGCTTGTAGGTGTCAGATCTTGGACACCCCACGCTGCTGGATATTACCCCTCGGTGGCCAGCGAGGGGTGAATGAGGCACAGGGCACTTTGTCAGGTCTGGTGGCATGGCATGGCCAGAGACCAGCAGCCAGTGCAGGCCAGCTGGCCTAACAAGTGAAGGCAACCTCAGGCTCTCGTGGCCAATCAGAATGGGGCAGTCTCTTTCTGAGCTCACTGGCAGCACCCAATGAGGTCTGATTAGGACCCCTTTATGCAAATAAAAGACCTCCTAATTCCCATAATTTTGGGCTCAGAAAGCCCTCGGATCCAAAAATAGATGCAGTCTGCAGGTCTGTAGGTATCTGAGACAATGGAGGTCTTCGGTCAGCCCCAGACAACATTTGATCCAGCCTGCAAAAGTCCTGGCTTTATTTTAAATGATTTTAAAAAATGCAAAGACAGCAAGAAGTTGGAACTGAAAAGGAAAAACCCAGTTCTGCACTCCCGGAGCCAGGGCCAGAGAGGGACAGGTCCTCGGTCTTCTGCTGATCCTGCTCCTGCTCCACAGAGAGATGCTCACATATTTAAGAATTCTGTTAAGATGATGTTAAAATTAAAAAAAAGAAAACAGTACAGAGTTTAAGCATAGAAGTTTCTGGTTATCAGGGAATAACATACAGATGACCAAGGGGTGCGAAGTTCGGTTTAAGATTGGATGGCGTAAGGAATACATGATCTGCACTATCCCCGATTGGGGGTAAAAGGTTAACGGATCAAAGTGCAGACATTGAGATATGATGGTCTGTTGTTCCTATAATGGCTATGTCCATAATGAGTGGATGCGATGATGAGGATGGATTGACCCTCATTTGGTGAGATTTAACGTTCAGTGAGTTTATGGTTCCAGTTCATATGGTCCAATGGAGAAAGTCTCTTGGTCCCTTTCTCATAGTCAATGCACGATGTTGCTCCGGTTCACGCCTCCTGGTCAGGGCCGGCGCTTCCATTAGGCGACACTAGGCGGTCGCCTAGGGCGCCAAGATTCGGGGGGCGGCATTTTGTGCGCGCCCCACGGGGCACACGGGAGCTTCCGATTCCGCTCCCGTTGCGCCGCCGAAGGATCTTCTGCCGACGTGCCGCGGAAAACAGTGGCAATCGAGCAGCTCAGTGACTGCCGCTGTCGCCTGCCGCATTTCGGCAGAGGGTCTGTCTTCGGTGGCGCGACGGGAGCAGAACCGGAAGCTCCCGCGCACCCCGTGGGAAGCGCACAAAATGCCGCCCCCCCGAATTCTGCCTAGGGCGCCAGAAACCCTGGCCCCACTCCCACTCCTGGTACTATCGGTGGTCAGTGATGTGTTTGATGTAGATGTCCCTGGACCATCAGATGGTGTCTGAGACCATGAGGCACCGCATGAGCCGTGCTTAGTGTTGACCAATCCCACAGGTCCGCAGCACGTGCTTGTCGCAGGGGTCCCAGGCGCCCAGGTCGCCGACGATCAGGCGTCCATCTGCACCTCGTAGCCCTTCGCTCTCAGGGTGTCAGCCGGGGGGGTGGAGGGGGCCGTACTTTTCCAGCTTACGAGCTCGGGCTTCGATTACACACGTGCTGAGATTCTGAGACTCAGCGGCTCAGCTTTGTGCAGAATTGGGGGGAGGGGGCGTTGTTGACACACAACATTCAGGGCAAAGCTCAGACCTGAGCTCAACCAGAGCACAGAGTCTTTTCCTGCTGAAAATCACCATTTTGGGATTTGCTTTTTCCAAGCAGGCCCATTTACCTCTCAGATGCGGGTGGGGTAGCCCATAATTCCCCGCAGTGGGGCTCCCCCGCCCCGTCTGTGCCTGCTCGTCAGACTCTGTACAGATTCCTGCTGCTGGACAAGAGGAACTGCCCCGTCCCTGCACTGGTGGCACGGCCCCCGCAGAGACGGGAGTGTTAGGGGGCTTATTCCTTCACTCGCTTACTTCCCCGGTCCTTCTCGCATGAACAGAGAGCGACAATACGCGAAGTCCGAAGGTGCAAACAATTTGCTGTTTATTGGGGTGAACTGCCAGCAAGCACTGATTTCATTTTCCTTAGCGTCCCCCTTCCCAGCTCTGACGCCACAGAGCCTCGCCTGTGTCAATGTTCCCACTCCCCCCGCGTAGTGAAACATGAGTCCAATTCTCCCACCCCCATTCCCCATTCCTGTTCCCCCTCTTACTTCCTGATTCTCTATATAGTCTGCAGTCAAAGCTGAGTTCTGCTTAGCTAGACCTTAACCAATCGTTCTACTGAAATTTAACTAACCAATCCTAACACACTGTAACATGGGTATTTAACCAATTATATCCCACCACCTTAATGGGTTTACACCCAACAAAATTAGTTATACAGCGACAGAAACAATCACAGAACGAGACAGAGACCATGCAAATAAACAATAGGGAAATGGGGACTACAGTGACAGAACAACACTGAAATGAGGACTTCAGAGCCCAGCTATTGATAAGTGAGTTCTGGCCAGACAGGATGCTCTCAAACAAAGTTTCCTTTTACTTTTCCTAGGCTCTTCCCTTTCTCTGGAGGTGACAGGAATATCAGGGCAGGGTTGTATTCCTAACAGCCAATGGCGCCTTATTTCATGGTGACTAGTTTGGGATGTGAGGATGTGACCAGACACTTCCCAGCTTATGGCTGCCTCTGCTGCTGAGCCCAAAGGTCTGAGCCTAAGAACAGGACGTTACACTGTCACACTGAGAGAAGGCCCTATACAGGCTGACAGTGATTCTAATTCTTTCTTTTATACCTCTACAACTAGCTACGTGATAAGAATACACCTGAATTCTTAAAGTACAGGCCTTTGCAGACAGGCCTGAATATCTATATCCTAACAAGAACAGGAGCACTTGTGGCACCTTAGGGACTAACACATTTATTTGAGCATAAGCTTTCGTGAGCTACAGCCCACTTCATTGGACGCAATGGACCATTGCATCTGAAGAAGTGGGCTGGAGCCCACGAAAGCTTATGCGCAAATAAATTTGTTCGTCTCTAAGGTGCCACAAGTCTTCCTGTTCTTTGTGCGGATACAGACAAACACAGCTGCTATTCCGAAACCTGTATCCTAACAGCGCAAAGAGTCCTATAGTACCTTATAGACTAATAGACGTATTGGAGCATGAGCTTTCGTGGGTGAATACAATGAATACTTCGTCAGATGCACGAAGTGGGTATTCACCCACGAAAGCTCATGCTCCAAAACGTCTGTTAGTCTATAAGGTGCCACAGGACTCTGCTGCTTTTACAGATCCAGACTAACATGGCTCCCCTCTGATACTGTATCCTAACAGGGAGACTGGAGCGAGTCGGCCCTTTGGGGATAAGTTGAGGCAAAGTCCCGGCTGCAGAAGCAGAGACGCAAACGCTGCAATACAAAAGCCTAAGGCCCAACACCGAGAGACGAAACTGCTCTAATGACCAGGGCAGGAATCGTCAGAGGACAGAGATCGCCCAGCCTGCGGGGTCAGCAGCTGGGCAGGGTCACTGCCCCTAGCACTGGGGTTCCACGCTCCGGGGGTCTGTTCCAGATGATGAGCTGGAGGCAGAATCTTCCCTGCTCTTTGCTGTGGAGAGAGAGGAAAATCGTTCAGAAGAAGCGTTAGCTGTGGGGGTTTCAGCTAGGGAAGGGGGAGGGGAATTCAGCTCTGGGCTTCCTCCACACTGCACCCCCCCATGCACCCCACGCTAACTCCTCTCTGTGGAGTGACCTGCCACGGGCTGGGAATGGACACGTGTTCAAATCCCAAACGCAGCGCGTGACCCCGGTCAGACCCGCCCCTGACAGACACCGCTGGGCTCCAGCTTTTCCCTCACACTCGGAAGCTCCTGGTCGGCCGCTCTGGCCTGCAATGGGCCGTTGGAGCGATGCCTGTGACTCACGCAGCCCAGCCCCGCCAGTGCCCACATCCCTTCTCCCCTCATGGGGACACCCCCACACCCATAATGCACTGGGGCGCTGGGCCCTGCACCTGGATTTACTCACTGGCTGCTGGAGCGTAGCCGGGTTTCATGGGGCCTGAAACACAAGCAGAGAATGAGGGTCAGTGCAGGGGAGCAGAGAAACCCCTCCCCCCGCGGAGACTCCCAACCCCCTGACCCCTCTGACACAGGGCTCCCCGTGACCTCGACTGCACCTCGCCCAGGCCAGCCCCACCCCAGTGCCCCCCACAGCAGGCACACGGCACCCAGCCAATGACAGAGCCCACTCTGCCCCCAGCAGGGCCGGGTTACGGTGATCAGCCCTGCCCCATGGCCCTGCCCCACCTCTCCTTGGGGGGCAGTGGGAGGAGCCATTCCCCCGTGGGCTGGCTGGGCCGCCCCACTCCCCAGACCTCCCCACATCCCGGCTCCACGGGGACCGGCTCTCACCTGCTGATTTTCTCCTCCACAGGATGACGCCGGCCCCTACGGCTCCAGCCAGAACCAGCACGGCCAGGACGATGGCGGCCAGGACCCCGGGGGACAGGGGGCCCTTCTTCCCAGGGGCTGTGGGATGGAGAAGGGCCCAGGTCACCGAGGGGAGCAGCCGCTGGGGCATCCTCCTGGGGCAGCCACAGGCCTTTGCCTTGAACATCTCCCCGAGGGCGTCTGCAGAGACCTGGCCCCAGGGGAGGGGAAAGGCTGAGCCGGGAGGGGGACGGGGATGGGGCCAGAGGGTGGGTGCTCTGCCGGGCACTGCCAGACATGCAGCAGATGTAGCAACCAGGCCCTTCCCTCATAATATCATCAGTCTGTGGAACTCACTGCCACAGGATATCACCACAGCCAGGAACTTAATGAGATAATCTGAAGCATTGGTCATTTTGTGGGTCACACGAATACTCAGAGCTAGATGAGTTCACACTGACAGTGGGCAGGGATATTGACCTTCCTACAGCCCAGCCTCACCCCATCTCTGTAATTCCCAACTCCTGGGTCCTGCCATTCACCCCCCACACTTACCCCAGACGAGCACGGGCTCCCCCTGGCTGCTGTGCTCCACCCGGCAGGCGTAGCGGTGCCCATCCTCCTGCTGTGGGGAGATCTCCAGGGATGACTGCGTGTAGTAGGTGCCGTCGGCGTTGGGCAGGATCCCGCTGGAGTCCGTCTCCGCCAGGATGTCTTCTCCATCCCGCACCCAGGAGACGTGGATGGGACGCGGGTAAAAGCCCCTGGCGTGGCAGGAAAGGGTGACGGAGCCGTCGGGAGTGTCTCTGCGGGAAACTGAGACCTCAGGGGACACTGGGGGGGGGAGACACAGCGCATGAGGCACATGCCAGGGGCCAAGACCATGTAACAGACAACAGGTAAGGCCCTGCAGTGTCTCATAGACTTTAAGCTCAGAAGGGACCATTGTGATCATCTAATCTGATCTCCCCTGCACATCGCAGGCCACAGCCCCTCACCCACCCACTCCTGTAGCAGACCCCGAACCTCTGGCTGGGTTACTGATGCCCTCAAACCATTGGTTAAAGAGGTCAAGTGACAGAAAATTTCTCCATTCACTCTAGTTTAAACCTGCAAGTGAGCCATGCTCCATGCTGAAGAGGAACAAAACCCCCCCAGGGTCTCTGCCAATGCAACCCAAGGGGAAATTCCTTCTCCTCCCCAAATCTGGTGATTGGTTAGATGGTAGCCCCTGAGCATGTGGGTGAGACTCACCAGTCGGACACCTGGGCGAGAATTCTCTGCAGTAACTCAGAGGCCTCCCCAGCTCGTGCCCCATCACCGGCCGATGGGGACTGTTGCTATTAGCAGTCGCCGATGGGCCACGTGCCCCCGTAGGCAGTCACATCATCCCACCCCCTTCATAACTCACCAAGCTCAGTCCTGGAGCCAGTTCGGTGTTTTCCCCCACTGCTCCCCTTGGGAGGCTGCTCCAGAGCTTCACCCCTCTGATGGTTAGAAACCTTCGCCTGGTTTCAAGCCTGAACTTGTTGATGATCAGTTTCTATCCATTTGTTCTTGTGTCCACATTGGCGCTTAACTTAAATACCTCCCTCAGCCTTTGTTAAATCAGCTCTCCCCTCAGCCTGCGTTTGGTCCGGCTAAACAAGCCAAGCCCTTTGAGTCTCCTCTCGTAAGGCAGGTTTTCCATTCCTCGGATCACACAAGCAGCCAGGGCCAGCTCTACAGTTTTCGCCGCCCCAAGCAGCGCGCTGAATTGTCGCCCGGGGGTGGGGGGGGGCAGTCCGTGAGCCCTTAGGGCGGCAGGCGCATTTCTGCGGCGGCGGCAATTTGGCGGCAGCTTCTATGTTTAGCTGAAGCCGCCCCGGACAGCTAAACACAGAAGCTGCCGCCGAATTGCCGCTGCCGCGGAAACGCTCCTGCTGCCCTAACGGCACACAGACTGCCCCCCGCCCGCGGCGGCAATTCCCAGCGCTGCTTGGGGGCAAAACAAGGGGGGCTGCCGCCCCTTGCAGAATGCCGCCCCAAGCACCAGCTTGGAATGCTGGTGCCTGGAGCCAGCCCTGCTAGCAGCCCTTCTCTGTTCCAGTTGGAATTCGAGT
Source organism: Mauremys reevesii (assembly GCF_016161935.1). Taxonomy (NCBI): domain Eukaryota; kingdom Metazoa; phylum Chordata; order Testudines; family Geoemydidae; genus Mauremys; species Mauremys reevesii. The sequence continues at coordinate 369,696 of NW_024100804.1, read as the reverse complement.
AGTCAGGTGTCTGAGAGACCTGGTCTGCACTTGTTTGCACTGATTTGTAAATGGAGGAAGTTAATTTGGTGTAAAGCCCCTCTGCAGACTCACTCAAATGGCTCACATTGGTATAACTGAACTGGGTAGTTACCAGCACAGGCCTGGGCTCGGCTCTCCTTGGCGGCGTGCGATCCCGCGCTATAACACGGCTACGTCCCGGCAGGTTGTCACTGGGCCACCCAAACACACGTGTGCGATTTAGGGGCTAAGGGCCAGATTTCCAAACGCCCCTCGGTGCCTCACCCCTGTGATTTCATGGGGAGCCAGGCACCTCCGTTCAGAAATCCCAGCTGGCCCCGGTCTGCATCGTCAGGCACATAAATCCCTTTGTCACATGGTCCCTGTCCCCAGCCATGTCTCTGCCCTCGGCTGCTGGGGTGCCAGCGCTGGGTGCAAGAACCTCAAAACAAGTTTTTTCTTTGTATAATGACAGCGTGCATCCCCCTCCCCCCACCCACCTCCTTCACACTCACAAAGAGCTGGGCCTTTTCCAGACCAAACTTGGCAAAATTAATCAACTCACAGTTCAGAGCTGGGACGTTTCAGCCTGAAAAGGGAAGTCTGAGGCAGCTGGAAGCCAATGGGAAAGGCCCTGCAGAACGGAGACGCCCAGGCAGCCAGAACTGGCTAATAACCCGTTTGTGCTAATAGCAGCCTGTAGCTCTCGTCTAGCGCTTGTCATCGGTTAATCTCAAAGCGCTTTACAAAGGAGGTCATTGTCCTAATTATGCAGATGGGGAAATTGAGGCACAGAGAGGGGGCATGACTGGACCCATGTCACCCAGCAGGCCAGTGGCAGAGCCGGGATTAAAACCCAGGTGTCCTGAGTCCCAGCCCAGTGCACTATCCATGAGGCCACACCACCCCTTCTGGACATGCCCATGTCCCACTGGTGTCACTGCACCTCGTCGCCCATGCCCCATGACAGCTCCCTGCTGCTCACTCACCCTGCTGCTCCAGCACCGCCCTCCCCCGCTGCACCAGGCTCCGCAGGGTCCCAAGGCACTCGGACTGCAGGTAGTGCTGGACGTACTGAGTCCAAGTCTTTCCGGTCTCCCAGCTCTGCTTCTGGAGGAAGGCCGGCTGCACGGCCGCGACCCACGTCCCCGTCTGGGCATCAAAGCTGATGAAGTCCCTCCCATCATAGGCGTACTGGAACCTCGGGTCCACGGGGGCCTGGCCACTCAGGGCACAGGTCACGTGGAGCTGCTCAGTATGAACCCCTGTGTGGAGGAGAGAGAGAGCTCAGACCCTGCACTGAGAGCTGGGAAATGGGTCTGTAGGTGGGTGGGGTCAGAGGACACTCGGCCGGACGGTGACACCGGCACTTTACCGTCTCTGACCGTGCGCCTGGCCTCATGCTGAGCTTGCAAACAATCCCAGAGGACGCTGAGGGGCAGGAGGGGTCAGAGCAGACCCACGGGAAGGACTGAGGGGTTGGGATCCTGCCGGACAGTTACTGGGCTCCTGGAGTCTCTCCAGTGGTGAACATGAGAGGTGCCATACGGGGTGAGACCAAGGTCTGATAGTGACCAACATGAGAGATTCAGGGGGAGTGCACAGAACAGGGCAATTTGAAGTGACCACCCCTGTCTTCCCCTCCCGGGTTCTGGCAGGTGGAGGTTTAGGGACACCCAGAGCATGGGGTTGTGTGCTGGACCATCCTGGCTAATAGGAACTGATGGACCTGTCCTCCAGGAACTTATCTAGTTCTTTTTTTAACCCAGTTATACTTTTGGTCTTCACAACATCCCCTGCCGAGTTCCACAGGGTGACTGTGCGTAGCGTGAAAAAGTATTTACAAACAAGAGGAACAGACCTGCTGCCTATTCATTTCATCAGGTGACCCCTGGTTTTTTATTGTGGGAAAGTGTAAAGAACTCTTCTATTCACTTTCTCCACCCCAGTCATCATTTTATAGACCAAGGTGGCCAACCTGAGCCTGAGAAGGAGCCAGAATTTACCAATGGACATTTCCAAAGAGCCGCAGTAACACATCAGTAGCCCCCCATCCGCTCCCCCACCCTGCTCCCAGCGCCTCCCACCCACCGGCAGCCTCGCGGATCAGCGCCTCCCCGCACCTCCCCATCAGCTGTATCATGGTGTGCAGAAGGCTCTAGTGGGGGGGCAGGGGGTAGGGGGAGGAGCGAGAGCACGGCAGGCTCGGGTGGAGTGGGGGCAGGGCCGGTGGCAGAGCCAGGGGTTGAGCAGTGAGCACCCCCGACACACTGGAAAGTTGGCACCTGTAGCTCCAGCCCCAGAGTCGGTGCCTATACAAGGAGCCGCATATTAACTTCTGAAGAGCCGCATGTGGCTCCGGAGCCACAGGTTGGCCACCCCTGTTATAGACTCTGTCATATCCCCCCTTAGTTGTCTCTTTTCTCAGCTCAACAGCCCTCATTTTTTTTGTCTCTCCTTATATGGCAGCCGTTCCATACCCGTGATCATCTTTGTTACCCTTTTCTCTGAGCCTTTTCCAGTTCCACTCTGACCTTTTGTGATGGGGCGACCAGACCTGCACGCAGTATGGTGTTCTCTCTCGTATTTTCTGTCCCTTTCCTAATGGTTCCTGACGTTCTCTTAGCCTTCGGAAGGGCTGTTTCTGCACAATTGTTATTTTTCATGAGAAAAATTCAGTTTGGCCAGAAAACATTGATTTTCTGTTGTGGAAATTGAAAGGGAAGATTCTGGGGCTGCCCGGCTCCCTGCCTGGGATTCTCCTGAGAGGGAATTTCTGAAAAGTTTCCTTCCCATGGAAACCTCCCATTTCCGACTTCCCTTCCGATCGGGACTGAAACCACTTCTGGGAATAACACATTTTCTGTGGGAAGAAAACTCCATTTTCCAGCCAGCTCTGGTTTGGGCAGCACCTGGCACAGCGAGGCCCCGATCCCCAGTGGGAGTGATTCTGAACGGGCAGCTCTCGCGTGTCCATTAATAACAAGAACCTTCAGACACTCACCACTCGTCTGGTTGTGCAGCTGCATCCAACTCCTGGTCTCAACTTTAGTTTCCTCCTCATACCCCCAGAAATCCCGGGTCTTTTCCTGGAGATACTCAGCACCCACAGCCTGCTCTGCCCACGTCTGGGTGGGTCTGACCTCTCGCCTGTCACTGCTGTAGTACGCGATCTGAACATCATCCAGCTGGGCGATCATGATGAAGTGATGGGTCCCATCTTCCTGGATGATGGCTGTGACTAGCACGCCCAGGCTATGGCGCCCTAAAGCAACAGGAGCGAGGTTGAGTTAACCATAGACTTCTTCCTTTGCCCAGGGGACACCAGGGTCACCCAGTGGGGCCCAGCAGTGACAAAGTGGGAATGTTCTCAATGTTTGCTCTGAATACGGTGTGGGTGCCTCAGTGTCCCCTGTGCAGTTCGTAAGTCTCTAGGGGGTGGGATCAGGGGGTGGGATTGTTATTGTAGGGTTGCTGGGGAGCGCTGGGCTGTGAACAGGCTGGGTTGTTATTGTAGGGTTGCTGGGCAGCGCTGGGGCTGTGGACAGGCTGGGTTGTTATTGTAGGGTTGGGATTGTTGTGGAGCCCTGGAGGGCAGGTGTGATGGTGCCTGCACAGGGACTGACCGACACTCTGTCTCCTGGCCACTGCTGGCCTGGGCCCCTCCCCGGCAAGGGGCCAACGGAAGGGGTTGGGGACAAAGAGATCAGGTGCCTCCTGGCCCGGGAAAGGGACAAAGGCCGGAGGCGGGGCTGGAGGGTGAGTCAGTTTGGAGCTGGCTGGGGAGATGGGGGGAGGCCCAGCCCCGGGGTCTGGGCTTCCCACCCCCCAAGATGGACCCGGCTGAGGGGTAATAAATGTAATAATTGGAGATATACCAATCTCCTAGAACTGGAAGGGACCTTGAAAGGTCAGTGAGTCCAGCCCCCTGTCTTTACTAACAGGATCAATTTTTGCCCCAGATCCCTAAGTGGCCCCCTCTAGGATTGAACTCATAACCCTGGGTTTAGCAGACCAATGCTCAAACCACTGAGCTATCCCTCCCTCCTGTTGTCTGTACCTGAAAGCTCTGCTGGGGACTCTGTCCTGTCGGCTAATAAACCTTCTATGTTCCTGGCTGGCTGAGTGTCCCGGTGAATCGCAGGAAGTGAGGGGGTGCAGGGCCTTGACTCCCCCACACTCCATGACACCTCCCTGCCCCAGCCATGTCCCCCTTCCCTCAGCCCCATCCTGGGCGAGGGACAAGCTGGGATCTGTCAGTAACTCAGACTGCACGAAGCAGAGGGGGACTCAGGAAGGACGATCTCTCAGCCTGCACCTCTGAAAGCCGGCGGCTTGTTTGGTGGAAGGGGCAGACATTGTTGGGAGGGTAGCTCCCCCCAAACAACTGGCCCCCCGGGCAAGTGCCCTCAGGCTGGGAGGGGTGGATGTGCAAAGTGCTTACAGCGGAATCTGGGGTGTCTGTGGCGTGTGTGCATTTCTGGAGTGTTTGGTGAGCATGTGGGGGGGGTGTGTGTGGTCTGTGTGTGTATACACATGTGTGCTGGAGGTGTATGCATGTGGGGTGTGTAAGGCACTTTGTTTTCAGTTCTAACTGACTTTTTACTGAAAAATTCCCGGGTTTGACAGAAGCCGTTAATTGGTGTTTACTCATTTTTCACCCCAATTTTGGCTCACTCAGGCACACAGATATACTGATTGTGGTAAGAAAATCCAACCCGTGACAGCCGGTCGATGTGTTCGTGTGAATAATAAAGTAGTCTCAGTGCCTGTTAAGGTAAGGCAATGGAGAGGAACACACACACACACACACACACACCCCTGCTTTCACTTTCAATACTCAGACTTTCCCCTCTTTGCTGCTTTTTTTCCTGTCCTCCCGTCCCCCAGTATTAACCCAGAGACTGCCCCAGAAAACGGGACAGTTAATATCTAGTGCTGGTTTTCACCCACTTTTTACAACTTCAGTGATTAGCACTGACAAATTCCCAGGAAAATTTAAACAAAATAAAATCTGAAAACAAAGGACCTGGCGCGTGTGGGGTGCATGTGGGTGTGCAGAGGTGATGAGTGGGGGGGACCACACAGGGTCACGTGCCCCCCAGATTTCTGCCAGGGTTTATGTGTCCGGCCCTGAACTCCACTGCATAGCACCAGAACCTTTAAATTGTGCCCCCCACCCCACTATCAACAGTTACATGCCATGGCTGGTGGGGTTCACACACCCCTTCCTCGGAACTAAACAGGCCAGTCCTGCCAGGATGTGAGCTTCTCAGGGCCCGCCCCCCCCCGGCCTTTCTGTGCCACAGGCAGGGACAACAAGCCCCCCACCCTGCAGGGAAAGCAGCCCCCAGAGTTTCCCTGAGGGTGTCTGCCACGCAGCATGGCCTGGGCGGGTGAGATGGCTGATGCACACAGGCTGCAGGAGAGGGCAGGACTCTCCTTTGCTCCTCGAAACATAAGTTGCTTCTTTTGTTTCCATCTTACCTGAGCCCAGTGCCCCTTGTCCCCGCAGCCCAGTTACTGCACAGCGGTGCCGGAGCCGGGATACCGGGGTAACCGGAGCTCACCCCCTTCTCATTGGTGACATGGAGTTTGGCTGCGGTTAGGTGACCCACTGCTGTATTTACCACGACACCACTGCCCGCGAGGGTCGCTGGGCCGGTCCCCCTCTGCTCCCGTAGCGCGGGCCGGCTCCTCTCCCTGTGTCAGTCACCCGGGTTTGACATCACCCCTAGGGGTGGGGGGCGGTTCTTGGGCTGGCGTGTGGGGATTTCTGGCAGAGCCCCCAAAGCAGGATGGGGGGACGCGGCTCAGGCCCATGGAGGAGACAGGGCTGAGGGGCTGGAGGGTCGTAGATTTCAAGGCCAGAAGGGACGTTCACTACCTGGACTAGGGCAGCGCCTAGGAGCCTCCATCGTGGCCAGGACCCGGCTGCGCGGGTGCTGTACAAACGCAGAACAACCCAAGGAGCTCACGGCCCCTCTGCGCTGCTGTACGGCCGCCCCATGGGGTGCCCCCCCCAGCCCCCCCCGCGCCCAGCTGGTAACCAGCCGTGGTAGTGCCGGGGCCAGCAAGCATCTTTGTGACCCCACCCGGGTTTTTGTCACACTTCCACCCCTGCAGCTTTGTGCCCTGGGCGGCGGCTGCCCCCCTCGCCCCGCCCTGGTTACAGCCCTTCAAGCCCTGGGTGTAAACTGCTCCAGTCACCTGCCCCCGTCCATCATTCATGGAATGTGTCACCCCCCCCCCCCCCGTTACGGGTAATCGCCATTAACCCGGCTATCGGTGCTGCTGGCGGGGGCGCTGCCTTCAGAGCTGGGCGGCCGGAGAGCGGCTGGCTGGGGCGCTGGTGTTCGCGGCGGATCCCAGTTTGTTCAGCCCCCCGATCCCCCGAGAACCTCTTACGCCCCCGGAAGGTCGCACCCCCCAGTTTGCACCCCCCCTGTGCCAGAGGGGGCTGCCCGGCCTGTTCCGGTGACACCCCCAGCTGGGGTCCCCCAGCCCCCCCGTACTCACCGCCCGCCGCGGCTGGAGCCAGGAGCGCCCCGCAGAGCGCCAGGAGCAGCCCCCAGGCCATGGGGCCGGGTGGGGGGGGGCAATAGGCGCCTCTATGAGACAAAGCCCCGAATATCCGGACATGGGGGGACCCCCGCCCCGCTGTGCCCCTCGCACTAACTCGCACGATCGGTGTCACCAGCGCTGTCCCGGCACTTTCACTTTCACGTTCTGAAGTGTCGCAGCTGCCCGGGCCCGTCCAATCAGGACGCAGCCCGAGGCTGCTCGTCATCGGTATCCGGGCAGACCGGGCTGTGCAGGTTACCGCACACAAACATCCCGTGGCTGCGGCCCGTGGGGCTCCCCCAGCCTGGCCTGGGCCCGGGGGTGCGAAGGGCTGAGTGGGGCGGGGGCTGCAGGGCCTGGCGGAGCCCGGGGGGCTGGGCCCGCTCTGGGGCAGGGCACCGGGTACCACGGGGCAGGGGCACAAAGGGGCCAGGAGCGACTCCCGGCTGGGAAGGAGAAGGAGGTTTCGGACCCACCGAGGGGCGAGGCTGGAGCTGCCCCCATAGGAGCTGGGGGGGCACGAACCATCCCTCCATTGCCAGAGCGACTGGACCACAGCACTGGCTGGCGGGCGATGGGGGTGGTGGGTCCAGGCTCAGCGGCTCTGGGGCTCGTGTCCCGGTTACAGCTCATGTTCCTAACGCTCATGCTTCAGGGCCTCAGCCAGCCACGGGCAGGGGTCAGGAAGGGATTCCCCCCCCGCAACACAATAATGTGTTGTGGGGGTTGTGTTTTATCTCCTCCCTCTGCAGCGGCAGGGCCGGCCCCGGCTGGAGATGGGACGGGGGGGGGCACGCAGTGAGGGGGCACCCAGCATTATCTCACCCACGCTGTGATTAAAAAAATAAAAAATTTAAAAAAACCAGTGCCCCTCTGGAGCAACACAAGGAGTGAGGTGCACAAAGAACCAATGTTAAAAACTCTGAGCCTTAAGACGCTCTGTGTAATCAAACTGTCACTTTAATACGGGTACATAAAACCTCTGTAGGCACAAAATAACCCGTTACACCTTATGTAAAAATTAATATAGCTAAAATAATGTTATAAAAGTTGCACCTTCCTTCCATAGTTTATTTTCCCAGGACATGTGCAGTGTATATTGGAGAGGGGGTAAAAGAAATGCAAACACAACAGCTACTTAATTAAAATCCTATTAGGGCTCCAGAAGGAGCCACACTAGCTGGGTTTTCTTTTTCAGATCTCGCTGTGTTTTAAAAGCAGGAGTTGAAAGTGAAAAGGGATCAGAACTCGGGTGGAAGTTGATTGTGGCCCTTTTAAGACAGAGTCTCTGAGCTGCTGGTGGCTTTGGATCCAAAAGCGTCTGTGTCAATGCAAATTACCTGATAAAAAACAAAACAAAACTGCCCATAAATGGCAGCACAAAGGAGCCGCAGATAAAGGACAGACCTGGTCAGCAAACAAACTACCTGAAACCAAAAGGCTCAAATTCTGACCCTCCACAAAAAGGTAAAGCTAAAAAAAATCTAGTAAAAGTTTTGTTAAATCCACTATTAGCACAAATAAAAATTGGTATAAATTAAACTCAGCTAAATGTGTCTAAATTGGAACCTAAATGTTCACCCAACTCCCTTCCTATTATAACCGCCTAAATAAAAACACATCAACGCCCCAATGGCCGAGCAAAACAAACTGTAGTAAACACCATATTAAAAAAAATGATTTTAAAACAAAAATGATAAATACTATAAACCTAAAGGTAATTAAAAATAAGTTAAGTTCCTTGTACAGCTGCAAAATAGTCTCATTCACAAGCAGGCAGATACTATTATAAACTGGGTACAAATCAGTCTAAAAACCTAAAAACAACATAAAATATGTGGTGGTAGCTAAACACCACCTGTATAAACCACAAATAAAGTTAAAAAATAAAACTGCCTTGGCCACAGGCTGTACTGAGCTGCAAATTCTGTTTAGCATCACTGGAACATGAAATGGTTTGGGTGATATCTGGGAATGTTCAGGTATTAACGCATCGTTTAAAACAACAAAAAGGTCCTTGTTCAATACCTACAAACATACACGAATGCAATATGTTCCCAGCATGATTAAGCCTAATTTGTTATTAGATAAAATTATTGTTAAAATTGCTCACCCACAGTATAAACACAACTATTAAAATTGAGCCCACTCCCAAAATTGACCATGGGATCTTTTTGGCTACCCTGGGTTATGGGCCAGTGGCTGGAAAAGAGGATAAATTATTGGACACCCGAGGGTGTACGGCGTGGAGCCCTCAGAAATGGGTGTGCTTGTCCTACCCAAAACCATGGAGCAAGAATACCTCATTGGGAACATGTGTGTGGGACACATTAGAAAATGCAACGCATGTTTTGTACAACGGACAATGTATACGTGTTACTTTCTGGGATAATGCAAGTATCAGCACCCCCCAGTGGATGAATGTAGATGCAATGCCAATGTGTTATATATTAGCAATCACATGTACTATTTACCAAAAATTAAGAAAGCACAGAGCATTGTAGCTGCTACTCCGGTTAATTTCTCTGTTACTCTTGGCCTGGATTGGCACAATCTAACTAATCACTTATTGTCAAAACCCAAGGTGACTCCGTTTTTACAACAAACACAAAAAATATAAAAAAGCGTCATTCAAACATGATGTGCAAATGGAGACGTGCTAAAAATTGCTAGGTTTAAAACACAACGGACAGCCTATCACGGGTACGACCTTTTTACAGGCTGGTCCCCGACCTCTAAGAGCAGATTGCCTGTTAGGTTTCACCCATTACTAGTTGTGTTAATAGGGTCCTGTGTTTGCTTGCTAGGAATATGTCGTATGTGGTGTTGGACAAAAGGAATGTTTGTTAAATTACAACCACAAGCTCAAATGGCCTCTCAGTATATTGCTAGGAAACAGTTGTATAAAATATGACCCACTCGAGAACTGTTCTTGAGGGATCAAAAGGGGGACATGTAGTCTTAGGATTTTATGTTTGTATAATTTAAAATAAAAAATCATAATGCAGCATGTATTAAATGTACCGGGGTAGGATTTAACCATATCCTGCCAGCCACCCTTTTTCAATAGCAGACAGGAATGCGCTGAATGGGCCATTGGTAGAAACGCATCAGCCGGAATCTGTGTCTGGGCTGATTGTTTTTCTCTTGCGTTGCAACTTGATGTTCCTGTTCAAAATGCTCTGTGTAAATTAATCCTGTGTTGTGTGTAAATCAAAAATATGTGTATTAAAAAATAAGCGTAAAGGCCATCACCAAACCACACGTTCTAAACAAACCCCAAACAAACGCAAAGGCACCAAAAAATTACAACACGCCGCTATTAAAATGTCAAAAAAAAAGCAAATTCACAACTCTAAAAATAAAACAGGCACCTATCACTGGGGATAAACAGCTATAATCAAAGCCAGCCTGGGGTAACGCCCGAAAAAAACTTAATAACAAAATAAAAAATTTAAAAAAAACCATTTAAGAAAACAAGCACTCGTCAAAGGACAGTTACTTACAGCACCACGGTGCAGAACTCGTTGGAAAATCATTGTATAACCAGGGGGCCTTGCCATGAAACGTTGGGTTCGTCCTGCCAAGACTTCCCCGGAGCATCGTGTCTCGACCGACAGGACCCAGCTCCTCCCTACCCACAATCAGCCCAGCTGGCCACTAGATTGGTCCGGCCTCTGGCCTGGTCACTGTTAAATCGACTGGCGGGACAGTGTGTGTGCGCATGTGTGCTGCCTCCAGCCCGGAGCTGCCAGCTGAGCTGCAGGGCCTCTCACAAATCCACCCCGTCTGGTTGTGAGCTGCCCCCGCACAGCCGAGCCAACGCACCAGCAGCTCTTTGGGGGTTTTGCAGAAACCAGACCAGGCCCTGCCCCAGACACATCCCGGGGGGCCTAGGGAGAGATGTCCAGAGGCCGGGGAGACAGACAGAGCAGGGTCCCACCTAACACAACACTCAGCGCTCGTGTGATTGTTCAGCCACCGCCCCCGGCCTGTCGCCTGCTTGGAGGTTTTCTCGTAGTGCAGCAAATCCCGGGTCTTTTCCTGGCAATACGCCCAGCCCCAGCCTCTGCCATCCAGGCCCCAGCGGGCGGGTTCTCGGAGCTGGCGGGAAAAGGCCACTAACCGTCCACAGCAGGGGGAAGCGCAGGTGTAATGAGGGTGTTATCAGTGGCAGGTGTCATGCCAGAAACTGCTCAAGTGAGGGCAGGGAGAAGGGCAGTGGCTTCAGCAGATGTTACTGAGCATGCTCAGTGCACCCAGAGCAGCACATTCCCACAGGGAGCAGTTTCCCACACTACCCTGGCAGGTCCCGGGAGGTCCCCCAAGCCCCCGGGTCACTCCCTGCCCACCCCTCCCCCGGCCGATTGCACCAGGCTGGTCGCTAGCCGGGGCCACTGCTGGCCAGGCCGGGTGCCCTGGCTGGAACCCGAGCTGCTGGAGTCAGGGTGCAGCCACTGCTGGGGGCCGAAGGGACCAGCCCAGGGAGAGGAGGGATGGGGGGATTCAGGGCTGGGCTCCCCCAGTGCATGACCCCAGCCCCACACTGCTCAGGGGAACCCCAACACCCCCCATGGCACACAGGACGCGTCTCCCTGGGGTGCAGGGCTCTGGCTCAGCATGGGGGGGTCCCCCAGATTCCAGGGAAGGATGGGGGCTCACAGGGGGCTGGGGTGGAAGGAGAGTCATTCAGGCTCAGGGACCCCCCCATGCCAGGCTGCCCCTTGCATCTCCCCCACACCCTGTCACTCACCCCAGGCGCCTCCTGCCCCCTGCAGCCCTGTGCCCCCTGCAGCCCCATGCCCCCCGCACTGTGGCTGAGTCTTGGCGGGGGGGGGGGAGTATTGGAGAACGCAGGGAACCGACGTGAGCTGCCAGCAGAGCAGAGATGCTGCCCCTATCGCCCACTATGTGCCAGCAGGGGATGGAGGCAACTGGGGGGCTCAGGGCAGGGGGTGACTGGAGGGCCACCAGGACCCAGCATGTACCCAGGGCTCTGAACCAGGCCATAGACCCCACCCTGTGCCCGGGCCGAGATTTGCCCACGGCAGATGCAGGGTTAAACACCCAGCAGATCGGCACCCTCACCCGCCCAGCTCCCGCGACCGGGCACCACGGGAGTGGAGATCGCTGCTGGGCCGGAGGGCTGAGAGCAATTTGTAACCGGGGTGAGAGGGGTCAGGATGGGGCCCCCGTGCCTGCGAGGCAGCCAGCTCCGCCAGGGCCAGGGGCCATCGCAGGCAGATCCCAAGGGGTCCAGCCAGCCCAGTATTCCCCCTCCCTCATCAGCCCCATCCCGCCTGCATCAGACCCACAGCCCTATCCAGACCAGCAGACACCCCTGCCCCCAGCCTGGGAGGGGAGTGGGATCTGGTTAGTTAGAATGGGGGGCGGGGGCTGGGAGCCAGGTCCCTGGCTCGGGGAGGGGAGTGGGGGCTGGTGGGTTAGAGTGAGGGGGGGGCTGGGAGCCAGGACTCCTGGGTTCTGTCCCTGGCTCTGGGAGGGGAGTGGGGGCTGGTGGGTTAGTGCAGGGGGGCTGGGAGCCAGGACTCCTGGGTTCTCTCCCGGTCTGGGAGGGGAGTGGGGCTGGTGGTTAGAGCGGGGGGGCTGGGAGCCAGGACTCCTGGGTTCTGTCCCTGGCTCTGGGAGGGGAGTGGGGGCTGGTGGATCAGAGCAGGGGGGGCTGGGAGCCGGGACTCCTGGGTTCTCTCTCCAGCTCTGGGAGGGGAGTGGGGTGCAGAGGGTTAGCTCTGGGGCAGCAGGGATGGAGGGGGCAGGGAGCCCTAGTGGGCAGCTAAGCCCCTTGGTCAGAACTCCTGCAGCCTCCTCCTTCCCCACGGTGGGGGGGGCAGCACTGGGGCAGGGGTAACTATGTATTTCCCACACTGCTTCTGGGTGTTAACTGCAGCTTTACTGTGACTCCCAGAGCCCCGCGGGCTGGGACAGGAGAGCAGAGACCTGCTGTAATGACTGAGGCTGATCAGTGCCGGAGCCCCCCGAGCCCTGGGGTGCCAGCAGCGCCCGCGGCACCGCGACCGGCCCTGGGGGTCCCAGTAACACTCAGACACATGGCTCGTGGGAGGGGTATTTCCTGGGGCCGGCGGCAAAGGGGGGAGGGCAGATACCCCCAGCCCAGAGGCAGCTGCAGCTCCAGGGAACAGATAACGGCTCCGGTTCGGGGCCCTGGGGTGGCCCAGTGGAGACTCCGAGCAGGGGCGGCTCTAGGCACCAGCAAAGCAAGCACCTGCTTGGGGCAGCCCATTTGCAGTGGCGTCAGGGATCCATCACAGCAGCTGAGAACCAACAGGGGGCCCCGGGAGCTGTAGTTCCTTGGTTAGCTCCCTGCCTATAGAGCCAGCCCTGGAGCAGGGAAAGAACTACATTTCCCAGCATTCCCTTGGCCACTACCAACTGGAAAGGAAGGAGGGGGACCTCATGCGGCAGCCTGCTGTGAGTGCTGTGAATGGTGGTAGGGGGAGGCCATATTTTAACATTCAAAAAACAGGACACTCCAGGGGGAGGGAAGCCCCACCCTGCCTCCATCCATTCCCTCCGACTGCCCTCCACAGAAACCCCAACCCATCCAACCCCCCCCCCGCTCCCTGTCCCCTCATCACCCCCTCCTGGGACCCCTGCCCCTAACTGCCCCCCAGGATCCCACCCCCTATCTAAGCCTCCCTTCTCCTTGTCCCCAACTGCCCCCTCCTGAGACCCCAACTTCCCCAGGATCCCACCCCTACCTGTTCCCTGACAAACCCTGGGACTCCCATGCCTATCCAACCACTGCCTGTCCCCTGACTGCCCCCCTGAACCTCTGACCCATCTAACCCCCCTGCTCCCTGCCCCTGACTGACCCCCCGAACCTCCGCCCCATCCAGGCCCCCCTGCTCCCTGTCCCTTGACTGCCTCCCCGGAACCTCCTACCCCTTCTCCAACCCCCCAGCCCGCTTACCGTGCCACTCAGACCAGCGTGTCTAGCGCCGCGCAGCTCCAGCCCCACTGCTGCATACATGCTGTCGTGCTCCCAAGTGGAGCCACCGCCCCCGCCCCCCTCCAGATTTGAACACCTCAAAATTCAGGAGTGCTCAAGCTCAGTTTGGGCAGCTGTTACTTCATTTCTCCCAAATCAAATACACTGATCCACTGTAACTTGCTGTAGAAAACGTAGGATAAAATTGAGCAAGAAATGCTTCCCAGTGATTATTAGGACTGGAATTGCTATTTTCAACAGCCATTGCCTTTTGATTGTTTGTTTGTTTGTTTAAAAGGAAGACAGTGATATTGCATTGGCAAATTCCCCATAGAAAGAGTGGAACAAAAGAATAATAAAGGCACCTCAACTTTTCCTCATTTACAGAGGACAGTCTTATAATATGCATCCAGATATCCTCCAATCACACAAGCTGAAAATTATTCCACTTTACTGCAGCTCTGTAACCATATGGGAACCAATCCTGTCTGTGTTCTGTGCACATCCAAAATTCCTGCTGAATGACCCACCCTGGGAGCGAGTTACCAATGACCCAGGGCTGCGGCGGAAGGAGGGTGCGGAGAGCTCAGGGCTGGGGCAGCAGGAGGTGGGGGGGAGCACTGGTGGGGGGACGCCCAGGGCTGGGGAGGCAGCAGGGTGGGGGGAGGGCCCTGGTGGGGGAAAGGGGAAGCCCAGGGCTGGGGAGGCAGCGGGGTGGGGGGAGGGCACTGGTGGGGGGGAAAGGGGGAAGCCCAGCGCTGGGGTGGCAGGGGATGTGGGGGGGGAAGCCCAGGGCTGGGGCAGCAGGCGGGTACGGGGGGGAGGAAGCCCAGGGCTGGGACGGGGGGCAGCCAAAAAATTTTTTGCTTGGGGCGGCAAAAAACCTAGAGCCGGTCCTGACTCCGGGCCCGTCAGCCGCGTGCCGGGGGCGGCCGCTCCAGTCCAGCCCCTAGCCCAGCCAATCAGTGTCTGTGGGTTTCTGGGCCCAGCTCGGGGAGTCTCTCTCCTGGGGCCCCCGGCTCCAGGTCTCTGCTGCTCCCTGAGTCCCCCGCAGATCTGCCCCGGCCGGGACGCCTGATGCACTCACAGCCTGTTCCCCGCACGGCTCTGGCACCGTCCCTGGGCTTCGCTCCAGCTGCCCCGTGGCTCCCAGCTGCTGTGTCTGGGGACGAGCCGTGCACACGGTGCCACGCATGGGGTCTCTGCTGCGGGCGACTCCTGGCTGGCAGGGGTTGGGGGTGGTGGGTTCATAGAGTCACAGATCCCAAGGCCAAAAGGGATCACTGCGATCAGCGGGTCTGATCCCCTGCAGGGCAGGGGCCGGAGACCTGCCCCCATAGTCCCAGAGCAGATCCTGGAGAAAACCAGCCAACTGTGAGTTAAACACGCCAGGGTGGAGAATCCACCAGGACCCCTGGGAAATAGCTCCCGGGGTTCATTCCCCTCACTGGTAAAACCTGGCGCCTCATCTCCAGCCCGGCTGAGCAGCACCCGGTGTCTCACACCAGCATGGTCTGACGCTGGCCAGCGGGTCCGGGCCGGCAGGGGCTGTGGGTGGTGGGTCACCGGGTGCCCGGCCCATCACACAGGCGGGGTCTGACGCTGGCCAGCGGGGTCTGGGCCGGTAGGGGCTGTGGGTGGTGGGTCACCGGGCGCCCGGCCCATCACACAGGCGGGGTCTGACGCTGGCCAGCGGGTCGGGGCCGGCAGGGGCTGTGGGTGGTGGGTCACCGGGCGCCTGGCCCATCACACAGGCGTGGTCTGACGCTGGCTGGCGGGGTCCTGGCCGGCAGGGGCTGTGGGTGGTGGGTCACCGGGCGCCCAGCCCATCACACAGGCGGGGTCTGACGCTGGCCAGCGGGTCCGGGCCGGCAGGGGCTGTGGGGGGGTGGGTCACCGGGCGCCCAGCCTGTCACACAGGCGGGGTCTGACGCTGGCTGGCAGGGTCCAGGCCGGGATCCTCTCCTGGGGAGGCAGAGGAAGGTTTATTCCGTGTACCCGATTTCACGGTGTGACCCCCCCATCTCCTCCCCCCACCCTTAGGGTTTCCCAGGTCCCAGAGCCCCAGACCGACTCTCTGGGGGCCCTGCCCAATGGACGACAGCTCTGGCTGACCCCAAACCCAGCCCCAGGCCTGGCGTCGGGTGGGCACAGAGCGACGCCCCCCCCCGCCCCGCTGGGCACTATGGAGGGGGCTGTCTGGGGTGGGTGACCTGGATCAGCAGCCCGGGGGCAGGGCCCAGCCAGCGAACCCCCCCACCCTGGTACCCACAATGCACTGGGGCGGGCAGTCCTGAGGTGGGAGGATCTGGCCCTGTGTCCCCGGGGTCACTCACCGGCAGTCGGGGCAAAGCTGCTTCTGCCAGAGAGTGTGAGCGCGTCACGACCGGGCACTGGTGGGGGGGGGGGGGCTGAACTGGTTGGGGGGCCCCCATCCCTCCAGCAATCCCTGCCCTACCTGAACCCCCTTCCTAGTGACCCCATCTGCACCCCCCAGCCAGCTAAGGACACCCCCACCCCAGTGATCCTGACCCCACCTACCCCAGCCCAGCTCATCACCCGTCCCTGTCAAGGCAGGAACCCGCCCCACCCCATCCCATTGCCCCGTGCCATGGGGCTACCTACCCCACCCCACCCCATGGCCCCGCGCCCCAGCACCGCCCCACCCTCCCAGAGGAGACGGTCGCCCTCTCCGTCCCCCTCCCCAGCCCCTGCCCCCAGCCCCGCCTGACGGGGATCCCCCCCAGTCGCTTCCTTTACCCGAGCGCTTTCTCCTCCGCACCACGACTCCAGCCAGCACGGCGCCGGCCCCAGCCAGCGCAGCGAGGCCAAGGGCAGCCAGGATCCCGGGGGCCAGGCCCCCCATCTCCCCGGGCGCTGCGGGGATGAGGAGAGAGGGTCACTGGGGCGAATGGGGGATTTACCGGGCATCTGACTCAGGGCCCTCCCCGCTCGGTGTCGCTGCCCATGGGGGCCGAGTTACCCCCCGCCCCGGCCAGGGTCCGGGTCATGCTGGGTCCAGCCGGCTTGGCCTGGGATCCCCACCCGGGGCTGGCAGGGCCCTGAGCTGGCATCGCGAGAGCCAGGATGGGCCGTTAGCCCGGGGCAGCCCCGGCTTGTCCCTAAAGCAGGGAACCTCCCCGCAGAGTCTGATTCCAGCCGCCCCCCCACACACAGCGACCACAGGAGCCGGGGGCTGAACTCACAGGCCCCGTCGGGGCGAGCTGGGCCGTGGGGCTGCCCCAGGGTGTTTGGGGGTCAGCCCAGCATTGGGGTCACTGGGGACAGGCTGGGGAGAGCCCAGCTGGGAACCCGGGACAGTTCCTGAGGGCTGGATTGGACCCAGTCCCGGCTGCTCCTGTCGTGTGTGTTACAGGGACACGGGGAGAGCCCCTCGGCCATGGGACGGGTTCCTTCTCCCGCCGCTGAAGGGCGCCGATGGGAACCGCTCAGACTGTTTCCATCCTACAGCGTCACCTCCGTGAAACGGGGCCGGGCAACGGGTCGGTTTTAACCAACATCCCCTTTGGGAAAAGCTGTGAAATGGTCAGAACGTCCTGTGTCAGCGTGTTCGGCGTGAAATCCCTTCTCAGCGCAAAGCGACTTTTCAGTGAGAAAAGTCAGTTAATTTACAGGAAATAAAGGTCAAACTGAAACCAAACATTTCCCATTTCTCAAATCAGTGTTTTCATTGACCCGAAGAGAAACAGCCTTCGGATTCTCAGTTTGTGGAAGTTTGAGATTCCAGCTTTTCACCCTGCGGCGGGATGGGAGCATGTTTGGAAATCTCAGAGCTTTTCCCAGGCTGGGAGAAGTTTCCCACTCGGCTCTCGTCCGACCCCAGAGAGGAGCAGCCGTGGGGACAGAGGAGAGATTGAGACAGACCCTTTCTATGCCACGTGTGGAATACGAGAGAGATTCCCTCAAAGCACCAGGAACCTTAAACATGCCTCATCAAACAGCGACAGAAAACCGGCCCCTGATCGATGGCGATGGACAGAGCCGGCCCCGCGCTGCAGAGCCCTGCCCCAGCTCAGGAATGGACACAGGGATCGGGCCCCAAACACAGCATGGGCGGAGAAGGGGGGTCGTACGTGCCCCTGACAGACACCGCGGGGCTCCGGCTTCTCCTCACGCCTGGCAGCTCCCGGCCGGTGGGTCCAGGCAGCGAAGTGTCCGTGGGGTGAAGGGGCCGAGCCCGGACTGGTAACGGTATCGAAGCCAATGGGAGCTGGGCCCGTAAATCCTACAGCACCGAGCCCCGGAGCCCCAGCTGTGCCGGCCGTGGGCAGCGGGACCCAGCCAGCACCCGGCAGAGCCTCCTGCAGCTTCCCTCCTGCCTGGCTAACCACGTAACGCCAAGCTCCAGTGTCGACCAGGCCGGAGGCAAAATCCTCCCCCGGGGGTAACGTGGGACAGGTACCCACCAAGCCCTGCCAGTGGGGGCTGAGCTCGGAGAGCTTGGGGTGAAAGGCTCCTGTTCATTGGGAACGAGCCGTCCCAGCCCCCACAGCCCGAGGCGCCGAGCCGGAGAGCGCTGGACCCTGCTTGCTGCAGGCTGGTCGCGGGGGCACAGACCGGTGTGGTCTGGGGCAGGCCCCTTTCGGGTGGGGGGGACGTGTCTTATTCCCTCAGCTGGGAGCAAACCCGGCTGGTGTCCGAGACCCCGAGAGGCCCAGCTGTCAGACGCCTACAATGGGGCTATGGGGGTGGGCACAGTGTGGGGGCCGTGGGGTCACCTGGCTCCTGCTGCTACGTCCGTGGGCATCAATCCGGTCCCCGCCCCGGGCAGGGGATGAAGCCGGACGTGCTCAGCAATGGCTCATGCTGGAGACCCGCTCAGGGACGGTGCCAGCGGGGGTCCCATCCCTCCCCCTGCCCTGAGAGCCCATTACCCGGAGTCGCCAGCGCCTCCTGCAGGCTGCGGGGCTGCACGCGGCAGGAGTAGCTGTGCCCGGCCCCGCCCTGCTGCGGGATCCCCACGGATCTCTGGAGCTGGGACGTGTCGCCGATGGGGGGCGCCGGGGTCTCCTTCCCGTCCCGCACCCAGAAGACGCGGACGGGCCGCGGGTCAAAGCCCCTGGCGCGGCAGGAGAGGGTGGCGGAGCCGTCGGGGGCGTCTCTGCGGGAAACCGAGACCTCGGGCAGGGCTGTGGGGGAGAGAAAAGGAGACACCCAACGTTTGTTCTGCTCTGAACGTTAAGTTCTCCCTGTTGGGTCTGGATCGAGGGGGAAGCGCAGCCTCCAACCCCCCGTTTCAGTGGTTACAGGACAGGGACGTATTTACACTGATGTCCCGGCTGCCTCCTCGTTGAGCCGACCAGCCTGCAAAGGGGGGAACGGACGCAGCTCCGCTCCCAGAGCCCGAGCGAGATTCAGCCCTGCAGCCCCGGGCTGCCCCACTCCCCCGGGGCCCTCGCGGCCTCGCTGCCCCCAGAACCGGCGCTCGGGCCGTGACCGCCCCACGGTTGTAGCACCATGAGCTGCGCTGTCAGCCCTGCGGAGGGGAAGCAGAGAAAGGGAACCTCACAGCTGCTCACACCGCCCCGGGCGCTGCCCGGACAGGAGCGTTACTGCGAGTTACACGTGGTACAAGCATCGACTCCATCAGCGCGTCGGTCAGGGATCTTCACCGTGTTACTGCCCCAGGGGACCAATCGCCCGAGGAGAAGAGGCACCTTCAGCCTGGCCTGGCTCTGAGACGCCCCGCGGGAGCGAGGGGCTTCCCGGCCGGCTTAGCCCTCGGCTATCCCCCAAGGGGGGCAGCGGTGGGAGCCCCGTCTCAGGACATCCACGCTAGGGGCTCCCGGGGCTGCTTTTCGAAGGGCACAACTCACACGGTGCACGGCGCTGCCTGGTGCAGACCAGGACACAGACAGCGCTGCCGAGCGCCCGCTCCTGGGGGGCACTGCCCCACAGGGGACATCCCTGCCCTCTGGGTTCCACCATTCGCCCCCCTTACCCGTGGTGGGTGCTGGCTCCCTCAGGCTGCTGTGCGCCACCCGGCAGGTGTAGCTGTGGCCCCACCGCGGGGGGATCTCCAGGGACTGCCAGATCTGGTAGGTGCCGTCAGCGTGGGGCAGGATCCCGCTGGCGTTCGTGGGCGGCAGGATCTCCGCCCCGTCCCGCACCCAGGAGACGCGGATGGGACGTGGGTAAAAGCCCCTGGCATGGCAGGAGAGGGTGGCGGAGCCGTGGGGGGCGTCTCTGTAGGTCACCGAGATCCCTGGGGGGACTGGAGGGGAGGGGAACACGTCAGCGGGGTGCAGTCAGCCCTGAGCCAGTGCGGGGCGGTTGGCAAAGCCCTGAGGACTAGTGGTCACAGAACGAGAGAGGGGCAATCTGTGGTTCCCTCCGGACCTTGCCACCGGCTGCTCGGACTCACCCTGCCGCCCCAGAGCCTCCCTCCCGCCCCGCAGCAGGCTCCTCAGGGTGTCCACGCACTCCTCCTGCAGGAACTCCCTGGCAAACAGGGTCCAGGTGTGGCCAGCGTCCCAGAAGTGCGTCTCGTTGGAGGCTTCCGGTGCCAGCGGCACCCACGCGGATTGGTTTCTCTCCAGGATGAGGAAATCCTGCCCGTCGAAAGCAAAGTGAAACTGCCCTCGCACGGGGGTGTCCCCGTCCAGCACACAGTTCACGTGCAGCTGCAGGGTGTGGATCCCTGGGGGAGAGACAGGGAGGAAAAACAGTGCAGGATATTGTCTGCCCGTCCCAATTACTGCAGTGCCCGAGCCCCTCTCCAGCCCTAACGCACGTGTCCCATCACCCTTTGCCACAGGGCTGGGCCATTGTCCCTGGGACACAGATGGGGAAACTGAGGCCCAGAGCTCCAGCGTGACTGGGCCCAGCTCACACAGGGCATCGGGCGCACCCCGGCATTCCCGCAGAGAGCCCATCGCTCCTGATCTAACTCCAGAACGGGGCATCCGGCCTGCACGGAGAACCCCCCGTGACCCTGGCTGAGCTGACCCCAGCGGGAGTTACTCCCGGGTAAAATTAGCCCCTTTGAGTTTGTCTCACTGCAGCCGCCAGCCCTTGGCTCTCACTTGGCAGCGACTGGGATTAAAGCGCCGTCTGCGCTCAGAAATCCCCACCCACGCGGGTACTTACTGAGCGGGATAAGTCACCGCACAGACCCCGCCTGGAGCCTGGTTCCCAGCCAGCCTCTGGCCACCGAGACCTGAGTCTGGGGAGCAAGAACTCAGCCACGCTCCTGCAGCTGCCCTGATTGGCTGCTCTTCCCCTGGGGGCGGGGCAGTGGGGAAGGGCAGCCAATCAGGGCGGGAAATCTCACGCAGGTTCCCGCGCCCTGGGGCTGCCGGCGGTGAGGTTGCAGGCACTGGAGCTCGGCACGGGGGCAGCACTCACCGCCGGTCTGGTTGTGCTGCACCATCCACCGGTGGGTCACCACTCGGGAGATGGCCTCGTAGAGCCTGAACTCCTGGGTCTTCTTCCTTAAATAGCTCGCGCCAACGGCCTGCGCTGCCCACGCCCGGAGGGGTTTCACCTCGCGGCTGGCGCTGCTGTAGGAGGCGAGCTCCAGCCCGTCCAGCTTGGCCAGCATGAAGAACCCGTGAGTCCCGCCCGGCTCGTTCAGCCCCGTGATCAGGATGTCCAGGCTGTGGGGCTCTGGGCCAGCGGGAAAGACAAGATAAACACCCTCTTATCCCTGTACTCCGGGGAGGAGGGTTTGTCCCCGTGGGTCGGGCTGAGCCCTCACCCCCAGTCACACTCCTATTCTTAACCCCCCTCTGCTAGCCCTAGCGATAGCCCTTGCAGAGAGTCAGTGGAAAAGGGGATGCAGCAGCCACGGGGGTCAGAGCAGGGGGGCAGGGCTGTCCCCAAGCCTCACCCACAATGCCAGAGAAACAAGAGGCTTCTGCTAAAATGTTCAGCGGTGACATACTGAGCAAGGTCAACAAGTACCATCACCATCATTAGGGTTCAGAGTTAACACGCCCATTGAGATGAATGGGGCAGCTCAGCCCTCGCAGGGCTGTTGTCTCAGGCAGGCTGTAGCCAGTGAGAACCCTCCTGTCAGGGTCACAGCTGGGAGGTTTTCATGGCCAGTGGAAGGGCCAGGAGTTGTATTGTAGTTTGAAATGGGAGCGGAGATTGTGCAGAACCTGGGGAGCTGCCAGGGAAGGGCTGTCACTGCCAGTGCCCCATGGGCCCACTCAGTCCAGACCCCCAGGGCAGGGGAACATTGGAGGCAGAGGAGCCGAGCCCCCGGGAGAGAGAAAGCCCCTGGGCTGAGGGGGAGTTGGGTGACCACAGGTGCCCTACAGCACGTGGGGGGTCGAAGACGCCCTCTGCGGAGTGGCACAAACCCACCTCCGGTGGGCCAGAGAACACAGCCGGGGCGGCCAACAGGGGCTGAAGTGGATGAGGGACAGTTTGGCGGTTAGGGGGCCAGGCTGGTGCCAACGCCCTTAACTCTGCCCCCTCTGTGGATGCCGGGTGCTACAGGCTCCAATTGCGGGGGCACCGGGTGATTTTCTCTATGTGCGAAAGATGTTGGGAGTCCGAGGCAGGGGGTCGGGGCAGGAGTTCCTGTCTGAAGGTGGAAGGATTAACCTTTGTCCCGACTCTGTGACACGAGCGGCGTTATCCTGCGGTTCACAGATCGGCCACCTCTTCCCAGGGTGTCGCGAGGCCAGCACACGGCACCTCCCTGGCCCCAGGGCCACCCCCAAACCACACATCGGGGTCCTTCTCCGAGCGTCTCTGGCGCTAGGGCTTGTCACAGTCCCTCCATCCCCAGGTCCATCCTCCCTCTGCCAGCCCTGGGCCCCCATGCCAGGGCCCCGTCCTGCCTGCCCGGCTCCACAGCCTCTCACGGCTGCGCCCCCAGCACAACCCGCACCCCAGGGCTGCCCCGAACGGCCCCTGCAGCCCGTCACCCCCAGCCCCCTTCGCCCGCCAGCCCCGCCCCTGCCGAGCGCCCCAGACCCACCCCCTGCCCTGGGTGCAGCCTGCCCCGGCTCCGCTGGACGCCCCCTTAGCTAGGGGCTGCCGGAGGCTGGGGGATCCCATCCAGTCCTGTCCCCCCGGCTCCCTCCACCCCAGCCACACACCTCCCGGCTTCTCCCTACCCCAGCCAGTCCAGCTCCCCCCAGCTCACACACACCCCAGCCATACACCCCCCAGCTCTCCCCACCCCAGCTAGACTCCCCCCAGGCCCAGCTTCCCCCACCCCAGCCAATCCAGCTCCCACACACCCCACCCCAGCCATGCACCCCCGGCTCGCCAGCCCCGCTGCGGCTCCCGGCTGCTCCCTGCAGAGCCCGGACCCCCCGCCCCCGCCATGGGCCAGCACCCGGGCCGCGCCCTGCGGGGAGGGACCCCAGCGTCCCGGGCCAGCCGCGCTGCTCCCCCCAGCGCAGCATCCCCCGCTCCGAGCCCCGGCCTGACCCGCCCCCGGCCCGGCCCCGCTGGGTGTTTCTCTCCCGGTTTCCAGCGGATCGTCCCGGGTCTGCTCGTTCCCCAGCGCCCTTCGCTCCAGCGTCCTCCCCGCTTCGCCTCACTCCTGCCCCCACCCGCTGCCCCCAGCCCCACTCACCCCCCGCTGCTGCCGCCAGCGCCCCGCAGCAGAGCCCCAGGGCGAGGGGCAGCGCCATGGCTCCGGGTCGGGTCTCCACACGCCGGCAGGGCAGAGCACGAGCCCAGTGGGGCGCCCCCGCCCCGGTCACAGGTGGGGCCGGCCCCGGCCAATGGAGCCGCCGGGCGGGATCTCTGGGCGGAGCCGCGGACCTGGGGGTGGCCGGCGGAACCGCCTGCTGCAGGGCTGCGCGGGGCCGACCCAGCGCCGGCGGGGGGGGATGATTCGCCCCACAACAGCCAACTCGGGGGCGCACGGACTCCCTCCCCCACCTCCCCAGGGGCTCCTGGCATCCCACCCCCCTCAGTTCTCATTCACCTGGGACAGGGTCCCCCCATTCCCCTCCGACGTCCCCCCTTCCCCTCCACCAGGGGTTCTGTGTGCCCCATTCTCCTACCCACGAGGGATTCTGTGTGCCCCATTCCCCCAGATCATGGTCCCCCCATTATTCCCCACCAGGGATTCTGGGTCCCCCATTACCCCACACCAGGGATTCTGTGTGCCCCATTCCCCCTATATGAGGGTCCCCTTTTCCCCCCAACACCAGTAGTTCTGTGTGCCCAATTCCCCTTCCCACACAGGTAGATGGGCCCATGGGTTCAATCCGGGGCAGCGGGGACGGGGCGGGATACCGGGGTAGATGGGCCCGTGGGTTCGATCCGGGGCAGCGGGGACAGGGCGGGATACTGGGATAGATGGGCCCGTGGGTTCGATCCGGGGCAGCGGGGACGGGGCGGGATACCAGGGTAGATGGGCCCATGGGTTCGATCCAGGGCAGTGGGGACGCGGTGGGATACCAGGGTAGATGGGCCCATGGGGTCGATCTGGGGCAGTGGAGACGGGACGGGATACCAGGGTAGATGGGCCCATTGGTTCGATCCAGGGCAGTGGGGATGGGGCGGGATACCGGGGTAGATGGGCCCGTGGGGTCGATCCGGGGCAGTGGGGACGGGGCGGGATACCAGGGTAGATGGGCCCGTGGGTTTGATCCGGGCCAGTGGGGGCGGGGCGGGGCAGGGCGGGATACCGGGATACCAGGGTAGATGGACCCGTGGATTCGATCCGGGGCAGTGGGGACGGGGCGGGATACCGGGGTAAATGGGCCTGTGGGTTCGATCCGGGGCAGTGGAGACGGGGCAGGATACCAGGGTAGATGGGCCCATGGGTTCGATCCCGGGCAGTGGGGACGGGGCGGGATACCAGGGTAGATGGGCCCATGGGTTCGATCCGGGGCAGTGGAGATGGGGCGGGATACCGGGGTAGGTGGGCCCGTGGGTTCGATCCGGGGCAGTGGGGACGGGGCAGGATACCGGGGTAGATGGGCCCGTGGGTTCGATCCGGGGCAGTGGGGACGGGGAGGGATACCGGGGTAGATGGGCCCGTGGGTTCGATCTGGGGCAGTGGAGACGGGACGGGATACCAGGGTAGATGGGCCCATGGGTTCGATCCAGGGCAGTGGGGACGGGGCGGGATACCAGGGTAGATGGGCCCATGGGTTCGATCCGGGGCAGTGGAGACGGGGCGGGATACCGGGGTAGGTGGGCCCGTGGGTTCGATCCGGGGCAGGGGGGGCAGTGGGGGCAGGGCGGGATACCAGGGTAGATGGGCCCATGGGTTCGATCCAGGGCAGTGGGGCCGGGGCGGGATACCAGGGTAGATGGGCCCGTGGGTTCGATCCGGGGCAGCGGGGACGGGGCAGGATACCGGGGTAGATGGGCCCGTGGGTTCGATCCGGGGCAGCAGGGACGGGGCGGGATACCAGGGTAGATGGGCCCGTGGGTTCGATCCGGGGCAGCGGGGACGGGGCGGGTTACCAGGGTAGATGGGCCCATGGGTTGGGGATGGGGCAGGATACCAGGATAGATGGGCCCATGGGTTCGATCCGGGGCAGTGGGGACGGGGCGGGATACCGGGGTAGATGGGCCCATGGGTTCGATCCGGGGCAGCGGGGACGGGGCGGGATACCGGGGTAGATGGGCCCATGGGTTCGATCCGGGGCAGCGGGGATGGGGTGGGTTACCAGGGTAGATGGGCCCATGGGTTGGGGATGGGGCAGGATACCAGGGTAGATGGGCCCGTGGGATACATTCCCATACACTGAAGCTCAGACTCCTAGCAGCAGCAGCAGCAGCAGCAGCCCTGCCCCCCGCCGCCCCCAGCTTCCTGCCTCGCTGAGGGGTCCAACACCTGCTTGTCTCCTGATTGCAATCAGGCCTCCAGCCAATCCGTGGCCTCCATCCCCCTCGGGTGCCAGAGCCCTGGTCTCTGATTGGCTGGACTCCCTGTGTGGGGCAGAGGCTGCTGTTGGAACAGAGGGGCTGAGAAAACCACCAGGGTTCCCCCCACGCCAGCCACACGGGCGCCCACAGGGCCTCTGCCCTGCACCTGGCTGGGGGCTCCGAGCAGGGCCCGGGGGCACGGAGCCGCCTCTGAGCTGCCTGCCCCCAGCACCCCCTGTGCCGCGGGGGCGGGGGGCAGGCAGTAGCTGTGACTCATGGACCCCGGGGACATCGCAGCACCAAACCTGGCGCCAAGCTGCAGGGAGCCTGGGAGCGCGCCAGTCAAAGCTACTAGGCCCAGGGTGTCGCCCGGCTCCTGAGCCCTGCGGCTGGTGGCACCCGCCATCAATGCCCCCTCAGCGCAGGGAGGGCCTGGTGGGTGGCTGGTCGTGCCCGGCCCTGGCAGCAGCGGGCGCCCGCCCGGGAGTGTGTGTGAGCTGTGCACAGAGCGATGGGAAGGGTGAGGCATGAGGGACCGTGCGCAAGGCATGTGTGACACCCCCAGCAAGCCGCTCCTCGCAGGCAGGGCAGGGCCAGAGACAGTGACTCCTAGTCATCTAATGCACCATCCACAGCAGGAGGGTCGGGAGCCTTCAGGTACCTCCAGGGGGCTCCCCGCACTGCCCCACATGGGGGAAGGGTGAGGGTGGTGGCATAGTGTGCGGGATGCTACCCACACCCTCGGCCCGTCGGCGTCTGCCTGTGCCAGGCTCACGGCCCCAGTGGGGGAGGCAGCGGGGGGTGGGTTGAAAGCAGAGGGCGAGTGACAACGCCCCTTGGCGGTGTGGGGGTGGCCGCTGGGGGGAATCAGTCTGGGCGGGGCTGGGAGGACTCTGGTAGTGCTCTGGTGTGCGTGTTGCCGAGTCTCCAGGAATTACAAATTAATCTTTCATTAAAGATTATGTCATGTGGTGGCACCTCCAGGAACACAGCCAACCGCAACGGGCCACCCCACAGGCTGTGTGGGGGCTGGGCTGCCGAGGGCAGAGTGCGTGTCTAACCAGCCTGGTAAGAAACCCATTTGAGTTACCGCCAGGCTCCCTTCCTGTTCGCAGCCTGAACCAAGCCGGTACCCCGAGCTGGGCCGCTCACACCTTCCCCGAGGCTGGACCCCTCCGCCACGTTGGGATCATTCATGGGCCTTCCTCCGGCTCTGGGGCTCTGCTGGTGCCTCCTGGGGGCCGCAGCCACTGGTAAGTGTGTGGTGGGACAGGAGGGGGCGAGGCAGGGCTGAGGCCCGGCACCCAAAGGCAGAGCTGTCCGATCCACCTCCTTATCCCCCCATCTGCTGGGAGCCAGGCAAAGCCAGGGATTGATTGAGGTGTCGCCTTCCTTCCCTTTCCCGTGCTCCGGCCCAGGGGGTGCTCAGCGGTTCTGCAGACCCAGGCCAGGCTGGCCACCAGCCCAGAGACTGGGGCTGGGTAAATAACAAAGCCAGCACCATGGCTCCCCGACAAACCTTGGACCTGGGACCTAAGGGGAGAATTTTACAACCCTGAATGTTTGCAGCATTTGGCTCAGACACGAGCGGGTGGGGGTGGGGTTTGCAGGTGTTCTGACCTGCACCAAGTGACTTTCCCATTGGGATGAAACTTTGAGGTGGCCGTTGAGTTGCAAAGGCTGGGGCTGCCCCCGACTTCCCACTGTGTCCCTCCGCCTCTTGGTGCCTTCTACCCAGAGCGGGGCAAGAATTTGTCATCCAACATTTTTTTTCAGCAAAAAATGCAGCTTTGGCTACACAAACATTTGGTGAATTTGCGTCGATTTGGCCAAATGCTCCCTCCAGAAATGCAACATTTTTTTGATGGGGTGGGGGGTTGTTTCAAAATTACTTTTTGTTTTGAAATGTCCCAAAAAACCTGAAAAACATTTTAAAAAGCTCAGAATCCAAACAAAATGTTCATTTGGGACTGAATAAAACCTTTGTGTCACTTGGAATTAATTTTTTTCCTCGTCTTTGACTCACTGAAAAATGTCAGTTTTGGTTCAACCCTAGACACATTTTTTTTGAAAGTGCCAGAGAACCAGGAACTCCTGTATTCACACAGCTGAACTGATGACCCGGGCAAGCTGTCACCTTCCAGACCACCACTTCCCCGGCTCAGTTTCTGTCTCAGTTTGACAGTTGACTTGGGAGTGTGAGAAAACTCCATCAAGAGCAATCCCGCTGCTCCAGAGAACAGAGTTCATGTCAAGCACACCCAGCTCCAAACACGTGACATGGCTGGTGACCTGTTTTTGAAGAGTTGCCAGAGGTGACTGGCCTGTTGAAGAGGGAACAGGGGCAGCTCCTCTGTGACTCTCAGTAATTAGCTGCCTCCCACTGGAGCTTGGCAGCAGGCACTGGGGTCTCTGAAGAGCCAGGCAGGAGTTGAGAAGAGGGAGGCGCAGAGAGCCACAGCTGGAGTTGATGGACCTGCAGGTGCAGTGCTGGGGTTGGGGGAGCTGGTTTAGAGACGGAGCCAGCGAGAGCTGGGGGGTCGGGACTGGCTGGGACCCACCAGCAGCCCCTAGCTAAGGGGGCGTCCAGCAGAGCCGGGGCAGGCTGCACCCAGGGCAGAGGGTGGGTCTGGGGCGCTCGGTAGGGGCAGGGCTGGCAGGCGAAGGGGGCTGGGGGTGATGGGCTGCAGGGACCCCGCTCGGGGCAGCCCTGGGGTGCAGGATGTGATGGAGCAGTCATGAGGAGGTGCAGAGACTGGCTGGTGAGGGCCCAGGGACTGGGAGCTCGTGGGCAGGGGACCGGCAGGGGGAGGATGGACCTGGGGAGCTGCTGCCTCGAACTCGTGTCCCGTTGGGGTGCGTGACCCGTGTCACTGCGAGGAACATGCTGGGGACCTGGGTCCATTCCTGAGCAGGCAGGAGGGATGGGGTCTGGCCTGGGGCAGGAGGGATGGGGGCTGGCCTGGGGCAGGAGGGATGAGGTCTGGCCTTGGGGCAGGGCAGGAGGGATGGGGGCTGGCCTGGGGGCGGGGCAGGAGGGACGGGGGCTGGCCTGGGGCAGGAGGGATGGGCGGCCTGGCTGGCTCCGGGGACTGAAGGAGGCCCCACCTGTCACGCTGTGGCTGGCTCCTGGAGGGCATGGGGCAGGGGGGGCTGTGACAAGCCCTAGCGCCAGAGATGCTCGGAGAAGGACCCTGACATGTGGTTTGGCGGTGGCCCTGGGGCCAGGGAGGTGCCGTGTGCTGGCCTCGCAACGCCCCGGGAAGAGGTGGCTGAGCTGTGAACCGCAGGATAATGCTGCATTCTCCATGACATCAACACAATAGTTAATCCTGCTTCTTAACCCAGCAAAGAATCCTGTGGCACCTTATAGACTAACAGACGTTTTGCAGCATGAGCTTTCGTGGGTGAATCCCCACTTCGTCGGATGCAAGTCACAGAACACAGAACACAGAACCTTCTGCTCCTGTTCTCCCCGCCCAAGGCCTTGTGCCCCCCCAGGGATCTCTTAGGCCTGGTCTGCACCGGTATCGGCGAGTCGGTTCTGTGTGCCAACGCACCGACAGGAAAGGCAGGATGTGTCCGCACCACAGGGCGTAGCAACTCGCAGCCATGAAGGCTCTGGCATGGGGGAGGCAGCGGGACGCAGTTCTGCTAAACACAGCAGTGTAGACGTGGGAGGTCGCACTCAGGCCTGTAGAGAGCTGTGTCGGGCATGTACCCTAAAGGTCTGGCTTGTCCTTACTCGCCTATGCTGGGCCTCCCCCCTGCACTGCTGGTGTACCCGTGCTAGCAGGGCGGGCAGGGTCTGTACCCCACACGCTGCCCACCTATAGCCGCAGCCTCTGTTTTTTCATTAAAAAAAAGAAAGAAAAAAATAGCCGGTGCCCCTGTAGTTAGTGCCTATAGCACCTGGCATCTGCAGAGAGGGCAGAGTTAAGGGCATTGGCACCCATCGGGGTCTCAGCCTAGCCCCCTAACCACCAAACTGTCCCTCATCCTCGTCAGCCCCTGTTGGCTGCCCCGCTGTGTTCTCTGGCCCACCGAAGGCAGCTTTGTGCCATTCTGAAGAGGGCGAATTCGACCTCCATGTGCCGTAGGGCACCTGTGGTCGCCCAACTCCCCCTCAGCCCAGGGGCTCTCTCTCTCCCGGGGTCTCTGCTCCTCTGCCTCCAATGTTCCCCTGCCCTGGGGGTCTGGACTGAGTGGGCCCATGGGGCACTGGCAGTGACCGCCCTTCCCTGGCAGCTCCCCAGGTTCTGCACAATCTCCGCTCCCATTTCAAACTACAGTAATACTCCTGGCCCTTCCAGTGGCCATGAAAACCTCCCAGCTGTGACCCTGACAGGAGGGTTCTCACTGGCTACAGCCAGCCTAAGACGACAACCCTGCAAGGGCTGAGCTGCCCCATTAATCTCAATGGGTGTGTTAACTCTGGACCCTAATGATGGTGATAGTACACGTTGACCTTGCTCAGTATGTCACTGCTGAACATTTTAGCAGAAGCCTCTGGTTTCTCTGGCATTGTGGGTGAGGCTTGGGGACAGCCCTGCCCCCCTGCTCTGACCCCCATGGCTGCTGCATCCCCTTTTCCACTGACTCTCTGCAAGGGCTATCGCTAGGGGTAGCAGAGGGGGGTTAAGAATAGGGGTGTGATTGGGGATGAGGGCTCAGCCCAACCCACGTGGACAGATCCTCCTCCCCGGAGTACAGGGATAAGAGGGTGTTTATCTTGTCTTTCCCGCTGGCCCAGAGCCCCACAGCCTGGACATCCTGATCACCGGGCTGAACGAGCCGGGCGGGACTCACGGGTTCTTCATGCTGGCCAAGCTGGACGGGCTGGAGCTCGCCTCCTACAGCAGCGCCAGCCGCGAGGTGAAACCCCTCCGGGCGTGGGCAGCGCAGGCCGTTGGCGCGAGCTACTTAAGGAAGAAGACCCAGGAGTTCAGGCTCTACGAGGCCATCTCCCGAGTGGTGACCCACCGGTGGATGGTGCAGCACAACCAGACCGGCGGTGAGTGCTGCCCCCGTGCCGAGCTCCAGTGCCTGCAACCTCACCGCCGGCAGCCTCAGGGCGCGGGAACCTGCGTGAGATTACCAGCCCTGATTGGCTGCCCTTCCCCACTGCCCCGCCCCCAGGGGAAGAGCAGCCAATCAGGGCAGCTGCAGGACCGTGGCCGACTTCTTGCTCCCCAGACTCAGGTCTCGGTGGCCAGAGGCTGGCTGGGAACCAGGCCCCAGGCGGGGTCTGTGCGGTGACTTATCCCGCTCAGTAAGTACCTCTGTGGGCGGCGATTTCTGAGCGCAGACGGCACTTTCATCCCAGACGTCGCTGTGCGAGAGCCAAGGGCTGATGACTGCAGAGAGATACATTCAAAGGGGCTAATTTTAACCGGGAGTAACTCCCGCTGGGATCGGGTCACAGGGGATTCTCCATGGAGGCTGGACGCCCGATTCTGGAGTTAGATCAGGAGTGATGGGCTCTCTGCGGGAATGCCAGGGTGTGCCTGACGCCCCGTGTGAGCTGGGCCCATTCATTCTGGAGCTCTGGGCCTCAGTTTCCCTATCTGTGACCCAGAAACAATGGCCCAGCCATGTTGCATGGGGTAATGGGGATACTTGCGTTGGAGATGGGGAGGGGCAGGATCTGTAGATGTACCAGCAATTAGACAATATCCTGCACCATTTTTTCTCCCTGTCTCTCCCCCAGGGATCCACACCCTGCAGCTGCACGTGAACTGTGTGCTGGACGGGGACACCCCCGTGCGAGGGCAGTTTCACTTTGCTTTCGACGGGCAGGATTTCCTCATCCTGGAGAGAAACCAATCCGAGTGGGTGCCGCTGGTGCCGGGAGCCTCCAACGAGGCGCACTTCTGGGATGCTGGTCACACCTGGACCCTGTTTGCCAGGGAGTTCCTGCAGGAGGAGTGCGTGGACACCCTGAGGAGCCTGCTGCGGGGCGGGAGGGAGGCTCTGGGTCGGCAGGGTGAGTCCGAGCAGCCGGTGGCAAGGTCCGGAGGGAGCCACAGAGCACCCCTCTCTCGTGTCCGGAGGGAGCCTTCGGCTGGTAGCGGGTCTCAGAGCTCCCCTCTCTCATTCTGTGACCACTAGTCCTCAGGGCTTTGCCAACCGCCCCGCACTGGCTCAGGGCTGACTGCACCCCGCTGACGTGTTCCCCTCCCCTCCAGTCCCCCCAGGGATCTCGGTGACCTACAGAGACGCCCCCCACGGCTCCGCCACCCTCTCCTGCCACGCCAGGGGCTTTTACCCGCGTCCCATCCGTGTCTCCTGGGTGCGGGACGGGGCGGAGATCCTGCCGCCCACGAACGCCAGCGGGATCCTGCCCCACGCTGACGGCACCTACCAGATCCGGCAGTCCCTGGAGATCCCCCCGCAGTGGGGCCACAGCTACGCCTGCCGGGTGGCGCACAGCAGCCTGGGGGAGCCGGCACCCACCACGGGTAAGGGGGGCGAATGGTGGAACCCAGAGGGCAGGGATGTCCCCTGTGGGGCAGTGCCCCCCAGGAGCGGGCGCTCGGCAGCGCTCTCTGTGTGTCCCGGTCTGCACCCGGCAGCGCCGTGCACCGTGTGAGTTGTGCCCTTCGAAAAGCAGCCCCGGGAGCTCCTAGCGTGGATGTCCTGAGACGGGGCTCCCACCGCTGCCCCCCTTGGGGGATAGCCGAGGGCTAAGCCGGCCGGGAAGCCCCTCGCTCCCGCGGGGCGTCTCAGAGCCAGGCCAGGCCGAAGGTGCCTCTTCTCCTGGGGCGATCGGTCCCCTGGGGCAGTGACACGGTGAAGATCCCTGACCGACGCGCTGATGGAGTCGCTGCTTGTACCACGTGTAACTCGCAGTAACGCTCCTGTCCGGGCAGCGCCCGGGGCGGTGTGAGCAGCTGTGAGGTTCCCTTTCTCTGCTTCCCCTCCGCAGGGCTGGCAGCGCAGCTCATGGTGCTACAACCATGGGGCGGTCACGGCCCAAGCGCCGGTTCTGGGGGCAGCGGGGCCGCGAGGGCCCCGGGGGAGTGGGGCAGCCCGGGGCTGCAGGGCTGAATCTCGCTCGGGCTCTGGGAGCGGAGCTGCGTCCGTTCCCCCCTTTGCAGGCTGGTCGGCTCAACGAGGAGGCAGCCAGACATCAGTGTAAATACGTCCCTGTCCTGTAACCACTGAAACGGGGGGTTGGAGGCTGCGCTTCCCCCTCGATCCAGACCCAACAGGGAGAACTTAACGGTCAGAGCAGAACAAACGTTGGGTGTCTCCTTTTCTCTCCCCCACAGCCCTGCCCGAGATCTCGGTTTCCCGCAGAGACGCCCCCGACGGCTCCGCCACCCTCTCCTGCCGCGCCAGGGGCTTTGACCCGCGGCCCGTCCACGTCTCCTGGGTGCGGGACGGGAAGGAGACCCCGGCGCCCCCCATCGGCGACACGTCCCAGCTCCAGAGATCCGTGGGGATCCCGCAGCAGCCCGGGGACGGGCACAGCTACTCCTGCCGCGTGCAGCCCCGCAGCCTGCAGGAGGCGCTGGCGACTCCGGGTAATGGGCTCTCGG
The DNA here is from genome assembly GCF_016161935.1 of Mauremys reevesii. Lineage (NCBI taxonomy): Eukaryota > Metazoa > Chordata > Testudines > Geoemydidae > Mauremys > Mauremys reevesii. Next base: position 336,798 of record NW_024100804.1, on the reverse strand, counting down.
GGTAGGGGGAGGGATGGGACCCCCGCTGGCACCGTCCCTGAGCGGGTCTCCAGCGTGAGCCATTGCTGAGCACGTCTGGCTGCATCCCCTGCCCAGGGCGGGGACCGGATTGATGCCCACGGACGTGGCAGCAGGAGCCAGGTGACCCCACGGCCCCCACACTGTGCCCACCCACCTAGCCCCATTGGAGGCGTCTGACAGCCGGGCCTCTCGGGGACTCGGACACCGGCCGGGTTTGCTCCCAGCTGGGGGAATGAGACACGTCCCCCTCGCCCCCCAACAGGGGCCTGCCTCAGACCGCACCAGGGCGGGGGGTAACTCGGCCCCCATGGGCAGCGACACAGAGCGGGGAGGTCCCTGAGTCAGACGCCCGGTAAATCCCCCATTCACCCCAGTGACCCTCTCTCCTCACCCCCGCAGCGCCCGGGGAGGTGGGGGGCCTGGCCCCCGGGATCCTGGCCGTCCTCTGCCTCGCTGCGCTGGCTGGGGCCAGTGCCATGGTGGCTGGTGTCGTGGTGTGGAGGAGAAAGCGCCTGGGTAAAGAGAGCGACCGTGGGGGGGGGCGAGGGGGGATCCCCCTCAGGCTGGGCTGGGGGCAGAGCCTGGGGAGGGGCACAGAGAGGGCGACAGTCTCCTCTGGGAGGGTGGGGCGGTGCCGGGACATGGGACCGTGGGGTGGGTAGCTCCATGGCAAGGGGCTGGGGGTGGGGCAGGTTCCTGCCTTGGCAAGATGGGCGATGAGCTGGGCTGGGGTAGATGGGGTCAGGATCACCGTGGGGTGGGGTGTCCTTGGCTGGCTGAGGGAGGTGGAGATGGGGGTCACTAGGCAGTGGGGGTTCAGGTGGGTCAGGGATTGCTGGGGGTCCTTTGCTGGCTGGGGTGGAGAAGGGGTCACTGAGGAGGGGGGTTCAGGTGGGGCGGGGATTGCTGGAGCGGGTGTGACAGGTTGGATCACAGAAACCCCCCTGGGAGCTGCCACCTGATGTGCCAAGACTACTCCTGCCCCTGCTTTCCTGCCCTGGCAGCTTAGGACCTCAGTGCCCTGCCTGGTTTGAGCCAGACCCGCTAGCCGGCTGCAAACCCAGACCCAGGTCAGGACCACGTCCCCGAACACCCGTAGGCTTAAGCTGAAAGCAGCTTAAGAAGTGTTCTTGTCTTTAGCACTCAGATGTCCAACTCCCAGTGGGGTCCAAACCCCAAATCAATCCGTTTTACCCTCTATAAAGCTTATACAGGGTAAACTCGTAAATTGTTCACCCTCTATAACACTGATAGCGAGATATGCACAGCTGTCCCCGCCCCCCAGGTATTAACACAGACTCTGAGTTAATTAATAAGTAAAAAGTGATTTTACTAAATACAGAAAGTCGGATTGAAGTGGTTCCAAGTAGTAACAGGCAGAACAAAGTGAATTACCAAGCAAAATAAAATAGAACACACAAGTCTATGTCTAATCAAACTGAATACAGATAAAACCTCACCCAGTAAGCTTCCTTTTACAGACTAACCTCCTTCTAGTCTGGGTCCAGCAATCACTCACACCCCTGTCATTACTGGCCTTTGTTCCAGTTTCTTTCAGGCATCCTTGGGGGTGAAGAGGCTCTCTTGAGCCAGCTGAAGACTAAATGGAGGGGTCTCTCAGGGGGTTAAATAGACTTTCTCTTGTGGGTGGCGACCCCCTCCTCTCTCCTATGCAAAGTCCAGCTCCAAGACGGAGATCTGGAGTCACCTGGGCAAGTCACATGTCACTGCAGGACTCACAGTTTCTTACCAGGTAGCAGCCATGGGTCACATGCTGCCTTGAATGTCCTCAGGTAGACCTCTTATGTGGATTGGAGCCTCCCAAGATCCATTGTCCGTTAAAAAAACAGGAGTACTTGTGGCACCTTAAAGACTAACAAATTTATTTTAGCATGAGCTTTCGTGAGCTACAGCTCACTTCTTCGGATGCATAGAATGGAACACACAGACAGGAGATATTTATACATACAGAGAACATGAAAAGGTGGAAGTATGCATAACAACAGGAAAAGTCTAATCAATTGAGATGAGCTATCGTTAGCAGGAGGAAAAAAAACTTTTTGAAGTGATAATTAAGATGGCCCATAGAAGGTGTGAGGAGAACTTAACATAGGGAAATAGATTCAATTGGTGTAATGACCCAACCATTCCCAGTCTCTGTTTAGACCACAGTTAATAGTATCTAGTTTGCATATTAATTCAAGTTCAGCAGTCTCTCTTTGGAGTCTGTTTTTGAAGTTTTTTTGTTGCAAAATTGCCACCTTCAAGTCTGTCACTGAGTGGTTAGAAAGGTTGAAGTGTTCTCCCACTGGTTTTTGAATGTTATGATTCCTGATGTCAGATTTGTGTCCATTTATTCTTTTGCGTAGAGACTGTCCGGTTTGGCCAATGTACATGGCAGAGGGGCATTGCTGGCACATGATGGCATATATCACGTTGGTAGATATATCACAGAGATAAACACCTACAAGATCTCTATCAAGCATTCTTAAACCTACAATACCCACCTGCTGAAGTGAAGAAACAGATTGACAGAGCCAGAAGAGTACCCAGAAGCCACCTACTACAGGACAGGCCTAAAAAAGAAAATAACAGAACACCACTAGCCATCACCTACAGCCCCCAACTAAAACCTCTCCAGCGCATCATCAAAGATTTACAACCTATCCTTAAAGATGATCCCTCACTCTCACAGATCTTGGGAGACAGGCCAGTCCTCGCTTATAGACAGCCTCCCAACCTGAAGCAAATACTCACCAGCAACCGCACACCATACAACATAAACACTAACCCAGGAACCTATCCTTGCAACAAAGCCCGATGCCAGCTCTGTCCACATATCCATTCAAGTGACACCATCACAGGACCTAATCACATCAGACACACCATCAGGGGCTCGTACACCTGCACATCTACCAACGTGATATATGCCATCATGTGCCAGCAATGCCCCTCTGCCATGTACATTGGCCAAACCGACAGTCTCTACGCAAAGAATAAATGGACACAAATCTGACATCAGGAATCATAACATTCAAAAACCAGTGGGAGAACACTTCAACCTTTCTAACCACTCAGTGACAGACTTGAAGGTGGCAATTTTGCAACAAAAAAACTTCAAAACAGACTCCAAAGAGAGACTGCTGAACTTGAATTAATATGCAAACTAGATACTATTAACTGTGGTCTAAACAAAGACTGGGAATGGTTGGGTCATTACACCAATTGAATCTATTTCCCTATGTTAAGTTCTCCTCACACCTTCTATGGGCCATCTTAATTATCACTTCAAAAAGTTTTTTTTCCTCCTGCTAACGATAGCTCATCTCAATTGATTAGACTCTGCCTGTTGGTATGCATACTTCCACCTTTTCATGTTCTCTGTATGTATAAATATCTCCTGTCTGTGTGTTCCATTCTATGCATCCGAAGAAGTGAGCTTTAGCTCACGAAAGCTCATGCTAAAATAAATTTGTTAGTCTTTAAGGTGCCACAAGTACTCCTGTTTTTTTTGCGGATACAGACTAACACGGCTGCTACTCTGAAAATTGTCTGTTAAGTGTTTCTTGATTAGTTACTTAACTTGCACATTCCTTTCTCCGGGAACTGACCAAACGCTCGACTAAGGTTATTTAGAAATCAAGCCAGTATGTGGCCAATATTCATAACTTTGAATACAGCAATGACACAGGCAAACAAATAGGATGAATAGATTCCGCAGATCAGAACCTTCACAGAGATGTGTTACATGGCATATGTAGCATAACGCATATTCTGGTTACGTCAGATATATATTCATAAGCATATTTTCATAAAGCCTTATGGGGGGGCACCATCCTTGGCTGGCTGGGGGGTGGAGATGGGGGTCACTGGGATGGAGGGTGTTCAAGTGGGGCAGGGATTGCTGGAGCGGGGGTGCTTGGCTGGCTGGGGGGTTGGAGATGGGGGTCACTAGGAAGGGGGGGCTCAGGTGGGGCAGGGATTGCTGGAGGGGCAGGGGTACCCCAACCAGTTCAGCCCCCACACCCCAGTGCCCAGTCGTGACACACTCTCTGCTTCCATTTCAGACTCTGGCAGAAGCAGCTACACCCCGACTGCCAGTGAGTGACCCCGGGGACACAGGGCCCGATCCCCACCCCACCACTGGGACTGCCTGTCCCAGTGCATTGTGGGTACACCGGGGAGGGGAGGAGCACAGCACTGACTGAACGTGGGTGCTGATTGCACCCCAGGGTGGAGATCAGGCCCCATCATGGAGTTGGGGGGGGCAGAACTGTATTTCCATTTCCCCTCCCCCCTGGGTCACCCCAAAACTTTCTTCACCTTCCTCCAACACACAAACTCCTCCCGCCCCAGCTCCTGTCCCGGCACATCCGCACCCGGCTGGCACCCATGGGCTGGGGGCCCTGAGACAGGCGCTGCCACAAGGTGGCTTTGGTGGGCTCAGACCAGACCCACCCCCCAAGGCAGGGTCCTCTCCTGCTGGGCCCCGGCTCGCTGGCCCCTGGGGCTCGCTGGCTCTTGTCCGGGCCGGGTTGGAGCTCTCTCCAGGGGACGCTGGTCACCGTGGGGCTGGAGCTGCCGGGTCCGTGCAGCTGGCGTCTCGGAGCAGCACCAACCCCTCCGGGGCCCGTGGGGCACAGCCGGGACCCCTGAGCCGGCCTGTGTCTGCAGCTCCCAAGCTGGAGCTCCCCGGGGCAGTGCCTGCCTGTCCCCTCACTGACTGGGCCCTGCCCAGGGCTGCTGGTCCAGGTCACCCACCCCAGGCAGCCCCCTCCATAGTGCCCAGCGGGGCGATCAGCCCCTCTGTGCCCACCCGACGCCAGGCCTGGGGTTGGGCTCGGAGTCAGCTGCCGTTCATTGGGCAGGGCCCCCAGAGACTTGGTCTGGGGCTCCGGGACCTGGGAAACCCCACGGGTGGGGGGGAAGGGGGGGTCACACCTGGTCAGGGTGACCAGTTTGGCTGGGACAGTCCCTTTTTTAGGCCCTGTCCTGGCCGTCCCCACGTCTCTGACAGAAGTGGGCGTCTGTCCCGTTCGCTCCTGCCGACTGATCATCCGTTGCCAGAGCAAAGGGGACAAATGCCCACTGCTGCCAAAAAAGCGGGGTGGGACCCCTAGGGAGGCACGAAGGCACATCTGTGGGGGTGCGGGAGTGGCACCCAGCCCTGCGCTGGAGGGAAGGTGAGGGAGAGGGGATCGCAGGTGGACGGTGGAGGGGGTTGGAGGACCAGCCCCATGAACAGGCAGGCAGTGGGGAGGCTCGGAGCAGCCCCGTGCACAGGGGAGGGGGGGCAAAGGCGGCTGTGAGTGGGCATTGGGGGGCTGGGGCCGGTCCCGGGCGCCAGGGGTAGGCTGGCCCCATGTGGGTGGGAGGCAGGGAGGGCTTGGGCTGGGCCCGCGTGTGTGGGGGGGGGTGAGGGAGGCCTCGGGTGGCCCCACAGGGAGGGTCGCGGTAGGACTCAGTCCAGCTCTGTGAGGGTGGGAGGCAGGGAGGGCTTGGCTTGGTCCCACGGGAAGGGGGCGGGGGCTGTTTTCCCTTTGGAAAAATATGGTTGCCCTGGGGAACACGGACTAAACCTTCCTCTGCCTCCCCAGGAGAGGATCCCGGCCTGGACCCCGCTGGCCAGTGTCGGACCACGCCTGTGTGATGGGCCGGGCGCCTGGTCACCTCACCACCCACAGCCCCTGCCGGCCCGGACCCCGCCAGCCAGCGTCAGACCCTGCCGGTGTGATGGGCCAGGCACCCGGTGACCCACCACCCACAGCCCCTGCTGGCCCGGACCCCGCCAGCCAGCGTCAGACCCCGCCTGTGTGATGGGCCGGGCGCCCGGTGACCCACCACCCACAGCCCCTGCCGGCCAGGACCCCGCCAGCCAGCGTCAGACCCTGCCGGTGTGATGGGCCAGGCACCCGGTGACCCACCACCCACAGCCCCTGCTGACCCGGACCCCGCCAGCCAGCGTCAGACCACGCCTGTGTGATGGGCCAGGCACCCGGTGACCCACCACCCACAGCCCCTGCCGGCCCGGACCCCGCCAGCCAGCGTCAGACCCTGCCGGTGTGATGGGCCAGGCACCCGGTGACCCACCACCCACAGCCCCTGCAGGCCCGGACCCCGCCAGCCAGCGTCAGACCACGCCTGTGTGATGGGCCGGCCGCCCGGTCACCACACCACCCACAGCCCCTGCCGGCCCGGACCCCGCCAGCCAGCGTCAGACCACGCCTGTGTGATGGGCCGGGCGCCCGGTGACCCACCACCCACAGCCCCTGCCGGCCCAGACCCCGCCAGCCAGCGTCAGACCACGCCTGTGTGATGGGCCAGGCGCCCGGTCACCTCACCACCCGCAGCCCCTGCCGGCCCGGACCTCACTGGCCAGCGTCAGACCCTGCCTGTGTGATGGGCCGGGCGCCCGGTGACCCACCACCCACAGCCCCTGCCGGCCCAGACCCCGCCAGCCAGCGTTAGACCACGCCTGTGTGATGGGCCGGGCGCCCGGTGACCCACCACCCACAGCCCCTGCCGGTCCGGACCCCACCAGCCAGCGTCAGACCACGCCTGTGTGATGGGCCAGGCGCCCGGTCACCTCACCACCCACAGCCCCTGCCGGCCCAGACCCCGCTGGCCAGCGTCAGACCACGCCTGTGTGATGGGCCAGGCGCCCGGTGACCCACCACCCACGGCCCCTGCCGGCCTGGACCCCGCTGGCCAGCGTCAGACCACGCCTGTGTGATGGGCCAGGCACCCGGTGACCACACAGTGACCCCAACACCCACAGCCCCTGCCTGCCAGGAGTCACCCACAGAGACCCCGAGCGTGGCACCGTGTGCATGGCTCCTCCCCAGACACAGCAGCTCCCCAGTCGCCAGAGGCTCCGGCTGCCCAGGCCCTGCGGCTCTCGCACTGGTTCGGGACACAAACTCCCCGTGCAGCTCGCTGGGCCTCTGCGGGTCCCGGAGAGCTCAGGGGGCTGGACCGTCCTGCGAGCGGTGCCGTTCCGGCTCCCAGACAGGCGTGCGGAGCCCTGGGGAATTGGACGTGATCAGGGCTGGATTAACCTTTTGTGGTCCTGGCGCCAAACGTATCTGTGGGCCCCCATGGGGACAAAGGAGCCTGGCGTGGGGAGGTTGGTCCCCAGAGCAAGGGGCCAGCCAGGGGCAGTGGGGTGGGGCCGGCCCCGCTCCACCCAGCCCAGTGCAGGGCACTAGTTACAAACCGGCAGTTGCCAGACGCACACTGGCCCGCCTGGCCCTGTGCTGCCAGCGTGTTCCTTCCCCTCGGGGGTGGGCCTATGCCACGCCACACAGCCCCCAACTCCCTATGCCCAGCATCCCCGCCCCCCAGACCCTCCACCACAAATGCACAGCAGCCTGCAGCCCCCCGTCCAGCATCCCCCCCAGCCCCACCACTACTGCCCAGTGCACTTCCCCACAGCCCACCACCACAACTACACAGCACCCCACTCAGACCCCACTGCCCAGCATCCCAACACACAGCCCTCCCCACCCCCAAGAGACTGCCCACTGCCCAGCATCCCAACACACAGCCCTTCCCAGCCCCAAGAGACCACCCACTGCCCAGCATCCCAACACACAGCCCTCCCCACCCCCCCAAGAGACCGCCCCCTGCCCAGCATCCCAACACACAGCCCTCCCCACCCCAAGAGACCGCCCACTGCCCAGAATCCCAACACACAGCCCTCCCCACCCCCAAGAGACCGCCCACTGCCCAGCATCCCAACACACAGCCCTCCCCAGCCCCCAAGAGACCGCCCACTGCCCAGCATCCCAACACACAGCCCTCCCCACCCCACAAGAGACCACCCACTGCCCAGCATCCCAACACACAGCCCTTCCCCACCCCCAAGAGACCGCCCACTGCCCAGCATCCCAACACACAGCCCTCCCCACCCCCAAGAGACCACCCACTGCCCAGCATCCCAACACACAGCCCTCCCCACCCCCAAGAGACCTCCCACTGCCCAGCATCCCAACACACAGCCCTCCCCCACCCCCCAAGAGACCGCCCACTGCCCAGCATCCCAACACACAGCCGTCCCCAGCCCCCAAGAGACCGCCCACTGCCCAGCATCCCAACACACAGCCCTTCCCACCCCCAAGAGACCACCCACTGCCCAGCATCCCAACACACAGCCCTCCCCACCCCCAAGAGACCGCCCACTGCCCAGCATCCCAACACACAGCCCTCCCCAGCCCCCAAGAGACCGCCCACTGCCCAGCATCCCAACACACAGCCCTCCCCACCCCCAAGAGACCGCCCACTGCCCAGCATCCCAACACACAGCCCTCCCCACCCCCAAGAGACCGCCCACTGCCCAGCATCCCAACACACAGCCCTCCCCCAGTCCCCCAAGAGACCGCCCACTGCCCAGCATCCCAGCACACAGCCCTTCCCCAGCCCCCAAGAGACCGCCCACTGCCCAGCATCCCAACACACAGCCCTTCCCCAGCCCCCAAGAGACCGCCCACGGCCCAGCATCCCAACACACAGCCCTCCCCACCCCCAAGAGACCACCCACTGCCCAGCATCCCAACACACAGCCCTTCCCCAGCCCCCCCAAGAGACCGCCCACTGGCCAGCATCCCAACACACAGCCCTTCCCCAGCCCCCCAAGAGACCGCCCACTGCCCAGCATCCCAACACACAGCCCTCCCCAGCCCCCAAGAGACCGCCCACTGCCCAGCATCCCAACACACAGCCCTCCCCACCCCCAAGAGACCGCCCACTGCCCAGCATCCCAACACACAGCCCTCCCTAGCCCCCAAGAGACCGCCCACTGCCCAGCATCCCAACACACAGCCCTCCCCACCCCCAAGAGACCTCCCACTGCCCAGCATCCCAACACACAGCCCTCCCCCAGCCCCCCAAGAGACCACCCACTGCCCAGCATCCCAACACACAGCCCTTCCCCAGCCCCCAAGAGACCGCCCACTGGCCAGCATCCCAACACACAGCCCTCCCCACCCCCAAGAGACCGCCACTGCCCAGCATCCCAACACACAGCCCTCCCCAGCCCCAAGAGACCGCCCACTGCCCAGCATCCCAACACACAGCCCTCCCCACCCCCCAAGAGACCTCCCACTGCCCAGCATCCCAACACACAGCCCTCCCCAGCCCCCAAGAGACCACCCACTGCCCAGCATCCCAACACACAGCCCTCCCCAGCCCCCAAGAGACCGCCCACTGCCCAGCATCCCAACACACAGCCCTTCCCCAGCCCCCCAAGAGACTGCCCACTGCCCAGCATCCCAACACACAGCCCTCCCCCACCCCACAAGAGACCGCCCACTGCCCAGCATCCCAACACACAGCCCTTCCCCAGCCCCCCCAAGAGACCACCCACTGCCCAGCATCCCAACACACAGCCCTCCCCAACCCCCCAAGAGACCGCCCACTGCCCAGCATCCCAACACACAGCCCTCCCCAGCCCCCAAGAGACCGCCCACTGCCCAGCATCCCAACACACAGCCCTCCCCAGCCCCCAAGAGACCGCCCACTGCCCAGCATCCCAACACACAGCCCTCCCCACCCCCAAGAGACCGCCCACTGCCCAGCATCCCAACACACAGCCCTCCCCACCCCCAAGAGACCTCCCACTGCCCAGCATCCCAACACACAGCCCTCCCCAGCCCCCAAGAGACCGCCCACTGCCCAGCATCCCAACACACAGCCCTCCCCACCCCCAAGAGACCTCCCACTGCCCAGCATCCCAACACACAGCCCTTCCCCAGCCCCCCCAAGAGACCACCCACTGCCCAGCATCCCCACACACAGCCCTTCCCCAGCCCCCCCAAGAGACCGCCCACTGGCCAGCATCCCAACACACAGCCCTCCCCCCCCCCCCAAGAGACAGCCCCCGGCCCAGCATCCCAACACACAGCCCTCCCCAGCCCCCAAGAGACCGCCCACTGCCCAGCATCCCAACACACAGCCCTCCCCACCCCCCAAGAGACCTCCCACTGCCCAGCATCCCAACACACAGCCCTCCCCAGCCCCCAAGAGACCACCCACTGCCCAGCATCCCAACACACAGCCCTCCCCAGCCCCCAAGAGACCGCCCACTGCCCAGCATCCCAACACACAGCCCTCCCCCACCCCCCAAGAGACTGCCCACTGCCCAGCATCCCAACACACAGCCCTCCCCACCCCCAAGAGACCGCCCACTGCCCAGCATCCCAACACACAGCCCTTCCCCAGCCCCCAAGAGACCACCCACTGCCCAGCATCCCAACACACAGCCCTCCCAACCCCCAAGAGACCGCCCACTGCCCAGCATCCCAACACACAGCCCTCCCCAGCCCCCAAGAGACCGCCCACTGCCCAGCATCCCAACACACAGCCCTCCCCACCCCCAAGAGACCGCCCACTGCCCAGCATCCCAACACACAGCCCTTCCCAGCCCCCAAGAGACTGCCCACTGCCCAGCATCCCAACACACAGCCCTTCCCCACCCCCAAGAGACCGCCCACTGCCCAGCATCCCAACACACAGCCCTCCCCCAGCCCCCAAGAGACCGCCCACTGCCCAGCATCCCAACACACAGCCCGCCCCACCCCCAAGAGACCTCCCACTGCCCAGCATCCCAACACACAGCCCTCCCCCAGCCCCCCAAGAGACCACCCACTGCCCAGCATCCCAACACACAGCCCTCCCCCAGCCCCCAAGAGACCGCCCACTGGCCAGCATCCCAACACACAGCCCTCCCCAGCCCCAAGAGACCGCCCACTGCCCAGCATCCCAACACACAGCCCTCCCCAGCCCCCAAGAGACCGCCCACTGCCCAGCATCCCAACACACAGCCCTCCCCACCCCCAAGAGACCGCCCACTGCCCAGCATCCCAACACACAGCCCTCCCCTAGCCCCCAAGAGACCGCCCACTGCCCAGCATCCCAACACACAGCCCGCCCCACCCCCAAGAGACCGCCCACTGCCCAGCATCCCAACACACAGCCCTCCCCAGCCCCAAGAGACCCCCACTGCCCAGCATCCCAACACACAGCCCTCCCCACCCCCAAGAGACCTCCCACTGCCCAGCATCCCAACACACAGCCCTCCCCAGCCCCCAAGAGACCGCCCACTGGCCAGCATCCCAACCCACAGCCCTCCCCCACCCCCCAAGAGACCTCCCACTGCCCAGCATCCCAACACACAGCCCTTCCCCAGCCCCCAAGAGACCACCCACTGCCCAGCATCCCAACACACAGCCCTTCCCAGCCCCAAGAGACCGCCCACTGCCCAGCATCCCAACACACAGCCCTCCCCAGCCCCCAAGAGACCACCCACTGCCCAGCATCCCAACACACAGCCCTCCCCCAGCCCCCAAGAGACCGCCCACTGCCCAGCATCCCAACACACAGCCCTTCCCCAGCCCCCCAAGAGACTGCCCACTGCCCAGCATCCCAACACACAGCCCTCCCCCACCCCCCAAGAGACCGCCCACTGCCCAGCATCCCAACACACAGCCCTTCCCAGCCCCCAAGAGACCACCCACTGCCCAGCATCCCAACACACAGCCCTTCCCCACCCCCAAGAGACCTCCCACTGCCCAGCATCCCAACACACAGCCCTCCCCACCCCCAAGAGACTGCCCACTGCCCAGCATCCCAACACACAGCCCTCCCCACCCCAAGAGACCTCCCACTGCCCAGCATCCCAACACACAGCCCTCCCCACCCCCAAGAGACCGCCCACTGCCCAGCATCCCAACACACAGCCCTTCCCAGCCCCCAAGAGACCGCCCACTGCCCAGCATCCCAACACACAGCCCTCCCCACCCCCAAGAGACCGCCACTGCCCAGCATCCCAACACACAGCCCTCCCCAGCCCCCAAGAGACCTCCCACTGCCCAGCATCCCAACACACAGCCCTCCCCACCCCCAAGAGACCGCCCACTGCCCAGCATCCCAACACACAGCCCTTCCCCAGCCCCCCCAAGAGACCGCCCACTGGCCAGCATCCCAACAAACAGCCCTCCCCAGCCCCCAAGAGACCACCCACTGGCCAGCATCCCAACACACAGCCCTCCCCACCCCCAAGAGACCGCCCACTGCCCAGCATCCCAACACACAGCCCTCCCCACCCCCAAGAGACTGCCCACTGCCCAGCATCCCAACACACAGCCCTCCCCTAGCCCCCCAAGAGACCGCCCACTGCCCAGCATCCCAACACACAGCCCTTCCCAGCCCCCAAGAGACCACCCACTGCCCAGCATCCCAACACACAGCCCTGCCCCACCCCCCCAGAGACCCCCCACAGCCCAGCATCCCAACACACAGCCCTCCCCACCCCCAAGAGACCGCCCACTGCCCAGCATCCCAACACACAGCCCTTCCCAGCCCCAAGAGACCGCCCACTGGCCAGCATCCCAACAAACAGCCCTCCCCAGCCCCCAAGAGACCACCCACTGGCCAGCATCCCAACACACAGCCCTCCCCCACCCCCCAAGAGACCGCCCACTGCCCCGCATCCCAACACACAGCCCTCCCCCAGCCCCCCAAGAGACCGCCCACTGCCCAGCAGCCCCCCACACCTCCAGAGACCCACTCCCTCACACCCTGCCCCCTGGTCACACTCACCGGCTGAGCTGGCAGCGTGGCCGGGGCCCGTCCAGTGCCAGGGCGGGGACTCACTCCAGCCTCTCGGGAGTGGTGCTATTAGCCAGGCCAGGGTATGCCCCTGGCCTGGCCGGACTCCCTCATGACCCACTTGCCTGGAAATAGGGTGACCATATGTCCCCATTTGGCTGGGACAGTTCCCTTTTTAACCTCTGTCCCGGCCATCCTGACTTTTTTTGACAAAAGCGGGCATTTATCCTGGTCGCTCTTCCCAATTAATCGGTTGGGAAGAGCAAACGAACAAATGCCCAGTTTATCAAAAAAGTCTGGTGCGCCTCCCAAGCAGGGCGTGGAGGAACATGTGTTGAGGGGGTGGGGGTGGCGACAGCACGACAAGGTGTGACGAAGTGGGAATGTTCTTAATGTTCCCTCTGAACACTGTGTGGGTGCCTCAGTTTCCCCTATGCATTCCTTAAGTCTCTAGGTGGTGGGATAAAGGCCAGTGTGCATAAATCACTGACACCCTGTCTCCTGGCAACTAATGGCCGAGGCCCTTCCCCACTGCAAGGGGATGCTAAAGGTGTTGGAGACAGAGAGGTCAGGTGACCTCCTGGCCCGGGGAAGGAGCTGAGCAGAGGAGGGGCTGGAGGGGGTTTCAGTCTGGAGCTGGCTGGGGACGAGGAGTGAGGGCAGATGTGGGGGTCTGGCTCACTGCCCCCCAGAATGGACCCGGCCGAGGGGTCCCGTTCGCGGTACCTACAAGCTCTGTGTTAGACCATGTTCCTGTCATCGAATAAACCTCTGTGTCCCCGGCTGGCTGAGAGTCACGTCTGACTGTGAAGTGGGGGGGCAGGACCCTGTGGCCCCCCCAGGACCCCGCTGGGGTGGACTCGCTGGGGGAAGCGCACGGAGGGGCAGGGGAGGCTGAATGCTCCCAGGAGAGACCCAGGAGGTGAAGCCGTGGGAGCTTCTTGCCCTGCAGACAGGCTGCTCCGAGGGAGAGGAGGCTCCCCAGAGTCCTGCCTGGCTCGGTGGGGAGCAGCTCCAGAGCAGCGCCCGGGGACCCCCTGACACAGGGCTTGGGGGGTGAGCCCCAGCCCCAGGTAGACTGGCGCTTGGGGGGTTAGGGGACAGCCCCAGCCCCTGGCAGTGGTGTGGGGAGCTGGGGCGAGGGAGGGGGTCAGCCCCTGTCCTGGCAGCAGCATGCGGAGCTCGGGGAGTGGGGGGTCAGCCCCTGGCAGCGGCGTGGGGAGCTGTGAGGGAGGGGTCAGCTCCAGTGGCAGATTTAGAGTTAGTGGGGTCCTGTGCTCAGCTTCATTTTTGGGGCCCCTCCTTGGGACCCAGCCAAGAGAAAGAACATTCTGTCCCTCAGCTCGGGGGGCCTCACACCCCCTCCCTCCATGGGCTGTGAGGGGATCCCAGCCCCCTTCTATGCTGCTCCAGGGCCACCTCTAGCAAGCAGCAGCGGTGCCCCTGCCCCAGCCCTGGGGCTGCCTCTCCCCTCTTTGGGTCTCCTCAGGCTGCCTGCCACCCTCCGCCCTGCAGCTATGGCATCTCCTCTCTCCCTCCCATGGTTCCAGCTGGGGGGCGGTGCTGGGTCCTTCCTGTGGCCAGGGGCCCTGGGTTACTTGGGAGCATTTACCAGCAGCTCCAGGTGGAAACCACCAACTGCTTGTGCCTGACCCTGCCGGGCGAGGGCTCTTCCCACGCCCTGATTGGACACCCAGGCCACTGGCAACTCAAGTGAAAGCAACCAGGGGTTTGCAGAGTCCCAGTGACTGGAGCTGGAGCGGGGCCAGGGGTCTCTTCTTTCTGCAGGGGGGAGACCCCTGGCCCAGCACAGGAGCCATAGCCCTGGGTGTCACCCTGGGGCTCTGCTGGGGGGTGCTGGGGGCAGTGGCTGATGGTGAGTAGAGACGGGGCGAAGGGGATCAGGCATGGGGGGGAATGGGGGAGAGGCAGACAAGGGAAAACCAGCTGGGAACACTGGGGGGAAACACCCAGCCAGTGAGACCTTTCTGCAGGGCTCCCCCCCCACCCCCCGGCCCCGCTCCACTGCCGAGCTCCCTGTCCGTGTCTGGCTGCAGCTCCCACAGCTGGGACGTGCTGCCAGGGACCCCCAGAGTGGACAGGTCCCACTGGCACCATGGCAGGGCAGCTGGCTGACTTTAAAATGCTGGATTGAAGCCCGCCAGGGCCTGGACGGCAGAGGCTGTGGGCCAGGTGTATTTCCAGGAAAAGATCTGGGATTTCCTGCAGCAGGAGAAAACCTCCAAACTGGAGACAAACTGATGGATGGGTCTGAGCAATCACACAAGTGGTGAATGGTTCTGTGGGTCTCCCTCCCCAAACCCAGGGACCACAACCTGCTCTGGGGGTCGCTCCCTAGGGCCGCACGGGGGGTGTCTGGGGCAGGGGACAGGTCCCGCTGAGGCCGAGGATTCACGTGCTGCTGCGTTGGCTGGGTGGCGAGGGGACAGCCCATCACGGCAGAGACACCGCAGCCGGACCAGCGGTGCTGGTGGATGCAGAAATGAGTGGGTGTGGTTCCCTGCCCAGGGCTCTGCAGGAGCTCAGACCAGCCGACCAGACCCGTCCCTTCTGGCCTTGACCTCTGTGAAGCTGATTAAAGTTAACACCGCGCATCTGGGCTTTGCTGGCTCAGGGCCTGGGTCTGCCAAGGCCTGGCACCTGCTCCAGAGTCTCAGCGCTGCCTGGCTTTAGCACCGTGGCCCGTGTCTCTCTCCAAGCCCCAGCTCCTGGAGTCCCGGGACTATGGAAGCATCAAATGTGAGTTTCTGGGTCTCGTGGGCAGAGGAGACATGACCAAAAACTGTGTCCCCAGAAGGTGAAAACCCCAAACGTGGTAATAACCAGACCCCAGACGGAGCGATCGCTATAATCCCTTCCCGTGGGTTTGCGGGGCCCGGCTGCCTCGTGATCTCTGAGCGCTTGTGGCTGATGATTTAGTTCTGTTCCTCTTTCCCCCCAGAGCCCCGCGTGATGCAGGTTCTCATGGGCTGCGCTCTGGACGGGGACACCCCCGTGGGGGCAAAGTTCCAGTTTGCCTACGATGGGGGGGGCTTCATTTGCTTCCACACAATGCGGCTCCCGTGGGTGGGGCCATGCAGCTGGCCTGGGCCCAGGATCAGCGGTGGGACCCCAGCCTGCACTATGGCCACTTCGCCCAGTGGTCCCCGAAGAACAAGTGTCTGGAGCCCACGCGGAGCCTGGCGCGGGTGGGGACGGGGATGCTGGAGCGGCGGGTGAGTCTGGGCTGTGGGCCGGGGGGGAGCTGCCGGTCCCTGGGAACCAGCCCAGCCTTGCCTCTACCGGAGCGACAGCTCAGGCAGGTCGGAGCCTTCGATCCCCCCGAGCTCTGTGCCGAAGAAGTGATGAGGAATTGAAAGGGATCAAAGCAGCTATTTTGGGGGCGGGGGCTGCATCTGGGGAACCCCTGGGCCAAATGTCCCCAGATTTGCACCACAGACTCTACACCGGACCCCGTTGCTGCGCCCGATTCCTCACCCCTGTCTCCCTGTGTGCTCCCGCGTTAGAGCAATGGGATCGTTACAATTAGCGTCTCCTGAGAGTGCCTCTATCTGGGGCAGCCCAGGACCAAACACCCCCAGACCTGCCCCCTTAACTCTGCCCCGGCTCTGATGCACCGTAGCAGCTCTCAGACCAGTCCACGTCTGGCTGTGACCCCAGCGCTCGCTGCGGTACCAGCTCGGAAACCCCAAGCATTGAGCTGCTGAGAACAAAATACCCCGAAGCCGCAGCAGGCCACGAGCGACAGGCACAACTGACGGTCTCCGAGCTGCTGGGAGAGACTCGAACTCACAGCCTGTGGGTGCTGCTCACGGTCAGCACGACCCCTCGGGGGGGCCCGGCTGCCTGCAAACCCTCTGGCATCAGCACAGCCCCCGGCCTGCGGCACGAGCCCATTTCACACGCTGCGCCTCAGTGTGGCTCGACCCGGGTGGGGGCTCCAAGCGCGCCCCCTGTTTGCAGTACGGCTTCCCCCAAGGGGCAGCGGGGGCTGGGCACTAGCTGGGGGCCGTCCCGAGGGCTGAGCTGGGCTTGGGAGGGTCACAGCCAGAGTTCCCACAAAACAGCAGCCGCACTGGAAATTGTTGGTGTCACATGGTATTTGGGGGCAGGGCTGGCTCCAGACCCCAGCGCTGCGCGCTTGGAGCAGCGTCCCGCGGGAGGGCGGCAGGCAGCTCCGGTGGACCTCCTGCAGACGTGCCTGCGGAGGGTCCGCTGGTGCCGCGGCTTCAGTGGAGCATCCGCAGGCACGCCTTGTTTTGCTTTGCCCCAGGCCCCCTGAATCCTCTGGGCGGCCCTGCTAGATTCTTCTGTGTCCATCTCCGTGGTATCCGGGCACCTCCCAGGAGCATAAGAAGCTTGGTTTTGGTCTGGACAGCCGTACAAGTGTGAAAGCGAGGGGCTGTCCCTGGAGAAGCCAGGCGAGGAGGAGGGGTGTGAATGCAGTGAGGTTAGTGCTCATTCTCATTTCATGTGGCGGGGAGTTCCGCAGTCCGTGTCCAGCCCATGGGAAGGGTCCAGGACTCCCCCTGCTGGGCGACAGCTGCATGGTTCTCCTGGAGCGCGGCTGTCTGATGGCCGGGAGGGAGGCGTCTCTTCGATCCATCGCCTTTAAGGCCAGAAGGGACCTTTAGCTCATCTCTGACTCCTGGCAATCGCAGGCCACCACGTTGCACCAGTTACCCTGCTGCGAGCCCAGTAGCGTGGGGTAGCCCGAAGCCTTTCAGTCCTCAGGAGACTAAATGTGCCAGGCAGAGATCAGAAGGGCCCAAGGCCCCTGCGACAGCCGGGCGCTGGGCAGGTGGGATCCGCCCGGTATCGCTCAGGGCTGTGAATGTCACGACTCTGCTGATGGTGTCGGGAGCCGGGTCCCGGGGGATCTGTCGCTGAGCAGGCAGCTGCTGTTGGTACCGATGCTGCAGCCTGTCTCTGGACACGGGGCTTTGTCCGAAGGCAGAGAGAGGGGCCCTGCTCCAGCCTGTCCCTCGCCCAGCGTGGGTCTGAGCCCTGCGCTCGTCAGGCCAGGCACAGACAGGGGGGTGACAGGATTCTGCCCCCCCCGGAGCTGTGTGTGTCCCAGGGCAGTGTGGGGGACAGGGTTCCCTCCCCACTCTGAACTCTGGGGTACAGTCGTGGGGACCCCCATGAAAAAACCCCTAAGCTTATATTCTACCACCTTAGGTTAAAAACTTCCCCAAGGCACAAATTCCACCTTGTCCTTGGACCACCACCACGTGAGTTAGAGAAAGATTCAGGAAAAGGACCACGTGGAGTTTCTATTTCCCCAAAATATCCCCCCAAGCCCTTCACCCCCTTTCCTGGGAGGCTTGAGAATACTATACCAACCAAACAGGTTAACCAAACGAGCGCAGACCAGACCCTTGGGTTTTTAGGACACTAAGATCAACCCGGGTCTTAAAAGAATAACTTTATTATAAAGAAAAACGTAAAAGAAGCGCCTCTGTACAATCAGGATGGAAGGTAACTTTACAAGGTAATAAGATTCAGAACCCAGAGCATTCCCCCTCTGGACTCAGCTTCACAGTTACAAAAACAGGGTTAAAACTACCTCTTAGCACAGGGAAAATTCACAAGCTAAAGCACAAGATAATCTAATGCATTGCCTTGCTGTTACTTACAGTAGCTGTAATTGTAGCTGTATCATTTCAGTAGGAGCTGGTTACCTGCTTGGTCTCTCTCTCCTCTCCCCCTCCCCCACCCCACCCCAGATTTGAAAGTATCTTCTCCCCTTGTTGGTCCCTTTGGTCAGGTGCCAGCCAGGTTACCTGAGCTGCTTAACCCCTTATGGGTAAAGGAGGGATTTGATGCTACCCTGGCTGTATGTTTATGACAGTGGGGGACAGGGCCCCCGTGCTCTGCTGGTGGAGGTTACCCTGTGGGGCAGACGCCTCTGCTGGCCGGAGCTCGTTGTGGAGGAGGGTCAGAGCTCTGCCCTCTTCCCACCGGCGTCACCTGAGACGGGGAGAGCCTAAACCGTCAGGGACTACAGGCCCCAAGGGAGGGCCTTGGCCCAAGGGGCCCATCTAGCCCAGTCTCTGGGCGCCGCAGCAGCCAGCAGCGGCCGCACGAGCGGCAGAGGAACTGTTACTAAATAATGGTATTATGGGAGCATAGACGAGCTCCAGCCACAGCCCAGACCCCAGTGTGTCAGGTGCTGTACGTTATATATTAGGTGTATTATGGTAGTGCCTGGGAGCCACAGCCCAGGCCCCGAGTGTGCCAGGTGCTGTACATTATATATTAGGTGTATTACAGTAGTGCCCGGGAGCCACAGCCACAGCCCAGGCCCTGAGTGTGCCAGGTGCTGTACGTTATATATTAGGTATATTACAGTGGTGCCCGGCAGCCCCAGCGGCTCAGGCCTCCAGCGTGTCAGGCACTGGATGGACACAGAACAGACAGGCCGTGCCCCAGTAGCCCTGGCCAGGGCAGTTATGGGCTGACCCATCCCCAGGGGGCACCCCCCCATCAGTCAGTCACCCTGGAGCATGGGGATGCCTAGCGTGACGCTCGATGGGCTCTCTGCCCGCGCCCTGCCCCGGCTGGCACCGGGTAAGTCCCAGTGTCAGTGTCAGCGGGTAAGGCACTGCGCTGACACTCAGGAGACCCGGATGCCATTCCCAGCTCGGCCAGCTGGGTCAAGTTGGGCCACTCGCGTCCCCTCCCTGTGCCTCAGTTTCCCCACCTGTTTGACTGGGTGCCGAGCCTGCCCTCTTTTGCGGCGTGCACGGCAATCTCTGGGGGCAGTGCTGGGGATTGTTGTTTCTGGAGGATGCCTGTGTTGGCAGGACGGGGTGCAGTCAGGGTGCAGGAGTCGCACTCCTGTAATCACACCTGCACAGAGGGAAGGTGTCCCTGGACAAAGCCCCTCCTGTGGGGGGGGGGCGGGTCGCCCGGGGTTGTGTCAGATAAAGCTGCTGGGCATTAACGCTCCGTGGCGTCCTGCATTATCGCGGTGAACTCGCTGCAGGGCCCCCTCCGAGGGGAAACGCCAACAGCCCTGGTCACGGCACCAGGCGGGTCACCGGCCCGGAGCAGGATCGAACCAGCAGAGTCACCACCCTGGGCACTAACAGACCCACCTCTGGACTGGCCCAGCAGCCACCAGGAGCCGGGCCAGGGACGGGATGGGCTGCAAACACACGAGCCGTACAAGACCCTGGAGAGGGAAACGGCTCTGGGAGGGGAGTGGGGGCTGGGAGCCAGGACTCCTGGGTTCTCTCCCAGCTCTGGAAGGGCAGTGGGGGGCTGGTGGGTTAGAGCGGGGGATGGGCGCTGGGAGCCAGGACTCCTGGGTTCTCTCCCAGCTCTGGGAGGGGAGTGGGGGCTGGGAGCCAGGACTCCTGGGTTCTCTCCCGGCTCTGGGAGGGGAGTGGGGGCTGGGAGCCAGGACTCCTGGGTTCTCTCCCGGCTCTGGGAGGGGAGTGGGGGCTGGTGGGTTAGAGCGAGGGGGGCTGGGAGCCAGGACTCCTGGGTTCTCTCCCAGCTCTGGGAGGAGTGGGGCTGGGAGCCAGGACTCCTGGGTTCTCTCCCGGCTCTGGGAGGAGTGGGGCTGGTGGGTTAGAGCGAGGGGGCTGGGAGCCAGGACTCCTGGGTTCTCTCCCGGCTCTGGGAGGAGTGGGGCTGGTGGGTTAGAGCAGGGGGGGCTGGGAGCCAGGACTCCTGGGTTCTCTCCCAGCTCTGGGAGGGGAGTGGGGGCTGGTGGGTTAGAGCGAGGGGGGGCCGGGAGCCAGGACTCCTGGGTTCTCTCCCAGCTCTGGAAGGGCAGTGGGGGCTGGTTAGAGTGGGAGGCTGGGAGCCAGGACTCCTGGGTTCTGTCCCAGCTCTGGAAGGGGAGTGGGGGCTGGTGGTTAGAGCGCGGGGAGCTGGGAGCCAGGACTCCTGGGTTCTATCCACTGTTCCCTCTAAGCTGTGCGTGTGTGCGCATGCACACAGATCCTAAACCCCACGCACACAGGAAAACACTGTGCATAGAAGCACAAAAATTTGCACAGAAGAAATTTGCCTGTCAAAAATTAGAGGGAACATTGGTTTCTACCCCAGTTCTGGGAGGGCAGTGGGGGCTAGTGGGTTAGAGCAGGGGAGGGGGCCTGAGAGCCAGGACTCCTGGGTTCGATATCTGGGTGGGGGGAGGAACCAGTGCTACATTCCTATCCCTCTGTCCAAATCCCATGCCCCCCCATTCCCCCCCTGGCTGAGTCCATGGGCACCATCCACAGAGCATTCCCTGCTGCACCAGAGAGGATCTTTAATGGGGGGAGGGGGAGATTACAACAGCCACCCTCTCCGTACACACCGCACGCGGTCAGCACCCGAATCGGGAACCCGCTCCCTAGAGCCCTGCCCCCGCCCCACCCCAGTGGGAATAGTGCCAGGCGGGGGGGTGAGGGTGCCGTGCCTGCCTGGGAGGGGGGGGGGGCTGGCTGCCACACTTGAGGGGCGGCTGGGTGAGTGATGGGGAATCTTATGATGACCCTGGAGGGAGCCCTGGTCTAGGGTGACCCCTGGTGGGGGAAGTGGAATTGTACCGGGGCTGGAATTGTACCATGGGGGTGGAGAATTGGGTGCATCCCCCAGTGCTGAGGGATCTGTGGGGCTGGGGAGAGGCTAGGGGTCTGA
The DNA here is from genome assembly GCF_016161935.1 of Mauremys reevesii. Lineage (NCBI taxonomy): Eukaryota > Metazoa > Chordata > Testudines > Geoemydidae > Mauremys > Mauremys reevesii. The sequence continues at coordinate 315,510 of NW_024100804.1, read as the reverse complement.
TCAGGTCATTATATTCCTGTATTGCCCCGCTGAGCTGTACAGGGCAGAGGGCTCCAAGTCTGTGGGGATGGGGTCTATTACTGGGGTTCCTGTAGCCCTTTATGGGCCCTGCTATACACAGCGGGGTGCATGGGGGACAGTCCTTGTGGGCTCAGGGGCTCTGTCTGGAGGGGTGGCAGGGGCTGGTCCCTATCTCCATCTATAGCCCCAGTATACAAGTGTGGTCTGTATGGGCTCTGGGGCGCTGAGTTGGGGAGAAGTTGAGGATGGGGGTGTGTAGGGGATCTGTATTCAGGTCATTATATCTCTGTATTGGCCTGCTGGTCTATATAGGGTAGCTGGCTCTAATCTGGGGCTTGAGGCCAGCAATCAGGTCATTATCTTGTTATTTTATCCTACTTGCCTCAGGCGCTTGGAGTTGGGAAGGGGAGGGCTCTATAGCCATGTATAGGCCCCAGTATATACAGCCACAGTGGGGGGAGGGGTGCAGGAGGTGCTGGTCCGTACAGGCTCTATGGGGGATCTGGTCTGAGCCGTCCTTGCTGCGGTGCCTGGCTGGTACGGAGACATGTCCCGTCTCGGTCCCACGGATCCCAACTCCGTGGGGAGGGGTGGCTAACCTAGGGGGCGACAGACAGGACGAGCTGGGATCCTCCACTGGGGCGGGGGGACTGGAGCCAGGGGTCTCGGTGCCCACGGGCGTTAGGTGCTGCCTGCAGGGTAAACAGCGAGAGAGGTGTGAATGAACCGGGACAGGCGGCGGGGCAGACGGAGACGGGGGCAGCATAGTTACCTCCAGCGTAGTTGTGCCCTGTGAGGGGAGAATAACCTGGAAGGGGGAAGGAAACAGAGTTAGTCTGAGGTGATCCTGCCCCCTCCCGCACATGCTCCTCCCCTGCCAGCGGGACGGACACACACACACACACACACACACACACACACCCCAGCAGGGGGCAGCAGGACACACACACACACTCAGCAGCAGGGGGCAGCGGGACACACACACACACACACACACACACCAGCAGGGGGCAGTGGGACACACACACACACCCCAGCAGGGGGCAGCGGGACGGACACACACACACACACACACACACACCCAGCAGGGGGCAGTGGGACACACACACACACACCAGCAGGGGGCAGCGGGATACACACACACACACACTCACCAGCAGGGGGCAGCGGGACGGACACACACACACACTCACCAGCAGGGGGCAGTGGGACACACACACACACACCCCAGCAGGGGGCAGTGGGACACACACACACACCCAGCAGGGGGCAGTGGGACACACACACACCCACACACACACACACAGAGCAGGCGGCAGCAGGACACCCACCCACACACCCACACACACACCCAGCAGGGGGCAGCAGGACACACACACACACACACACACAGCAAGGGGCAGCGGGACACACACACACACACACACACACACACACACCCAGCAGGGGGCGGCAGGGACACACACACACACACACACCCCAGCAGGGGGCAGTGGGACACACACACACACCCCAGCAGGGGGCAGCAGGACACACACACACATACACACACACACCCAGCAGGGGGCAGTGGGACACACACACACACCAGCAGGGGGCAGCGGGACACACACACACACACACACACACACACACACACACCCAGCAGGGGGCAGTGGGACACACACACACACACACACTCCAGCAGGGGGCAGCGGGACGGACACACACACACACACCCAGCAGGGGGCAGTGGGACACACACACACACCCCAGCAGGGGGCAGCGGGACACACACACACACACACACACAGAGCAGGCGGCAGCAGGACACACCCACACACACCCACACACACCCACAGCAGGGGCAGCGGGACACACACACACACACACACACACACACACACACAATCAATCCCCAGCCCCCGGGAAGTGCCCCTCACTCACGTTGTCCCCATCTCTTGCAGGGACCCCAGGGACCCCCCCCCCCCGTTGGGAATTGGGTTGGGGGCTCAGGACCCCAGGCGAGGGGGACACATGGCCCCAGCCCCCCACTCCTTACCCGGGGCGGGCGCCCTCCACCAGAACACCAGGCCGGTGCCCAGGAAGATGAGGCCCAGGATCAGCACCACGACAGCCACGCTGACCTTCACCGTCAGCCCCGGGGACAGGCCGGGCCCTGGGCGGGACAGCGGGGGAGGGGTTAATGGGGGGTAGACTGGGGAGCCCCCCACAGCACCCCTGCACCCCCAGCCGGAGTCCTTCCCAGATCCCCCAACCCCCAGATCCCCTTCACCCTCTGTCTCTTTCCCCGCTCCCTGCCCCATTCTGCTGCCCTGCACCCCACTCCTACTGCCCCCAGCACCCCATTCCCCTGCCCTGCACCCCTCTCCATGCCCTGCCCCCAGCACCCCATTCCCTGCCCTGCACCCCACTCCTACTGCCCCCAGCACCCCATGCCCCTGCCCTGCACCCCACGCCTACTGCCCCCAGCACCCCATTCCCCTGCCCTGCACCCCACTCCTACTGCCCCCAGCACCCCATTCCCCTGCCCTGCACCCCCCTCCTACTGCCCCCAGCACCCCATTCCCTGCCCTGCACCCCCTCCTACTGCCCCCAGCACCCCCTTCCCCTGCCCTGCACCCCACTCCTACTGCCCCCAGCACCCCATTCCCTGCCCTGCACCCCACTCCTACTGCCCCCAGCACCCCATTCCCTGCCCTGCACCCCTCTCCTACTGCCCCAGCACCCCATTCCCCTGCCCTGCACCCCACTCCTGCTTCCCCAGCACATCCTCCCCACCCTGTACCTCTGCCCAATCCCTTCCCCCAGTCCATGCCCTGCCCCCAGCACCCCATTCCCTGCCCTGCACCCCACTCCTACTGCCCCCAGCACCCCATTCCCCTGCCCTGCACCCCTCTCCTGCTGCCCCCCCGCACCCCAACCACCCAGCACTCTCTTCCCCCCACCCTCGGCCCCACCCCCCAAGCCCGTACCCCGCCCCGCCCGGGCTCACCCCACTCCTCCGGGTGGGGCTCTGCCAGGCTGACGTGCTGCACGTGGCAGGTGTAGGTGTCCCGGGCTTGGGGTGGTGAGCAGGCTGACGTGGGTCTGGTAGGTCCAGTCGCCGTTGGCCAGCGCCGGGCTCAGGCCGTCCTCGCTGGGCTCCACGGGGCTCCCGTTCCGCAGCCAGGTGACCCCCACCTCCGCCGGGTAGAAGCCCCAGACGTGGCAGGTGAGGCGCACGGATCCCGCGGGGTTCGACAGGGCCGTGGAGACGATGCGGACACTAGGGGGCGCTGTTGGGGTGGGGTCACTGTATGGACCAGCTCCTGGTACCCCCACCGCCCCCACCACACACCGGGGTCAGACCCACGGGCCCCCAGCCCAGTATCCCCCACCTCGGTGCCAGGGGCCCCGCAGCCCCTCCCCCACCCCGCTCGGTGCCCCGCAGCCCCCCACACCCCGCCTCGGTGCCAGGGCCCCCGCACCCCCCAACCCAGCTCTGTGCCAGGGGCCCCAGCCCCCTCCCCACCCGGCTCAGCGCCAGGGCCCCACAGCCCTCCCCACCCGGCTCAGCGCCCGGGGCCCCACCGCCCCCCCCCCCCCCCGGCTCGGTGCCATGGGCCCCACAGCCCCTCCCCACCCCGCTTAGTGCCCCACAGCCCCCTTCCCCACCTGGCTCAGCACCAGGGCCCCGCACCCCACCCCGGCTCGGCGCCAGGGGCCCCACAGCCCCTCCCCCACCCCGCTCAGTGCCCCACAGCCCCCATCCCCACCCCGCTCAGTGCCCTGCTTCCCCCACTCACTCCTCCTTTGCCCCGTGCGGCTCCAGAGGTGCTGGCTTTGGCTCTGGCAGGCCTGGCGCCCCCCTGCCACGCGCTGGCGCAAGCCGGGGTCCGTGTTCATGGCGGCGGCGATGTCCACGGCCATGCGTCTGAGCAGGCCCATGTCGCAGGCCTCGAAGAGCCGGTCCTGCTCGTTGTAACACACCAGCGGGTTCTTGTTGAAGACGAAGGCGAAGTCGAACCGGAGCACGGAGCCGTCGGCTGCCAGGGGGCACTCGCTGGCCAGGTGCATCAGGAACCCGCCTGCGGGGACGGCGCCGTCAGGAGCGGGTTCGGGGCAGGGGCTGGACTGGGCGGCCCAATGGGGGTGGGGTGGGGGAGGGACGGGGCAGGGAGGGCAGGACATTGGGGTCATGGGGATCAGGGAGGTGATGGGGACAGAGGGGGACCGGTTCCACACTAGGCCGTGTCCCCGGGGTGTAGACCAGGGGATGGTGGGTTTAAACCCCATTCAGATGGTTGCTCTGCGGCTGTAGTGCCCTACTGTGGGGTGTGTGCACTGGGAACAACAGGGCTTAACCACCCCCTACAGACACACACTGCCCCCAGGGGTACAGACTGGGGTTATACCCCCCACACACCGACACAGTCCCCAGGGGTACAGACTGGGGTTATACCCCCCCACACACAGACACAGCCCCTAGGGGTACAGACTGGGGTTAACCCCCCACACACCGACACAGTCCCCAGGGGTACAGACTGGGGTTATACCCCCCCACACACAGACACAGCCCCTAGGGGTACAGACTGGGGTTATACCCCCATCCACACACAGTCAGACACAGTCCCCAGGGGTACAGACTGGGGTTATACCCCCATCCACACACAGACACTGCCCCTAGTTGTACAGACTGGGGTTAGACCCCCATCCACAAACAGACAGACAGTCCCCAGGGGTACAGACTGGGGTTAGACCCCCCACACACACAGGCACAGCCCGCAGGGGTACAGACTAGGGTTATACCCCCATCCACACACAGACAGACACAGTCCCCAGGGGTACAGACTAGGGTTATACCCCCATCCACACACAGACAGACACAGTCCCCAGGGGTACAGACTGGGGTTATACCCCCATCCACACACAGACAGACAGACAGACAGTCCCCAGGGGTATAGACTGGGGTTATACTCCCCCCACATAGACACAGCCCCTAGGAGTACAGACTGGGGTTAGACCCCCCACACACACACACACAGGCACAGCCCGCAGGGGTACAGACTGGGGTTATACCCCCATCCACACACAGAGAGACACAGTCCCCAGGGGTACAGACTGGGGTTAGACCCCCATCCACACACAGACAGACACAGTCCCCAGGGGTACAGACTGGGGTTATACCCCCATCCACACACAGACAGACAGACAGACAGTCCCCAGGGGTATAGACTGGGGTTATACTCCCCCCACATAGACACAGCCCCTAGGAGTACAGACGGGGGTTAGACCCCCCCACACACAGACACAGTCCCCAGGGGTACAGACTGGGGTTAGACCCCCATCCACACACAGGCACTGTCCCCTAAGGTTAGACATGGGGTTTAAGCCCTATCCTGACATCTCCAGCAAGGGTCCTGATCCCGGGGCACAGCTCTGGGGAACAGGTGGTCGGATGCTCGTGGGGATCCCCGGAGAGGATTCTAGGGGGCAGGGACCCCAAGCTCCCCCCAGGCCTGTGGCACCGACGGGTGCCCTCACCTGCTCCGTGGTGGCCCAGAGCCATGGACAGCAGCCACAGCACCAGCGTCATGGCGGCCCCTCGGTCCCAGGCCAGGGCAGGTCTGTCGGGGTCCCCGGCTCAGCGCGGGGCTCTCGGGTCTCTGCTCCTTGAAGCAAGTTTCCAGCTCCCTGGCTCTGCTGCGGGCGCACCCTGGGATCTCTGGGGATCCCACACGCCCTTCTCCCGGCTCTGCGGGGGGAGATCACTGGATCCCAGGGGCGCCGGGAGAAGATCTCTCTGGATCCTGGCGTCGGACTTCTCTGCTGCTGGATCCCTGCTGCTTTGGGGTGATCCCACTGAATCCGGGGCTTGGTGGGGATCCTGGGCTCTGTTGCAGGAGATCTCTCCTGGGACCCCTGGGTCTGGGGGGGGTCTCTCTGGATCCCGGCTCCGAACCCCGCAGGCAGGTCCCGCTGTCCTGACCCCCCCAACACACACACCCCGGTCCGGCCCTGGCCAATGGCAGCCGGCTCCGCTGCCGGCATCACCAGTCGCTAGGTGGAGGCGGCCGGGCCGGGAGCCCGACCGGGAGATGTCCCGCCGCGCCTGGGGGCCGGGCCAGCCTCGGGGCGGCCCGCGGTCCGGGGTGGGTTTATCTCCCCGGACCTCCCGCGGCATCAGGGGATCTGTGACACCCCTCCCCACGCCCCCGTTACAGGTGGGGAAACTGAGGCACGGAGCAGCCACGGGGCATGGGGCCAGGCGTGCAGCGGGGGGGTTTGCTGTGGGGGAAAGGGACGAGTGATGGGGGGTGCGGATCCCGGCAGAGGGGGGGCCCTGAGGAGGGGCTGGGGAGGATCCCGGCAGAGGGCGGCTGGGGAGGGCCGGGGTGGGAGGGGCAGATTCCAGCAGAGGGGGCAGCCGGGGGAGGGGATCCCGGCGGGGGCTCTAAGGGGACTGGGAAGGGGATCCTGGAGAGGGGCAGCTGGGGGAGGGGACGGGGCTGGGGAGGATCCCGGCAGAGGGGCGGCTGGGGAGGGCCGGGGTGGGGAGGGGCAGATTCCAGCAGAGGGCAGCCGGGGAGGGGATCCCAGCGGGGGCTCTAAGGGGACTGGGAAGGGGATCCTGGAGAGGGGCAGCTGGGGGAGGGACGGGGCTGGGAGGATCCCGGCAGAGGGGCAGCTGGTGGGAGGATCGGGGTGGGGATCCCGGCAGAGGGGCGGCTGGGGGCGGCTGCCCTGGCCAGAGCAGGGGATGGGCCCACGTCTCCCAACCCGGGATTTCACTTCCCCGTGGGCGGCTGGCCCGGCGTGTCTGAATCCCCCGTTCTGCTGCTTCCCCTATTCTGGGCCCAGCTTCCCCTATTTCAGGGGTTCGCAGCCTTTCTCTTTCTGAGCCCCCCCCCCCGCACTATAAATACTCCAGGGCCCAGCTGTGCCACAGCCCCTGGTGTTCTGCGTATAAGGCCCAGGCCGGCGTTAGGGGGCCAGGGCCGGTGTTGGGGGGCAGCCAGCCGGGCAGTTCCCGGGGCCCCACCCCACAGGGCCTCCCTCGGAGCTAAGCTGCGCCGGCTGCGGCTGCAGGACTCGGGGGCCCGGGCTTCGGCTTTCTGCCCTGGCCACTGAGAGCCTCACGCCGGCCCTGCTTGGAGCACCCCTGAAACCTGGTACAGGGCCCCGGGGGGGCCCTGGGTGAGAAACCCCCCCCCCATTTCCTCACCCTGCACCAGCCGCTTCCCCTCGGCCCGGTGCCAAGAGTTCCCTGTTCCCAGCAAAGCTAACGCCCCCCACCCCCAGCCCCCGCATGGGGAAGTGAGCCTGGCACTTCACAGGCATCTGGGCTGCAGCTGCCCCCGGATCCGCTCCCGGCTGCATGGGGACCTGAAACCAGCCGGGCTCGGCCTGAGACACTTCCACTTCCTCTCTGATGGAGACGGAGGGAACTGGCCGGTTCGGGAATGGGCGGCGAGGAATGGGACACGGGGCCTGTCCCTTCCAGGGGACGCTGGTGCTGATCCAGCCCCAGGGCAGGGACTGGCTGGCTCAGGCGGCGAGGAATGGGACACGGGGCCTGTCTCCTCTGGGGGTCACTGGAGGAATGGGACACGGGGCCTGTCCCCTCTGGGGGTCACTGGTTCTGATCCAGCCCCAGGGCAGGGGCTGGCTGGCTCAGGGGGTGAGGAATGGGACACAGGGCCTGTCCCCTCTGGGGGTCGCTGGTTCCGATACGGCCCCAGGCCAGGGACTGGCTGGCTCAGGGGGTGAGGAATGGGACACGGGGCCTGTCCCCTCTGGGGGTCGCTGGTTCCGATATGACCCCAGGGCAGGGGCTGGCTGGCTCAGGGGGTGAGGAATGGGACACGGGGCCTGTCTCCTCTCGGGGTCACTGGTTCTGATCCGGCCCCAGGCCAGGGCCTGGCTGGCTCAGGGGGTGAGGAACGGGGATACAGGTTCTGATCAGTGTCATGGACTTGGTGGGTCTCAGCCGAGATCCTAGCGGGACGGGTGCCCCCGGCACGGGCAGTAACTGTCCCCTTCGCTGAGGGCTGAACTGGCCGCAGCGTGTGAGCTCCCCCCGCCCCAGCGGGGTCCCTGCAGGACAGGAGGGGTTGGGGTGGCATGGGGGGAGGGCTATGGGGGTGCGGGGAGAGGTGGGGATACAGAGGGGCAGAGGCGCGACGGCTCCAGGAAATAGACCTTTATTAGCAGGAGGCTGGATAAGGCACCGATACGCCGGTGTGGGGCGACCCCTGGCACAGACCGGGAGTGGGAGTCTGCCCCAGGCACGCTGCATGGCTGGAATGCAGGAGGGGGCAGAGCGTGGCACCCCCGGAGGAGAGGCACCAGGTTCCCACGGACGTGGCCCGTGTGTAGTGAGTGTGTCCGATCTCAGCACCATGCTGACTGCAGCTGGTTCCAGGAACTGCCTTTCCCACAGTTCCCAAGGGCTGGGGGGCTGGAACGGGGAGGGGTTCGGGGCGTCTCCTCACAGTTCTTCGGGCGTTTCCAGCCACTCGGAGTTCACTCTGAGGGTGAAAACACAGAACAAGGAGATTCAATGGAAGAGATAGAACCCAGGAGTCCTGGTGCCCAGCCTCCCTCTGTAATCCAGCAGATGCCCCCCTTCCCCTCAGAGCCAGGGATAGAACCCAGGAGTCCTGGCTCCCAGCACCCCCATCTAACCCACCAGATGCACCCCCAAGCCAGGGATGGAACCCAGGAGTCCTGGCTCCCATCCCCCCCACCCCCCTGCTCTAACCCACTAGGTGCACCCCCAAGCCAGGGATGGAACCCAGGAGTCCTGACTCCCATCCCCCCCTGCTCTAACCCACTAGATGCACCCCCAAGCCAGGGATGGAACCCAGGAGTCCTGGCTCCCATCCCCCCCTGCTCTAACCCACCAGATGCACCCCCAAGCCAGGGATAGAACCCAGGAGTCCTGGCTCCCATCCCCCCCTGCTCTAACCCACCAGGTGCACCCCCAAGCCAGGGATAGAACCCAGGAGTCCTGGCCCCCAGACCCCTCTGCTCTAACCCACTAGACTCCCCCCATCCCCAGCTGGGGCAGCGCCCTGGCGTACCTGTGGGGCTGGGCCTGCGGGATTTGAGGAGGAGGACGATCCCGGTGACCATGAAGAAGATGCCCAGGGCGATGGCCAGGCCGCACAGCGCGTTCTCCAGCAGCTCCGAGGGGACGGGGTTCTGGGGCACTGGAGACACAACAGCGGGGGGAGGGGGGTACAGGGTGAGATTGGTGGGGGGCTCCCGGCAGCGGGGGAGGCGGGAGGGGTGGGGCACACAGGCCAAGGGCGGGGAATCAGGGAGGGATCCCAGAAGCGGGGGGAGCTGGGGAGATGCAGGGTCAGGAGGAGGGGGATTGGGTATGGAGGGGATCGAGTTTGGGGGGGCTTGAATTAAGTGCAGGGGGGAAATCTCCTACCCCAGTGGGCCGTGGTGGAGAAGCAGTCCCCAGGCCACGGTGGAGAAGCGGTCCCTGGGCCGCGTGATGGTGCAGGTGGGGAGACGTGGGGAGAGCAACCAGGCAGGGGGGGGAACCGGGGTCAGCGGGGCGGAACGGGGTGCAGCAGGCGGCGGATCGGGGAGTGGTTCGGGGGCTCCCTCACCCCAGTAGGCCACGGTGGAGAAGCGGTCCCTGGGCCGCGTGATGGTGCAGGTGGGGAGACGTGCAGGGGAGGGATCGACGGAGGGGGGAGGATCGGGGTGCAGCAGGGAGGAACGGGGTGCAGGGGTGGATCGGGAAGCAGATCGGGGGGGTCTCTCACCCCAGTAGGCCACGGTGGAGAAGCGGTCCCTGGGCCGCGTGATGGTGCAGGTGGGGAGACGTGGGGGAGGGATAGAAGGATGGGGGAGGAACGGGGTGCAGGGGGAAGAACGGGGTGCAGCAGCGGGCAGATCGGGGTGCAGCAGGGAGGACCGGGGAGTGGATCGGGGGGTCTCTCACCCCCGTAGGCCACGGTGGAGAAGCGGTCCCTGGGCCGCGTGATGGTGCAGGTGGGGAGACGTGGGGGAGGGATAGAAGGATGGGGGAGGAAAGGGGTGCAGCTGGGGGCGGAGGGGGGTGCAGCTGGGCGGATCGGGGGGTCTCTCACCCCAATAGGCCACGGTGGAGAAGCGGTCCCTGGGCCACGTGATGGTGCAGGTGGGGAGACGTGGGGGAGGGATAGAAGGATGGGGGAGGATCGGGGTGCAGGGGGCAGATCGGGGAGTGGATCGGGGGCTCCCTCACCCCAGTAGGCCACGGTGGAGAAGCGGTCCCTGGGCCGCGTGATGGTGCAGGTGGGGAGACGTGGGGGAGGGATAGAAGGATGGGGGAGGATCGGGGTGCAGGGGGCAGATCGGGGAGTGGATCTGGGGGTCCCTCACCCCAGTAGGCCCCGGTGGAGAAGCGGTCCCTGGGCCGCGTGATGGTGCAGGTGGGGAGATGTGGGGGAGGGATAGAAGGATGGGGGAGGATCGGGGTGCAGCAGGAGGTGGATCGGGAGTGGATCGGGGCTCCTCACCCCAGTAGGCCACGGGGGAGACGCGGTCCCTGGGCCGCGTGATGGTGCAGGTGGGGAGACGTGGGGGAGGGATAGAAGGATGGGGGAGGATCGGGGTGCAGGGGACGGATCGGGGTGCAGCAGGGAGGATCGGGGAGCGGATCAGGGGGGTCTCTCACCCCAGTAGGCCACGGTGGAGAAGCGGTCCCTGGGCCGCGTGATGGTGCAGGTGGGGAGACGTGGGGGAGGGATAGAAGGATGGGGGAGGAATGGGGTGCAGCAGGGGGCGGATCGGGGTGCAGCAGGGAGGATCGGGGGGTCTCTCACCCCAATAGGCCACGGTGGAGAAGCGGTCCCTGGGCCGCGTGATGGTGCAGGTGTAGACGTCGCCCTCCTGCGGGGTGAACTCCAGGTAGGAGAAGAGCAGGAAGCCCAGGTCCTCGGTGGGGTAGTACCGTGTGGTGTTGATGCCCTGGCTCACCGGCTCCCCCAGCCGCTGCCACGACACGGTCACCGAGGCCGGGAAGAGGTTGCCCACCTGGCAGATCAGGGTGTTGGGTTTTCCCAGCTCCTGGGGCTGGGCTGTGAACACGTTGGCCTTGGGGGTGCCTGCGGGGAGTGGGGAGATGGTACGGGGGGGCCTGTGGGGGCTGGAGCACTGGGGGTATGTGGGGAGGAGGAGGGGGCGGTGCTGGGGGCTGGGAAGGGGATGGGGTTGCTGGGGAGGTGGGCAGGAGGGGGCACCACCGTAAGGGGCTTGGGCACCTGTGCAGGGGGTGCTGTGGGGTGCAGGGCCTGGGTGCACAGACACTGGGGTGCCACGGGGAGGGGGTGTGGGCACCTTGGCCTCGGGCAGGGGCAGGGCAGTATCAGGGATTGCTGGGTGCTCCTCAGGCGCTGGGGGAGACACGGGCACCAGGGGTCAGGGGCCTCGGGCAGGGGCAGGGCAGTATCAGGGATCGCCGTGGGTGCCGTGGGAGGGGACGCAGGTGTTGGGGGAGACACGGGCACCGGGCGCCAGGTACCTCTGGCCTCGGGCAGGGGCAGGGCAGTATCAGGGATTGCTGGGTGCTGGGGGGTCGTGGGAGGCCCACGGGCACTGGGGGAGACACAGGCACTGGGGGCCGGGCACCTTGGCCTCAGGCAGAGACAGTATCAGTAATCCCTGGGGGCTGGGGGGGCCATGGGGAGGGGCTGTGGATGCTGGGGGAGACACAGGCACCGGGGGCTGGGTACCTCTGGCCTCGGGCAGGGGCAGGGCAGTATCAGTGATCGCTGCGGGTGCCGTGGGAGGGGACACAGACACTGAGGAGACCGGGCACGGGGTACCTCTGGCCTGGGGCCGGGGCGGGGCAGTTACAGGGATCGCTGGGGGTGCCGTGGGGGGGATGCGGGCGCTGGGGGCCGGGTACCTCTGGCCTCGGGCAGGGGCAGGGCAGTATCAGGGATCGCTGGGGGTGCCGTGGGAGGGGACACGGGCGCAGGGGGAGACCGGGCGCCGGGTACCTCGGGCAGGGCAGTATCAGGGATCGCCGTGGGTGCCGTGGGAGGACACAGGTGCTGGGAAAGACACGGGCGGGGGAGGTGACCGGGCACCGGGTCCCTCTGGCCTCGGGCAGGGCAGTATCAGGGATCGCCGGGGGTGCCATGGGAGGGGACACGGGCGCTGGGGGAGACCGGGCGCCGGGTACCTCGGGCGGGGCAGTATCAGGGATCGCTGCGGGTGCCGTGGGAGGGGACACAGGCGCTGGGAAAGACACGGGCGGTGGGGGAGACTGGGCACCGGGTACCTCTGGCCTCGGGCAGGGGCAGGGCAGTATCAGGGATCGCCGGGGGTGCCATGGGAGGGGACACGGGCGCTGGGGGAGACCGGGCGCCGGGTACCTCTGGCCTCGGGCAGCACGCCCGTGGTGATGTTGGTGATCACCGAGAGCAGTTGCCGGCACAGACTGGAGTCGTTGCGGATCTGCTCCTTGCTCTCCTGGGCACTCAGCCAGGGCTGGAAGTCGGGCAGCCGGGCCTCCCAGCGCGCCCCCGGGAAGTCGAACGAGAACAGCTGGTCCCCGTCGAAGGTGTCGGCCAGGCCCAGCGAGGGGCGGTCGGGCTGGCAGAACAGCACGCGGGACAGGACGTGGGCCGTGGGCGCTGCGGGAGAGAGACACCGACCGGGGTCACAACGGGCACGCACGTGCTGGGCGCGCACACACCCTGCACACAGACTGTCACACACACTGCGCACACAGTGCCCCGTTTTCTGTGCACACACTCCTCGTGCACACAGGCACACCCACCCTATACACACAGTCCTCACTTACATGCAAGCACACAGTCACACACACACAGAATCACGACAGTCCCTAAACACACACATTCCTTTGCACACACAGTCCGTTCACCCTCACACTGCAGCCCCTGTACACACACAGCCCCCACCACACAATGCTGCTATCCCTCACACACAAATACACATTACAACCCATGTGTAAGCACACTCTTCCCATACACCCACACTCCACACCCTGTACACACAGCCACACACATGCATTAAATACCCTATATACACACACAGTCTGCATGTGCACAGTGACAAAACACACCACAAGCCTCCCAACCCTGACCCCACACTGCACACCTACACAATCACACACAACCAACCCCTCCACACTCTGCACTCCCGTGTGCACAATCACACACACACACACACACATACACAAAATTGACTGCCACACCACACTCCCATTTACATGGGTACACACCCTGCAACCCCATGCACCCAGCAATACCCATGAACACAACATCGGACACGGACACACACTGACAGAGCAGGGATAGCTTCCTCCCCACACACACTCAGGCAGGGCCTGGCTAACCCCTGGGAAGTGCTCGCTCTCACGCACACAGAGTGTAACACACCCTATTTACACGCAATCTCCATGCATGCCCAATTCCACACACACTAACACAACCCCGACACACTTTCACCCCCATGCAAAAACACACACTCCCCCGAGATACATCCATGCACCTGCACACACACAATCCCACACACTGTCCCCATGTGCACACACAAGCATTCTCAGACACAGTCCCCCTGTACATACACACAGACAGTCCCCTTCTCCACAGACACACAATCTTTATGTGCACACAATCCCCTCGTAAACCACACACACAATCCCCGACCATGCCCACACAACCCCCGTGTGCACACACACAGCCGCACTCACACAATCTCCGAGCATGCATACACAACCACACATACAATCCTCTTGTGCACACACACAACCACACATACAATTCCCGAGCATGCACACACAATCACACACACAAACCCCTTGTGCACACACACAACCACACATACAACCCCCGACCATGCACACACAACCCCCGTGTGCACACACAGCCGCACTCACACAATCCCCGTGCATTCACACACACGGTGACGCACACCATCCCCTTGTGCACACACACACACACTAGCCGTGCAATGGCCCCGCCCGCCAGTAACGCCCGTGGGCAGCTCCTACCCTCTGTCGCGGCGGTGGCCGCTGCCCCGCGCAGCAGCCCCAGGGCCAGCAGCAGCCCCCAGCAGCCGGGCGCCTCCATCCCCGCCGGGCTGCCTCTGCTCCCGGCCCGGCCCGGGCTCCCGGGGCATCCCCGGCCGGCTGCCGGCCAATCCGCGCGCGCCCCGCCGCCTCCTGGCCAATGGCTGGGCCCCGCCGCCGCTTGTCACCTGTTACCGGGGAGACGCCCGCAGCGGAGGGCCGGGGAACGCAGATGGGCGGCCGGGATGGGACACGTGGGAGAGTCGGAGACCAGGAGGGACCATTGCCAGCATCTGGTCTGACTCCTGTCTAGACAGTTAGAGCCCTGCTCCGGATTCACCTCAGATAGCCCCTGCTTCGGATTCACCCCTGTACAGCACAGGCCAGAGCCCTGCTCCAGATTCACCTCAGATAGCCCCTGTTCCGGATTCACTCCTGTATAGACAGGCCAGGGCCCTGCTCCGGATTCACCCCTGTATAGACAGGTCAGTGCCCTGCTCCGGATTCACCCCAGATAGCCCCTGTTCCGGATTCACTCCTGTATAGACAGGCCAGGGCCCTGCTTTGGATTCACCCCAGATAGCCCCTGCTTCGGATTCACCCCTGTATAGACAGGCCAGGGCCCTGCTCTGGATTCACCTCAGATAGCCCCTGTTCTGGATTCACCCCTGTATAGACAGGCCAGGGCCCTGCTCCGGATTCACCCCAGATAGTCCCTGTTCTGGATTCACCCCTGTATAGACAGGCCAGGGCCCTGCTCTGGATTCACCCCAGATAGCCCCTGTTCCGGATTTGCCCCTGTATAGACAGGCCAGGGCCCTGCTCCGGATTCACCCCAGATAGCCCCTGTTCTGGATTCACCCCTGTATAGCACAGGCCAGAGCCCTGCTCCGGATTCACCCCAGATAGCCCCTGTTCCGGATTCACTCCTGTATAGACAGGCCAGGGCCCTGCTCCGGATTCACCCCTGGCTGAACCAGAGCTGATCTCTTTGGGATGTCCACACACCAAAACAAAACCCAGGGCCGCGCAGAGCCAGGGTCTGCAGACGTGGTCGGCGGTGCCAGTGTTTTCCCCAGGAGCTGAACTCGGCAGGGAGAGGGTGTTGGAGTTTCCAGGGCGTGAAGGGCGAGGCCGTGAGGGTGAAGGTGCACCGTACGGTTTCGCCAGGAAGGCCATTTGGTGCTAAGTCTCGGCCCCACGCTCTAGACAGGGTAAGACACCAATAAGCAGCAGCCTTGGGGCTGAGGGTGATTTACTGTTGGTTATAAATCAGAATGTGACATGGCCAGGTTGGCCAATGTGTCCGAAAGGAACGCGCCGGGCGCCGGCTGCTGGCAGTGCAAACGCAGCGATGTGAGGAGACGAGGCGTCATTCCTACTGTCAAACCTGCTGTGTGTTTTCAGGGACGAGCCTTTTATCACCTCTGAGCTCTGAACGTGACTGTTCAGGTTTCAGTTTCAATTCAAATTTCCAACCAGACTAAATGGAACTGGTTTCAAACTGCCTGGGCATCTTGTTCCAGTCGTTAGTGCCACTGGGATGGAAATTCGCACCTTATTTCCAGTCAGAATTTCTCCAGCTTCAACTTCCAGCCACAGGCGCTCGTTAGACCTCTGTCCGGGCTGGGCCAGTGGGTGCCTGGCCAGTGGGGTGCCCCCAACGCAGAGCCTCCCTGCGTCCTTGTCCCCCCCCCACCCCCCGTCTGTCTCTCTGCACAGCCCTGAGCCAGGACTGCAGCCTGCTGGCACCCCAGCCAGAGAGAGAATAATTAATAATAGGAGGCGAATAAGAGGGGACTTGAGAACAGTAACGGCTAGCTCGTCTCCTCAGCAGCTCTCGACGCATTGTACAAAGGAGTCAGGATCATTATTCCCCTCATACAGAGGGGGAAACTGAGGCACAGAGAGGGGCTCTGACTGGCTAACGTCACCCAGCAGAGCCAGGTATAGAAGCCAGGTTTCCTGAGTCCCCGTTCAGTGCTCTAGCCACTAGGGAACACTGTCTCTCCTATAGTTAGACTGTGGAACTCATTACCACAAGACCTCACTGGGGCCAGGAGCTCAGCGGGATCCCCCAAAGGGTGGGAGATTTTTATGGACAGTGAGACAATCCAGAGTGACACTAGATAGGATCAAACATCAATTGATTGGGGATGTAAACTCTCAGACCCAATCTGATATGGCTGAGGAGTGGGGACTCATCCCCTGAGGGCAGGGCAGCCCATCCGTGTAGGGCTTTTGCCCCATCTCTGGAGTAGCTGGTGCTGGTCGCTCTCGGAGCCGGGATGCCGGGGTAGATGGGCCCATTGATCTGATCCAGCGCAGGAATTCCACAGTTCCATAGCTAGAAAAATTAGCAAAATGATAACAATACAAAGCTAATTCTGCTTTGCTCTCCAGCCCCTGCATATGTACCAGCTCCCGTTGGATGTAAGCGACCCAGGGCCGGGAATGTGCTTATCTGTGCCCAGATTCAGCAGAGCTCCTATGCATGCGTTCAGCTTTATGGGACTAACTTAAATCCCTCTGGAGTGAATGGGATTTAAGCACATGCTTAAAGTGAAGTACTTAAGTGCTTTGACTTATTGTACAGCACCGAGCACGGGCCCCGATTCAGGAAAGTATGTGCTGTGCCAAGCACAGACCGAGGTGCTGTAAAACAGCCATTGGTAATGCTTTATTTATACCGATCATGATGTCTATATGCATTGCCTAGGTCAGGGGTGCGCAAATATCACCCTTCCTATGGATTTATTTCTATTGTGCTGATATCTGCATATTATTTATTTATAAATATTAACTGTAGGATTCATTAACGATATGCAGTTCTGTGATTTCAGTTAGAACCTGTAGGTGCTCTGGGAACATGATTTCTCTCGGGATGCACTGATTTCAATCAAGTGGTGCCATCACTAGCAATGCTTAGATCTATTCGCCGTCACTGGCAATGTTTTTCTATAAGATTTGCTCTAATTCAGGGGTGGGCAATCTATGTTCCTGGGCTGGATCCAGCCCACCAGCTGTTTTAATCCGGCCCTCGAGATCTCGCTGGGGACCGGGGTCTGGGGCTTGCCCCACTCCAGTGCTCCAGCCGGGGAGCAGGGTTGGGGCCGCTCCACGCGGCTCCCGGAAGCAGCAGCATGGCCCCCCTCCGGCTCCTACACATAGGGGCACCCAAGGGGCTCTGCTCTGCATGCTACCCTCACCCCAAGCACCTCCCCCGCAGCACCAGTTGGCTGGGAACCGCGACCAATGGGAGCTCCAGGGGCAGTGCCTGTGGACAGGGCAGCACGCAGAGCCGCCTGGCTGTGCCTCCACATAGGAGCCAGAGAGGGTCATGCCGCTGCTTCCGGGAGCCGCTGGAGGTAAGTGCCACCCGGAGCCTGCACCCCTGAACCTCTCCCTGCAGCACAACCCCCTGCCCCAGCCCTGATCCCCCTCCTGCCCTCCAAACCCCTCGATCCCAGCCCGGAGCACCCTCCTGAACCCCAAACCCCTCGATCCCAGCCCTGATCCCCCTCCAAACCCCTCGATCCCAGCCCGGAGCACCCTCCTGAACCCCAAACCCCTCGATCCCAGCCCTGATCCCCCGCCCGCCCCCCAAACCCCTCGCGCCCTCCCCGGAGCACCCTCCTGAACCCCCCACCCCTCGAGCCCTGCCCTGCTCCCCCTCCAACCCCCTCGATCCCAGCCCGGAGCACCCTCTGGCACCCCAAACCCCGCATCCCCACCCCCACCCCAGAGTCTGCACCCCCAACCAGAGCCCTCACCCACTCCTGCATTCCAACCCCAATTTTGTGAGCATTCATGGCCTGCCATACAATTTCTATTCCCAGATGTGGCCCTCGAGCCAAAAATCCCCGGTTCTAATTCACTCAGGATTGAATTCAGGGCAGTCCTACGGCCTGTGTGTTTGTGAGGTCAGACTAGAACCGGGGCGGGCACACTTTTTGGCCTGAGGGCCGCATAGGGTTTCGTAAATTGTATGGAGGGCCGGTTAGGGGAGGGGGTTGTGACTCGGCCCCCACCTCCTATCTGCCCCCCCGCCAGACTCCTGCCCCATCCAACCCGCCTGGGGCCCCTGCCCCATCCACACCCCCGCTCCCTGTCCCTGACTGCCCCTGGACCCCTCCACCCCATCCAACCCCACCTCTCATTCATGACGGCCCCTCCCAGGACTCCTGCCCCATCCCCCTCCTTTCATTCCTGACCACTCCAACCACCCCTTCTACCTGTCCTGACTGCCCGCAGAACCCCTGCCCCTGAATGCCCCCTGCTGCCCCATCCAACCCCCCCTCCTTCCTGACTGCCCCCCAGGACCTCTGCCCCCATTCAACCCTGTTTCGCCCTTGACCACCATCCACACCCCTTGACCACCCCCCTGAACTCCCCTGCCCTGTATCCAGCCCCCCACCCCACCCCACCCCACCCCCTTACCACACTGCCTGGAGCACCGGTGGCTGGCGGCGCTACAGACAGGCCACGCCACCGCTGCCGCCATGCAGCATAGAGCACCGGGTCAGGCCAGGCTGTGCAGCTGCACTGCCCCAGAAGCTCACAGCCCCGCCGCCCAGGGCTGGGAGCTTGGTCAACATTTTTTCTCCGTTAAAATCCAGTGAAGCAGTAAGCAGAAAGCAGATTTCGTGAGGCTGGAAACATGTCTACTGGAGTGTGCAAAGTTCACAAAAGCTGTTCAGAAACGGAAGAAAATGGAGCTATCAACATCTTGAGGATCAATGGCAAACCTATGATGGCACAGCCTTTCTTTTAGTCTCACATTGTAAAATAAAACATCGCAGTCTGAAAGGTGAAACAAAAATGAACTCATGCACAAGATTAAATTATTTAAGGATAAAGGGCAAAGACCTGGCTCCCTCCACTGGTATGGAGTGTCTTAAGTACAGCAGAAAGGCTCGATTTCCATTGCAAGGGGTGAAAGTGGAAGAAGCAGGCTGTAAAAAGGGCAACCTTCTTTACACCCTTTAATACTAAGGGAAAACAAATGTGCCTCAGTAGCTCGGCGACAATATGAGAAAAACACTCTGCATCTTGTCTTCGGTCCGCTCATTTTTACTGAAGGGCTCCAACTGCAAAGCGAACACATCACACTCAAACAAAGGTCAATGTCTTTGGAGTGCGCCATCCGTTGGGGAAACGCGGGCATTACAGGGAAAGGTAAAATGAAGGAGGTTTAATTATAATAAAATTTAATTTAATAATATAACTTGGACAAGTTCGGCGGGCCGGATTAAAAAGCCCAACGGGCCGTATATGGCCCGCGGGCCGTAGTTTGCCCATGTCTGGACTAGAATGATCACAGTGGGTCCCTCTGGCCTAAGAGTGCATGAATAATTAATCCCAGCTTCATTATGGGAAATGAAATTCACATCATCACCAAGCAGCAGGATTCAAAAAGTCATGAGTCAGTGCCTCCCCCCAGCAAAAATACCCCATAAGTTTGTGTCACGGAGTCCCCGGGCGCTGCTCTGGAACTGCTCCCCACCAAGCCAGGCAGGACTCTGGGGAGCCTCCTCTCCCTCGGAGCAGCCTGTCTGCAGGGCAAGAAGCTCCCACGGCTTCACCTCCTGGGTCTCTCCTGGGAGCATTCAGCATCCTCTGCCCCTCCGTGCGCTTCCCACAGCGAGTCCCCCCAGGCGGGGTCCTGGGGGGGCCACAGGGTCCTGCCCCCCCACTTCGCAGTCACACGTGACTCTCAGCCAGCCAGTTTATCACAGAGGTTTATTTAGACGACAGGAACACAGGCCAAAACAGGTCTTGCCGGTACAGACAACAGGACCCCCTTTAGGTAGGTCCATCTGGGGCCCCCAGGGAGGCCACAGCCCCTTTGGGGCTCCCCTCCAGTTCCTAGACAGCTCCAAACTGAAAACTCCCCCCCCCCCTCAGCCTCCCCCGGCTCCTCCCCCAGCCTTTGTGTCCTTTGTCCATTTTTCCCGGGCAGAGGTGTCACCTGGCCTCCAACCCGCCTCCTGGGTTCTCAGGTTACATGCTCAGGTATCCTCCCTTCCCCAAGGCAGCCAGTCTCAACTCTCCTGCAACTTTCCCAGGTCAACGCTCCCCACTCAGCCTTCACAGAGCACAGCCAGAACAGCCCCACGTCATCACAGTTTGGTTTAAAAATCATGACATTTTAAAAATAACAATTTTGAGATCTTTTATTTGCCTTTTAGATTTGTGTTTTCAAGCTTTTCTCCACAGCTAAGAGAGCTAGAAACTTGTTTGTTTGTTTTTTAAATGAAAGCTGAGATTCTTACACAATACCATGACTCTATGAGCTGGGGCTTTAAGAAAACCACCACATATCACAAGACTTGCAATAAAATGGGGAGAGTTGCAATGCTGCATTCACTCCCCTTTAGAAAGCTAGCGCAATAATTACGTCTTTAGCAATTAAGCCTACAGCTCAGATCTAGGGAACATACAAAGAACATTAACCCCTTCACTGCTCAACTAGTCCCATTAGAAGTATTTCCTCCAGGGGAAGGGATAGCTCAGTGGTTTGAGTACTGGCCTGGTAAACCCAGGGTTGTGAGTTTCCTCCTTGAGGAGGCCATTTAGGGGTCTGAGGCAAAAATCTGAGTGGGAATTGGTCCTGCTTTGAGCACAGGGTTGGACTAGATACCTCCTGAGGTCCCTTCTAACCCTGATATTCTATGACCCACTTTGGGATCCTTCTGCCAAATGTATTCATTTAAAGCCCTGACCTTTATGCCTCATCAATGCAGTTACCATGCCTCTATTTAATTTATCTTCGTAGAATGGCCTGTTTTGAATGACTCTTCCGGGCTCCGAGAGACTCCCGAGGCTTTCAGCTGAATAGGTTACAGAATGCACCTTCCATTGGGCAGGTCTGCACTGGAGGCTTTATTAACTGAAGCTAATTGCCTGCCAGCTAACCTGCCTTTACAAATGCTGGTCAGGGCACCCAGTGGGCCTGGCACAATGAAATCCAAGGGAGTTGAAGCTAGATACGTTCAGAGTAGAAGTGAGGGGCACTTCTTTAAACAGTGCGGGGAACTAACCTGGGCTCTGGTGGATTCTCCATCACCATCAAGATTACACCTTTCTCTAAATAGGGTGCCCAGACGGCAAGGATGAAAAATCGGGACGGAGTGTGGGGGGTGGTAGGCGCCTATATAAGAAAAAGCCCCAAATATTGGGACTGTCCCTACAAAATCGGGACATCTGGTCACCCTATTTCTAAAGGACGAGCTGGAGCTCAGCCAGTGCCGTGGGCTTGATGCTGGGTGAGATTCTCTGCCTGTGATGGAGAGGGGGTCAGACTACAGGGAACCCTTCTGGCCTTAATATCTATTCATCAAACTTCAGGTGGGATACAAACATTTGCAGCTTGTCTCGTGGAACAGAGGCTGTGTGGCCAGCTCTCTTGCGGCCAGTGAGTGGCGTCTCAGCTCCCGGGGTCATGAGATTGTGTAAGAACCTCGGTGCTCATCTTTAAAAAGCAAGTTGTTAACCCTAACGGTTGTGGAGAAAATCTTGACACGATGATCCCGAACAGCTCAACGAAAACAAAGAAGAATAGGAGGCGAGTAGAAAGAACCCAGCCGTTATTACTTTCTTTAGCTTGCATGATTTTTAAGCCGATCTCATTATTTCTGCGGCTCTGGCTCACGATGGGTTCTCCGTCAGGGGCAATTTTTACATCAAGCGTGGTGGTTTTTCTAAAAGCTGTTCTAGCGCAAACCGGGGTTAATTCGGGGCAGGCCTGTGGCCTGGACGCTGCTAGCCTGGGTGACCACAGTGGTCCCTTCTGGTCCCGGCCTCGCTGAGCTTTGAATGCAGGGGTGCCATTGCTTGCCCCCAATGACCTGGATGTGACCAGGGGGGTTGAGGAGATGCTGGAACTATTTATCCCTGACCCTTGCAGAGGAGTTAATGGCACTTTTTACCATCATTCCTCGAGTTAATTGCATGCAAATCACAACCTTCAGGTCCTGTCCCTGGGGTCACTGGTCAGAGGGGTGGGAGGTGTCTCTAGACTAACCTTTCCAAACTCCCTCACGCCATTGAGTTAAACTGGAATTTAATAGTCAGTGGAAACTTTTGTACCTTTAATTTCAGCTGTGATCTTAACTGTGTGAACGTTTGCACAGCCCAGATCTGAGCTCTGGAAGATTCACAGCTGGGCTGAATTAACACCTCATTGAGCTGAATGGGGTTTTGCTGAAGCCGTTATGTATTTCCTGCAACACTGTCTGGCTGACAGGGTAAGAAGTGACAGGGTTCACCCCATCTTTGCTGCAAAATTAAATAGAAATCTTATTTTTTTGTAATAAGATCTTAAAACTCTGCAGAAGATGGCACTCAGACTAAACTACCCCAGGGGCTGAAGTCAGTTTCGGCAGCAGCTAAATCCCAGTACCTTTACTTTTAAATTCCTTTCTGCCCAATTTTAGGCTTGATCCTCTCATGCCCTAGAGGCAGTATGGAGTGAGCGTTCAGTGCTTTACAGCACTGGTCTGTCTTCTCAGATAGGGACCTGCATGTATTTTGCAATATGTGACTTCATACTGCACTGCCCACCACTCTTTTACTTTGCACAATTGGCGATAACATTTCACAGAGTGCTGCCCTGTTTTATGCTGTAATATGCTGTCGTGCATTGCATTGCGTTTTCTCCTGTATTGCCTAGAATGATTTCCGGGGTATATTTTCCCATTTTATAGTGCATTGTATTAGTGACTATTGGATGGTTTTATTTCACTTGACATCAACACTGCATTATTTCACAGTGCAGGGTTGTATTCTGTGCTGCACTGTATAGGTCACACTTCACAGGCCCGGAAGCTATGCAGTCACAAGCTGGAGTTCCTATATCTAAACCCCACTACTGTGATGTACATGTGTGACCGGGCTCCCAGGGGGCCACACTGGAGTTACTTAATGAGGGTGAACTGCAAAGAATAGGGCAGACAATCCCCGAAGTTGGTGGATATTCCAACACTTAGATTCACCAAGCCAGCACAACACAGTCCCCTTAAAGCAACCCGGCCTTGGGCTCCCACCCAGCCAAGTCAAATATGATGACGATTACTGAAAATCGTATTTGTCATGTAAGAAAGTTCTACCAATCCCCAAAGGATCGGACACACTACCTCCCAGGTTAATTGGATGTAAGCAGAGTCAGGATGAGCTCTACCCTGACATCTGGTGGTGAATTATGGCGAGTGTGGAAAGGAATTTCAGGTGTTTGCATTTGCACACCCACCCCGCCTAGCATAGCCCACGGCAGCCTGGGATGGTCACTTTGACAGCTGTGGGATCCCCAATTTCTTTATCATTGGGGCAGGAGGAATAAAGTGTTGTCACCCTGATTATGTGAATGAGGAACTATGAGGCTGCTTTATGACAGAGGATCTCACCATCAATGAAGTAGCACTCACTAGACAAGGGACATGGGTGCCAAAACCCAGTGAACTGAGAGAGGCTGGGGACAGGTGTCTGTACCTGGTGGGGTGGGTGCCTTGTGTGAGCCAAAAGCACTAATTACACTGCCTCCTCTCTCCAGGGTTGACTATCAGAGCTGATTTTTGATTCCCTTAAGAATCTAGTTACAGGTTACTGAGCTGAACTCACTTTGGGCTAATGGTGCACCAGCACTGGGGCTCCCCTGCTATGAGCTGAAATCACTAAAGAGCTGACATTACTCAGCTGAGAGCACTGAGTGCTGTGCTAACTAATGCGGGAGCCTGAAGCTATATTGTGGAGCAGAGCAGCTGGCGGAGCGGAGTGGACGGCTGGCGGAGCAGAGCAGCTGGCAGAGCGGAGCAGTTTGTGGGACGGTTGGAGCAGCCCACAGAGCGAGTGGAGCCGAGCAGTTTGCAGGGACAGCTGGAGCGGATCATGGGACGGTTGGTGGAGCAGAGCAGCTGGCAAAGCAGAGTGGAGCGGAGCAGTTTGTGGGAATGGCTGGAGGAGCAGAATGGAGTGGCTGGTAGAGCGGAGCAGTTTGTGGGACGGTTGGAGCAGCCCACAGAGCGAGTGGAGCCGAGCAGTTTGCAGGGACAGCTGGAGCGGATCATGGGACGGTTGGTGGAGCGGAGCAGATTGTGGGAATGGCTGGAGGAGCAGAGTGGAGTGGCTGGTAGAGCGGAGCAGTTTGTGGTGAAAGCGGAAGCAGAACCCCACGGAGAGCCCCGGACTATGTAAGGTGCCCCTTTCTACCCAGGCTGGGGGCGGGAAAAAACCCTGCAGATAGACTCTCGAACTCTGGGGCTGCACTGACCTGGGACAGAGACTTTTGGGTTACGGGACTTTTGGGACTGTGGGTGATTTTTGGGTTGCTGCTCTCTAGGGACATTTGGGGTATTGGACTTTGGAGTCGTGGGGTGATTTGGGGTTGCTGGACTCAAGATCCCAGGGAAAAGGACACAGCCAAGTTGAGGTGTTTTCCCAATTTAATGCTTGTTGTTTATCTCATGTTGTTAAACATTTTCTGCTACACCGAGACTCTGTGCTTGCAAGAGGGGAAATATTGCCTCTTTGAGGCGCCCAGGGGTGTGTGTAAGATTTTCCCAGGTCACTGGGTGGGGGCTCGAGCTGGTTTTGCATTACGTTGTAGGGAAGGGACCCCTATGTATTGAACCCGGCCCTTGCTGCTATTGTTTCAGCCTGGCAAAGGGGTTACATGAATATTCCAGTTCTTACCCAAATACACACTGCAGCCAATTCTTATTAACTAAACTAACATTTATTTAAAAATAAAAGAGAATATTGGTTAACAGATCAGTCTACACGAGTACAGGTCTGAGATCAGATCCATGGTAGAGATGGTGAGCTTTGTAGTTGCAGAGTTCTTTCAGAACCAGTCCATATGTCATAGTCCAATGTTCATACTCAGGGTGATCCAGATTAGGACTGGAGATCTCAGCCTTATGACTTAAGCTTCTCCTGCATCAAACATCCAGCAGAACTGAAATAAAAAGGATCAGGACCCAAGGGGTTTTATACAGTTCCAGGCCTTCTCTTGACAGCTTGGGGTCCTGAACAACAGGCAGTCGTGGGTTCTTTGAAGTAGACCTATTTCCTAAGCATCACTGGTAATTAGCTACACCGATTAATACATAGCAATTAGCTGTTATTCCACCATTTGCAGATTATTTTCTGTACATTTCAAAGAGAGATGAATAGTGATATCATAGAATCATAAAAGATTAGGCTTGGAAGAGACCTCAGGAGGTCATAGACCTCCATAGCAGTCCAACCCCCTGCTCAAAGCAGGGCCAATTCCCAACTAAATCATCCCAGCCAGGGCTTTGTCAAGCCGGGCCTTAAAAACCTCTAAGGATGGAGATTCCACCACCTCCCTGGGGATCCCATCCCAGTGCTTCACCACCCTCCTAGTGAAAACATTTTTCCTAATATCCAATGTAAACCTCCCCCACTGCAACTTGAGACCACTGCTCCTTGTTCTGTCATCAGGTACCACTGAGAACAGCCGAGCTCCATCCTCTTTGGAACCCCCTTTCAGGTAGTTGAAGGCTGCTATCAAATCCCCCCTCATCCTTCTCTTCCGCAGACTAAACAATCCCAGTTCCCTCAGCCTCTCCTCATAAGTCATGTGCTCCAGCCCACTTGACTCTCTCCAATTTGTCCACATCCTTTCTGTAGTGGGGGGGCCCAAAACTGGATGCAATGCTCCAGATGTGGCCTCACCAGTGCCAAATAGAGGGGAATAATCACTTCTCTCTATCTGCTGGCAGTGCTCCTCCTAATACAGCCCAATATATCGTTAGCCTTCTTGGCAACAAGGGCACACTGCTGACTCATATCCAGCTTCTCCTCCACTGTAATCCACTTAGCTAGTCAGTCCCCAGCCTGTAGCGGTGCATGGGATTCTTCTGTCCTACGTGCAGGACTCTGCACTTGTTCTCGTTGAACCTCATCAGATTTCTTTTGGCCCAATCCTCCAATTTATCTAGGTCACTCTCGACCCTATCCTTACCCTCCAGTGTATCTACCTCTCCCCCAGCATAGTGTCATCTGCAAACTTTCTGAGGATGCAGTCCATCCCATCATTCAGATCATTAATGAAGATGTTGAACAAAACCGGCCCCAGGACCGACCCCGGAACACTCCGCTTGAAACCAGCTGCCAACCAGACATCAAGCCACTGATCACTACCCATTGGGACCAACAATCTAGTCAGCTTTTTATCCACCATATAGTCCATTCATCCAGCCCAGACTTCGTTAACTTGCCGGCAAGAATACTGGCGGAGACCGTATCAAAAGCTTTGCTAAAGTCAAGGACTAACACGTCCACTGCTTTCCCCATATCTACAGAGCCAGTTATCGCCTCATAGAAGGCAGTTAGGTTAGTCAGGCATGACTTGCCCTTGGTGAATCTGTGCTGACTGTTCTTGATCACTTTCCTCTCCTCCAAGTGCTTCAGAATTGATGCCTTGAGGACCTGCTGCATGATTTTTCCAGGGACTGGGGTGAGGCTGACTGGCCTGTAGTTTCCTGGATTCCCCTTCTTCCCTGTTTTAAAGATGGCCACTACAGTAGTCTTTTTCCAATCGTTCAGGACCTCCCCTGATTGCCATGAGTTTTCAAAGATGATGGCCAATGGCTCTGCAATCACATCAGCCAAGTCCCTCAGCACCCTTGGATGCATTAGATCTGGACCCATGGACTTGTGCACGTCCAGCTTTTCTAAATAGTCCTTAACTTGTTCTTTCACCACTGACAGCTGCTCTTATCCTCCACATACTGTGTTGCCCAGGACAGCAATCTGGGAGATGACCTTGTCTGCGAAGACCGAGGCAAAAAATGCATTGAGTACTTCAGCTTTTTCCACATCCTCTGTCACTAGGTTGCCTCCCCAATTCAGTAAGGGGCCCACACTTTCCCTGACCTTCTTCTTGTTGCTAACATACCTGTAGAAACCCTTCTTGTTACCCTTCACATCCCTTGCTAGCTGCAACTCCAACTGTGCTTTGGCCTTCCTGATTACACCCCTGCATGCTCGAGCAATATTTTTATACTCCTCCCTAGTCATCTGTCCAAGTTTCCACTTCTTGTAAGCTTCCTTTTTGAGTTTAAGCTCACCGAAGATTTTTCTGTTAAGCCAAGCTGGTCGCCTGCCATATTTGCTATTCTTTCTGCACATCAGGGTGGTTTGTTCCTGCAACCTCAATAAGGCTTCTTTAAAATACAGCCAGCTCTCCTGGGCTCCTTTCCCCCTCATGTTATTCTTCCAGGGGATCCTGCCCATCAGCTCCCTGAGGGAGTCAAAGGCTGCTTTTCTGAAGTCCAGGGTCCATATTCTGCTGCTATCCTTCCTTCCTTGTGTCAGGATCCTGAACTCAACCATCTCATGGTCCCTCTGCCCAGGTTGCCACCCAGTTCTACTTCCCCTAGCAATTCTTCCCTGTTTGTGAGCAGCAGGTCAAGAGAACTGCCCCTGGTTGGTTCCTCTAGCACTTGTACCAGGAAGTTGTCCCCAACCCTCTCCAAAAGCTTCCTGGACTGTCTGTGCACTGCTGTATTGCTCTCCCTGCAGATGTCAGTTGTTACTATGTGTACAGTTCATTTAAATGTTATTTCCTTTGGTCTCTGAATTAAGAGAACACAGCATGGGCAGGGACTGTTTGAGTACACTGTTAACCTCTAATAATATATATTGAAACACACAACACACAAACATTATCTACCAAAATATCTCTAAGGGTTGAATTTGGGTCATTTATCCTGCAGGATGCTTAACCCTTTCTGGCCATGCGTCACACCATGTTTAACTCGAAGCACTGGAATCATTGCACTGACTACTTGTGAGAGTAAAATCAGGCACTTGCTTAAGTGTTAGCAGGACTAGGACCATTTAAAATGCCTTCTAAAGTTTGCCTGCCACCACTTCATGCATTATTCTTCTTGCTTTGCATGTGCTGAATTTCCAACTCCATAGCCTCTGTGCTTTCACTATTAATTAGCGTGCACATGGAAATTCTGCAATGTATTTTCCTGCTGTGCACCTTTCAATTGTATAGCGCAGAATGGTGCGTGCCCGCTGCACTACGTTACTACGCACTGTTGCATGCAGCGTGGGGTTATTTCTATGGGCAGCCTGCCAGGTCGCAGTGTGGTTCTGTGCCGCACACTGCACGCCGGTATTTCACAGCGGAACACGCTCGCTCCCAGCAGGGCTGTCCCATTGCACGCTGCAGGCTGCTGCTTGCATGCACGCCCTTGGGCGCTGCCCAGTTCCCATTGCGTGGTTGATGCAGTTTCCCGTGCAGTGACAAAGGCGCCTTGCGGCGGCCCCGGCAGCCCCAGGGACACTGCACCCTGTTTGCACTGCAGTCACGTGCACGATACGCTGCACGCTCCCCAGGCGCTGCAGAGCCGCCGCCCGCAGCAGCACGCGGCCGGCCCCGCCCAGCCCTGGAGGAGGTGGGCGGGGGTCGGAGCTGCAACGAGAGCCCAACGCGCATGCGCCCCCTCCCCGCGCATGCGCCCTGGGCTCCTCGTGCCGCCGCCATGCTGACATTAACCCAAAGCAGGAGCCCGGGGGGGCCTGGTGGGAAGGGCCCCCCCCGCGCGCCCCGGTTCTCGGGCCCGGCTGGCGCGCGGCCCCCCCGGCAGCTTTCCCGGCTCCGAGCGGGGGATCGGCCCCCGGGAGGGGGAAGGGCGCCTTGGAGCGGCACGTGACGGCGGCAGCCAATCAGCGCGGCGGTGACGTAGGCGGCGGCGGCTCCCTCCGCCCGGGATGCGCTGGGCCCCCGCCCGGCGGGGCGCCGCGGGGATCGCGGCCGGGCTCCGCCGGGGCGAGGAGATGGGACCCCCGCGCCCCGGGACGGGCTTACCGCCCGCCCGGCAGCCCATCCGGTGAGTGCTTCGTGCGCCTTGCAGGGCGGGGGGGGGGAGAGCCACGTGGGGTGCGGAGCTGTCAATCAACCGCGTGCCCGCCCTGCGCTGGTCCTCCGCCAATCGGGGCCGAGCATGGCGGTGACTGACGGGCGCAGAGGGCCTCGCGCCGATCGATGCGTCACGTGGTCTGCTAGTGGGGGGGCGCCACCATTGTGTGGGGCCGAACGGGGTGTGAGCCGCTGTAACGAACAGTCTAGCGGGGTAATTAGCAAACATTAGCATATGGCTTAATAATTTGGGGAAGCTGGGGTGGGGTGAGGACAGGCCCTTGGGGGCTGGGGATTCCGGGGCCAGGGGCCGGGCATGACAGGGGGTCTGGGGTCACTGGGGGCAGTGAGAGCCTGGGGAGGGGCCGGGCAGGGCATAGAGATTGTGGGGAGATCCTGGAGTGCGGGTCACTGGGGAGAAGGAGGCAGAGAGAGCCTGGTGTGGGGCTGGTCAGGGTGGGGGCTGGGGAGGGGACTGAGGATCCCTGGAGTGGGGGTCACTGGGGAGAAGGGGCAGTGAGAGCCTGGGTGGGGCTTGTCAGGGCATAGAGATTGGGGGTGGCGGGGGGAGAGATCCTTGCAGGGATCACTATGGGGAAGGAGGGAAGTGAGCGCCAGGGTCAGTCAGGGAAGGGGGGCTGAAGGAGCTGGGGTGGGGATTGCTATGGGGAAGGGGGGTAATGGGAGGAATCCCTGGAGTGGGGGGTCACTCAGAGTAGGGGGAATCCTTGTGGGTGAGGTGAATAGGGGTGTCCCCGTCGCTCAAGGGTACTGTGGGATGGGGGTTTCACCCGGGGTAGGGGCAGCGCAGTTACCAGAGGGGGGCTGGTTTCACCTTGGCCCAGGGTCTGTTGGTGACCTTGGGCAAAGAGGGTATTTGCCCCTTGAATAAGCAGCCATGTGGATGACCCAGACAGGGGGATTTGCTGGGAGTGAAAGGCGGGCGGAGAGCTGGTGCCAACCATAAAAGATACTTAAAACCAAATATCAGTACAAAGCAACAGTATGAAATCACTGGGTTGAATGTAAACCAGGAAAAATGAGGTTCAAATCTGCCTGGGCCTTCCCAGCTCTTCACTCCCTGCAAAGTAAGGGGGGGTGTTTAGAGGGGATAGTAATGGGGTTAAACACCCCCAAATCCCTAGGATCATCCCCCCCAAATCCACGTCTATCCCTGCAGGAGTGATCACTGCAGTTAAGGTGGCAAAGCAGTTTCCAGTATAATATATCTAACTTATTTCCTGGTGCGAATCATGCAGCAGCAGGCGAGAAGCAGTGAAAATGCTGTGTCACGGCTGTAGGAGGGAGCGGGCCCTGCACCAGGGGGTGGGACCGCCTAGCACAAAGACCTGGTGACTTCAGGGGCTGAAATGACTCATGTGCCTCGCTGTCCGCCTCCTGTTACCACCCTGGCGGGGCAGCGCCTGATCCTTTCAGGGGGTTATTAGGGCATCGGGCCTGGGATCTGCACTAACGTGACTAGGGCTTTCCATGTAAAATGGCCGCTGCAGACAGACCTGAAGGGTGGGATCCACCTCCCCACCATGTGTGGCACTAACCCCCCCGTTCTGAGATCACTGATCCCCCACGCCACCACCTTCCCTTCTGGGGGGTCAGCCCTGGACCGAGGCGTAAACAGGGAATTTCCATCTCACTGGATCAGGGAGGATGAAATGTGGAGAGACAAGGAGGGGCGGGGATGGACGGGCAGAGAAGAGGGAGGGAGCCCACGCCCGCCCGCAGGAAAAGGGGGGTGAAAAATCACCAGATGCCCCCTCAAGTTACCCCGTAATCGTTCCCCTTTCCCCGCCCTCCAGAGAGCTTTCGGGAGGAGATTTGCTGCCTATATTAAAGGGGAGGCGGAGGGAGGGGGGAGCTGCCAGGATGGCGGCTGCCTGCACCTTGGAGACAGCCTGACAACAGAGGAGAGAGAGAGAACGAAACGTGTTTCTAGGCTGAAACCCTTTAGTTCCATCCCTTCCTTTGTGCTTTGGGAGAAGCCCTGGTCACTTACCTTTGCTAGTCACTTGGGGGGGGCTCAGAGTAGCAGCCGTGTTAGTCTGTATCCGCAAAAAAAACAGGAGTACTTGTGGCACCTTAGAGACTAACACATTTATTTGGGGGGATGACTCTAGAAACCCCACATCTGCCCCCTCTGTGGGGACCTTTAACCCTTTTGGGCAGCCAAGCCCGCTCCCTAACGGGGTTCCGTGTCCCTATGCTAAGCTGGTCCCATGGTGTGAAAGGTGCTGGAGCAATGAGTGGGGGTCATTGTGTGTGGGGGGGGTGGAATGGCACCGTTAGCATCCACGCTGTGGGGGGCTCAGCTCAGAAGGGGTGTCGGGTGTGGAGACAGGAATTCCTGTGGGGTTTCTGTTTGCGCTCTGTGGTACACGGGAACGGTGGTGGTGTCTGTGCTCGGGGTTGGAGGTGAGGGTGGGCGTGAGTGCTGAGGGGGGAGGGGAGGTGGTAGTGCCACAGGGGGATTGGAGTGGTTTTCTGACAGTATTTTTGGTGACGTCCGTGTTTTATTGGAGTTTGGGGGGTGAGGTGGGATTGGAGGGGATGGTGCTGTTGACATCTGTGCTGATGGGGAGGGTGCAGGGGTTGGCATGAGAGCAGGCGGGGGGAGGGAGATGGTAGCATTGTGGGGGGCATAGGGATGTGTTTCTGGTGGGATTTTGGGTACCCCCATGTTTGGGGGGATTAACGGGGTATGTGGGGTATGGCTGGGATGGGGGAGACGATGCTGTTGACTTGCATTGAGGGGGCTGGAGAGGGGTTGGTATGAGAGCAGGATGGGGAGGGAGATGGTAGCATTGTGGGGGGCATAGGGATCTGTTTCTGGTGGGATTTCGGGTACCCCACGTTTGGGGTACGGCTGGGATGGTGCTGTTGACGTGCTCTGAGGGGGGGCGGGGGAGGGAGATGATAGCATTGTGGGCGGGCATAGGGATGAGATTCTGGCGGGATTTCGGGTACCCCACATTTGGGGTACGGCTGGGATGGTGCTGTTGATGTGCTCTGAGGGGCTGGAGTGGGGCTGGTATGAGAGCAGGCGGGAGGGAGATGTTAGCATGGGGGCATAGGGGATGCATTTCTGGTGGGATTTCGGGTACCCCTGTCTGGGGTACGGCTGGGAAGGGGATGGTGCTGTTGATGTGCTCTGAGGGGCTGGAGTGGGGCTGGTATGAGAGCAGGCGGGGAGGGAGATGTTAGCATGGGGGCATAGGGGATGCATTTCTGGTGGGATTTGGGTACCTCCATGTCTGGGGTACGGCTGGGAAGGGGATGGTGCTGTGGCCGTGCTCTGAGGGGGGGCTGGAGTGGGGTTGGCGCGAGAGCAGGCGGGAGATGTTAGCATTGTGGGGGCATAGGGATGAGATTCTGGCGGGATTTGGGTACCCCAAGTTTGGGGTACGGCTGGGGAGGGGACGGTGCTGTTGACGTGCTCTGAGGGGGCTGGAGGGTTGGCGCGAGAGCAGGCGGGGAGGAGAGTTGTTAGCATGGTGGGGGGCATAGGGATGTTTCTGGCGGGATTTCGGGTACCCCAGGTCTGGGGTACGGCTGGGGAGGGGGGACGGTGCTGTTGACGTGATCTGAGGGGGCTGGAGTGGGGTTGGCGCGAGAGCAGGCGGGGAGATGTTAGCATGGGGGCATAGGGATGAGATTCTGGCGGGATTTCGGGTACCCCATGTCTGGGGTACGGCTGGGAAGGGGGGGACGGTGCTGATTACGTGCTCTGAGGGGGGGCTGGAGGGGGGTGGTCTGAGAGCAGGCGGGGGGGGAGATGTTAGCATGGGGGGGCATAGGGATGAGATTCTGGCGGGATTTCGGGTACCCCCATGTCTGGGGTACGGCTGGGAGGGGGATGGTGCTGTTGACGTGCTCTGAGGGGGCTGGAGTGGGGTTGGCGCGAGAGCATGGGGGCATAGGGATGAGATTCTGGCGGGATTTCGGGTACCCCCATGTCTGGGGTACGGCTGGGAAGGGGGGGACGGTGCTGTTAGGGTCTGAGCAGAGGCTGGACTGAGCGCCAGGAGCAGGCCCAAGTGCCAGGTTAGTTGGGGGGCACCGGCAGGCTGGCGGGGGCCTTTCCCCGTCTCTCGCGGCGAGGCGCGCTGGGGATGTCAGGGCCCGGGCTGGGGGTAGGGTGCGTTCGGGGGCACGTTTGTGACAGGAGTTTCGGAGCGGTTCGCGGTGTATGTGGGGCGGCGCAGGGGCCGTCTGAAGGGAGCAGCCGCTTTATTGTCCGCCCTCTTCCCCGCTGCAGCTCAAAATGGCGCTTCCCTCCTCTCCCCCTCCCCCGCGGGGAGCAGCACAACAACAGCCAACTGCCAGTTCCAACGGTCGCCCCGCCCCCACGTGACTCGGCAGCCAGTTAGCCAACAACGAATGGCAGCGCTGGCCAATGGCAGCGCGCGCCGCCTAGGCCGGCAGCTCGAGCGCCTGACGAGGGGGCGGGGAAGAGCAGAAATGTGACTGATGGTTATGGAGGCCCATCAGAACGCGGCGTCTGGCAAGCTTCCGCCCAATGAGCCGGCGAAGGGGCGAGCCCGGATGGCGGGGTGATGTCACAACCGTTGCCACCCAATCAGAAGCAAGCCGCTGTCTATATAAGGCCGACCGGGGACAGGCCGAGAGGCGCCATTTCGCTGAAGAGGAGGAAGGAACTGGTTGAAGTCTGGTCCGTGAAGGGGGCGGACTCAATCCGGATCCATCCTCCGCCGGGCAGCCCCCAACCCCCGCCTCCACACCACCGACGGGCTCGCAGGACCTCCCCGGCTTCCGTAGAGACCCCTGCCTGCGGCCTCGAGGGGCCTCGCAGAACGCCCCATCCCCCTGGCAGCCAAGATGGAGCCGGGCCAGTGATCTCCGTACAATCCAGTGGCATCCGCCTCCCTGACGGGGACCATCCTTCCGGGGACCGGCCTCCACGGGCAGAGGGGGCGCCGGGGGACCCAACGAGCCCTATATTGACCGGAGCCCGCCAGGATTTGGAGCCCGCCGGGGGCTCCGAAGAGGGCCCCCCCCACCCTGCATCCCCCTCCCTTCAGCCGCCGCCATTTTCTTCGCTTCCATTCATGTAAACCCGGTGAATGGTGCTGGGGTCCCCGCCCCCCTTGCTGGTGCCGCTCGCCTCGCTGGAGACATCGGCCCCGCGGCTGTGCATGGGCCCGGCACCCGGCCGCTGCTAGCCTGAGCCCCCGCGCCTGGTTCTAGCCGCTGGGGGGAGGGGAGGGGGTGCCAGGCCTGTCCCCCTCCCCAGCGCCTTCCCCCCCCCCCGCCGTGTGACGGGAGCGCTGGGGGGAGCCGCTGCCCGCCTGCCCGCCCTCCTCCGTCGGTGATGCTCAGCAGCGGGCCGCCCTACACCCGGCGGCGCGGGAACAGCATGTGTCACTAGGGCTCCTCTTCCCCGCCCCTGCCCCCGCACCCTGGCAAAGTGGGGGGCTCAGCCGAGGACCCAGGACCTGGAGGAGGAGGAGGAGGGAGACCCTGGAAAGCAGCCGCTGCAGGCATGTTGCAGAATGTGAATCCCCACAACAAGTAGGTGCCTGGCTCTCTGCCTGGGGGCTGGGCTCGGCCCCGGTTTGCATGGGGCGGGGGGCGGGGTATGCCATGGGGGTGCCAGTGCTGGGCGATATGGAGGCAGTGGGTTGGGGTGCCTTGGATGCGCTGCTGTTACATGGGGCCTGCTGCGGGGTGTTATATGCAAAGCCATTTTGCACAGCTGCCATTAGTGGGGGGGCTGGTGTGTCCTCAGTGACCCCTTGTCCTGTGTTAGAGGACTTGGAGTTATTGACACCCTCGCTTTCCGTTCCTGGGGTACATGGGGGGCCTGTGGGTCAGCATTCCTTTCTAAGCGCTCTTGTGCTAGGGTTTGGGGTTGATCCTGTTGTATGGTAGCTGGGGCCTGGCACCCTGTGTTTCTGCAATGCGCAGTTAATTGGGGGTGCTAGCCCCCACTTACCAGTGTGCACCTTGCCTGCTAAGGTCACTGCATGCGGCTCGGCTCTGCGAGCTGAGGGGTGAAATCATCATCTACTACTTGCTTTATGATGTTAATTGGGGGTGCCAGACACTGCCAATGTATTTGTGGAGTGGGTTTTTTGAAACAATGCATTAAATGGGGGTGCGCTGCCTCTGCGGTTCCTGCATTCTGTAGGGGGTTTATGCATTTGATGGCTTGGGTTTATTTACACAGAATCAGTTTCTATCATGCTCTTCCTTTTGGGGGATGCCCATATTTTAGCAACTCTTGGCTGTCCTGGCAGGTGTTTTGGGTGCCTTTTATTTGCCTTTTGTGAGACGATGCTGGGTCTGCACTTGCCACGTGTTGGCGGTATGTGCATGGGAACTCTGAGACCTGCCACTGCTATTTCTCGGCGGCCGAGGGGGCTGTGCTGTCACTGCAGTTGTGCCTTGCAGCAGGGTCATTGGAGTGGGGTCAGGGCTTGGGAGGGGTGAGTTTTCTGTGCAGTCGTGCTTGTGGCAAAGGGAGGAGGGCTGCAGTGAGGGTGAGTCAGGCACATGTCAGCCCTGTGTGCGTGGCCAGTTTGCCCCTGGCCTGCTCCCACCACTCTTCACTAGCCTTGCCCCTCTGGGAGAGAAGGGAGGTTGCTCCTAGTCCCTGGAGGTAGAAAGATTGGATTCATAGGTTCATGTTAAGGCAAGAAGAAGGAACATTAGGAACATTTCTGATTTGTACAACATAGAGGATTCTACTCGGTGATCCCTGCTTCCAGCCCCCTTGTTATCTGGAGTGGCTGAGATGGGACAGGTGTGAGGTCAGCCCTTTGGGATTGCTTACAACCTCAGCCTGTCTCCAGACTCCCCAAGGGGACGGCCTGGGCTGGACCAGACACTGAACCCAACCCAAACAGAAGCAATAAGCTTCTCAGGTGTGGACTAGATCTGCCAAGTGGCTTTTCAACCCTGCTCCAGTGACCCCCTGGTCCATTGCTGAGTAAGGGGCTCCCAGCTCTCCTCAGGCAGAGGGTGTGGAGCAGGATGGTGTGTTGGCGACAGGGCTCTGTGGAGTGGTGCAGCACTGGAACAGATGGACCCCTCTGTGCCACACTGTCCCCTGGATGGGAAAGGGGAAGTGACCCCTGCCCTGTCCCCCTGGGAATTACTCCTGGCTAATCAGAGGCACTGTGATTCCTGTCCCTTTATCCTTGGCTTCTGAGTGTGTCCACACAGCCTGGGGAATCCCCCCACACAGGACCTCCTGCCCATGACAGATGAGCTACGTGCCCCTGACATGTCAGCGCAGGGCATTCTGACAGGGATCCCACTCTGGCATCTGGCCCCCCAGGGAAGGCAGGAATTGTCAGAGCTAGTCCCCTGGCAAAGACCGCTTGCCCTGGAGTTGAGTAGTAGTTGCTTATGGAGGGGTGAAGTGATGATTTTGCTAGGAGTCTCCCAAGTGTTAGGGAAACAACACAACACCTAACCCCTCTCTCCTCTTGATAGCACGAGGCCCCTGGTGCAGCTCCTGACTCCCTGGGGCCAGCCCTCCACCCTTTATCAGCCTGTCCACAGGCCCTGTCTGGAGACACAGCATGGGGGAGGGGGATCTCAGTATCCCAAGATTACGGGTTGGCTTCTGGCTGGCTGCCAGGGATAGGAAACCCGGGTTCCCCACAGGGTGACCCCCCCCCCCCCCAATTCCTTGTTAAGCAGGATGCAAGCTCTGAACTGGGATTGTAACACTGGTTTGGTTCCCCTGGTTTTTGCAGGGCTGTGATTAGAGGCCCCATAGCAACCTGGTGACACAGTCCCAGCCCCTGCCAGTGCCTTGCTGTGTGTGCCTCTAAGGAGAGCGGTGGGGATGTCGAGTTTGGCCCTGGGGATGCTGTTCCCCTGAGTGTATTCATTGACCGGCTCTGGTTACTATGCACAGCACAGCTCTGTACAGAAGCTCCCCGACTTACGCATAAGTTGAAGTTTGCGCAAGTCGGGAATGTATCTCTGACAATTACGCGCCAAAAAGAGCGTACGGAACATTTTCCGTAAGTCGGGTTTGCGTAACCCGGGGAGTGTCTGTATAGCACAGGTGATTTGGTTCACTGGAGATGGGGTTCTCCACAAAAATTACTAAACAACCCCAGGAGGGAGGAGGATCTGAGCCTGCTGGGGCAGCTGCCCCCAGTGGGGAGGTCAAAGCCAAAGGCCCAAGAGCTTCATCTCTGGGGGGTTCTGTAACCTGAGCTCTGTTGTCCAGGGCTGAAGCAGAAGCCTGAGCCCTGGGCGGTGAGGCTTGGGCTTAGCCCCGGCCCCAGGCAGTCTAACGTGGGCCCTGGCGACCCATCGCTGCATTATAGAGCAGTGGTGAAATGTACCAGCCTGGGATACACAGGAGGTCAGACTGGCCTTAAAGCAGATTCCATGCTAGATTGCTGAGCTGCAGGAGACCTCCATGTGGTGTGACTTCTGCTTGTGCTACCTGTCTCATGGGCGTGTAATGCTACCTAAGTGGAGTCCCCATCTCCTGTCCCTTCCACATCCTGCTGGAGAGCCCTGCCCTGTGCCATTGGGACCTTGGGCAGTGACTTCTAGGGAACAGTCCTGTCCAGAAGGCACAGAAATAGGTGAGGCTTTTCATGGAGCTAATCTGCCGCCCTTTGTTTCCAGACATAACCTGGATGTGTGCCAGAACCTTGGCTCTGCAGCCCTGAATCTCTCTGGTGCTTGCGGTGTGGTTTCGTAGCTATGACACACTAGTGTTGTGTGGGGTGTTGGTGTTCCACAGCAAGATCTCTGGGGTCTGGGCCCTTAGGAGAGGCCCTTGGTTCGTGCTCCCATAGAAACAGTTGGGAATGCTGCCCTAGGCTAGCGGCAACTGGCTAGAGTTCATGGCCTCTCCCTGGGCATGCGTGTGGCTGAGAATTCACCCATGTCCCAGAGACAGATTGCCTTAGTACACTTTCCTCTCTGCTTTCGCTTGGTATTGGATGGATGTTTTCGGAGAAGCAGCACAATCTTCCCAGCACTAATTGTGCCCTAGGAGGGGTATAAATAGCACAGGTGCCTCTCAGGTTTGCTTCAGGAATGGTTTTTTGGGGAGACTTTTCAGAAGAGCTCCTTCCTGGACCCAAGAGTAGCTGTCGCCAGCAGGCACAGAGTTCTTTCCCTCCACCCGAGTTGTCCTGCCCCTGTGGTGTCTGCAGGCCCTGTTGCTCTGTGTTGCTGTGTGCTGGTGGCCCAGGGCCAGATGGCATGAGCTGCTTAGTCCTAGAGTTACCCTTTTAATGGTGTCTTTGCTCCCATTTCAGGATTTTGGGGGAGGGCAGTACTGGGCTCATGGGCCTGGCGACGGAGTCGACCCCAGGCAAGCGGATCCGCAAGCCGTCACTGCTCTACGAGGGTTTCGAGAGCCCCACCATGGCGTCGGTGCCAGCCCTGCACCTGCCTCAGGTGAACCCTCCACCACCGGAGGTGTCCAACCCCAAAAAGCCAGGCAGGGTCACCAACCAACTGCAGTATCTCCACAAGGTGGTGATGAAGGCCCTGTGGAAACATCAGTTCGCCTGGCCCTTCCGCCAGCCTGTCGATGCTGTCAAGCTGGGCCTGCCGGTAATGAGCCCTGTGGGCTGGGCATGGGAGTGACTGAGGCCCAGAGGGTGGGAGGGGTGTGTGTGTGTGTCTGTCTGTCCCCTGGTTGATCCTTACTGGCTTGGAGAGTGTGTGCCTTTCCAGGGGTGTTTGGAGGATGCGTCAGTCAAATATTGCTTCACCAAGTGGCCTAACCTAAAGTATCCCCCCAACCCCCCAGCCTGACAGTCCCAGGGACAGCACTATCCCATCCTGGGGTCTGTGCCACAAAGATGCAGCTGCAGGTGCCTGGGCTGTGCCATCCCCAACTCCTCCTTCCCGACCTGTGGTGGTCTCTCAGCTGGTTCCATGCTGTCCCAGAGCTGAGGGTCTCCAGGTCCCTGTAGATCCGGCCTGCTTGGCTTGTCCTGGGAGCTTCCCCAAACCAGCTGCCCCACCCTGCTGCTCCCTACAAAGGTGGGGATGAGGTGAGGCAGCCCCTTTACAGGTAACCCGGACACTTCCCCACCTAATCTCTTGTGCCCTGAATGCGTTTTGCAGATTCCCATCCATGAATTTGTAGAAGACATCACGTGACCCCAATATTAAACGCCAGCCCCCCGTGCACCTGTGGCGCTCAAGGATTTAAAGCCCGGAGGTAAATTCCACGTAGGTTTGCTCTTTCCTTAGCTTTAGTCTCCCAGCCCTGTCGCACCCCACCTGGGACTGGAGTCGTCCAGGTTGTTGGGTCACTGGGACCGCAGCCATTCATGGTCACCAGCTGTCCCAGTAGCTTAGGCTTCTCCGCTCCAGGGTGCGCAGGGGTCCCCGTCCCTGAGTTGTATGCGAGGCTGAATCCAGCGTTGACTGGAACACTGCAGGCACCCTAGTAAGTGTCCCTGAGCGGATACAACCCCTGTCCTTTGCCAGGTGACTTGAGTGTAGAAACCGGAATGAGATGTGTGTGCATGAGTGACATTACACAGCTCCTGCGTCCGTGAGCTCCTCTTGGGTATTTCTGGACTGAGATGCCACCCCCCTCCCTTGATCGTGTGCCTCTGGGGCGCGGGTGTGACTGGGATCCTTGTTGTAGGGCTCCCGCCTTGTGTCTGACCTCCTGGCCCCTTGTGCTCTTCTGCCGGCAGGATTATCACAAGATCATCAAGCAGCCCATGGACATGGGGACCATCAAGAGGCGTCTGGAGAACAACTATTACTGGGGGGCGGCGGAGTGCATGCAGGACTTCAACACCATGTTCACCAACTGTTACATCTACAACAAGGTGAGAGCCAGCCGGCCAGCCCTCCCTGCAGTGCTCTCCTCTTTGGGCTTTCCCTGGAGCCGGTGTGAGCCCCAGCCCCTTCCCTGCCCCCTCTAATCCCTCACCTCTGCCTTGGCCTACAGCCCACCGATGACATTGTGCTGATGGCCCAGACCCTGGAGAAGATTTTCCTGCAGAAAGTGGCTCAGATGCCTGCAGAGGAGCAGGAGATTGTCATCACCGTGGCCAAGAACAGCCACAAGAAGGGGGCTTCCCGGGCTGCAGGTACGTGCACTCTGTGACGGGGAGACTAGCCGGAGTTTGCTCTGGAGGGGTGGGGGCAAGCAGATCCCAGACATGGAGGAATGAGTGTCCCCCTGGAAGGGTGGTCTGGAAATTGGGGGGGGTGTAGTGGTTAGAGATGGGTGGGCTGGGAGCCAGGACTCCTGGGTTCCATGGTCAGCTGTGACACTGGGCCAGTCCTTGTGTGGTGGTGACTATATTCCCAGGTGCTGGTGCTAACTGGTGCTTGCGTATTCCCCCAGCTCTCCTGGCAGGAGCAGTCACTGCAGCTCACCAAGTGCCCGCAGTCTCCTCGGTCTCGCACGCCTCGCTCTACACCCCAAGCGCTGAGATCCCCACCACTGTGCTCAGCATCCCCCACCCCTCGGTGATCTCGGCACCGCTTCTCAAATCACTGCACTCCGCCGCCTGCCAGCCAGTGCTGGCTGTGCCCGCGCCCACGCAGCCCGTGGCCAAGGTAGGCACCCACCTGTCTGGCGTGGGGCTGGGGGTGGTCGAGTGAACAGCTGGTGAGACTGGCAGGGGGGTTGGTGGGGCAGGGGGGTTTGGCCGGGTTGAGCCATCTGCAGTCTGTCCTGCTGTGGAGGGGGTGGTGTTTGCAGACCTGGAGGGAGGGGCTGCGGTTGGCCACATGGGGGTCAGAAAATACTTGGCTGTGGGGGTGCTGTTCGCATTTGGGCCGCAGGACGGTGGGGTTTCTGCAGTTGTCCCACGTGGGACAGGTGCTGGGTGGTTTGGGGTTTCAGTTCTGTATGGGCATGAACGTGGGGGGGGGAGGGGGGGTGGTGCTCAGCGCACTGCTCATGTTCTCTGTCCCTGCCCCACAGAAGAAGGGTGTGAAGCGAAAAGCGGACACCACCACCCCCACCACCACAGCCATCATCGCCACCAGCGGGGAGTCGTCCCCGTCGGCCACCCTTCTGGAGCCCAAAGCGGCCAAGATCCCCACCCGGCGGGAGAGCGGGCGCCCCATCAAGCCCCCCAAGAAGGACCTGCCCGACTCGCAGCAGCACCAGACCTCCAAGAAGGGCAAGCTGTCCGAGCAGCTCAAGTATTGCAACGGCATCCTCAAGGACCTGGTGTCCAAGAAGCACGCGGCCTACGCCTGGCCCTTCTACAAGCCCGTCGACGCCTCGGCCCTGGGGCTGCACGACTACCACGAGATCATCAAGTGCCCCATGGACCTCAGCACCGTCAAGGTGCGGCTGGGGGCTCTGCAGGGAGGGAGGGGAAGGGAAGGGGGCTGGGGAACCTCCGGGTGTGTCTGGGGACTGGGGGAGAGCTTAGTACCAAGGCATCCCTGAAGTGCAGCCCGTGACCTGGCCCTGGGAAGGGGGCATCCCAGAAACCTCCGTGCTGTCCAGGTCTGAGCTGAGGCCTTCCTGGTGCGGGTCTACAGGAGACAGGTCCCCCACTGGGGAGCCTGCCAGATCGCCCTGTGGAAGGTGTCCTGTGGCAGCCTGAGACCCTGCCCCTCCTTGCGGGCGGTGGGGGCTGTCCTGCCCCCAGCGGTGCCAGGAAGGCTGTGGCCAGTGGTAACTGCCTGATGGGCTGTTCTGAGCCCCCTTGCTGCAGCCCAGTCTGGGGAGAACCTTGGGGGTGGGGGGTCTGTGCCCCTTCCCTGGTGCAGCCACCCCCGCTCACCCTGTGTTCTCTGCCTGTGGTGCAGCGGAAGATGGAGAACCGGGATTACCACGACGCGCAGGAATTTGCTGCCGACGTCCGGTTAATGTTCTCCAACTGCTACAAGTACAACCCGCCCGACCACGACGTCGTGGCCATGGCTCGCAAGCTGCAGGTGAGTGGGGCAGCGGGGCCAGGTGGCACTCCCCTCCCCCCGCCCCCACCCCAGGACTCAGCACGCCTTTGTCTCCCCACTGCACCCGCTAACCCTGGCCTCCCTCGCCCTCCCGCAGGACGTGTTCGAGTTCAGCTATGCCAAGATGCCGGACGAGCCCCTGGACACCAACCCGCCGTCGGCCGGGCTGTCTGGAGCCCTCTCCAAATCCTCCTCCGAGGAGTCGTCCAGCGACGACGAGGATGAGGACGACGATGAGGATGAGGACGACGAGGAGAGCAGCAGCGAGAGTTCGTCGGAGAGCGAGGAGAGCTCCGACTCGGAGGAGGAGCGCGCCAACCGGCTGGCGGAGCTGCAGGAGCAGGTGAGGCCGTCGACCCTGACTATACGGGTGTGGAGGCTGCGCCTTCTCTTTTGGGGGGGCGGGGGGGGCGGCAGTGCTTGGCTGGGTCCCTCCACTCAGCACTTAGCTCCTCCGTGGGGTGCTGTCTCCCTGCCTCCCTCTGCCCCTAGTGGTGTCTTCCTCCCTGTCTCTCTCGTTTCCATCTCCCTCCTGGCCACAGGCAGGGCGCTATCTTCCCTGGGTTCCCTGGCTGTGTCCTGGCCCCCTTGCACGGGAGCCCTGTCTCTGGGCTAGTGCTGAGCTCCCTTCTTCTGCTCCTTGTCATCCCTCTCCAGCTGCAGCTGGTGAGAATTCATGCATCTCTGGGTCCCCTCTCACTGGTGTCTGTCTTTTCCCCCCCCCCCCCAGCTGCAGGCAGTGCATGAGCTGCTGGCTGCCCTGTGCAGGGTTCGGCTTCGCAGCCCCCTCGTGTCTCTGGGTCCCCTCTCACTGGTGTGTCTCTCTCCCCTCAGCTGCGGCAGTGCATGAGCAGCTGGCTGCCCTGTGCAGGGTTCGGCTTCGCAGGCCCCTCGTGTCTCTGGGTCCCCTCTCACTGGTGTCTGTCTCTCCCCCCAGCTGCGGGCAGTGCATGAGCAGCTGGCCGCCCTGTCGCAGGGCCCGGTCTCCAAGCCCAAAAAGAAGCGGGAGAGGAAGGAGAAGAAAAGGAAGAAGAAATCGGAGAAGCACAAGGGCCGGGGAGGCGATGAGGAGGCGCGGGCACGCCAGGCCCAGCTGAAGAAGGCCAAAAAGGCAGGGGGCAGCAGTGGAGGGACCAGCGGGAGCAGCAGCAGCAGCATCACCAAGTGAGCAGGGTGGGGATATGTGGAGGTGGCAGGGCAGCCTGTGCCCCAACCAGCTGGGGAGTGGCGAGGGCAGCTGCGTGATGACTCTTTCCCCGGCGGATCGACCATGGCGATGACCTTGTGTGAACAAGCCAAAGCCTGTCTGACGGCTGCCTGCCGCCATCTCCCTTGGCTGGGTGGGGGTACAGGGCTTAGCTGCTCCTGGCACAGCGTGGGTCTGACATCCAGTGGGCAGCTCCTGGGGTCCCCGCACTGTGGCTACAGGGGCTTCCAGGGTCCCCAGGAGCACCTCAGTGTGTGAGCACCTCTCCCCTTCCACGTGAATCCCCGTCTCAGCAGCTTCAGCTTCCTGACGGGTGTGTCTGACGGGGTGTGAGCAAAGGGTGTTGCTCACCTCTCCGCTTCCACCTGCCCCCCAGCCCCACATGAGTTCCACAGCAGAGGCCTTGGGTGGTGGGCTGGCTCCTGTGATACCCACAGGAGGTGGATTTGTGGCCATCACGGTGGATTGATTTCAATCAAGAAGCAGAAAATCTGGGTTGAAATCCTGTTTTGCCATTGTATTTAGTTCTTTTCCTACAAAGGGTCATTCTTGTTAGTTGAGAACCATTAAAACATGTTGATTTGCAAAAAAGCTAAGAGGGTGTTGGGAATCATTAAGAACGAGATAATCAGACAAATATATTGCTGCTATATAAATCCATGGTACGTCCACACCTTGAATACTGCGTGCAGATGTGGTCACCCCCCCATCTCAAACAAGATCTGTTGGGATTGGAAAAGGTTCAGAAATGATGAGGGGTATGGAACGGCTGCCGTATGAGGAGAGATTAATAAGACTGGGACTTTTCAGCTTGGAAAAGAGACGGCTAAGGGGGGATGTGCTAGAGGTCTATAAAATCATGACTGGTGTGAAGAAAATAAATAAGGAAGTGTTATTTACTCCTTCTCCTAACACAAGAACTAGGGGTCACCAAATGAAATGAATAGGCAGCTGATTTAAAACAAATAAAAGGAAGTATTTTTTTTACACAACACACAGTCAACCTGTGGAACTCCTTGCCAGAGGCTGTTGTGAAGGCCAAGACTATAAATGGGTTCAAAAAAGAACTAGATAAGTTCCTGGAGGATAGGTCTATCCATGGCTATTAGCCAGGCTGGGCAGGGATGGTGTCTGTAGCCTCTTTGCCGGGAGCTGGGGATGGGTCACTTGATGATTCCCTGTTCTGTTCATTCCCTCTGGAGCACCTGGTACTGGCCGCTGTCGGCAGACAGGATACTGGGCTAGATGAACGTCTGGTCTGACCCAGTGTGGCCGTTCCTATGTTATGTAACTGAATATAAGCTTTATGCTAAACTTGGTGATATTTTTTGCAGTTCACGAAGAAACAGTAGAGCTCTACATTTTTATTTAAGCCATTATATTGTGTTTTATTGTGCAAAGAAATTGGGAATGATGCATTTATTTACTAGATTGGTTGTGATCTATTTTGATGGAAATTGGAATGCAATTTAAAAAGGCACACGTTTTTGGACTGATTTTTAATTCAGTAAAATGACCTCAAATGTCTTGGAAATGTAAAAGAAAAGAAGCTTATCAAAAACTTTGTGTTTACAACTGATTTGGTGAACAAGTTAGTGAACTGAGGTGATTGTTTCTGGTCACTGTGTCCTTCAAGCCTTCGGAACCAGTAGATCTGATTCTCTCACACCTACGTTCTCCTCAGAGATTGGAAAAGGATAAACAAGCTTTGTCCTGCTTTTTCAGTTCCCGCTTAGGTTCTTTTTGATTTCCACTCTGGCCATGTGGGTGGCAGGGCTGGCTCTGTGGCGCACCGTGGCCGGGGTGTGTGTGTGAGGAGATGTGG
The DNA here is from genome assembly GCF_016161935.1 of Mauremys reevesii. Taxonomy (NCBI): domain Eukaryota; kingdom Metazoa; phylum Chordata; order Testudines; family Geoemydidae; genus Mauremys; species Mauremys reevesii. Next base: position 270,605 of record NW_024100804.1, on the reverse strand, counting down.
CGCACGGTGGCCCGGATGGGGTCTCTGGCCATGTGGGTGGCAGGGCTGGCTCTGTGGCACACAGTGGCCCAGAAGAGGGATATCTGGCCATGAATGACATCCTCCCCCTCCCCCCCAGAAATTCCAGTAAGGTGTCGAAGGCGGCGCTGCCGGCACCCCCCGTGCTCTACGACTCGGAAGAGGAGGAGGAGAGCAAGCCCATGACCTACGACGAGAAGCGCCAGCTCAGCCTGGACATCAACAAGCTGCCGGGGGAGAAGCTGGGGCGGGTGGTGCACATCATCCAGTCGCGGGAGCCCTCGCTGCGCGACTCCAACCCCGAGGAGATCGAGATCGACTTCGAGACCCTCAAGCCCTCCACCCTGCGGGAGCTGGAGCGCTACGTGCTGTCCTGCCTGCGCAAGAAGCCGCGCAAGCCCTACAGCGAGAGTGAGTGGGGGGGTGGTCCCGGGCTGGGCTCTGGCCTAGGATGTGGGAGCCCCGCGTTCAGTTCCCGTCCCATGCCAAAGACCCCAATCCAGTCCCTGAGCCTCGTGGTGCTGACGTGAGAGAGGCCCTGCCCTGCTGCTGGGGGGTATAGACGTGGTCGAGAAAGCGCCCCAAGATCTACTGCAGAGAAGCACTAGATACGAGCTGGGGGGCTGGGAGCCTTGCAGCAAGGGTGGAGGGAGATGAAGTTGTTAGGGTGGGGAAATCAGGGAGCTTAGGGGGTTGGGTGCCTCCCAGTGAGAGCGTGGGGGGATGTTCTGGGAGCCTTGCAGTGAGTTAGCCAGGGGGGAAGGGAAGATCTCAGCAGTGACCCCCCGTCCTGCCTGTACACAACCCCGTATGCCTTACGAGGGATGGGGGGGGGCCTTGGGGAGCAGTGCGCTCTGCCCCTGCGCACACTATACAGAGATGGGGTGGGGCTGAGTGCAGGGGTGGGCTTGTCTGCTCCCCAGGCGGGGTGGGCATAGGGGGGCTCAGGGAGGCCAGCCAGCCGCGGGGAGCTCTCTGAGCATGTCTGTCCTGCCCGCTGCAGCCATGAAGAAGCCAGTGGGGAAGACGAAGGAGGAGCTGGCGCTGGAGAAGAAACGGGAGCTGGAGAAGCGGCTGCAGGACGTGAGCGGCCAGCTCAACTCCACCAAGAAGCCCCCCAAGAAGGGTGAGTGCTGGGCAGGGGGCGGGAGGTCCCTGCCTTCCCTCTGTGGGGCGTCAGCGTTGGGGTCTGCGAAGCAGGGATTCGGAGCTGGGTGAGGGGGAATGATTCCAGCTCTGCCGGTGCCCTCACTCCCGACCTGCAGCCCCTGCTAGCCCAGCTCTGCCCCCCAGCTCTGCCGGGGCCCCTCACTCCCGACCTGCAGCCCCTGCTAGCCCAGCCCTGCCCCCCCCAGCTCTGCCAGTGCCCCTCACTCCTGACCTGCAGCCCCTGCTAGCCCAGCCCTGCCCCCCCCCAGCTCTGCCGGGGCCCCTCACTCCTGACCTGCAGCCCTTGCCAGCCCAGCCTGGCTCCCAGCGCAGGATAAAGTGCGTGTTCTGTTTGCTGACCGGCTCCCTTGTTCCCCTGCAGCCAACGAGAAGCCGGAGTCTGCCCAGCAGGTGCCTGTGTCGCGGCTCAGCGCCAGCAGCTCCAGCTCCGACTCCAGCAGCAGCAGCTCCAGCTCCTCGTCCTCGGACACCAGCGACTCGGATTCCGGCTAGAGCGGTGGCGGCGATGGCAGTGGGCGGGCGGCATCGCGGCCGGGTGGAAGCGTGGGCAGGTTCAGAAGAGGCTCTGCGGGACCGGACCCCATGTGAACCGGACTGAGCAGCTCCACCCGGCGGGCAGCACCCCCAAGGCGGGGGAGGGTGCCAGTGACTGCCCCCTCACGGACATGGGCACTGCCCCAGTGTTTACAGTTAGGAGGCCCCTGGGGGTTGTCGGCGCAGAGGCACCTGCCGGGCACAGCCTGTGCAGGCCCCGGCACGACCCCAGCCAGGTTTTACCGTTTGGTTTGGTTTGGTTCTGACGCATGGGAGCTTTTCCCAGCGCAGAGTTTGGGTTTTAAAGGGTTTGGAAGTCTCCACGCTTGGATTTGCTCTTGGGGCTGGAGGTTTGGGGGGGGCTGGCCGGACAGATGGAAGCCGCAAGCCCCTCACGTGCTCTGGGCTGCATCGCTGGCCCCCCATCTCACGTCCCACCGGCGGCCTCGTCCCCTTCTCCGGGGAGGGTTTATTTATTTGAGCAGCGGTTGGGCCGCGAGGCCCTGCAGAGACGGGTGTCGCCCGCCCGGCTCCAGGACTGCAGTGTACAGAGCCCGCGGGGGCCCGGCCCGGGCAGCATGCTCCTTACTGGGGGGGCAGGGAGGGGAGGGGGGCTGTTTTTTATGTTGACTGTACAATTGTTTTCTACTCCTTCCTTTTCCCTCCCCGTCCCCTGCCCGCCCCGTCAGACCCCGAGGGCGGGCTCAGCTGTTCTGACCTTTCCAGCCTGGAACATGTAAATAAAGAAAATATTATTGGAGCTCCTGTTCTCTCTGCAGGTCTCTGCCCGGGCCTCGTTCCTCGGTGCCCGCTGGGCCTGGGAACATGGTCACCCGGCCCGTGGCAGACGTGGGATGGAGTCCTAGACACCCCCACTTGCTGAGATGGAACCCCGGAGTCCTGAATCACTGACCCCGTCCCCCTCCAACTCCTGTAGAGGGAGCTGGGACTAGCCCTGGGCTCTGCGGCACGCCCCCTGGAGACCCCCCTGGAAACAGCCCCCCAGCCACACACCCAGCCCCCCAAGACCCCACTGGAAACAGCCCTCCCAGCTCTAGCGCTCTGCCATGGCTGAGCTGTGAGCCCTCGGGCTGGAATGGGGTGAGGGGGGAGCTGGCAACGGAGCCAGCCAGAAATGCTGGGGGCTGGGGACCCCCCTGCAGTGTTGGGGTCTCCCAGCACATCCCATCTCTTCCCAGCTGCCTGGCCCCTGGCATGGGGCATGCAAGGGGGTTCTCTGGCCAGGGATGGAGGTGGGTGCCCTAGCCCCCACTTTGGCTTCAGAGCCGGTGCTGCCACATCCCCCTCCTGAGGCTTACAGCCTGGGGCAGTGGTGCCAGGGGGGAGCCCCAGACCTGCCCCTCCCAGCACCCACCACAGGGCAGGTTCCCGCCCCCCGTGACATGAGGGCAGTGAACCCCAGGAACAGCTTTCGAAGGGGTGGGTGGAGGCTCCAGCCTGCCAGGGTTAGATCAGGTTTTTTTTTATTGCAACCAAACTGCAGCCCAGGATTTTGTACAGCCATTCCCAGGGCACTGGCTGTCTGCTGGGTTTTGTGCAAACGGAGACAGCCACAAGGGGGCAGCAGGGGGTGGCTGGGAGCCAGGGCTGTGTGCAGTGGGGTAAATTCCCCCCTCTCTGGGGCTCCGTTCCCAGCTGTAATGGGGGGGGGGGGGATCCCACCTTTGTCCTGTTGTCCGGCTCCTGTGGGCAAAGCCCCTGGGTCTGGGCAGCGCCCGGCACAACACAGCCCTGCTCTCAGCCGGGGTCTGTACAGCCCAGGGTGGGGGGCACTGGTACATGGGGCTTTTTCCGCCCCACCCCCACAGTGAGCGCTGGCTCCACTCCAGCCCTGGGACGGGCACTGGCTGGCCCAGGGGCTGGGGATTGGGGCAGGTTGATTCCATTTCATTCCTAACCGTTAGAACACGCTGGTTTGCTGCTCGCTGGAGCCTTTATGCCGCCATGTGCCTGGGACTGGGGGCTTCTACCCGGCAGCGTCCAGTGCTCTACCTGCGCCGTCGCTCGCCTGGTGCGACGACCGAACCAGTGACCCCCTCGGCCATTGCTGAGTAACGGGCTCCTGGCTCTCTCCAGGCAGAGCGTGTGGAGCAGGATGGTGTGTTGGCGACACGGCTCTGTGGGGTGGTGCAGCACTGGAACAGATGGACCCCTCTGTGTGTGCCACACTGTCCCCTGGATGGGAAAGGGGGAGTGACCCCCGGTCCCTTTATCCTTGGCATCTGTGTGTCCACACAGCCTGGGAATCCCCCACACAGGGCCTCCTGCCTATGATGGATGAGTGTCAGGGACATGACCTGACGTGTCAACTCAGGGCATTCTGATGGAGGACCCCCCCCCCCCCCGCATCTGGCCCCCCAGGGAATGGTCAGAGCTAGTCCCCTGGCAAAGACCGCTTGCCCTGGAGTTGAATAGTAGTTGCTTACGGAGGGGTGAAGTGATTTTGCTAGGGGTCTCCCAAGCATTATGGAAACACCTCTCTCCGTAGGCCCCTGGTGCTGCTGTGCATCTGCAGGTGTCACCCTGTGACGAAGTGGGGGATTTTCTTGTTTCCAGTGATTTGCATGCAGAGGGGGTGGGACTCAGTTTCCCCCGGTGTTACTGGTTTAAAGAGGTGAGGGGAGAGGGAGTTTATTGGTACAGAGGACCAGAGAGGGAACTTGGGATCCCAGCCGATGGGCTGGAGGACGGAGACCCCAGCAACTGGTGACCTGGTGACCCGGAGACCCAGCTCAGGAGTCACAGCCGGGTCTGGCCAGTGGGAGGACAATGGGCTGCGGGGAGAGGACCCCGGTGACCTGACCAGTTGGTTCCGGCCAGAGGACAGAAGAGGGGAGAGGAGGCCCAGGCGACCCTGTTTGCCTGGAGAGTGGACAATGGACAGAGGTGGGGCTTGGGGCCGGGGATCTCAGATGCTGGGCTGGAGAGGGGGAGCAGGCAGAGCCCCCCTGGCTGCAGGGAGACTGCGATGTGCTGGGCTGAGGGAGGCCAGGCCTGAGGCCCTGAGAGTTTCCTGTGTTGGGTTCAGACACTCAATAAACCCTCCTGTGTTACGCTGACCCAGGCTCCCTCACGGAGGTGTTCCTGTTTCCTTGGACGGGTCGCTTGCTTTACGCCTTCCCTCCGTTCCCAATCGTGCACAAGGTCCTGGCCAAGGTCCACAGGGACGGGGCGAGGGTGATTCTGGTAGCGCCGGTGTGGCCTGGCCGGCACTGGTACATCACGCTGCAGGAGCTGTCAGACGTACTGGTCCCGCTACCTCTCCTCCCCGACCAGCTCACTAAGGACCACGGTCACCTCTGCCATCCCGACCTGCGGTCCCTCCACCTCACGGCCTGGAACCTGCGTGGCTGAACCCCCTGGAGCTGCTGTGTTCGGACCCTGTAAGACAGGTCCTGCTGGGCAGCGGGAAGCCCTCCACTAGAGCCATGTATCTGGTGAAGTGGAGAAGGTTTTTGTGTTGGGGTGACCAGCGCCGCTCATACCCCATCCGGGCACTGGTGCCCCTCATTTTGGAGTGCCTCTTGCACCTGAAACAGCAAGGCCTGGCGGCGGCGTCCACCTCGCTACCATCTCGGCCTTCCACACGGCTGTGTCTGGCCCCTCTGTCTTCGCTGACCTGATGGTCGGTCGCTTTCTCAAGTGCTTGGACAGTCTCAGATTCATCAACCTGCCCTGCCTGGGACCTTAATCTGTTCCTTTCGAGGCTCCTGGGGCCCCCGTTTGAACCGCTGGCCACGTGCTCCCTCCTGTATCTCTCCTGGAAGGTGGCTTTCCTGGTGCCATTATGTCGGCGAGACGCGTCTCCATGCTGGAGGCCTTCACCTCAGAACCGCCTTACGCGTTCTTCCATGGGGATAAGGTGCAGCTCAGACCGCATCCGGCCTTCCTCCCCAAGGTGGTGTCGAACTTCCACCCCAGCCAGGACATTTTCCTGCCCATCTTTTACCCAAAACCGCACGCTGGTCCCCGGGAGCAGCAGCTGCATTCCCTCGATGTCTGCAGGGCCCTGGCTTTCTACATCGAGCGCACCAAGCCATTCAGGAAATTGACCTAGCTCTCCTGGATGACGTCCTGCATCCGCGCTTGCTGTGAGCTGGCCGGGGTGCCAACCCCAGCTCTCACCGCACACTCCACCGGGGCCCAGGTCCTGATCCAGGAAATCTGCAGGGCAGCGATGTGCTCCTCGGTGCATAGCTTCACCTTGCACTGTGCCATCGTCCGGCACGCCAGGGACGACGCGGCTTTCGGCAGAGCCGTTTCCTTCACTCCGACCCCACTGCCCAGGTCAGGCTTGGGAGTCGCCTGATTGGAATCGACATGAGCAATCACTTGAAGAAAATAAAAACGGTTCCTCACCTCTCGTAACTGTGGTTCTTCGAGGTGTGTTGCTCACGTCCATTCCACACCCGCCCCCTTCCCCCCTTTCGGAGCAGCCGGCAGGAAGGAACTGAGGGGCCCCAGCTCAGCAGAGTCACACATTCGGTGCCAGGCAGGCGTGATTCCAGGGGGCTCCACAGCCGACCCGCTGGGAGCTGCTGGGGAAAAACTTTCCAGCGTCCGTGCACACGGCGCACACACCTGCCTGGAATGGACGTGAGCAACATCTCGAAGAGCCACAGTTACGAGAGGTGAGTCACCGTTTTCTCTTTGCCATTTACTTCCTGGTTCCCAGCCTCTGCACTGACTGGGCTCTGATCTCCGTCCAGCTTGGGGTTTGCATGTTCCAGCCATTCACGCAGCGTTCCTAAAATGCCTTTTTAACCCAAAGCCTGGACCCTGTCGGTGGGTGGACTCCTGCCCCCCCCCCCCCCGCAGGACTCAGTGGAGCTCCCCCCTCCAGGGGCTGTTTGGGCAGATCCAGTCTCAGGGTCTGGCTGTGGTTGGAGAGCAACGTGCTCCCACCGGCTCAGCCATCGCAGGGGTGCCCCCCTGTGTGCCCCCCCCCCCGGTAAAAACGTGACCCTGGTTTCTAGTCTGAGGTCATCTCAGATCAGCCCCAGACGCTGGTTCCTGTTCTGCTTTGTCTGGGAGACGGACGCGCCCCCTGCTCCCAGCAATCGGCTCCCCGGCGGGTCCTTACAGACCGGGATCAGGTCACCCTGAGCCGTGCACAGAACAGGCTCCTTCCGTCGCTCACTCACAGGCAGCTTCTCCAGACCTTGAGGCACCTTCGTGGCTCCCCTCTGAGCCCCGCTAACGTTTCAGCCTTTCCACAGGGCCAACGCCAGGGCTGGACACGGCAGCCAGTGACGCTCTCACCAGGGCCGTGTGCAGAGGTGACACCATCTCCCAGCACCTGCCCCATATTCCCCTGTTCTTCTTCGAGTGATTGCTCCTATGCATTCCATGTAGGTGTGCGCGCCGCGCGTGCACGGCTCTTCAGAAGATTTTTACCCTAGCAACTCCGGCGGGTCGGCTGGGCGCCCCCTGGAGTGGCGTCGCTATAGCACTGGATATATACCCCAGCCGGCCCGTCCGCTCCTCAGTTCCTTCTTACCGCCCGTGATGGCCAGTTGGAACAGTGGAGTGCTCCTTGACCTCCACATCCCTAGCTTCTCTCTGGTTCTTAGTGTAATTTAGTGTGTATAGTTAGTTAACATAGTTAGATTAGTTAGTTAGTAGTTAAGGGAAATCGGGGGGGGGGCTTATCCCCTCTTTTTCCCGAATTGGTGCGGGCTCATGCCCAAGGCACCGGGGTTTAAGCCCTGTGCGGCTTGCCAGCGGCCCATGCCGATTGGAGACCCTCACGACTCCTGCCTGCGCTGCCTCGGAGAGTCCCATCGTGCAGATAAGTGCCCGATCTGCAAGTCATTTAAGCTGAGGACAAAGAAAGAGTGAGACTTTAGATTAAAGCAGCTCTTGATGGAGTCGGCACTTAGCCCTACGGTGCCGACACCAGCAGCTCAACAGTCCTCTTCGGTGCGGAGCGCACCAGCGGTCCCAAGCCGTTCCGGCACCGAGACTCTGAAGAAGCAGCAGCCGGCACCGGCGTCCCGGCACCGTTCCCTCTCTCCTGCAAGGAAGCGCAAGCCGACGCAGGCAACTTCCAAGCCTCCGGCACCGGGGCTGCTCACCCAGCCGCCTCCAGCACCGACTGTGATGGTGCACAAGCCATGCACAGTACCGTCGACTCCGGCACCGCAAGAGCCATCGAGTCCGGTACCGCCCTGCTCCCCGGTGCAAACCGTGGTCGAGCTGCCTCTCCCGTCGAGGCCAGAAACATTCTCGACGGCAAGAGAACTGATGGCGCTCACAGAGCCATCAGGCCTACAGCCCCCAGCACCGCCGGTGCGGGCTGTGAAGTCAGTGGGCAAGCCGGCCATCATGAGGCCCCCGTCCCCTGACAGACGAGACAGAAGGCGCTCCAGGTCCCGGTCCCGATCCCGGAGACGTTCACCTTCTCGTCGGTCCAGATCACGGCACCGATCACGATCCCGGTACCGTTCTCCATCTCGGCGCCGGTCGGAGTCCCGGTACCGCTCCACTTCACAGTATCGGTCGCACTCCCGGAGACTATCCCGGTCCCGGTCACCCGACTGTCGGTACCGCCGGAGATCCGGATCCCGGTACCGCTCCCGGTACCGATCATCGCGCAGCCGCTCCCACTGACGATGATCGCGATCTCAGTCGACCTCCCGGCACCCGCGCGGTCGATGGTCCTGGTCTCGTTCTCAGCACCGCGACGACCGGCACCTTCCAGGGACAGATTGACGGCGCAGTCTCTCAGTGCCTCTGCCCCCCCGTGGCCTTCCCGCCAACCTTCAGTCGCCTCCCAAGCGGGCAGCGGTGGTGATCTCCGCGCCGATCCCCAAGGGCAGGACCACGGACCTCAACAATGGGGCTTCTGGACACCCTGGGCCTATCACGAGGCTCAAGGGGTCCCCGTCACTCAGCAGCCCAGAGCTTCCGACCACAGGGTGCCGGAAGCCGCGGTCAGCAGACCTCCTCCATCACCTTTGGGAGAGGAACCGCAGCCACCGGTAGCGGGAGATCATCCCACACACGCAGAGGCTTCGCAATGCGTGGACGAACCACCTCCGGAAGCCATGGTCCAGGGCCTATCCTCGTCTTCATCACCGGATGAGGCGGTGGCAGAGGCATCGACATCGGGCCCTCCACCAATTGACCTGTGTGCCCACCAGGACCTGCTTCGACGGGTGGCACATGCTATTGACCTCCCTGTCGAGGAGGTCGCGGAGGACGATGACCCAGTGACCAGCGTTCTTGGAGCTGAGGTCCCACTGCAGGTGGCCTTGCCCTTCATTAGGGACCATACAGAGAAATGCCAATACGATCTGGCAGTCGCCGGCTTCCATCCCGCCCACCACTCGAGGGGTGGAACGGAAATACTCAGTTCCCCCCAGTGGGTACGAGTATCTGTACACGCACCCAGCTCTGGACTCCTTAGTGGTACAGTCCGTGAATGACCGGGAGCGCCATGGGCAACTTGCTCCAGCGCCAAAATCGAAGGAGGCCCGGAGGATGGATCTGTTGGGCCGGAAGGTCTATTCGGCCGGTGGCCTCCAGCTACGGATTGCCAACCAACTGGCTCTCCTCGGTCGCTATACGTACGACGCCTTGGTCTCACTCTCCAAGTTTACGGAGCTGGTACCAACGACCTCCTGACCGGAATTCTCAGCCCTTATTGAGGAGGGCAAGAAAGCCTCCCGGTCCTCCATCCAGGCCTCTCTGGACTCAGCAGACTCAGGAGCCAGAACCTTGGCCTCGGGAGTGACCATGCGGAGAATTTCCTGGCTGCAGGCCTCCACCTTGCCGCCCGAGGTCCAGTACACATTGCAGGACCTCCCGTTCGACACCAAGGGCCTCTTTGTTTTTAAAAAAAAAAAAAAAAAAAAAAAACAGACGAGAGGATTCAGACCCTCAAAGATGGGCGAATCGCCATTTGCACCCTGGGCATGCACACGCCGGCTACCCAGCGGAGGTCCTTCCGGCAGCAGCCGTACCGCCCGTTTAGTCAAGGCCGGCCACGGCCTGATAATAGGCGCAGAGGCAGGGTGAGCCACCGTAGACCGTCGGGCAACCGGGGTAATCAGTCCCAAACACCCTCCAAAGCCCCTCAGGGGCCTAAGTCTGTCTTTTGATGGGACGCCCGAGGACAGCCCATCAGTGTCTTCACCAGATCCTTCCCCGTTATTTTGCCACCGTCTTTCCCACTTCCTCCCGGCGTGGTCCCAGATAACAACGGACAACTGGGTACTGCGCACGGTAGAGTCTGGTTACCGCCTTCAATTTGTTTCGCCCCCTCCCTCCCCGTCCCTCTTCAGGGACCCCTCTCACGAGCAATTCCTCTTGCAAGAGGTCGAGACTCTGTTGGGTTTGGATGCCATAGAGGAGGTGCCGAGCGACATGTGAGGCAGGGGATTTTATTCCCGATATTTCCTAATCCCCAAGGCGAAGGGAGGTCTACGACCTATACTAGACCTCCGAGAGCTCAACAGATACCTACTCAAGCTCAAGTTCCGCATGGTAACCCTGGGGACCATCATTCCCTCCCTGGATCCGGGAGACTGGTTTGCCGCCCTCAACATGAAGGACGCGTATTTCCATATCGCGATTTACCCTCCTCATCGGCGCTACCTGCGTTTCGTCATCAACAACGCGCACTACCAGTTTACGGTGCTACCCTTCGGCCTCTCCACCGCGCCACGGGTTTTCACCAAGTGCATGGCAGTGGTGGCAGCAGCCCTTCGCCGTCATCGCATACACGTGTACCCGTATCTCGATGACTGGCTGGTCCGCGGCCCATCCCGCCAACTGGTAGTGCGTCAAGTGGCTGACATCCTTGCCCTGTTTCAGCGTCTCGGACTTCTAATAAACGCCGAGAAGTCCACTTTAGCTCCATCACAAAGGGTGGAGTTCATCGGAGTGATCCTGGATTCCAATTTGGCCAGGGCCTGCCTCCCTCGACCTCGGCACCAAACTATGGTTTCCCTCGTCCGGAGCCTACAATCCTTTCCCACAACAACGGTGCGGTCCTGCCTCTGCCTCCTGGGCCACATGGCGTCATGCACGTTCGTGACTATGTACGTGAGGCTGCGCCTTCGCACATTTCAAACTTGGCTCACGTCGGTGTACCGGCCGCACCGCGACCCCATAGACATGGTAGTTACAGCCACAAAAACCGACCCTCGATTCGCTCAACTGGTGGCTGGACCCAGAGGTCGTGTGTGCAGGAGTCCCATTCCGCCCTCCTCGCCCGTCCGTCACCCTGACCACGGATGCCTCGGCGTTGGGGTGGGGAGCGCACCTCGGCGACCTTCACACCCAAGGTCTCTGGTTGCCCCGAGAGCTCTCCTTCCACATCAATGTCAGGGACCTGCGGGCGATCCGCTTGGCGTGTCAAACCTTCCACGCCCACCTCCAAGGGCGCTATGTAGCTGTTTTCACGGACAACACGACAGTGATGTTTTACATCAACAAACAGGGCGGGGCCCGCTCCTCCCTGCTGTGCACGGAAGCGATGCTCCTTTGGGACTTCTGCGTGACCCACTCGATTCACCTGGCAGCGTCCTTTCTTCCAGGAGTGCAGAACACGCTGGCCGACCATCTCAGCAGGTTGTTCCTCTCCCATGAGTGGTCCCTTCGTCCGGATGTGGTGCACACAATTTTCCAAAGGTGGGGCTTTCCCCAAATAGACCTGTTTGCCTCCAAAGAGAACAGCAAATGCCACCAGTTCTGCTCCTACCAGGGTCGCTCCCAGGGCTCCCTATCGGACGCTTTCCTCCGCCCCTGGACGGGTCGCCTGCTATATGCCTTCCCTCCGTTTCCCCTTGTGCACCGGGTGCTACTCAAACTCCGGAGGGACAGGGCCCGCCTCATACTTGTTGCTCCGGCCTGGCTGAGACAGCGCTGGTACACCCTGCTGCTCGAGCTTTCAGTATGGGATCCCATTCCCCTCCCATTATGGCCGGACTTGATAATGCAGGACTTCGGCAGGCTTCGCCACCCGGACCTACAGTCCCTCCATCTTACAGCATGGTGCCTGCGTGGCTGACTCGCGCGGAGCGTGTCTGTTCGGCTGAGGTACAGCAAGTCCTAATGGAAAGCAGGAAGCCTTCCACTCGCTCAACCTACCTCGCAAAATGGAAGCGTTTCACACTCTGGTGCGATCAGAAGGGTCTCGATCCTTTCGCAGTCCCTATTCCTACCATCCTGGACTACCTCTGGTATCTCAAGGAGCAAGGCCTCGCGGTCTCCTCCTTGAAGGTGCACCTGGCGGCCATCTCCGCCTTCCGACCCGGCGTAGGAGAACGGTCCATCTTTTCCAACCAGATGGTTTCCCGCTTCCTTAAGGGCCTAGATCGCTCGTTCCCACCAGTACAATGTCCTACCCCGTCCTGGGATTTGAACCTAGTTCTAGCCAGGCTCATGGGAGCCCCCTTCGAGCCCTTGGCCACGTGTTCCCTGCTCTATCTATCATGGAAAATGGCTTTTCTCGTTGCTATAACTTCAGCGAGGCGAGTTTCCAAGCTTCATGCCCTAACGGGTGGTCCGCCGTATACCATCTTCCATGCAGACAAGGTACAGCTTCGGCCACACCTGGCCTTCCTTCCTAAGGTGGTGTTGGCCTTCCATTTGAACCAGGACATTTTTCTCCCGGTCTTTTTCCCGAAGCCACACGCCTCAAGTTGTGAACAACAGCTTCACACCCTCGACGTCCGCAGGGCCCTCGCATTTTACATAGAGCGAACAAAACCCTTCCGGCATTCGCCCCAACTATTCGTGGCGGTTGCTGATCGCATGAAAGGCGAGCCGGTCTCCTCTCAGAGGATTTCCTCCTCGGTAATATCATGTATCCAGACATGTTACGAGCTTGCTCGTGTGCCAGCTAGCCGCCTCACCGCTCACTCTACAAGAGCACAAGCCTCTTCTGCCGCCTTCCTGGCCCATGTCCCCATTCAGGACATCTGTCGGGCGGCTACCTGGTCTTCCGTTCACACCTTCGCTTCCCACTACGCATTGGTGCAACAATCCAGAGAGGATGCAGCCTTCGGCTCCGCAGTCTTACACTCTGCCACGTCTCACTCCGACCCCACCGCCTAGGTAAGGCTTGGGAATCACCTGACTGGAATGCATAGGAGCAATCACTCGAAGAAGAAAAGACGGTTACTCACCATTGTAACTGTTGTTCTTCGAGATGTGTTGCTCCTATCCATTCCAGACCCGCCCTCCTTCCCCACTGTCGGAGTAGCCGGCAAGAAGGAACAGAGGAGCGGACAGGCCGGCTGGGGTATATAACCGGCGCCATAGCGGCGCCACTCCAGGGGGCACCAGCCGGCCCGCCGGAGTTGCTAGGGTAAAAATGTTCCGGAGAAGCCGTGCACGCGCGGCGCGCACACCTGACTGGAATGGATAGGAGCAACACATCTCGAAGAACAACAGTTACTACGGTGAGTAACTGTCTTTTCCTACAGCCCAGGGTCACACCTGCCCCCCAAGACACAGCACGGCCCTGGGCGCTCACGTTCGTTGGGTTCTGACTTGACCCCCACATCCTGTTCAGGGTCTCTGCATCTCAGAATATAGCCCACCTAACCCCCATCCTCAGTTCCTGGTTGTCCAGCCTGGCCCTGGCTGTGTGAAAACACGCGTGAATGGGCCCAGCTCCCCGCATGCCCCAGCTCACTGTGTGTAACTGACCCGTCCCAGCATCACTCCCCCTGCCCAGCCTCGGTGTCCTTGCAGACGCGCCCCATGGTGCGGTTACATCGTCTCTCGGCTCACCCAGCTACTGACTAGCCCGGCCCTGCCCTGCCCGCCCCCCCTGGAAACAGCCCAACCAGCCGTGTCCCCGCTGGAACCAGCCCCTGACCCCACTGGAAACAGCGCCCCTCCCCGCCACATGCCCAGGCCCCCAGGGCCTCCCCAACTGGCAGAAGCCCAGGGCCGCTGTCTGGAGCTGCCTAAAGGGACCTGGGAACATTCCCCCCAGGGACAGCTGGATGGTGGCAGCCAGTGGGAACACGCACGAGGCTGGACCGAGGCTCCGGCGGCCAATGGGAGAGCTTGGCAGGTTGGTGGCGTTATTGGCAGATTGGAGCAGCTAATTGCTGCTGGTGGGAGCCGGGGGTGGGGCGGGGTCTCTTAGCTTGTGCCAGGGAAGGGGTGTGAGGAAGCTGGGCTACGTCTCAGTGCCACGTTCGGTGGGGGGGGGGGAGGAGGGGATCTGCCCTTTGTATCATGGTGACCCCAGCCTGGGGGATGTCACTGCAGCCCCCAGCCAGGCCAGTGTCTCTCTGCAGCCGCTCGCCCTGTGGGGCTCAGTCCTGGGGAGCCTGGCCCATGAGCCCTGCCCTGCTCCTGGGCTCCCGGCCATGGGGCGAGCTCAGAGTGCTCCATGGACCATCCCTCAGCCCCAGAGCTCCCACCACCGACCCAGGAAGGGAATGGCCACATTTCACACCAGGGGAAACGGAGGCAGAGGAAGATAATTTACCCAAGGGCATGTGGCAAGTCAGAGTCAGCAATGGGAATAGAACCCCAGAGTCCTGACTCCCAGCCCTCTGCTCTAACCCACTAGCCCCCACTCCCGACCCAGAGCTGGGAGAGAACCCAGGAGTCCTGGCTCCTTCCTTACCCCTCATACCAAACTCCCAGTGTAACCTGGTGCCCCTGAACAGGCTGCGTCTGGGCTGGGATAACACAGGCTGCCGCGGGCATGGCCCAGACTGACCAGATTTTAAATCAGGATAAAAAACTCAGGAACGTCCCAAACCCACTTTATTGCTGTTAGCAAAGCTGCAGAGCGATGGGGGGGGGGGGGGCAGGGCTGTGACACACCTGGGGCGCAGGGCGGGGGCTGTACAGGGACTGGGCCCGTCCCACACGGACCCCGCGCTGGGCTCAGCAGGGCTGGACCCCGGGGAGCCGCACACGGGTGCGATGGGGCTGTTAGCCGGGTACTGGGGCTGCCCCACCCCCAGCCATGGGCCCGATCCTGCCCCACCGGGACCCCATTGACCGGGAATGGCCAAATCAGGCCCAAAGCCTTCTGGGTAATGGCTGGAGGGGCTTTACCTGGGGTGACTGACAGCAGCCGCTGGCCAATAGGGGCCGGGCTTGGGGCCCAATCCAGCGCCCACTGGAGTCAAGAGAAACCTTCCCCATGACGGCAGTGGGGTTTGGATCAGCCCCGTGGGCCCTGCTGCCCCTGACGAGGGGGCGACCCCCCATTCCCACCCCACGGGGCAGCAGCCCTCTCCCTGCATAGGCTCCCCCATCCCAAGCACAGAGTGGGCGCAGGGACAACCGGAGGCACCGGCTCCCCAGTGAGTCTCTAACGGGTTGGATGTCACGGTTACGGGTCGGGGGGGCTCCTGGCTGGGTACAGCAGCTGGCACCGACGGGAGCGGAGCAGGGATGCTGGGGGCAGCGGGAGGGGAGGGGGCCGTGCGAGTGGGTCCCACGAAGGCACCGGGCGGATTCGAGGGCTCTGACTCCTCCCTGTGTTTATCTGAAAGGCAAAGAGGGTCAGTTACCAGGAGCCCTGGGCCCCAACATGAGACTGGCAGGGATCAGGGTCACTCCCCAGCACCCCCAGGGACTCTCCCATTAACACAGGGGGTGCTGTGTCGGGGAGGGGCTGTGGCTGGCTGGTGGGGCACAGCGGGTGGGGGGTCTCCCCAGTGGGTGCTGGGTGCTGGGTGGGCCCGGGTGCAGCGGGTGCCTCCCCAGGCAGCGGCTACTCACAGGGGGCCCCGCGGGTTGCGGGCGGCGTTCATCTTCATCCCCTTGACGATGAGGATGGTGCCCGCAATGATGCCGACGATGCCCATAGCCAGGCCCAGGGCGCACACCAGGGTCTCTGTGGTCTCGGGGACGGGGGTGGGCACCTGGGCTTCTGGAGAGAGGAGGAGGAGAAGCCCATGGAGTGAGGAGGGCTGTTCCTGTCCCTCCCTCCCAGAGCTGGGATAGAACCCAGGAGTCCTGGCTCCCAGCCCACCCTGCTCTAGCCACCAGCCCCCACTCCCCTCCCAGAGCCAGGAGAGAACCCAGGAGTCCTGGCTCCCAGCCCCCCTGCTCTGACCACCAGCCCCCACTCCCCTCCCAGAGCCAGGAGAGAACCCAGAAGTTCTGACTCCCAGCCCCCCCTGCTCTAACCCACCAGCGCCCCCTGCCCTCCCCGAGCCGGGATAGAACCCAGGAGTCCTGGCTCCCAGCCCTGTGCCCAGCGGGTCCCCGGGTGCCCCGGCCTCACCCCAGTGCTTCGTGAAGGGCTCGGCCAGCCCCCCGTGCTCCACCCGGCAGTCGTAGAAGTCGCCCTGGCTGGGGAGGAAGGGCAGGTAGGAGAACTTGCGGAAGGAGTTGTCCTGGCGGGGGTAGAAGTCGGTCTCGGAGACGCCCTTGGTCACCTCCTGCCCGTTCTTCAGCCATGTGACGCTGAGCGCAGGTGGGGAGAACTTGTCCGCGAAGCATATCAGGACGTTGGGCTCCCCCAGCTCCACGGGGTCTTCGGGGAACACGGTCACCTCAGGGGGCACTGGGGAGACAGGGGTTAGTGGGTCCCATTGCCTGCCCCTGAGCCAGCCAGTCCCTGCCCTGGGGCCGGATCGGAGCCAGCGCCCCCCAGAGGGGACAGGCCCCTGCCCCATTCCCCGCCCCCCTGAGCCAGCCGGTCCGCACTGTGGCGCTGGGTGGGAGCCAGCGCCCCCTAGAGGGGACAGGCCCCTGCCCCATTCCCTGCCCCCCTGTGCCAGCCAGTCTCTGCCCTGGGGCCGGATCGGAGCCAGCGCCCCCTAGAGGGGACTGCCCCATTCCCTGCCCCCCTGAGCCAGCCAGTCCCTGCCCTGGGGCCGGATCGGAGCCAGCGCCCCCCAGAGGGGACAGGCCCCTGCCCCATTCCCTGCCCCCCTGAGCCAGCCAGTCCCTAGTGCTTACGCTCCAGCTCAGGGTCTCTCCCCAGGACTGTGGGGCGTCACCAGGGCCGCCCCAGCTCCCTGCCCTGACGGCTCATGGGGCACAAGGGGCAGGGGAGAGAATCCCTCAGGGGCAGGGCCTGGCGCTGGGCAGGGGCCATGAACAGCCCTCGGCAAAGGAGCTGCCCTGGGCCCCAGCCTGGAGGGTGAGACCTGCCCGGGCCCCCTGCCCTGCAGAGCCCTGGCCCGGCTGACCGGCTCCCCGGAGCCCTGCAAGGCCTGGGGGGGAGCTGAGTGGGGAGTCGCAGTAGGTGGGCATGGGGAGGGACGGGTCCCAGGAGGGTGCCTGGCAGGGAAAATGTCCCACCGTTCTCGGCCCGTGTGCGGTTGGACCTCTTGATCAGGATCTCCAGGTTGTTCTTGGTTATGGCGATGTTGCGCAGGGCGAACTGGGCCTCGAAGCTGGTGAACTTGCTGAAGTCAGGCAGGCGCCAGACCGTCTCCTTCCTCTCCAGGTCCACGTGGAAGGTCTCATCCTGGTCGAACTCCTGCATGTACTGCCCAGACCCCTGCTGGGATCGGTCCGTGCGCTGGTAGAACTCCGCCTGGGAGATCACTTGATCCACTGCGGGGAGACGGGCGTCCCCATCAGCACCCACCCCAGCCCCTCCCCTGGGATACAGGGTCTCTGATCTCTTCCCCTGGGGCCACAGCCCCCGGCCGTGACACTGGCACTGGGGCGCCCCGGTGTGAGGGGAAAGCGGGTGCAGGGAGTCAGTGACCCCTGGTATCATGCTGGGGAGACATTAAAGCTGCACTGGGGGGTCAGACACACTCCGGGATGGGGACGGGTCTGGCTCAGGGCTGAGGCTGGGATCCCCCAGGGCCCAAGGGAGTTGGGCACCTGCATCCTAGGGAGTCGTTCGCTGACCCCAGCTCGCCCAGCAGGATCTCACCGAGCGACTGCAGAGGAGGGAACCTGCCACCACCAGCCAAGGAGAGTCGGCCCCACAGAGCCCTCCCCCGCCCCCCCGGCACCGTGGGTCTGAGCCCTGGCGGGAAGGGGGACAATGGGGCCAGGCCGGGGAGCGGGGCCAGGGGCTCCCTGCTCTGCACAGACGCACTCACTGCTCAGCAGGGTCTGGCCCTGGCGCGGCTCTTCGGGGAATGTTCCCCCATCACCCCTGTGCTTGGTGCCCCCCTGGGGGGATCAGCCCCCGAGTCCCTGTGGGGGAGGGGGGCTGCACCCCTAGGGCAGGGCTGTGTCGTACCCAAACCACAGTCACTTCCCCGCAATCCCTCTGCTGCCCCCGCACCAGCCTCCCCTCCCCCTCCCTGCAGCCCCCATCTCATCCAGATCAGCCCCCCATTCCTGCCTGCTCACCCCATCCCCTCACCACTAGGGGGTGAGACCCTCCTCCCCGCATCCCCCACCCCCAGTCTGGCTCCCCTCCCTGCCCCGTACCTGTCACCGCCCCGGCACCCGGCAGGGCCAGCAGGGTGAGCAGGGCCAGCTGGGCCATGGGGACGCCCCGTCCTGCGCCCATCTCCTCTCCCTGGCACTGGGCTGGGCATGGGGCCGGCAGCACTAGGGGGCCGGGCGTGGGGGGCACATGTCACACCCTGGGGGGGGGCAGCACCCAGCATTGGCCAGGGGAGCCTGTCCCAGGGGCCCGCACCCAATGGCAGAAATCCCTGCACCGACCAGGCTGTTACCGGGCAGAGCAGCAGCGCTGAGCCTCGCAGAGAGGGGAGATGGAGAAATACTGTACGGCAGCTCCCGGGGCTGGGGCTGCACGGTGGGGCCTGGAGCAGGGCGGCTCTGACCCCCCTGGTATGGACGCGGCGCTGGCGGGGGGGTGTCACACCCTGGACCCGCAGAGCTCTGCTGGGAGACGCATTAAGTGCAGACCAGGCCATGAAAGGGGTTTGGGGGGGATCATTCATGCAGTTGGGTAGGGCCCTATCAAATTCACAGCCGTGAAAAATGCATCACGGACCATGAACTCTGTCTAGGATAGGGTGGTAATGGTAAAAGTACACAAAAGCCCAGATTTCACAGGGGAGACACCGTGTCTCAGACTGGAGAGCCCAACCCAAAAGGGGATCGATCACACGGGGGTCGCGAGATTATTGTAGGGGGTTGTGGTGTTGCCACCCTGACTTCTGCGATGCCTTCAGAGCTGGGTGGCCAGAGAGCGGCTGCTGCTGGCCAAGTACCCAGCTCTGAAGGCAGCAGCGCAGAAGTAAGGGTAGCAATACCGCACCCCCTACAATAACCTGCCAATCCCCCACAACTCCCTGTTGGGTCAGAACCCCCACAGTCACAACACCCTGAAATTTCAGATTTTTAAATCCTATGGCCGTGAAATTGCCCCAGATGGACAATGAATTTGGTAGGACCCTGGAGCCTTTCCCCTCTGGGGGGCACCGGCTCCGATCTGGTCCCAGAGCAGAGGGTGGGACAGAAGCTCTGTACCGCTAGAAGCTGCTGGCTCCGATCTGCTGTTAGTGACCAAACTCCCTCCCCCCAGGTCTGTCCTGGGCCCCGTGTGGGGCACGTTGGTCCCTGTCCCCTGCCCAAACCTGCCTCCCACCCCATGGCACCAACTCACCCATCCCCCCACGCTCTGGGTGTTCACACTGCCCCCGGCAGGAGGGGCCGGGTGCAGGAGGGGCTGGCTCAGCAGTTTGGGGCTGGCCTGGGACCCAGGAGCCCTGGGGTCATTCCCGGCCCTGCCACAGACTGTGTGTAACCCTGGGCCAGTCACTGACTCCTCTGGGCCTCCCTCCCCAGCTGGGCCATGGGGACACTGGCCCGGCCCTGCCCCACGGGGTGGGGGGTGAATGCAGCAGAGAGGGGGAGGGGCTCAGGGGGGGGAGGGGAAGCTCAGAACTTTTCTCTGTGGAACCAGCCCCAAACCTTCCCGAGACTAAATTTACCCCCCAACAAACCAGCAACCCGCCCCACACCCGTCCTGCCCCAGCCGGCAGCAGAGGGTCGAGGCACCGGGGAAGGGGACGGAGGGTCCCAGGCCCATTGCTGGGGGCCCTGCTCTGGGGGGGGGCTGGTCCCTGGGCCGGCCCCGCTCTCCAGCTGCCCCGGGGCCATGGCAGGCGCCAGGCGGGTCCTGCAGCCCGACCCCAGGCCCTGCTCTGCCCCCTGCGAGGGAGAAGTAGGGAACCGAGCCCTGCTGGGGCCGGCTCTGCCTGGCGACTGGTGATGCTGCCAAGCACCGATGCTGCCTGGCCCCTGGGCTGGGGGTGCCCAATCCCCGGGGCCGTGGGCAGCGTCCGGGGGGCTGGTGCTCGGAGCTGGGCAGAGAAGGTCTCAGTCTGGGGGGTCCCGACGAGTTTCCAGGTCTCTCCCTCCTGAGCAGTGATGGGGGCGGGTCGGATCCTGGGGGCCGGTAGCCGCTGGGCTGGGGCTCTGCTGGTGACACTGACGGTGCTGAGAACCCACCTGGCTCATTGCACGGAGCCCCCAGGTGAGCAGAGACCCCAGCGCCCCGGGGAGCCCCGTCCTGGGCAGCGCTGGGTGTATCCGGGGGGGGTCAGACCCCAGCGCCCCGGGGAGCCCCGTCCTGGGCAGCGCTGGGTATATCCGGGGGGGGGGGGTCAGACCCCAGCGCCCAGGGGAGCCCCGTCCTGGGCAGCGCTGGGTGTATCCGGGGGGGTCAGAACCCACCCCCCCGGGGAGCCCAGGCCAGGGCAGCGCTGGGTGTATCGGGGTCAGACCCCAGCGCCCGGGAGCCCGTCCTGGGCAGCGCTGGGTGTATCCGGGGTCAGACCCCAGCGCCCCGGGGAGCCCCGTCCTGGGCAGCGCTGGGTGTATCTGGGGGGGTCAGACCCCAGCGCCCCGGGGAGCCCCGTGCTGGGCAGTGCTGGGTGTATCGGGGAGGGGGTGTCAGACCCCAGCACCCCGGGGAGCCCCGTCCTGGGCAGGGGCCGGGTGTATCTGGGGGGGGGTCAGACCCCAGCGCCCTGGGGAGCCCCGTCCTGGGCAGGGGCTGGGTGTATCTGGGGGGGGGGTCAGAGCCCAGCGCCCCGGGGAGCCCCGTGCTGGGCAGGTGCTGGTGTCTTCCCCAGGCCCTCTGCCCTACACCCCCCGCGTGTGTTACCGCCACCCCCACCCCGCCGCCCACGGCCCTGCCTGCCCGCCGCGCTCCCCTGGGCCTGGGAGGGGTTATGGGCGGTGGGGGGGGTCCGGCGGCTCCGGCTCCGATCCCGGGGGCAGCTGGGGGGTGTCTGAGCCGAGCCCATTCCCCTCCCAGGGCGGTTCCTGCACCAGTTCAAGGCTGACTGTCAGTTCACCAACGGCACCGAGCGGGTCCGGTTCCTGTACCGGCACATCTACGACCGGCAGCAGATCGCGCACTTCGACAGCGAGGTGGGGCGGTTCGAGGCGGACACGGAGCTGGGGCGGCCCGACGCCGAGCTCTGGAACAGCCAGCCCGAGACACTGCAATACTACCGGGCTGCGGCGGACACGTTCTGCCGGAACAACTACGGGGCGTGGACGCCTTTCGCCGTCAACCGGAGAGGTGAGCGCGGGGGGGTCCAGACACGCTGCCCCCCCCCGGTTATCTCCGTGGTCCCGACCTGGGCCAGAGACGGGGGTGGGAGGGGCTGAGAGGGTCCTGCGGGCGGGGAAGCAGGGAGAGGGCGGGGCCCGGGCCCGGGGACCAGGAGCCGGCGGGGGGCGGGGTCACTCTGCTGCGGGGGAGGGGTCACGGGGGGCATCTCTTCCCACCCCTCCCCTCGCCGCCCCCGGGTCTGGCTGCGGCGCCCCCTCTCTGCAGGGAGCAGAGCCCCACCCGGGTCAGTCTCTGGGCGGTGTGTGACTGACCTGCCCCCGCCCCTCTGAGGGTTCAGCCTCCAGCGCCCCCCACTCAGACCCCCGGGGCAGGTGGCTCCTACCCCCCTTCCCGGGCAGAACTCCCCCCCCCTCAACCCCCCCCCTCCCACCATGCAGTGCCCCTGGCGGGGGGGGGGAGAAGCCCCTGGACTGAGACCATGGGCCCAGGGTCTGACAGTCCCTGGCTCTGTCCCCATGGGGGTGACGGGACATGACTCCCCTCGGGCCCTTTCTGCCAGAGCCTGGGACACTTGGGGGGTTGGGGCCTTTCCCTGGAAGTGGGGTGTCACTTGTTCTCTCTGAGTCCTGCTCAGTTTCCAGCCCCCCTCCTCTCTCTCTCCCCAGTTCAGCCCAAGGTGAAAGTTTCCCCCACGAAATCGGGGTCCGAGCCCCACCCCCACCTGCTGGTTTGCTCGGTGACGGGGTTTTACCCCGGGGGGATCGAGATCCAGTGGCTGAAGAACGGGCAGGAGCAGACGGCCGGGGTGGTGTCCACGGAGCTGCTCCAGAACGGAGACTGGACCTTCCAGATCCTGGTGATGCTGGAGATGAGCCCCCGGCGCGGGGACGTCTACACCTGCCAGGTGGAGCACGTCAGCCTGCGGGGGCCCCTCGCCGTGCACTGGGGTAAGAGCCTCTGGGTGTGGGGCACCCCTCGGGGCATGGGCCTGGGGCAGAGCCCCGCCCCACTCCTGGGGGCAGAGAGCCAGGATGTGACCCCCCCCAGCCTGCCCCCCCTCACAGCAGCACTGGGCTGTGGGGAGTGAGACTGAGTGCACGTTTCTACAGCCCCCCCAGCCCCCAGCACTTCCCAGCCTGAGCCTCCAGCCAACACAGGGCCCCCCACCCCCACTGCAATGCAGCCCCCTCTGGGGTGGGGCACGGCCGCTGTTTAACAGCCCCACAGCAGCACAGCCGTGCAGTTTGGGACAGGAAGCGAAGGCGAATCCCGTCTCTCAGGGACACTCAGGGGATCCCCCCCATGCCCTCAGTGCCTCAGCCCCTGGCCCTGGCCCTGGCCCCCTCCACAGGGATTTGCTCTCACACTTGGGGTCGGCTCTCGCTCCACAGGGGATGTTCCCCTGGGGTCTCCCAGCTGCGCTTTGGGGGAAGCAGCGGGAAAGGCCCCAGGGCTGGGCAGGACACAGCCCTGAGCGCTGGTCCCTGGGGCCCATCACCCTCCCATGCCCCACCTAGAGCAGCCCCCAGGAGGGGACCGAGGGCGTCTCCCAACCCCTCCAGCCAGCACCCGGGCCCAGCCAGCGACTGTCCTGCAGCGGAACGAGAGGCTGGGTCGAGCCCCGGCCCCTGTTTGTCCTGCCCCTGGATGCCTGTGCTGGAAATGTTCATTGCACTAGGCTGATGAACCCCAAGGGGATGTGGCTGTGCTGGGGGATGAGCAGTGCAGGGTCTGCCAAGGGCCCCATGGCCCCATAGCTTGGGGGGGTGTCTCTGAGCAGGACCAGGACGGAGGGGACAGGGAGCCAGGACAGAATCTGCTGAGATGGACCAAAGGCATCCCCAAGGCATCCCCTTCCTCCCCGGCTGCTCCTTGCCCCAGCCACCAGTCAGGGAAAGTTCTCCCCATCTGCCTGGCCTGGGCAGCAGCCGAGAGAGCTCAGGAGCCTGTCTCTGCTGTCCGTGCCACACCCCAGCCACCTGCACAGCCAGGGGCAGCAGCTGCAGGAAACATTTTCACTCCCACTGTTGATGCCATGTGGTGGGGCTGGCCCATGTGCAGTGCAGCTGGCGGGTCGGTGCTCTGTGGGCATGGAGCACACTCAGTGCACATGGGATCTTCATAGAATTTAGCCGATACACGCTCACAAATCTCTACCGAGCCTGTGCACAACCAGACTCTCGGGAGCTTATAATGTTGCTCTATTTTGGATGGATATTTTGACCGTGCGTCTCCAAACCAGGGAGGCACCAGAACTCCTCTATGGGCGTAAGAACATTTAACATGGGCAAAACCAAGTATCATTCCCCAGCAGCGTGGATTTGATTTAAATCGTGATTTAAAACATTAGTCAGGAAGACTCGATTTAATCAGGGTTTTCTACATAAAAGTGCATTCTTGTTGGTTGTTAGAACCTTAATACATATTCTTCACAACTCAGAGATGGATGTAGGTCTCGTTTTTAGAAGGTACACACGATACATTTTTAATGTGATTTATTTTGAAAACTTTTCAGATGAGTTTTACAGCTATATCAGAAAATGAAGGATTGTTTGGTTATTTCATTTACCAAAGTAATTGAAGCAGATATTTATGAAGTCATTGGGAGGTGAACTATCTCCAATTCAACAGGTTAATCATTAATATTTGGAGGATTTGCTTGCCATGCTGTTTTAGGAGGAGATCATCACCAGACAAACATTTAAACTGTTTTATTTAACTAAAACAACAACATTATGTATTCTGGATTTTTTTCTTCAACAGCAAGCATAAAATATTTTAACAAAACAAGCATATGAATTTTTGAATTTAGTTAAACATTCAAGTTTTTTAAAATCAGGTTTGTTTTTGTTAAAATTGTTTTTAACTATAATAGTAAAATGAAATATTAAAAAAAAAATTAAATCGACTATGTCAGCCAGGTCAACATGAGAAACCTAAAATATTGGCTTCTGCAGCTAACTCAGTTGTCTTCACCTTCATTTTCCTCTTTGTTCATAATCTGGAAAAGAAAAACAAGCTTTCCTGCTTTTTTAGGTCCCAAACAATCTCTCAGTTTGGAATGAATTAGTGCAAAGGAAGAAAATATTCTTCCTACACTGGCAGAAGAAGCTATTGCTGTTAAAAGTGAGATTATCACTTCAACAGTCTCTGAATCCAAGTGCTTAAGTGACTTCCACCAGTTCACTGGTGTGACTTTCTTTAAAACATCATCAGCAAACATATATTTCTTGAATGGTCACCCTAGCTCTGAAGTTTATTATAGTTGGCACTATGGAGGGATGGTTGCTGGATGCCCATGTCAGAGCCAACTCCTCTTCTCCAGCAGTTAAGGTTTGACCCTGGTACAGAGTATTGAGAATATTTGAAAGAAGATGAGCTGGAGATAGTGCTTGTCCCATTCGTTTTTTTAATGCTTGTAATTTAACTCTCTCATTGCATATTTCTCTTTTTAACATCTCATTCAGTTTCTTCCAAATTTCAACAGCGTCAGCAATAAAACAGCTATTTCCCTGCATTTTGTTCAAGGCGACAGAAATAGGCTTCAGAGTACTCGGCATGTGTTCAACATTTCTCTTAAGCCCAATGTTGAGAACTTCGGCGGTGACCGTGCCATCTATTTTTTCACAAACTGTCATCAGATTAGGCGAGTTCTTGATATAGTGCTCAAACAGCCCACTGCTGAGTTCCATCGCACGTCTTGTGGGAGGGTTAGCTTGGTTCCTCTCACTTTTTTCAGAGCAGCTGCTGCAAAGTAGTTGTTATGGAAGTATTTTGCAATTTCAACATTAGCCTTTATTTCTGGAACACTGAAGTCTTTGGCTAGGAGGTGCATCAAATGAGCACTGCAACCGTATGTTATTAGCTTGGGACTCTCTTCTAAATTTCTTCTCATCTTGGATACATTTGCAGCCTTGTCTGTGACCAAGCTGCATACTAGACATTTGAATTTTTTTTCACCATTTGTTAAAGTTTCTTGTAAGTATTCTGCTGTGTGTGCATTTCCTGATGTATCAATTGTTTCTGTAAGGAAGACATTCCCTTCTTCTGTTGTTACACAAGCACATACAACAGGATCATTGTGGACATTGCTCCACCCATCAAGACTCAAGTTAACAATTTCACCCTCTAGACTTTTTGCACACTGCTCAGTTTCTCTTTCATACACTTTATCCAGCAATTTGCCTGCAACATCTGTTCTTCTTCGAGTGATTGCTCCTATCCATTCCATTTAGGTGTGCGCGCCGCGCGTGCACGGCTCTTCGGAACATTTTTAGCCTAGCAACACCGGCGGGCCGGCTGGGCGCCCCCTGGAGTGGCGCCGCTATAGCGCTAGATATATACCCCAGCCGGCCCGTC
Source organism: Mauremys reevesii (assembly GCF_016161935.1). Classification (NCBI taxonomy): domain Eukaryota; kingdom Metazoa; phylum Chordata; order Testudines; family Geoemydidae; genus Mauremys; species Mauremys reevesii. The sequence continues at coordinate 245,086 of NW_024100804.1, read as the reverse complement.
CGCTCCTCAGTTCCTTCTTCCCGCCCGTGACGGCAGTTGGAACTGTGGAGTGCTTGTCGTCGTCCACTGCCTAGCTCACCTTTGTTGTAGTTTGTATTTAGTGTATATAGTTAGTGTTGAACTTAGTTAGTTGAGTAGTTAGTAGATAGATTAGGGGGAATTAGGGGGGCTTAGCCCCTCTTTTCCCGTCCGGTGCGGGCGTATGCCCAAGACACCGGGATTCAAGCCCTGTGCGGCTTGCCAGCGGCATATGCCCGTTGGGGACCCCCACGACGCCTGCCTCCGTTGTCTCGGAGAGGGACATCGACCGGACAAGTGCCTCATTTGCAGGTCGTTTAAGCTGCGAACTAAAAAGGAGCGGGACATTAGATTGCGGCAGCTCCTTATGGAATCGGCGCTTACCCCCGCGGTGCCGACTCCTCCGGCTCCGGCGTCGTCCTCCGTGCGGAGTGCTCCAGCGGTCCCCGGCCGGTCTGGTACCGAGACTGTTAGAAAGCAGCCGGCACCGAAGCCCCGGCACCGCTCCCATTCGCCATCGGGGAAGCGGAAGCCCCAGCCTAAGGCTGTCGAGACTGCTGAGGCGAGACCTTCGGTCCAGCAGCCAGCAGAGGCGACTTCGGCACCGTCCGTGCCAGCGCACGCACCGTGCGCGGTACCGTTGACTCCGGCACCGGCTGGGCCGTCGAGTCCGGTACCCCCGCGCTCCCCGGTACAAGCCGTGGTCGAGCTGCCCCTCCCGTCTACGCCTGAGACGTTTTCGGTGGCAAGGGAGCTCATAGAGCAGTCAGAGGCACCGAGCCTCCGGCCCCCGGCACCGCCGGTGCGGGCTGTTCCCTCAGTGGGTAAACCGGCCATGGTACGTCCGGCCACCCCAGACAAGCGGACTAGGAGACAGTCCAGATCCCGCTCCCGGTCTCGATCCCGAAGACGGTCACCTTCCCGCCGTTCAAGGTCACGGTACCGGTCTCCATCACGGTACCGGTCTCCATCTCGGCACCGGTCGCAGTCCCGGTACCGCTCCTCCTCGCGGTACCGGTCGTACTCCCGGAGGCGTTCGAGGTCCCGGTCCCACTCTCCGGACCGTCGGCACCGAGGGAGGTCCGGATCCCGGCACCGCTCCCGACGTCGTTCTCGGAGCCGCTCCCGCCGACGGCGATCGAGATCACGGTCGACCTCCCGCTACTCTCGCGGTCGTAGGTCCCGCTCCCGGCACCGAAGCGATCGGCACCGGTACACGGCACCGTCCACGGACGGCCTGATGGCTTCGACGGCGCAGTCTATGAACGCGTCTGCTCCTCCGTGGCCTTCCCGCCAGCCGTCGCTTGCTTCACACGACGGCAGCGGCGCAGATTACCGCGTTGACCCACAAGGACAAGACCTGGGTCCCCAGCAGTGGGGTTTCTGGACCCCCTGGGCTGGTCACGAGGCTCAGGGCGCCCCCTTCCCTCCGCAACAAGGGTTTTCTGACCATGGGGTGCCGGAAGCCACCATCAGCAGGCCCCCTCCATCACCTCCAGTTGAGGTTCCACCGCCGCCAGTGCAGACGGAACATCCCGTGGAGGCGACGGCCTCACACCCCGTGGACGAGCCTCAGCCTCTGCCTGTCGGTCAGACCCACTCCTCGTCTTCCTCGCCCGACGAGGCGGTGGCGGGATCATCGCCATCTGATCCCCCACCAATTGATTTACGTGCCCATCAGGACCTCCTGCGTAGGGTGGCACAAGCCGTTAACCTCCCCGTAGCGGAGGTCGTCGAGGACGAGGATCCGATCACTAATGTGGTCGGAACGGAGGCCCCCATGCGAGTGGCTCTACCGTTTGTTCGGACGATCCAGAAAAATGCCACCACGCTCTGGCAGTCTCCGGCGTCCATTCCTCCCACTGCCCGTGGAGTAGAGAGGAAGTACTCGGTACCCCCCACTGGGTACGAGTACCTGTACACCCATCCGGCCCCGGACTCCCTAGTGGTGCAGTCTGTGAATGACAGGGAGCGAAATGGTCAACCTGCACCTGCGCCTAAGTCCAAAGACGCGCGCAGGATGGACCTGTTGGGCCGGAAGGTGTATTCGGCGGGTGGCCTTCAGTTGCGCATAGCGAATCAGTTGGTTCTCCTGGCCCGCTATGCTTATGACAACTTTGTAGCCCTCTCCAAATTTACGGAGCTGGTTCCAACGTCCTCTAGGCAGGAGTTCACAGCTTTACTGGAGGAGGGCAAAAAGGCTACTAGGTCCTCTATTCAGGGCTCACTGGACTCTGCTGACTCCGGAGCCAGGACCTTGGCATCAGGGGTGACAATGAGAAGGATCTCGTGGCTGCAATCAACCACTTTGCCGCCAGAGGTTCAGTATACGCTGCAAGATTTGCCCTTCGACACCAAGGGCTTATTCTCGGAGAAAACGGACTCCAGAATACAGACCCTTAAGGATGGGCGCATTGCCATCCGTACGCTAGGCATGCATACGCCTGCGACACAACGGAGGCCTTTCCGGCAGCAACCCTTTCGGCCGTTCAACCAATCCAGGTTTCGGCAGGATAATACGCGAAGGGCCAGACTGAACCGCCGAAGACCTTCCGGCAATCGGCGTAACCAGTCCCAGGCGCCTTCCAAGGCCCCCCAAGGGCCGAAGCAGGCGTTTTGACGGGACGCCCGAGGACGGCCCGTCAGTCTCTCCTCCGGATCCTTCCCCATTATTTTTCAATCGCCTTTCCCACTTCCTCCCGGCGTGGTCCCAGATTACGTCAGACAACTGGGTGCTACGCACGGTAGAGTCTGGTTACCATCTTCAGTTTGTTTCGCCCCCCCCCTCCCACCCACCCACCCCGTCCCTCTTCAGGGACCCCTCTCACGAGCAAGTCCTCCTACAAGAGGTGGAATCTCTGCTGAGATTGGGTGCTATAGAGGAGGTGCCGAGCGATATGCGAGGCAGGGGTTTTTACTCCCGATATTTCTTAATCCCCAAGGCGAAAGGAGGCCTACGACCCATACTCGACCTCCGAGAGCTCAACAAATACCTTGTCAAGCTCAAGTTTCGCATGGTAACCCTGGGGACTATCATTCCCTCCCTGGATCCGGGAGACTGGTTTGCCGCCCTCGACATGAAGGACGCGTATTTTCATGTCGCTATTTACCCTCCTCATCGGCGCTACCTTCGCTTCGTTGTCAACAGCACTCATTACCAGTTCACAGTGCTGCCTTTCGGCCTCTATACAGCGCCAAGGGTATTCACCAAGTGCATGGCAGTAGTGGCCGCGGCCATCCGTCGTCGTCGGATACATGTCTATCCCTATCTCGACGACTGGCTAGTCCGAGGACCGTCCCGCCAACTGGTAGCGTCCCACATGGCCACGGTCCTAGCCCTATTTCAGCGTCTGGGGCTCATGATAAATGCCGAGAAGTCGATGTTGACCCCGTCGCAAAGAGTGGAGTTCATCGGGGCGGTCCTGGATTCCAATTTGGCCAGGGCCTGCCTGCCCCAAGCTCGGCATCAGTCTCTGGTCTTGCTAATTCGAGATCTACAGGCTTTCCCGCGGACAACAGTGCGTTCCTGCCTCCGCCTTCTGGGCCACATGGCGTCGTGTACGTTCGTCACTCAGTACGCGAGATTGCACCTTCGCCCGTTTCAAACTTGGCTCGCGTCAGTGTACCGACCCCACCGCGACTCCATCGATACGGTGGTCACGCCCACGAAGCCAGCTCTCGCTTCTCTCACTTGGTGGCTGGACCCAGCAGTCGTGTGTGCCGGAGTCTCTTTCCGCCCGCTTCAGCCGTCCGCCACTCTGACCACGGATGCGTCAGAGCTGGGGTGGGGAGCACATCTAGCCGACCTGCACACCCAAGGCCTCTGGTCGCCCCGAGAGCTCTCCCTCCATATCAATGTCAGAGAGCTCCGAGCGATTCGCCTCGCCTGCCAAGCCTTTCGCCCAAGTCTTCAGGGGCGTTGTATCGCGGTGTTGACGGACAACACAACGGCAATGTTTTACGTCAACAAGCAGGGGGGAGCCCGGTCTTCTCCGCTGTGCACGGAGGCGATGCTACTGTGGGACTTCTGCATAGCCCACTCCATTCACCTAGTGGCCTCCTATCTTCCGGGGGTACAGAACACACTGGCCGACCGTCTGAGCAGATCATTCCTGTCTCACGAGTGGTCCCTCCGCCCAGACGTGGTTCACACGATTTTCCGGAGGTGGGGGTTTCCCTGCATAGACCTGTTCGCCTCCAGAGAGAACAGGAAGTGTCACCGGTTCTGCTCATTCCAGGGTCACGCCCCGGGCTCCCTGTCGGACGCATTCCTCTATCCCTGGACGGATCACCTGCTGTACGCCTTCCCTCCGTTCCCGCTCGTACATCGGGTGCTTCTCAAGCTTCGGAGGGACAGGGCCCGCCTTATACTCATCGCTCCGGCCTGGCCGAGACAGCACTGGTACACGCTGCTGCTCGAGTTATCGGTACGAGATCCCATCCCTCTGCCCTTATGGCCGGACCTGATAACGCAGGACTTCGGCAGGCTCCGCCACCCGGACCTACGGTCCCTCCATCTGACAGCCTGGTACCTGAGTGGTTGACCCACACGGAGCGGACCTGTTCGGCTGCGGTCCAGCGGGTCCTCCTGGAGAGCAGAAAGCCCTCCACTCGCTCGACCTACCTCTCCAAATGGAAGCGATTCGCCATATGGTGCGACCAGAGAGACCTGAATCCGTTCGTCGTCCCTGTTCCAACGATACTAGACTACCTCTGGTCCCTTAAAGAGCAGGGTCTTGTGGTCTCATCGTTAAGGGTGCACCTAGCAGCGATATCGGCCTTCAGGCCACCCGTTGGTCACCGATCGGTCTTCTCCGATCCTACAGTTTCCCGCTTCCTCAAGGGTCTTGAGCGTTTGTTCCCGCCGGTGCGGGCCCCGACTCCACCCTGGGACCTGAATCTGGTCTTGGGCAGGCTCATGGGACCACCCTTTGAACCTATGGCTACGTGCTCACTACTCCACCTGTCGTGGAAAACAGCCTTTCTCGTCGCAATAACCTCAGCAAGGCGAGTTTCCGAGCTCCAGGCCCTGACGGCCGGTCCTCCTTACACCATCTTCCATGCGGACAAGGTCCAGCTTCGGCCTCACCCAGCCTTCCTCCCTAAGGTGGTGTCAGCCTTTCATGTAAATCAGGACATCTTCCTTCCTGTCTTTTTCCCGAAGCCTCATGCCTCGAGTCGGGATCAACAGCTGCACACCCTGGATGTCCGCAGGGCCCTTGCGTTCTACATACATCGGACGAAATCCTTCCGGCTTTCACCACAGCTGTTCATAGCGGTTGCAGAGCGTATGAAAGGCAAGCCGGTCTCCTCTCAGAGGATATCCTCGTGGATCACCGCATGCATTAAAACTTGCTATGAGCTGGCGGGGGTGCCAGCTGACCGTCTTACCGCCCACTCTACGAGAGCGCACGCCTCGTCTGCCGCCTTCCTGGCCCATGTCCCCATTCAGGACATCTGTAGAGCGGCTACCTGGTCCTCGGTCCACACCTTCGCCTCCCACTACGCGTTGGTGCAGCAATCCAGAGACGATGCAGCCTTCGGCTCCGCAGTCTTGCACTCTGCCACGTTTCACTCCGACCCCACCGCCTAGGTAAGGCTTGGGAATCACCTAACTGGAATGCATAGGAGCAATCACTCGAAGAAGAAAAGACGGTTACTCACCTGTAGTAACTGGTGTTCTTCGAGATGTGTTGCTCCTATCCATTCCAGACCCGCCCTCCTTCCCCACTGTCGGAGTAGCCGGCAAGAAGGAACGGAGGAGCGGACGGGCCGGCTGGGGTATATAACCGGCGCTATAGCGGCGCCACTCCAGGGGGCGCCCAGCCGGCCCGCCGGAGTTGCTAGGCTAAAAATATTCCGAAGAGCCGTGCACGCGCGGCGCGCACACCTAACTGGAATGGATAGGAGCAACACATCTCGAAGAACAACAGTTACTACGGTGAGTAACCGTCTTTTCTGTTGGGTGGACTGTATCCTGGTCTTAATGACTGAACCATGTTAATGAAGTGTGGATTCTCAATCATACGGAAAGGAGAGTTTGTTGCATAAACAAACTGAGCAATTTTTTCATCAATTACCTCTTTTTGTAATCTGTTGGTTCTTATCACAGACTTATCTGTGGTTGTTTGTGGATGAGGGAGATTTTTTTTTTCATTTTGCTACAGGTGAGATAAGAACATAAGAACGGCCGTACCGGGTCAGACCAAAGGTCCATCTAGCCCAGTATCTGTCTACCGACAGTGGCCAATGCCAGGTGCCCCAGAGGGAGTGAACCTAACAGGCAATGATCAAGTGATCTCTCTCCTGCCATCCATCTCCATCCTCTGACGAACAGAGGCTAGGGACACCATTCTTACCCATCCTGGCTAATAGCCATTTATGGACTTAGCCACCATGAATTTATCCAGTCCCCTTTTAAACATTGTTATAGTCCAGCCTTCACAACCTCCTCAGGTAAGGAGTTCCACAAGTTGACTGTGCGCTGCGTGAAGAAGAACTTCCTTTTATTTGTTTTAAACCTGCTGCCTATCAATTTCATTTGGTGACCCATAGTTCTTGTATTATGGGAATAAGTAAATAACTTTTCCTTATCCACTTTCTCAACATCACTCATGATTTTATAGACCTCTATCATGTCCCCCCTTAGTCTCCTCTTTTCCAAGCCTCTTTAATCTTTCCTCATATGGGACCCTCTCTAAACCCCTAATCATTTTAGTTGCCCTTTTCTGAACCTTTTCTAGTGCTAGAATATCTTTTTTGAGGTGAGGAGACCACATCTGTACACAGTATTCGAGATGTGGGCGTACCATGGATTTATATATGGGCAATAATATACTCTCAGTCTTATTCTCTATCCCCTTTTTAATGATTCCTAACATCCTGTTTGCTTTTTTGACCGCCTCTGCACACTGCATGGACATCTTCAGAGATATCCACGATGACTCCAAGATCTTTTTCCTGACTTGTTGTAGCTAAATTAGCCCCCATCATGTTGTATGTATAGTTGGGGTGATTTTTTCCAATGTGCATTACTTTACATTTATCCACATTAAATTTCATTTGCCATTTTGTTGCCCAATCACTTAGTTTTGTGAGATCTTTTTGAAGTTCTTCACAATCTGCTTTGGTCTTAACTATCTTGAGCAGTTTAGTATCATCTGCAAACTTTGCCACCTCACTGTTTACCCCTTTCTCCAGATCATTTATGAATAAATTGAATAGGATTGGTCCTAGGGCTGACCCTTGGGGAACACCACTAGCTACCCCTCTCCAGTCTGAGAATTTACCATTAATTCCTACCCTTTGTTCCCTGTCCTTTAACCAGTTCTCAATCCATGAAAGGACCTTCCCTTTTATCCCATGACAGTTTAATTTATGTAAGAGTCTTTGGTGAGGGACCTTGTCAAAGGCTTTCTGGAAATCTAAGTACACTATGTCCACTGGATCCCCCTTGTCCACATGCTTGTTGACCCCTTCAAAGAACTCTAATAGATTAGTAAGACACAATTTCCCTTTACAGAAACCATGTTGACTATTGCTCAGCAGTTTATGTTTTTCTATGTGTCTGACAATTTTATTCTTAACTATTGTTTCGACTAATTTGCCCGGTACCGACGTTAGACTTACTGGTCTGTAATTGCCGGGATCACCTCTAGAGCCCTTTTTAAATACTGGCATTACATTAGCTAACTTCCAGTCATTGGGTACCGAAGCCGATTTAAAGGACAGGTTACAAACCTTAGTTAATAGTTCCGCAACTTCACATTTGAGTTCTTTCAGAACTCTTGGGTGAATGCCATCTGGTCCCGGTGACTTGTTAATGTTGAGTTTATCAATTACTTCCAAAACCTCCTCTAGTGACACTTCAATCTGTGACAGTTCCTCAGATTTGTCACCTACAAAAGCCAGCTCAGGTTTGGGAATCTCCCTAACATCCTCAGCCGTGAAGACTGAAGCAAAGAATCCATTTAGTTTCTCCGCAATGACTTTATCATCTTTAAGCGCTCCTTTTGTATTTCGATCGTCAAGGGGCCCCACTGGTTGTTTAGCAGGCTTCCTGCTTCTGATGTACTTAAAAAACATTTTGTTATTACCTTTGGAGTTTTTGGCTAGCCGTTCTTCAAACTCCTCTTTGGCTTTTCTTATTACACTCTTGCACTTAAGTTGGCAGTGTTTGTGCTCCTTTCTATTTGCCTCACTAGGATTTGACTTCCACTTTTTAAAGGAAGTCTTTTTATCTGTCACTGCTTCTTTTACATGGTTGTTAAGCCACGGTGGCTCTTTTTTAGTTCTTTTACTGCGTTTCTTAATTTGGGGTATACATTGAAGTTGGGCCTCTATTATGGTGTCTTTAAAAAGGGCCCATGCAGCTTGCAGGGATTTCACTTTAGTCACTGTACCTTTTAACTTTTGTCTAACTAACCCCCTCATTTTTGTATAGTTCCCCCTTTTGAAATTAAATGCCACAGTGTTGGGCTGTTGAGATGTTCTTCCCACCACAGGGATATTGAATGCTATTGTATTATGGTCATTATTTCCAAGCGGTCCTGCTATAGTTACCTCTTGGACCAGCTCCTGTGCTCCACTCAGGATTAAATCTAGAGTCGCCTCTCCCCTTGTGGGTTCCCGTACCAGCTGCTCCTTGAAGCAGTCATTTAAAGTATCGAGAAATTTTATCTCTGCATTTCATCCTGAAGTGAAATGTTCCCAGTCAATATGGGGATAATTGAAATCCCCCACTATTATTGGGTTCTTAATTTTGATAGCCTCTCTAATTTCCCTTAGCATTTCATCATCACTATTACTGTCCTGGTCAGGTGGTCGATAATAGATCCCTAATGTTATATTTTTACTAGAGCATGAAATTTCTATCCATAGAGATTCTATGGAACATGTGGATTCGCTTAAGATTTTTACTTCATTTGAATCTACACTTTCTTTCACATATAGTGCCACTCCTCCCCCTGCACGACCTGTTCTGTCCTTCCGATACATTTTGTACCCAGGAATGATTGTGTCCCATTGATTGCTCTCAGTCCACCAGGTTTCTGTGATGCCTATTATATCAATATCCTCCTTTATCACAAGGCACTCTAGTTCACCCAGCTTATTATTTAGACTTCTAGCATTTGTGTACAAGCACTTTAAAAGCTTGTCCCTGTTTATTTGTCTGCCCTTTTCTGATGTGTCAGATTCTTTTTTATGTGAATGTTTCTCATCTGATCTGGCCCTTACATTATCCTCTTCCATCCTCTGCTCCTGACTATAACCTGGAGATTCTCTATCATCAGACTCTCCCCTAAGAGAAGTCTGTGTCCGATATACTGTGGCTGTGTGACATACATGATGTGACTGAAACACTATCACTGGCAGATAACTCTGAAACTATAGAAAATGATGGTGATCTTGAAGGTGGATAGTCTTCAGAATCTTGCATGTTGAGGATGGATTCTCCTACACAAAATAAGTCAATGTGGTTATTTAATTATTATTACCATACTGCTTATTTAGTATTACTCATTGCATTCACTGACACTCAGCACTACTTTAAAGGTGAAATGGTAAAAGGAAGTTCTGCCTATTTCAGCTATTTATTTTTTTTTATCACAACTGCATCTAAAATGATAGTACCGTAGAGTAACAACTATATTTTTTGCTCAAACATGAGAATTCAACAATAGTCCTGAAGACAGGCAGTCCTTAAGAATGAAGTAGGAAATAGTTTACCAACCTGAAGATCCTGCATGTTCAGACATGTTCCTTTCATCATCTTCAACGCAGCTTCCTCCTGAGAAGAAGCACTTCTCATGATGTTTCATTTGGGCAACCAGGCCTTGCATTTCTTTGTTGCACTGTTTGAATTTGCAGGCATGCCTGTCTTACCCACAGGTAGAGGAACTTCATTACAATATTCCCAAACTGGGTCTCTTTTACAGCCTGCTGCCATTACAGGTTTTCCCTTCTAGTGGGAGAATGGTACGGGTAGATCTCAAATCAACGAAGGCTACACTCAAAGACCTCACGACTTCTGGAATATGCCGCTCAAACAGTTTCACTTTGGTTTCTACTGCCTGTCCCTCCATTCTCACATTTATCTCCAGACTTCTCTTTGTCCAGATCTATTCCACCCCCAACAATCTTCTATTCATTGAACTTTTTGAAACTCTGCACTTTTAGAGAGAGGTAAGGGATTGACTCTGTACACAAATTTGCAGAGGGACAATAGAGTTGAGGTCTGTTATTTCTCACCTCTATATATTATGTATTTATTTTAAAACATTTTTGCTGTTAACAAGCATGTTACCTCTGGAGACACAAATCCACAGTTTGAGAAGTGCCAAACTAAGCATCTCTGCTGGTATCTTCTAGACTGAGCCCTGAGTCCTGCTGGGTAGACCGAAAGATTAACCTAAATAATCTCTACAGAAGTCCCTGGAACCCCATAAAATTGGGTCCCTAATCCAGAACTATTGGAATTCATTTACAAAACGTTTCTTAAACATGACATGAATATATTGTTTCATACTATAGAATTAGAATTTATAATCCCTATTCCATAATGAGATATCTTTGAGCTATAATGTATCTTAATTAAAACTATCTTTAGATAGGTTTTTTCCTCAAAAAGCATTTTATCAAAAAAATCTGATTTAAATTTTTAAAAAAATCTTATTTATTTATTTGTTTTTATTTTAAATAATTGATTTGTATCCACCCTGTTCCCCATGCTCAGAGCCCAGCACGGTACATTTCAGCCCAAACTCCCGCTCTGGGCAGAAACGTTGGTATTGTTTGTTATTGGGCCTGGCAGCCCCAGATGTGGAGCAGGCCCCCCTGACACTCTGTCCTCCAGTGCCTTGGCTGGTCAGAAATCCCACCGCTGCCCACGGGAGGCTGCGCCACAGGAGAGTTAGTGCTAGGAAACTCCCTTTCCTCAGATCCACTCCAGCCTCCGTTTCCTCTGCTAAACTATCCCTCCCTCTGCTTGGGTCTCTGCCTGCCCAGGACATGGGGACAGGGCTAGACTGGTTCATGCTGGCAGTGGGCAGGGATATCAGACCTCGCACTGAGGGGCCTGACGATCACAGGGCAGGAGGAGCCCTGACATGGGGCAGATTGTCCCACAGCTGCTCCTGCAGGCCCTGGCCCCTGGCTCTGCCCCGCCCGGCACCGGTCACTGGCACAGACGGGAGCCTGGCCCGGAGGCCCCTGGCTCTGCCCTGGCCGGTGCTGGTCACTGGGCAGACGGGAGCCCGGCCCGGAGGCCCCTGGCTCTGACCCAGCCAGCGCCGGTCACTGGTGCGGACGGGAGCCTGGCCCGGAGGCCCCTGGCTCTGACCCGGCCGGCGCCGGTCACTGGCACAGACGGGAGCCCGGCCCGGAGGCCCCTGGCTCTGCCCCGGCCGGCGCCAGTCACTGGCGCAGACGGGAGCCCGGCCCGGAGGCCCCTGGCTCTGACCTGGCCGGTGCCAGTCACTGGCACAGATGGGAGCCCGGCCCGGAGGCCCCTGGCTCTGCCCCGGCCGGCGCCGGTCATTGGGCAGACGGGAGCCCGGCCCGGAGACCCCTGGCTCTGACCTGGCCGGAGCCAGTCACTGGCACAGACGGGAGCCCGGCCCGGAGGCCCCTGGCTCTGACCCGGCCCGTTCCGTGTCCCTGTTTCAGAGGCGCAGTCTGACTCCGCCAGGAGCAAGATGCTGACGGGGGTCGGGGGCTTCGTGCTGGGGCTGATCTTCCTGGCGCCCGGACTCCTCATCTACCTGAAGAATAAGAAAGGTGAACGGCTCCGGCGGGGCGGGCACCAGGGGTCTCTGGGGAGGTGGGGCTGGGGGCTCAGGGAATCTGGGCCTGGCTGCAGGTTCCGCCCCCCCACCCCCCAGCAGGAGCTGCTCAGAGTCTGGCAGGGGCCTCCCGGCTTCTAGTCCCCTGGGCCCGGGACAGGGACAGAGCAGGGGCCGTGGGGAGATCTCAGTGCGGGGCCCCGGGGCCAGGCTGGGGGCTCCCACTCTCCCCTCCCCCGGCCGAGCCCCCGGGTGGGACAGACCCCGACCCCTCGCAGTGCAGGGAGCTGCCCCTGCCCCGGGGCTCAGAGCGTTTCCCGTCCCCTCCCCCGGGCAGGGATCCTGGGTCAGGGATTTACAGTAATAACGGGGGGGGGTAACCCCAGGTCTGGGGGCCGGAGGGGGGCTGGGTTCCTAGTGGGGGGCGTTCCATGCCGTGGGGCAGGGGCTGGAGCTCTGACCCCCAGGAACCGGCTCCCCCTGCCCAGGGCTCTGACCATGTTTCTCTCTGTTTTTCAGGGCGCCCCGTTCCCCAACCTGCAGGTAATTTCAATCCCCCTCCCCCGTTACACCCGCCTCCCCCCACACTGAGCACAGGCTGCCTGGGGCGCCCGTGGGGCGGCTGCTTCTGCCCCTCGGCCCGTGACACCCGCCCGGCTCAGCCCCTGGGCCGCTGGGCAATGGGGCGCTGGCCCCGCGGAGGAGGAGGCTGCGGCTCCCTCGGTCCCCGTTCAGGCCGATCCCCGAGCTGCTCCCGGGGGCAGAGGGTCCTGGGTCCTGCCGAGCATCCCCCAGCCCTGCGGCTGCCGGGCAGAGTCCCTGGGGCGCCCTGGGGCCTGGCAGAGAAAATCCCCCGTCCGTCCCGCTAGCCCCACGGCCAGGGGCTGATTTCTCTCCCCTCTCCCTGCAGGGCTCCTGAGTTAGATCCTGGGCGTCGGATCCCCCGGCCGGCAGGAGTTTCCGTCCGTCTGTCCCAGCCCCTCGCCCAGCCCGGAGAATGCAGAGCCTGGGGCTGGTCCCTTCCTGTCCCCGCCTGCTGCCCACGCTCTGCCCGGCTCCAGCCCGCGCTGCCCCCCCTGGGGACCCGTCCCTGCCCCTCAGTCCCTGCAGGGCCCTGGAGCGACCCTGTCACGCTGTCTGGAGAGGCTCCCAAGTGCCAACCTCATCTAGTAGCAGCCTAACTAGACTGTCAGGTTTGTGCCCCGGCTCCTAAAATTGGCTGAGTTCTTACCAAGGTATCAAGTGTGAACGCCGCAGGCCCTGTAACAACCGAGTCATGGAGTCACGGTCTCCTGGGGTTCTCTGCTCTGTCTGGCCACCCCAGCCAGCCTGCCCTTGTGATCCATTGATCGTCCCTTCCACCACAAATCACAGCGACATTCGGTCACTCCCTGTCCCACAGGACCAGTCGCTCACCCCAGGGCAGCTGCACCTTCGGTCTCACCCCACAGACAACGCTTGTAGCCAGTCCTGTAATAACCTCAGTAAAGATTCATTAACTACGACAAAGCACGGGGAGTGCTTTACCAAAGTTACAGCAGGTCCCACACACACGGGGGAGTTACAGTCCCAGGTTTCAAAAGGAAATAGAAACTCCTGTCAGAAGCAAGCGCTGTGTGTGCTGCGGGGCTGAGCCGGCACAGCCAGGGGATCTGGTGCTTATGCCTGGTCATTCCTGCCCCTTCAGAGCCCAAGCCGCAGCCCGATGCGGGTTGCTCCTTGATGGGGAATGGAGCCTCCCCTTCCTCCCCGAGTTTAAGCTGGTGGGACGAGCTCCTGCGCGTCTCCTCTTCACGGGGAGGGAACCATCAGCAAAGTCCTGTGTCCTCTGATGTCCCCCAATGGCCCATCTGGGGCTTAGGGCCTTCTGTCGGCGGGCGGGAGATAACACCCCCCATCACCCCCCCCCCACACACACACTGGCATTTCACCCTTGGCAATGCGTCTCTCCTGCCTGGCTTTACTGTTTCGTTTCACTATCGCCTTATCGCGTGGGGTACAGCTGTTATTGGTGAGATTAACGCAGGCAGCAATTCACCAGCATTTCACAAAGCCCTGATCACCTTCGCTCAGTCTGATCCCCATTTTAACAATGCGAACACGCAGCTGAGCCCGGCCGGTTTCCAGCCAGGGATCTGTCAGTGATAACCTGGGGCCTTGGCATGAGCTGGCACCTGGTCTGCCAGCGGCTGAGACCCCCTCCCCGCATTCCCCCTTTCCCTGCCCCAGCCCAGCCCCACGTTCCCTCTCACTGACCCCGCTGGGGGAGGGAGGATGACCGGAACGCCCGGGGGGTGGGGGCTGCAGGCCCAGGCATCCAGCCTAAGGAGGCAGGGAAGCCGCAGGGCTCACCCTGGAGGAAGAGTGAGACCCCCGAGGGTCTGGCTCACTGACGGGTCCTCCCAGAGCCTGTTCCAAAGCCAGGCCCCCCCACCCTGCGTACCTGGGACACCGGTTCCCCCCGGGTCACCCTCAGCAGAGACAGTGACTCGCAGGGGAAAAGCAGCAGCAGCGAGAGAAACCACCTGATGTAACCTGCCCTGGCCAGCAGGAATCACCCAGCTCCTCCGTGGGGCGTGGGATGGGCCCGAGTACTTCCCAGCCCTCCAACCAGGATCTGTCGCCGGATCAAAGCAAGGCCCCAAGTCTGTTTAACCTCATCTCTCTGGCCCCAGTTTGTTCTGCGGCCCTCACCCCTCCTCTGGCCCAGCCCTGCCAGCCTGGGACCCCCCCGGCGGGGGGATGTCTCTGAGCCGGTCCCAGTCCCAGGCACTGCGGCGATCACCCCCTGCTGCTGTCAGTGTCTGGGCGGAGGAGCCGTGATAACCTCTTGCCAGGGAGCAGATCAGTCCCTGGCCTGCAGACCTGTCACCCCTCCCCCATGGAGGTGTCATGGACCCAGGTCAGGACTGGCATCCTGGGGGAATCCGTAGCTCACGGCCTGGCCAGGCACCAGCTGAGAGAGCTGCGTTCCCTGTAGCATGAATCATCCAGCACCATTCGCTGTGGCACCAGGCTCCATTCTTCCCCTGGCCTGAGCCCGTCACTGGCTGCGGCCGGCGAGGGGTCAGTACACGCAGGGCGACGGCTCCAGGACAGACAGGGCTGTGGTTTGCGCAGGGTCCAGCCCCAGGCCAGACGTTCATTGTCCATTGTCCCCTAGTTTGCTCTGGGAAGCAGTGTCTTGCTCAGATCTGCCCCAGGGGTGGGGGTGTCTCTGCCCCGTCCATGGTGTTACAGCAGCGCAGCCTGTCAGAGGCAGCTGTGAAACCCACAACCGGTGTGTCACAGTCGGGGCTCCCCAGCGCTGGGGGTTCTCTTCCTTATGGACTTTTCAATGTACCATCATTTTAACCAGGCTGCCCACCCCGATGGAGAGTTGGTACATACGGGGCTCACTGAGGTACGATCATGGACACATTTAACCCCGTAACGTCCAGCTCAGTTTGCTTTTGAGATGCTGTTGGTGATATAATAACTTGTTCCCTATGATCCAAGTTTACCACACGTGGTTCATTTAATGGGTGTTGTCTTGGGTTTTGAACATCAGGATCCATGGCAATTATTTTAAACTGTACTTTCACCCAGATGTTTTGCAATACACGTTCACGCAGCTGGGCAGGGATAATATAGAAATTAGTCAGACACTGATACTGTAATTGAACTTCAGGTTGTTTTTAGTACATTCACTGCCCTGAGTTTAATCCATCCCGGGGGTCCCAGTTCCCTTGTGTCCCGGATTCCCTCTGCCAAGGTGTCTTGGGGCAGTTTCCTGATGTTTGCAAGCGCTGCCCTGCGGGAATAGTCAGTGCGCTGGGCCTTGAGTCCTAGATTTGAAGCAGGTGAGGCTCATTAAACCCCATTAACATCCTAATGTCAGTGTCCCCAGTTGCCGGGTGTCTGCGAAGAGCTGTGGTGATTGCAACAAAACTGGCCTGGGAGTTTCTTATAACCCTTCGGTGGCGCTGCCTCTGCCAGCCGGCCAGCAGGGACGTGTGTGAGGAGGGAGACACCCACTAGGGGGCAGCATGGGCTAGAGCACGGGGTGGGAGCCAGGGCTGTGCCCATGAGGGTAAATCCCCCACCCCACCCCCGGGGCTCCGTTCCCAGCTGTAATGGGGTGGGGGGGGGCGATCCCACCTTTGTCCTGCTGTCAGGCTCCTGCGGGCAGAGCCCCTGGGTCTGGGCAGCACCTTTCTGCTACACCTGGACAGTCACGTGCTGTCCCTGTGGGTCCCCAGCCGTGGGTCACCCGCGCGCCATGCACCTGGGACCGGAGGTTTCTAGCCTGCAGCATCCACTGCTCTGCGCCTGCGCAGTCGCTCGCCTGGTGCAATTAACCGAACCAGTGACCCCCTCGTCCATTGTCCATTGCTGAGTAAGGGGCTCCCGGCTCTCTCCAGGCAGAGCGTGTGGAGTAGGATGGTGTGTTGGTGACACGGCTCTGTGGGGTGGTTCAGCACTGGAACAGATGGACCCCTCTGTGCCACACTGTCCCCTGGGTGGGAAAGGGGGAGTGACCCCTGCCCTGTCCTCCTGGGAATTACGCTCCTGTCCCTTTATCCTCACCATGGCCCACACCCGCTTGCGATTGCCTGCACAGACGTGATCAGCCGTGCTTGACTTCACCTGTGGTCCCGCAAGCGTGGCTGGCTGCGGTCTGTATCTCCAGCAGGCAGGGCCTTGGACCGACTGGTCACGGGGCCGAACCACGTCCTTTCGGCCCTGGACTGGTGGCTGGATCCCAAGTCAGCGCTGCAGGGAGCTCCCTTCGCGACCCCATTGCTCGCCCTGGTCGCAGACACTTCAGTTCTGGGCTGGGGAGCCCAGCTGGGCGAGCTCAACACCCAGGGCCAGTGGTTGTAACACGACCTGGCCCTTCATGTCAACGTCCGGGTGCTCAGAGCGGTTCCCCTGCCCTGCCTGGTGTTCTCGCCCCAGTGGAAGGGCTGGGTGGTGCCAGTCCTGACGGACAGTACAGCCGCGGTGTGTTACATCAACAGGCAGGGCGGGACCAGGGCTTCGGCCCGGTGTCGGGAGGTGCTCAGCCATTCACCTGGTACCTGCCCCCCTGCCTGGCACCAGGAACATCCTGGCAGATCCCCTCAGCAGGGCCGTCTCGTCTCCCCCCGAGTGGTCGCTCCACCCGGAGGTGTCAGCCTCGTCTCCCGCGGGTGGGGGACTCCCCGACTGGACCCGTCCGCGTCCCGGCAGAACAGGAAGTGCCCCGGGTTCTGGTCTGTGCAGGGCAGGGACACGGGCTCCCTGTCAGACGCCTTCCTGATCCCGTGCTCAGGGACGCTGATGTTCACCTTCCTACCAGTGCTCCCCAGGGTCCTGCTACAGGTGAATCAGGACAAAGCGACTGTCACCCATAGCCCCGGCGTGGCCTCGCCAGCACTGGTCTGTCAGCGGCCAGCCCCCTGCAGCTCCTCTTCGGCCGGACCGGCTGTCCCAGAGCCCCGGGAACCTGCTGCACCGAACCTGGCGGCGCTGCCTGACAGCCTGGCTGCTGCGTGGCTGAGTCTGGACGAACGGGCATCTCTCCGCTGGTGTCCAACGGGTCCTGCCGGGCAGCAGGAAACCCTCCACCAGCGCTGCCTACGTGGCGAAGGGGAAGCCGTTCACGTGCCAGGCCTCAGACCGACACATTCGTGCTGACGAGGCCCCATTGCAGGACGTCCTGGGCTATTTGCTGCACCTTAAACGCCAGGGCCGGTTGCTCTCTTCAGTCAAGGTCCACCTGGCGGCCATTTTGGCGTTCCACCCTCCGTTTCACGGCAGGTCGGTTGTCGCCCATCCCATGACGGCGCGGTTCCTGAACGGTCTGGAGCACCTTTACCTGCACGTCCGGGAGCTGGTCCCCCCGTGGGGCCTGAATCTGGTGCTGTCGAAGCTCATGGGTCCCCCCTTTGAACCCTGGGCTTCCTGCTCCCTCCTGGAAGGTCTCCTTCTTGGTCACTGTAACCTCGGTCCGCAGGATGTCCCAGCCAGGCACTTACGTCAGAGCCACCTTATACAGTCTTCTATATTGGCAAGGTCCAGCTGCATCTGCACCCGACTTTCTGCCCAAGGTCGTCTCCCTGTTCCATACTGGTCAAGACATTTACTTACCGGTCCTCTGTCTGAAGCCTCATGTGATGGAGGAGGAACGCAGGCAGCATCCCTGGATGTCAGACAGGGACTGGCCTACGTTGACAGAATGAGGCCGTTCTGTGAGTCAATGCCGTGGTTTGTCGCTGCTGCGGACAGGATGAAGGGTTGCCCAGTGTCTACCCAGAGAGTCTCGCCCTGGATCACGGCCTCCATCCCCTACGGTTATGAGCTGGCAAAGATCCCCCAGTTGGCGATCGTGCCGGCTCACTCAGCTAGGGCGCAGGGGCCTATCCAAGAAACCTGTCAGGCTGCTACCTGGTCACCCATCCTCACGGTCGCTTTGCACTACGCGCTGACCCTGCGAGCTCGAGGTGACGCTGGTTTCGGCAGAGCAATGCTCCAATTGGTAAGCTTGTGAACTCTGAGCCCAGCTCCGTGGAGTCTGCTTGTGCGTCCCCTAGAGTGGAATCGACATGAGCAAGCGCTCAAAGAAAAACCGGTTCCCTGCCTCTCGTGTCATTCTTCGAGATGTGTCGCTCATGTCCCTGCTTTTACCTGCCCGCCTGCCCCTCTGTCGGAGCGGCCGGCGAGAAGGAACCGAGCGGGCGCAGGGCCGGCAGCCCCTGATATACCAGTGCCTGAGCACGGGGCTCCGGAGGGCACCAGAGCCGGCCTTGGGATACTGCTAAGGCAGAAATCTCTGCCCACCGCGCCCATGGGTGCACACCTAGACTGGAAGGGACGTGAGCAGCACCCCTCGAAGAACGTTGGTTGGTAACCGGGTTTTGGGGGCGTTTGGTGCAGACTCAGCCTAGCTGGTCACAGGGACTTTACCCTTGAAATCCCGGCGCTGTCGGCCCAGGGGCTCAGGCTGGCGGAGCTGGTGGCTCACAGTGAGTTTGTCACAGCCCGGAGCGCTGCAGCTCCCTCCACCCAAGTGTTTGGTGCAGACCAGGCCTGGCTGGTCATGGGGCCCTTTGCCGGCCGAGGTCTGTGACTGGCCCTGCAGGGGGCCCCAACCTGCCCCCCACCTCCCCAGCCTGCCCCTGGGGCGTCCACTGCGGCTGCTGTTCCCGCTTTGCCCTGCAGAGGGCGCCCTCTCCTCTCTCATGGGGCTGGGGTTGGGCTGGCTCTGGGCTGGGGGGTCCCCAGCTGGCTGCCGTGGGGGGACAGACACGTGTGGGGCTGGTGGCTCTTGCCCTGGGGTCTCTGGGTCTCCCGTGGCTCAGGTGGGGAGAAAGGTGGCACTGGTTCTGTTCAACAGTTGCTATTTGGAGCACTCACAAAACCAGCTCCTCTGCCCCGAATCCAGCCCTGCTCCCCCTCACTGCCCCCCATCTGGCCCTGCCCCCTGCCCCTACTCCCCACTTGCTGCCCCACATCTGGCCCTGCCCCCCCACACTGGCGCCCATCCAGCCCTGCCTGCTCCCCCTGCTCCCCAGGAGCGAGCTGCCATCACAGCCTCAGCGGGTGGACGTGCACGGCCCAGACCCCCCCTGCCCCAGCATGGCCCAGGCTCCCCCCAGCACTGCTGGGCTGCCAGGGGTCCTTTCAGCCCCCCCAGCCCGTGGAAGCTCTGTGCACCTCAGCCCAGTGTGACGTGGTGCCCGGCGTTGTGACGGTGCCGGGTCCCTGCCAGTGATGAGCTGCCAAAATCTTAACAACCGGTTCCCTATAAAAAGTTCTGAGTTAAGGGGGGGAGCGGGGGAGGGGCTGGGGCAGGAGGAGACATACTTGTGGGGCCGGGGGCCCCTGCAGGGCCTGGGGAAAATTGCCCCACTTGCCCCCTCGGCAACCCTAGAGCTTGCAGCTCCCTCCCCCCTTACCTTGCCGGCAGCTCAAAGCAGCAGGATGACTCAGGAGCTCTGCTGAGCTGCCCAGCTGGTGCCGGCGGCTGGCCCCGCTGCAGCTGGGGAAGGGCCGGGGGAGCCTCAGCCTCCCCAGCTGGGAATCCTGGGAGCAACAGGATGGTCCGGCCCACGGACCAGAGTTCTTTGCCCACTCCCTGGCCCTTTAACAACCGGTTCTCCACCGAGGTCTAATTTTAGCAACCGGTTCTTGGGAACCTGTGTGAACCGGCTCCAGCTCACCACTGGTCCCTGTGCCACACACTCAGAGCCGGCCCAGCTGCCCTCTGCCAGCGCTGCTCTCCGTGGCAGGGAGCTGCTGGGGGCACAGGCTGGGCCCTGCCGCTGGCAGCAGCACCCGAGGTGAGGAACGTTCCTGCAGCTAAGAACGGCTGCGGGTGTCTGCGAAGCGTTGTGGTGATTGCAACAAAACTGGCCCGGGAGTTTCTTACAGCCCTTCCCATGGTGCTGCCTCTGCCAGCCGACTCATGGACAGGCCACATGCAGGATCTGCCGGAGTTTCAGGCCCCACACGCGAAGTGACAGGGACATTTGTCTGAAAGCCCCATGTACGGGAGCTGTGCTGAGACCGGCCTCCAAACTGATGGGACTCAGCATTGAGCACGTCTGCCTCTGTGCGTAGTGACCCCCGGCATCGTCCCCCCTGGCACTGGGGCGCCCTCGGTGCCTGTGACGATGCGGTTCTGGCGGGACCCAACTGAGGTGCCAAATCAGGACCAATTGCTCAAACAGGGCAGTCACAGCCCTAGGCTGGGGTTTTTCCACCTCTAAGGCAAACCAAACCAGCCAGACAAAGAGGACTTCGGTCTCACCCCACTGGCTAACCACAAGTCACACAAGCAATTTCCTCAGACACTCCAGTCTCCCAGTATCACCACCAGTGCACTCGTCCTGGGGATGAATGGTTATGAAAACCAACACCCCAATAAAAGGAAAAGGTTCTCTCGATCCCAAAGGACCAAGCCCCAGACCCAGGTCAATATACACATCAGATCTTACCCACAAATCACGCTGTTGCCAATCCTTTAGAATCTAAAATCTAAAGGTTTATTCACAAAGGGAAAAAGGTAGAGATGAGAGGTAGAATTGGTTAAATGGAATCAATTACATACAGTAATGGCAAAGTTCTTAGTTCAGGCTTGCAGCAGTGCTGGAGTAAACTGCAGGTTCAAATCAAGTCTCTGGAACATCCCTCGCTGGGATGGGTCCTCAGTCCTTTGTGCAGAGCTTCAGTTTGTAGCAAAGTCCCTCCAGAGGTAAGAAGCAGGATTGAAGACAAGATGGAGATGATGCATCAGCCTTATATAGGCTTTTCCAGGTGTAAAAACCTCGTTGTTCCCACTATGGAAAATCCCAGCAAAATGGAATCTGCAGTCACATGGACAAGTCTCTGCATACCTTGCTGAGTCACAAGGCGTGTCTGCCTTCTCTCCATGGGTCAATTGTGTAGCTGATGGTCCTTAATGGGCCATCAAACAGGCTAGGCAGAGCTAACACCAGCTTGTCTGGGAGGCTTCCCCCAGAAGCACAGCACCAACTTGAAATACAGACAGCATAGAGCCAACATTCATAACTTCAACTAAAAATGATACAGACACACAGACAGCATAATTATAACCAGCAACCCATAACCTGGTCTTAGACACCTCATATGACCCCCTTTACATCAGATTTGGTGCCACTACAGGACCTTGGTTGCAACCCATGTTCTATATGGTCCCAATTTATATCAATAACGTCACAGTGCCGCTTGACCTCCCCAGCACCAGCAAAGCAGCACAGGACTTGTGCCGACAGAGGGCACTGCCCAATGCCCAGAGGAGACTGGGATGGCCTGGGGGGGTGAGATGTGACCCGTGTCAGGCACTCGCCTTCCCATCAAAGGTGACAGCGGTGGAGATCACACTGCCTATGGTACCCAGGCCACCAAGGGATCCACCAGGTACCTGGGCACTAGGAGAGGCCTGGCTCCCTTCAGGGCATCTCCTGCACCAGAGCCTTCCCGGCTGCCAGGCACCTAATGGCCCTACTGGGTCCTCCCACACCTAGGGACTGCCAGCCCCCCAGGGAGCCATCTCAGACAGTGGGGTCCAGGGGGAAGGTCGTGTTGGGCCCCTCGGTGGTCCCCAGCCCATCACTGGTCTCCATCCCCAGTCAGGTCTCTGGCATTGAGGTGCCGTTCCCCAGCGGGCCGCTGCCAGTCACCCAATCCCGGGCATCGATCACCAGAGATCCGACGTCGTTCTCCAGCTGCGCGGCACCGGTCCCCTGAGGCCCAGCGTCGGTCCCTCCAGCCCTGGCACTGACCACCGGGCCCCCAGAGTTGTTCGCCGGTACCGAAACCTCACTCCCTGGCGTCCCGTCCTAACCAGCTGTTACCTGCACAAAATTCTGTCCCTCACACACTCTGTAGGCACCGACCCTCCCCCGTTCCTAGGGCTCAGGCGTAACCTTTCCACGCTGCGGCTGTGCGGGGTCTTTACCAGTGAAGGAGCCTCACACAGTAATATCCTGATCCTCTATTTGTTCCCAATCCCTACAAACAGACGCACACGCTGCACACACACTGCTCACCACTCCCAATAAGACAGGTGGCCAGTCAGGATCAGGCCCATCTGGGGGACTCCAGTCTCTGCGCGGTGTCATTGGCAGTGTTGAGCTCTGGCAGCTCTGATCTTGGGGGCCGTGTCCTGAAGTTGGTTCCCAAAGAACTTCCCTTTGGACCCAGTTTATAGAGTGAAACTTGAGTCCTGCTTAGCTGCGCCTTAACCAGCCATTATACTAAAATGTTACTAACCAACCCTAACATAGTGTAATGTAATTCTCTAACCAGCCCTACCCCACCACCTTCATTGATTTACACCCAGCAAAATTAATTATGTAACAGACAGAAACAATCAAAGAACCAGACAGAGACCAGACAGACAAACAATAGGGAAGTGGGGACCATAATGACAAAACAATAAAGAAATGGGGATTTCACATTTGATAAGTGATTTCTCGCCAGACAGACACCATCAAACCATGTTTTCTTTAACCCTCTTAAGCTCTGTTTCTGTATCTGGTGATGGTGGGGGCCATTAGGACGGGGTCTCCTTCCTAACAGCCTGATGTGACATTGTTTTAATGTAATTTAGATGGATTGTGAGAATGTGACTTCCTGCTGCTCAGCTAATGGCAGCTGCTCTTTCAATCTGGCTGCTGATGAAGGCCGTAGGCTTTAGGCCTGGCAATATGGCTGCAGGAAAAGGGCCTGATCCTTACACAGCAGGCAGGTGCAATGGCATCACCACGGTCATCGCACGAGGAATCCGCCTCGGACGCCGAGAGGAGCCAGCACCGCCTCCGAAGACTGGCCAGCGCTACCCCAGAGAACAAGGAGGCAAAGCGCTAAGACCTTTTCGGTAGAAAGGCTTCTCCTGCTGCGTCTGGCGAACCAGCAGCTGTGGCTGGGGCAATGGGATTTCGGTGTCTGGGACTCCCTGGCTTGACTCAAGGGTTCGCTGCCCCAAGGCGGGTGGCAGGAACTCCCGGCCGTTGTGCAGCAGGGAACGAGGGTGGCGAGAACCTCCCCCAGGGCTGCTCGGGACACGGCGGACTCGGTGGCCAGACCGGTCACCTTGCAGACAGGCTTGTGGCTGCAGATGTCGGGGCTCTCGCAGGAGGGGCAGCACCGACTGCAGGGCCTTCCCTTCAACGGGGCCTCGTTCTGCTGGGAGCACATGGACACAAAGCTGCCTGGCCTCAGGCTCCAGAGCCGCATTGCGATCGACCCCTGGCCCTGTGCACATCAGCCGTCTCACTCAGGCCTCAGCAGCCCCTCGGGTCCCTCCCGGCACGAGCCTCACAAACGAAAGGGGAGAGGTGAGAGGTGCCGTCAGAGCTTGCTGGGATCCACCTCTGCCCAGCAGGGCACTAGCCGCGCGCTGAGTGGGCACAGACAGGCCTTCTGGAGGCAGGCCTGGGGACGGACAATCAGTCTCCCCCCTGGATCACCAACACTTCTACCCCCTCATTGTATATTTTTGCACAGCCTTTCCCCAAACCTCCCCGCTTGGGCAGCAATGACGTCAGAGCGCTGTGGGCTCAGCACCGGTGCACCCCTCAGTGTATTCCCATCCCTCCTCCCCACCCCCTTCCCTGTCCCTCTTCAGGGGCCCGTCTCACGAGCAGCTTCTCGCCCAGGAGCTGCCGGCCTGACTGCGGGTTGGGGCGGTGGAGGTGGTTCTCCTGGAGCGGAGAGCAAAGGGATCCTACTCCTGCTCTTTCCTTGTTCCCAAGGCGAAGGGGGACCAATCCTAGACCTGCATCGACTCCCCATGTCTCTCAAGAAAGTGAGATTCCGCCCGGTCTCCCTGGCCTCCATTGTCCCCTCACCTGATCCAGGGACTGGGTCGCTGCCTCGATTTGAAGGACACATATTTTCATATCTCCATTTTCTGGGCACTCAGACGCTTCCTGAGGTTCGTGGTGGGCCACGCTCGTTACCAGTTCACTGCGCTTCCCTTTGGCCTTTCGGCGGCCCCACAAGGCTTCACACCATGCAGGGCAGTGGTCGCGGCCCCCCTCAGATCTACCCGTACCTGGAGGAGCGGGTGATAAAGGGTGACTCGAAAGGTCATGTCCAGCACAGCGTCCCCATGGTACAGCCCGAGCTGGCATCATTTGGACTCTATTCTCACCATTCCAGCCTCAGCCCTGGCTTCCCTCGAGTGGGGGTCAGACCCGGCTTCGGCCCTCGCTGGAGCCCCAGTCCAATACCCGCGGGTGTCGGCGACGCTGGTGCTGGGCGTGTCGGATGTGGGTTGAGATCTCCTTGCACACAGACGTCAAGGAGCTCAGAGCAATACGCTCAGCCTGCGAGGTGTCCCTCCTGCAACTCTCCTGCCAGAACGTGCACGTGCTAACGGCCAACGCAGCAGCCATGTTCTCTGTCAGCGAGTGGAAGGAGCCCGCAGCAGGGCCCTCTGTCAGGAAGCCCCCGGGCTGGGGGAGTTCTGCGTGAAACTCTCCATCCATCTGGGGGCATCACACCTCCCCGGGGAGTGGAACGTATCCGCAGATCCACTCAGCAGGTCCTTCTCATAGAATCATAGAATTCAAGATCAGAAGGGACCATTATGATCATCTAGTCTGACCTCCTGCAAGATGCAGGCCACATAAGCCGATCCACCCACTCCTGAACTAATTCTCTCCCTTGACTCTGCTGTTGAATGCTCCAAATCATGATTTAAAGACTTCAAGTAGCAGATAATCCACCAGCAAGCAACCCCTGCCCCATGCTTCGGAGGAAGGCGAAAAACCTCCAGGGCCACTGCCAATCTACCCTGGAGGAAAATTCCTTCCCGACCCCAAATATGGCGATCAGCTGAACCCCGAGCATGCGGGCAAGACTCTCCAGCCAGACCCTCTGGAAAGGGCTAACAATATCCCAACATTGACCCTTTGTACTAATTACCAGTGTGGCACGTTATTGACCTATTGACTAAACCCGTTATCCTATCATACCATCCCCTCCATAAACTTATCCAGCTTAATCTTAAAGTCATGGAGGTCCTTCGCCCCCACTGTTTCTCTCGGTAGGCTGTTCCAGAATTGCACTCCTCTGATGGTTAGAAACCTTCGTCTAATTTCAAGCCTAAATTTCCTGACTGACAATTTATATCCGTTTGCCCTCATGTCCACATTAGCACTGAGCTGAAATAATTCCTCTCCTTCCCTGGTATTTTTCCCTCTGATATATTTAAAGAGTGCAATCATATCTCCTCTTATCCTTCTTTTGGTTAAGGAAAACAAACCGAGCTCCTCAAGTCTCCTTTCGTACGACAGGCTTTCCATTCCTCGGCTCATTCTAGTGGCCCTTCTTTGTACCCGTTCCAGTTTGAATTCATCCTTCTTAAACATGGGAGACCAAAACTGCACACAGTACTCCAAATGAGGTCGCACAAACGCCTTATATAACGGGACTAGCACCTCCTTATCTCTACTAGAAATACCTCGCCTAATGCATCCCAAGACCGCATTAGCTTTTTTAACGGCCACATCACATTGCCTACTCATAGTCATCCTGCGATCAACCAGGACTCCTAGGTCCTTCTCCTCCTCCGTTACTTCCAACTGGTGCGTGTCACGGAGTGTAGGGGAGTCAGGCCCTGCACCCCCAGGTGCCCTGCCGATTCATCAGGACTCTCAGCCAGCCAGTAAAGCAGAAGGTTTATTTAGACGACAGGAACACAGTCCAACACAGGTCTCGCAGGCACAGATAACAGGATCCCCCCGGTTAGGTCCATTTTGGGGGCCTTACAGCCCCCCTCGGGGATCAGAGACCTTTTTCCCTGCTTCCCCTCCTTTGCCCAGCCAACACCTGTCTGCCCAACCCCCCACCGGCCCCTCCTCTCTCCTTCGCTTCTTTCCCGGGCCAGGAGGTCACCTGACCCCTTTGTCTCCCACACCTTAGCCGGCACCTCTGCAGGGAGGGGCCCGGCCATCCGTTGCTAGGAGACAGAGTGTCAGGCATTTGTGCTGCTAGATACTTAGGATCTGTCCCCAGCCCCCAGTAAGACCAGTCCCACTTCGTCACACCTCTCCCCCCTTCGAGACCGAACTGAGCGGGGTCACTCCAGCCAGTGACCTGGGGAAGTTCGAACCCACCTACATTCCCATGGCTGCCCCAGGGTCCCCCCCGTTCTGGGGGGAGAGTTACCCCAGGTCATTCCAGTTTCCTGCCCCCCTGTAGGTTGGGGGGACTCGAGGGCACTTGCAGGTTGCAGGGGAGAAGCCTTATGCCGCCCACACCCTTTCCCCACCCCAATACCCCTGGGGTGACCACGGGGCTGGTGCCTTCTCCCCACATTCCAATCTGGGGGGCTGTGATTCGGGCTCTCTCGGTTCAGAGCCCCCCTTTTGACCCTGGCCCCCCTCTGGACAGGCTCCTCGGGGCGGGGCAAGGGCCTTACAGCCATCTTCCCCCTGTCCCGGGCCTTCCTCCCCCTCTGGCAGAAGTCACAGGAGCGGCAGTGCTGCCGGACATGGGTAAAGACCCCAGGCCAGTAATAGTTCTGCAGCAGCCGCTGCTGGGTACGCCAGGCTCCCGGGTGCCCTGAGGGGGGAATGTCATGGGCCCGGCACAGCAGCTGGCGGTGATACTCCTGGGGTACCACCAGCTGCCTCCTGATCCCCCCGACTCCATCTTCCCTGGGGGAGCCCATTCTCGGTACAGGAACCCCTTCTCCTACAGGAACCTTTTCCGGCCACCTCATCCCATGGTCTGTCCCCGCCCGAGGCTGGCCAGGTCCCCTATCCCCCGCAAGGAGGGGTCTTCCCGCACCGCGGCCTGGTACTCAGCCGCTGGGGCAGGGACGGGGATCTGCTCTCTCTCACCGGCTGGGTCTGGGGCCACAGCCTCTCTGAGCCCTGTCCCTGGGCGTTTCCTCCCCACCGGGTCAGGGTCCAGTGCCCCGGGAAGAGTGCCTTCCCCGGTGTCAGGGTGCAGAGCCCTGCGCCGACTCTGACTACAGTTCACGGCCAGGGCACCCCGGGTGTTACTGGGCCAGTCCTCGAGATCCCCCCCCATTAACACCTCTGTGGGCAAATGTGGGTGCACCCCCACGTCCTTGGGGCCCTCCTTGTCCCCCCACTTTAGGTGCACCCTCGCCACAGGCACCCTGATTGGGGTTCCGATCACACCCCTCAGGGTCAGGTAGGTGTTGGGCACCATCCGATCTAGGCCCACCACCTCGGGCCGGGCCAGCGTCACCTCTGCGCCCATGTCCCAGTACCCAGTGGCCTCCCTCCCATCTACCTCCAGGGGAACAAGGCACTCGCTCCGGAGGGGTAGCCCTGTGCCCACCCTGTAAACCCAAAACTCAGGGCGGGGAGCATCCAGCTCCTCGGAGGGGCCGACCCGGGGCCCCCCTCCCTCCTTCGCAGGTGGTACGCGGCCAGCCCCCCTTTCCTGCGAACGCTGCCCCTCATCTGCCTGGGTCTCTACCAAGTTGACCCGGTGTGGGGTTGGTCCGCTCAGTTTGTCCCAGAGCTTGGGGCACTGGGCCCGTATGTGGCCTTGTTGGCCACACTGATAGCATCCCATGTCTCGTGGGTCCCCTCAAGTGGGACGACTGGGCCTGACACCAGATGTTTCCCTTTGGTGGGGGCCCTCCCTCGGCTCCTTCTGGGAGGTCCCATGGTGACTCTCTCTCTGCATTGAGGCAGACCTGCTCCTTCGAGACGCCTCCCTATCCCCTGCCCGACGGTCCACAAACTCATCGGCCAGCCGGCCTGCATGCTGCGGATTCTCCGGCTTCTGGTCCGTCAACCACAGCCTCAGGTCCGATGGGCACTGCTCATACAGGTGCTCCAGTACAAATAGGTCAAGCAGGTCCTCTCTAGTTTGGGCCCCAGCCGTCCACTTGCGGGCATATCCCTGCGCCCGGTTGACCAGTTGTAGGTATGTGACCTCCCGGGTCTTATGTTGACTCCGGAACCTCTTCCGGTACATCTCCGGGGTCAGCCCAAACTCGTGGAGTAGGGCCTCTTTGAACAGGTTGTAGTCCCCCGCCTCCGCCCCTCTCATCCGGCTGTACACCTCCACGGCGGTGGAGTCCAGTAAGGGAGTGAGAAACTGGATCCTGTCTGCAGGGTCAACCTGGTGCAGCTCGCAGGCATTCTCAAAGGCCGTCAGGAAGGTGTCTATGTCCTCCCCCTCCTTACGCCGGGCCAGGAAGCTCTTATCAAAGCTCTTTGTAGGCTTGGGCCCCCCTCCACTCACCGCAGCCGGGGCCTTACTGTTGCTCAGCTGGGCCAGGGCCAGCTCATGTCTGCGCTGCTGCTCCTTCTCCCTCTCCTCGTATTCGCGTTGCTTCTGCTTCTCCCTCTCCTCGTATTCGCGTTGCTTCTCCTTCTCCCTCTCCTCGTATTCGCGTTGCTTCTCCTTCTCCCTCTCCTCGAATTCACGCTGCTTCTGCCGGTCCTCCATCTCCATCTCCCTCAGTTTGATCTCCCTCTCCAAGTCCAGCCGCCTGCGCTCCACGGACGCCGAGCGTCGCAGGGATGATCCCCGGCTGGGGGGTGAGCTTCGCCGGGCCGATCCCCTGCTGGCCGGGGGGGTCACGGTGCCCTTGGTAGTCGCTGGGCTCCTCCTCCCCCTCCCCCTAGGCCTAGGGGTGGGGGGTCTCGGGACGCCCTCAGAGGCCGGCTGACCACTCCCAGCGGGGACAGACACTGGTGCCTGCGCTGCATCTGCCGGGCTGCTTCCCTCAGAGACCGGGACTGGCTCATTGACGCGGTCTCTCTCCTCCAGCTGGGCAATCAGCTGGGCCTTGGTGAGCTTCCCACTGCGCAGCCCCCTCTGCTTGCACAGCTCCACCAGGTCGCACTTGCGTTGCTGGGCATACATCTTCCTGCTGGCCGCTCGCAGGCCGGGGTGCTCGCCGCTCCCCACGGGTTCCAGGGGGACCCCTAGTGTGCGAGTCCTTGAGGTCACCCCCTCTCTGCCAGGGTCGAGCAGCAGACTCCTCCGCCCCTGGGACTGCTCGCTGCGATCCCCCGGGGGACCCTGTTACTGCAAAGTCCTGCTCTTTGGCCACACTCGCCCAGGGGTGAATCGCCCCTTCGTTTTACTGCTCCCCAGTCACTTACTGCAGGAAGCGCCGTCCACGGGGTGCCGTCGATCCCACCGCTGCCACCAGTTGTCACGGAGTGTAGTGGAGTCAGGCCCTGCACCCCAGGCGCCCTGCCGATTCACCAGGACTCTCAGCCAGCCAGTAAAGCAGAAGGTTTATTTAGACAACAGGAACACAGTCCAACACAGGTCTCGCAGGCACAGATAACAGGATCCCCCCGGTTAGGTCCATTTTGGGGGGCCTTACATTCCCCCTCGGGGGTCAGAGCCCTTTCTCCCTGCTCCCTTGTTTCCCCAGCCAATAACAGTCTGCCTAACCCCCTCCGGCCCCTCCTCTCTCCTCCGCTTCTTTCCCGGGCCAGGAGGTCACCTGACCCCTTTTGTCTCCCACAGCTTAGCCAGCACCTCTGCAGGGAGGGACCCGGCCATCTGTTGCTAGGAGACAGAGTGTCAGGCATTTGTGCTGCTAGAACTTAGGATCTGTACCCAGCCCCCAGCAAGACCAGTCCCACTTCGTCACACCGCGTCCCCAGCTTATAACTAAAATTCTTGTTAGTCATCCCTAAATGCATAACCTTACACTTCTCATTATTGAATTTCATCCTGTTACTAATACTCCAGTTTACAAGGTCATCCAAATCTCCCTGGAGGATATCCCGATCCTTTTCCGAATTGGCAATACCTCCCAACTTGGTGTCATCCGCAAACTTTATCAGCCCACTCCTACTTTTGGTTCCAAGGTCAGCGATAAATAGATTAAATAAAATCGGATCCAAAACCGAACCTTGAGGAACTCCACTGGTAACCCCCCTCCAACCCGACAGATCACCCTTCAATACGACCCTCTGCAGTCTCCCCTTTAACCAGCTCCTTATCCACCTCTGGATTTTCATTTCGATCCCCATCTTTTCCAATTTAACCAGTAATTCCTCATGCAGTACCGTATCAAACGCCTTACTGAAATCAAGATATATTAGATCCACCGCATTTCCCTTGTCTAAAAAATCTGTTACTTTCTCAAAGAAGGAGATCAGGTTGGTTTGGCACGATCTACCTTTCGTAAAACCATGCTGTAATTTGTCCCAGTTGCCATCGGCCTCAAGGTCCGTAACCACTCTCTCCTTTAAAATTTTTTCCATGACTTTGCATACTACAGATGTTAAACTAACAGGCCTGTAGTTACCCGGGTCACTTTTTTTCCCCTTCTTGAATATAGGAACTATATTAGCTAATCTCCAGTCAAACGGTACAACCCCCGAGTTTAGAGATTTATTAAAAATCATCGCTAACGGGCTTGCAATTTCACTCGCCAATTCCCTTAATATTCTAGGATGAAGATTATCCGGGCCCCCTGATTTACTTCCGTTAAGCTGTTCAAGTTTGGCTTCTACCTCAGATACCGTAATGTCTACCCCCATATCTTCATTCCCGTCAGTCCCTCTACCACTATTCCTTAGCCCTTCATTAGCCTCATTAAAGACCGAGGCAAAATATTCGTTTAGATATTGTGCCATGCCAAGATTATCCCTAATCTCCACTCCGTTTAAAGTTTTAAGCAGTCCCACTTCTTCCTTCTTGGTTTTCTTCCTCTTTATATGGCTAAAAAACCTTTTGCTATTGGTTTTAATCCCCTTCGCTAGGTCCATCTCCACCCGGCTCTTTGCCTTTCTCACTGCTTCCCTACACCCTCTGACCTCAATAAGGTAGGTTTCTTTGCTGATCCCTCCCATTTTCCAGTCCTTGTACGCTTTCTGTTTTTTCTTAATCACCCCTCTGAGACGCTTGCTCATCCAGCTCGGTCTAAAACTGCTACCTACGAACTGTTTTCCCTTTCTCGGGATACAGGCCTCTGACAGCTCCTGCAACTTCAACCTGAAGTAACCCCAGGCGTCTTCCGCCTTTAGATCCCTAAATATGTTAGTCCAATCCACTTCCCTAACTAGTCGCCTTAATTTAGTAAAGTTAGCCCTTTTGAAATCGTAAACCTTAGTCTCAGAAGCAATTTTGTTTATCCTTCCATTTATTTTGAAACGAATTAGCTCATGATCACTTGAGCCAAGGTTGTCCCCTAAAACTATTTCCTCAACAAGGTCCTCGTTACTCACCAAAATCAGATCTAAAATGGCATCCCCCCTCGTCGGTTTAGCAACTACTTGATGAAGGAATTCATCAGCTATCACGTCTAGGAAAAGCTGAGCCCTATTATTATTACTAGCATTTGTTTCCCAATCTATATCCGGGAAGTTAAAATCTCCCATGATCATACAGTTCCTATTAGTATTTACCTCCTTAAAAACATTAAAGAGCTCTCTATCCATATCCAGGCTAGATCCCGGCGGTCTATAGCACACCCCAATCACTATCCCAGGGGACGCTCTAGTAGTTTATTTCCCCAATGTCACCATTGCCCAAACAGACTCCGTATTACCCATTGCATTGCTAGTTATTTCGTTACATTTCACCTCATTATTGACATACAATGCTACTCCCCCACCTTTACCTTTGTTTCGGTCTTTCCTAAACAGCACATACCCTTCCATACCTGTACTCCAGTCATGGCTACCGTTCCACCATGTTTCGGTTATTCCTACGATATCCGGTTTCAATTCTCGGACCAGGAGCTCCAGTTCCTCCATTTTGTTACCTAAGCTTCTCGTATTGGTGAACAAACATCCTAATTTTTGCTGTTTGGCTCCTCTCACCCTTTTCACCCAACTTGGTAGGGACACAGTACTACCAGTATGACCTGTCGGTCTAGTATCCGTCCCCCCCCCTCTTCCTTATACCTAACCCTCCCCCTCTGGCTATATCTG
Organism: Mauremys reevesii; assembly: GCF_016161935.1. Taxonomy (NCBI): domain Eukaryota; kingdom Metazoa; phylum Chordata; order Testudines; family Geoemydidae; genus Mauremys; species Mauremys reevesii. The sequence continues at coordinate 212,889 of NW_024100804.1, read as the reverse complement.
TTGTTATCCTGTTGTTCTCACTCTCAATGTATAAATTTGGCGTGGAGAGTACCTGGACCTCTCCCAACCGTCTCCCCCCAATGTCTAGTTTAAAGCTCTTTTAATCAGATGAACCAGCCTCCCTTCTAGAATTCTACTTCCTTCCCTACTTAGGTGGAGCCCATCCCGTGAGAACAGTTCTCTGTCCCCAAAAGCCTCCCAGTGCCCATACATCCCAAAGCCCTCCTTGTAACACCACTCCCTCAGCCAACTATTTATCGTCACGATCCTGTCACCCCTTTGGCGCCCTTCCCTAGGGACAGGTAGAATCCCACTGAAGATCACCTGAGCCTCAATTTCCTTGAGCGTCTTACCCAACCTGGCATAGTCTCCCTTGATCCTCTCTAGCGAGAATCTAGCCGTGTCATTCGTTCCTACATGAAGGATGATCAAGGGGTTCTTACCTGCTCCTCTTAGGATCCTTTTCAACCTCAGGTCCACATCCCGTATTTTAGCGCCCGGTAGACAGCACACCCTTCTGTTCTCCGGATCGGCCCTGGTCACAGGCCTGTCCAACCTTCGCAGTATGGAATCCCCAATCAGATAGACCTGCCTTTGCCTGGGGACAGTGCGGCCCTCTAACCTATCCTCCGTCCCCCCTGGTTGCAAGCTCCTTCCATTCCTATCATCCCTTGTGGTTCCCCTTAAGCCATCCTGCATCCTCCCTGGGCCCAAACTTGGTGCTGCCTCCATCAACTCCTCCCCTCTTTCTATGGGACTGGCCGCTCGTCTCTTTTTCCTTACCCTCCCACCGTCAGCTACCACCTGCTGTACCCCTTTCTCATTCTCCAAACCTTCAAACCTGTTCCTTAGCTCTATTTCCCCCTCACTGGCTCTCCTTTTCCTCAGCCTGCTTCTCACGGTCACATGCTTCCACCGCCCATCTTCCTCGTCCGGCTGTGCCCCCTCACTGGCCGTAGCCCCTGCTTCCCCCTATACTCCTGGGCGTTCCCCTTCAGTTACTGCTTGCCATTGCTCCATCAGCTGCTCGAACCCCCTTCTATGCTCTACCAGGGTTTCTACCTGCAGCTCTAGACCCTGGATCTTTTCCTCCAGCAGCTCTATTAGGCGGCACTTCATGCATACATAGTACTGTTGTGGGTCCCCTGCTAGGACCATGTACATACCGCAGCTGCTGCATGCTATCATCCTCAGTGTATCCTCTGCTGCTTGGCTCATGGCTGCTGCTGTCTCAGCCTCGCTCGGCGTTCCTACCTGGGGAACACAGGAAACACGGTGCCGCCCCTGTTATATCCTTGGGGCAGCCGGTGTAGGAAGCAATCACTTGAGGCCAGAGAGCAGACAGCTAACCAAAACCTCCATTTTATTTACAGATACAGAGAGCTCACTCAGCCGGTTGAAACCGGCTGAGCTATCCCTTAATAGTCTAACTCAGTTGCCATAGTAACAAAACCCATGACAACCAAATACACAACATATTCCTCCCCCCCAATAAGAACATCCCCTAAATAAAACACACACTAAACTAGAGAAGGAGGGCAGACTGCCTCCATTCCCGGCTAAACCCTGGGGATTATTTTGCCCCATAACCGTGGGTTCCCCCTAACTAAAGATCCAGCCGATGAGGAGGCCTTCTGTCTCTAGGTGGATTACGGCGAACTTCTGGTGTTGTTGCACCCGAAAGTACTAGGGGCTCAGGGTCTGCAGCACGAACAGGTGAGGAGGTGGTATCAGCTTGTGCTGGGCAAAGGGGTATCTCAGCTGCCGGCAGTAATGGAGGAGAACAGTCAGGAACAGGTGACTCATGATTCGGTGTCTCACCAGGAGGGGTGAAGTCAGACCCCTCAACTGCAGATGGGTCCTGAAGACTGGCATGACCTGGCAACAGCTGATCTACATGTCGCCGCCAGGTAAGATTCTCTGCAGTCCGGACTGTATAGGAAACAGGTCCTGTTTGAGTGATGACTGTGGCCGGGACCCATTTAGCTCTGGAAGTATAATTCCGAGCCAAAACTGGCTGTCCTGGGCTAAAGGTTCGGTCTTTTGCTCTGGGTGCCCGTCTGATGACTTGATATTGCTGCTGATGTTGCACAGTTTGTCTGGGTTCAGAAGGTTTCAGCAGATCAAAGCAAGTGCGCAGCTGTCGTCCCATCATTAGAAAGGCTGGGGAAGCCTGGGTCGTAGCATGAGGTGTGTTTCTATAGGAAAGTAAAAAGGTATCCAGATGCTTTTGAATGGAGTGTTGTCCCTTTGCTGATTTCAAAGCGTTTTTCATTGTCTGCACAAATCTTTCAGGTAATCCGTTGGTGGACGGATGATATGGTGCTGACGTGATGTGGTGTATCCCATTTGCCTTCATAAAATTTTGAAACTCCTGAGAAACGAACTGCGGTCCGTTGTCGCTCACAAGTTGTTCTGGCAGACCAAAACGACTAAAGAGTCCTCGTAGTTTTTGGATAGTACTCTCTGCAGTAGTGGACTGCATTATAGAGACTTCTGGCCATTTAGAATGGGCATCTATTGCCACCAAGAACATGCTTCCTTCAAGGGGGCCAGCAAAGTCAACGTGAATACGTTGCCACGGGTTTTCAGGCCAGTCCCATGGGTGTAGGGGTGCCCACTGGGGTGCATTTCTTACACCCTGACATGACATACAAGCTTTTGCCTTCTCCTCAATAGCACTGTCCAATCTAGGCCACCAAAAATAGCTTCGTGCAATTTCCTTCATGCGCACTATTCCACAGTGACCGGAATGTAGCTGTTCTAACATCTGTGATCTCAGGGGTGGTGGAATAATGACACGCCTCCCCCACAACAAACAACCAGATTGGACCGATTACTCCGTCCTCCTGGACATGTAGGGAACAAGGTCGGGTGAGACCGGAGAGGTTTGTCGAGATTTTCCATGCATCACCAGGTCCATAACTTGGGATAATACTGGGTCAACGCGGGTTGCCTTCTTTATCTGAGTAGCAGTGATGGGTGTATTCTCTACCTGTTCAAAGTAGAAGATTTCCTTTTGGGCACTATCTTGATGTTTGACCGGTAAAGGCAACCTTGAGAGGCCATCTGCATTGCCGTGCAGAGTGGATTTCCGATATTTGATTTCATATGTGTGTACAGAAAGTATCAATGCCCAACGTTGCATACGACTAGCAGCTAATGGGGGAATGCCTGTGTAGGGTCCAAAAATTGATGTCAGAGGTTGATGGTCTGTAAGAAGAGTAAACTTTCGCCCAAACAGGTACTGATGAAACTTCCTAATTCCAAAAACAATTCCTAATGCCTCACGTTCGATTTGGGCGTAGTTAGTTTCTGCTTTGCTTAGAGTGCGTGAAGCAAAAGCAATAGGTCTTTCTTCTCCCGAAGGCATAATGTGTGACACGACCGCTCCCACTCCATAAGGGGAAGCATCGCAGGCCAATTGCAGGGGTAAGGATGGATCAAAGTGCATTAGAACTTCAGAATTTAACAATGCATCCTTAGCTTTGTTAAATGCAACATCACAGGCTTCAGTCCACTTCCAGGCCTTGTTCTGCCCAAGGAACTCATGAAGTGGTTTTAGCAGTGTGGCTAACTGTGAGATGAACTTTCCATAATAGTTCAGTAGTCCTAGAAATGAGCGCAGCTGGCTTACATTTCGAGGTGGGGGAGCCTCCACAATAGCTTTAACTTTTGCAGGGGCCTTATGAAGACCTGCAGAATCGATGATGTGTCCCAAATATTCAACAGAGGGCTTGAAGAATTCACACTTGTCTTTGCGAACTCGTAGGCCATACTCTTCCAGTCTTTGTAGGGTAGCCTCTAAATTCTTTAAGTGATCCTCTTCATTTCTTCCAGTGACCAGGATATCATCCAGATAGCACTGAACTCCTGACAAGCCACACAAGATCTGGTCCATAGCCCTCTGGAACAGGGCGGGAGCCGATGTGATTCCGAAGGGTAGGCGACAGTATCGATAAAGCCCCTTATGAGTCACAATAGTCAACAGCTCTTGGGACTTTTCATCGACGTGCATCTGTAAATATGCTTGACTCAGATCAATCTTACTGAACTTTTGTCCCCCAGCCAGGCCTGCGAAGAGGTCATCGATGCGGGGAAGCGGGTATTGCTCTGCACGCAACACTGGGTTGACAGTGACTTTAAAATCACCGCAAATCCGGAGCGAGCCATCTTTCTTCACTATTGGAACAATAGGAGTGGCCCATGAGCTATGGGTAACTGGTATTAGGACTCCATTGGTGACCAGGCGCTCCAGGTCTGCTTCAACCTTTGGCCTGATGGCATATGGCACAGTTCGGGCTTTCAGATATTTTGGTGGACTGCCAGGTTTAATGTTCAATGTCACAGTGATTCCCTTCATACTTCCCAAATCATCTCCAAAAGCAGCAGCATGTTTCCTTAGTATAGGGGTTAGACTGGTTTCTTCTTTAGTCATCCGGGGCACTTCTGCCCAGTTCAGCTGAATCTTCCCAAGCCAAGACCTACCCATTAAGGCTGGGTAGTTACCTCTCACCACAAACAGTGGCAATTTAGCCGCCCGTCCATTGAGCTCCACCTTAACATCAATAGTGCCCAACATGGGCACAGCTTCACCTGTATACGTCTTCAGAACAGTTTTTGTTGCCTTAAGCGGAAGATGCTGTAGCTTTTCCTTATACACAGTCTCAGGAACCAGCGAGACAGCTGCACCGGTGTCTAGTTCCATGCGTATAGGTTTGCCCTCCAATAAGGGGGTTACCCAGTATTCATGTGAGCCCGCTGCCAAAGACAAAACATGCAGTGGCACTTCCTCTTGTGAGGAGGTGTCACCTTGATCATCCTGGGTCTGCTCTAGGGTATGCAAGGTTCCTCTTTTTGTCGGCCAGACCACAGGCCTCTTTTTCTTTTGTTTACAGGCATACTCAATGTGTCCCTTTTTGCCACAGTGTCGACACACCAGGTCCTTACACCAGCATTCTGATGCCTGGTGACCCAGCTTACCACAGCGGTCATAGGCGGCAGGTTTGTATAATTTTTGGTGGGGCCCAAAATGGTGGTGCCCCCCCGCTCCCGCCCTGTAAGCCGATATAAAATGAAGCTACAACGCGTCAGTGCCACAAGATTACAAGGGTCAATTAAAAGTGGAAAGTCAGAAGCAGCACTTGCCTACTTCAATATACAGTATTATATTTTGTTGCATCTGTTGTGATGAAGTGGGAATGTTCTTAATATTTTCTCTGAATACTGTGTGGGTGCCTCAGTTTCCCCTGCAAGATGCCAACTGAAGGTGTTGGGGACAAAGAGATCAGGTGGCCTCCTTGTCCAGAAGAGACACAGAGGCCAGAGGAGGGAGTGTCAGTTTGGAGCTGGCTGGGGAAATTGGGAGAGACCCAGAACTTGGTTCTGGGCTCCCACCCCCAAGATGGACCTGACAGAGGGTTCTGTTTTCTGTACCAACAAGCTCTGTTTAAACTGTGTTCCCGTCATCTAATAAACCTTCTGTTTTACTGTCTGGCTGAGAGTCACATCTGACTGCAGAGTTGGGGTGCAGCGACCTCTGGTTGCCCCAGGACCAGCCTGGGCAGACTCACTTTGGAAAGTGCATGACGTGGAAGGGCATGCTGAATGCCCGAGGTCAGACCCAGGAAGGTGTAAGCTTCTTGCCCTGGAGACAGTATGCTCCGAGAGAGAGGCTCCCAGAGTCCTGACTGGCTTTGTATGGAGATGTTCCAAAGCATCACAGCATCCCCTTCCACACCGTGCACTTCCCAGAAGTCCGACAGGCACTGACACTCCCTCCTCTGGCCTTTGTCTCTTTTCCAGGCATTAGGAGGCCACCTGATCTCTCTGTTCTCCAACACCTTCAGTTGGCACCTTGCAGGGGAAACTGATTTGGGAGAAATGAAGTAAAAGCTGCCCAAACCGAGCTTGAGCACTCCTGAATTTTGAGGTGTTCAAATCTGGAAGGCAGGTGCTGGGGTGGGAGAGGGCTGTGGGCTCCATGGGGAGCATGGCAGCAACTGTCTGGAGCTGCATGGAGCCAGATACGCTGGTCTGAGTGGCACAGTAAGCAGTTTGGGGTTGGAAAGAGGTAGGGGTTCTGGGGGCAGACACGGGACAAGGAGCCGGGGGAGTTGGATGGGGCAGAGGTTCGAAGGGGCAGTCAGGGGACAGGCAGCAATTGGATAGGCATGGGAGTCTAAGAGGTTTATCAGGGGACAGGTAGGGGGTGCGGTCCTGGGGGAGGAAGTTGGGTGGGGTCTCAGGAGGGGGCAGTTGGGGACAAGGAGAAGGGAGGCTTAGATAGGGGATGGGGTCCCAAGGGGCAGTTAGGGGCAGGGGTCTCGGGAGGTAATCGGGGACAAGGACCAGTGGGGCTTAGATAGGGGTGGGGGTCCTGGGGGCAGTTGGGGCAGGGGTCTGGGGAGGGGGCAATCAGCGGCCAGGGGCTGGGATTCAAAGGGCTCTGGGCTGCTGGCAGCCGCGGGGATCCCAGAGCCCTTTAAATCCCAGCCCCGGCTGGGAGTCAGAGGGCACTGGGCTGCCTGCAACCGCGGGGAGCCCAGAGCCCTTTAAATCCCAGCCGGGGCCGGGAATCAGAGGGCTCTGGGCTGCCTGCAACCGCGGGGAGCCCAGAGCCTTTTAAATCCCAGCCGCGGCTGGGATTTAAAGGGCTCTGGGCTGCCTGCAACCGCGGGGAGCCCAGAGCCTTTTAAATCCCAGCCGCCGCCGGGAATCAGAGGGCTCTGGGCTGCCTGCAACCGCGGGGAGCCCAGAGCCCTTTAAATCTCAGCCGCGGCTGGGATTTAAAGGGCTCTGGGCTGCCTGCAACCGCGGGAGCACAGAGCTTTTAAAATCCCAGCCGCGCCGGGAATCAGAGGGTTTGGGCTCCCGCGCAGCAGGCAGCCCAGAGCCCTCTGATTCCCGGCCGCGGCTGGGATTTTCAGTGCTCTGGGCTGCCTGCAACCGCGGGAGGCCCAGAGCCTTTTAAATCCCAGCCGGGCCGGGAATCAGAGGACTCTGGGCTGTCTGCTGCGGCGAGGAGCCCAGAGCCTTTTAAATCCCAGCCACGGCCGGGAATCAGAGGGCTCTGGGCTGTCTGCTGCGGCGGGCAGCCCAGAGCCTTTTAAATCCCAGCCGCGGCCGGGAATCAGAGGGCTCTGGGCTGCCTGCAACCGCGGGGAGCCCAGAGCCTTTTAAATCTCAGCCGCTGCTGGGATTTAAAGGGCTCTGGGCTGCCTGCAACCGCGGGGAGCCCAGAGCCTTTTAAATCCCAGCCGCAGCTGGGAATCAGAGGGCTCTGGGCTTCCCGCTGCAGCAGGCAGCCCAGAGCCCTCTGATTCCCGGCCGTGGCTGGGATTTAAAGGGCTCTGGGCAGCCCTGGCGGCGGCAGCGGCAGGGGGCGCTTCAAGCAGATTGGTGGGGCAGAGCCCCTGCTTGGGATTTATTCATGGGGCTAAAGCCCCAGAGCCCCATATAAGTCGGCGCCTATGACAGCGGTAACATTCTTGACTCTGCACAGTTTTGTGGGTCGGTTCTTGTGACACTTTTTGCACCCTAGGGGATGCACCGATGTATTGTGCCTCCCTTGTAGCCAGTTCCATGGAGACAGCAATATCAACAGCCTTCTGTAAGGTAAGCTGAGCCTCTGTCAGTAGGCGCTGCCGTATAGCTTCACTGTACAGGCCACACACTAACCTGTCACGCAGGACATCATGTAACATTTCTTTAAATTCACAGTGTTCTGCTAGCTTTTTTAGAATGGCTACAAATTGTACAACTGTTTCATCTTCCTTTTGGTCTCTTTTGTGGAACCTATATCTTTCAGCAATTACCAGTGGTTTGGGGGAAAAATGGGACCCCAGGATTTCCACAATGTCACTGTAAGATTTAGTTGCTGGCTTAACAGGGTGTAGTAAGCTGCGTAGCAGAGAGTAGGTTTTAGCCCCTACAACACTTAAGAATATTGGCACCTTCTTTGCTTCTGTAATGTCATTTGCAATAAAAAAAAGCTCAAAACGCTCAGTATACACATGCCACTGCTCTGTATTCTCATCAAAAGGTTCCAGAGGCCTGGTCAGAGTAGCCATGATTTTAGTTTCACTTTCACAGTCAGGCAAACAAGCAGCTTTTTTTGTTTGTTTGTTCTTTACCTTAACTTCTACTTCCTTCTGTTACTGGAGCAGCACTGGAGTCTCACCCTCGTCGCCAGTGTTATATCCTTGGGGCAGCCGGTGTAGGAAACAATCACTTGAGGCCAGATAGCAGACAGCTAACCAAAACCTCCATTTTATTTACAGATACAGAGAGCTCACTCAGCCGGTTGAAACCGGCTGAGCTATCCCTTAATAGTCTAACTCAGTTGCCATAGTAACAAAACCCATGACAACCAAATACACAACAGCCCCCTTCCGCCTCCCCTGTAAACTCCCACTCAAACTCCCCTGTTGGCCGGCTCCTGTGCCGCTGCCTGGCTGGGCGGCCACTTTTATAGGCCCCTCCTAGCCTAGCTCCGCCCCCTACTCAGGGCTCGGCTGCCCGCTCAGCAGTCTGCCCCGACGGGCCTCTACAGATAGATACAAGCACTACAAAGACAGATGCAAATACACAAAGACAGATGCAAATCCAAATACCTACAGTTGTCAGTAGTCAGTCCCTAAAAAGGGACCTTGTTCCCGGGCTGGGACTGGCCCCGGTGTCCAGGCCTCAAACCCATACTAGTTGTCGGAATGATCTGGGGGAGACTCATGGACAGGCCACGTGCAGGATCTGCCAGAGTTTCAGGCTCCGCACGTGAAGGGACAGGGACGTTCAACTGATGTGACCCATGTCAGGCCACTCGCCTACCCATCAAAGGTGACAGCCCGTCTCACAAGCAGCGTCTAGTCCAGGAGCTGCCGGGCTTGCTGTGGGCTGGAGCTGTGGAGGTGGTTCCCCCGGAGTGGAGAGCAAAGGGATCCTACTCCTGCTGTTTCCTTGTTCCCAAGGCAAAGGGGGGACTACGGCCAACCCTAGACCTGCGTCAACTCACCACATCGTTCAAGAAAGTGAGATTCTGCCCCGTCTCCCTGGTCTCCATCATCCCCCCTAGATCCAGGGACTGGGACGCCGCCCTTGATTTGAAGGGCACATGTTTTCATATCTCCATTTTCCGGGCACACAGGCGCTTCCTCAGGTTCGTGGTGGGCCACGCTGCGCTTCCCTTTGGCCTTTCGGCGGCCCTGCCAGGCTTCACACCATGCAGGGCATTCAGGGGAAGAGGCGAGGTGAGCTGGGGCAGGGAGGCACCCACCAATTTTTCCCCTTGGGAGCTCCAGCCCCGGAGCATCCATGGAGTTGGTGCCTATGGACGTGAGCAACACATCTGGAAGAACAAGTTATGAGAGGCAGGGAACCGCATTTTCTTCTTCGAGTGCTTGCTCATGTCCATTCGGTTCCATTGATTATATTTGTCATGGCCTTGAACCTGGCCTCTGGCAGGAAGGGCCTGACCTGTGATGCCTCGAGTGGCGCCCCTGTGAATTCTATTCTCTGTACCAGGACCCACGTGGACTTTTGTTCATTGATTAAGAGGCCCAGTGCCCTGCACGTGCCTTGTACCACCGAGATGCTGTACCACCTGGCCCGACAGGTACCACTGGGAGACAAATCTCTGGCAATGGTGCAGGCTGCACACCCATCTGACATGGAATGGACGTGAGAAATACATCTTGAAGAACAGTTACGAAAGCTATTTTTTGTCATTAGTTGCAAACCCTTAAAACATGTTAATTGGCAACTTGCTGCAGCCTGTATGCTAAATCTGGACAGTCACGTACTGTCCCTGTGTATCCCCCACCATCGGTCGCCAGCGCTCCATGCCCCTGAGATGGGCGGGTGCTAGCCAGCATCTCCGTGCCTGTGCAGTCGCTCGCCTGGTGCTCCGAACCGAAAGTCTCAGGTGTGGCCCAGACCAGTGGCTCTCCAGGGCATTGTTGTGGCTGCCTGGCCTGAGGCACCATACTCTGTGTCCGGTGCTGCCTTCACATCGTCTCTTTCCAGCAGCTGTGAATATGGCTGTATTTGTACGTGGTTATTGGTGTTCTTGGCTTTAGTACTCACTATCTAGGTAATTGAGTGTCTGTTCACCTGGGGGGCTTCTCCCTGCGGAGCAGACTCTGCCCAGAGTCCCGGGGTTTAAGAGCTGTGTCTTCTCCCCCCTCCACCCCCATCAGCAGTGAACACAGCACTCCCTCTGCAGCCCCAGGGAGGCTCACAACACCACCAAGTGCAGCATGTGTCACTCCCTCCCTCCCCAACCTGGGAGGCCCGAGACCTCTGCCTGAGAGACCCCAGTTGGCTCCAGGTCAGGGACCCCGCTGTACAACAGCCTCAGGCTGCGAGCAGGGCCCCTCCCAGCACCAGTTCTGGCCAAAACTGCTGAGCCTACAAAACTGCAGCCTCAAGCCTCTGCCAGGGCAAGGTGCATCTCATGGGTGTATGGCAGGTCCCCGATCCGCCTCTCACAGAACAGATCCCTCCGCCACTCGGCCCAGGTTTGGCGGGTCCTCGTGCGGGGCTCCGCCTAAATCTTCCACCCAGCAGGGAAAGAGAAAGGATCTAGTTGTACTGGGACCAACAGGGACTAAATGGGAGCACCACATGGCCTCCCCTTCGACAGCCCAACGTGTTCCAGGAGGGACCTGCCGCCACCCTGCCCCCGGTCCCCCCAGATCCGCAGTCCTGATCCTGGAACTCTGCCAACTCCAAGAGGGACTGAAACCTTCCCATCACCTGAGGACCCTTCTGCCTCCCTGGACCTGCAACATCTCCTCCTCAGGCCAGAGGTCCGCAGAGACACTCCCACAGCAGAAGATAACACATCAAGAAAGGGATTTTCCCCTACCCCTGCTCCTTAGTGGGATCGTCTCCATGGGTGGGGCTGGTGCAATCACACTGGGTCTCTGGGTCTGTCCCATGGCAAACACTGGAAGGAAGTTGTGATTTTTGTTGTTTGTTCAAAAGTTGCAGCCACTGTTTGTTAAAGTTGTGGTTTTGGTGTGATCACCTGAAAATCACAACTCTACCCCACACCCAGCCCTGCTCCCCCCTCTCTGCCCCCATGCCCAGCCCTGCTCTCCTCTTTCTACGCAACACCCAGCCCTTCTCCCCACTCTCCACCCCACACCCAGCCCCACTCTACCTTGTCTCCAGCCCGGCTCCACAAACACCCCCCTCCAGCCAGTAACAGGTGCAGAGGCCCAGCACTAGTGGTGGCCCAGGCTCCCCCACATTCCGGTTGGTGGGGAGGGAAGTCATCTCAATTAAGAATGGTTGTGGGGTGTCTGTGAAGAGTTGTGGTTATCACAACAAGACTGCAGCCCAGGATGTTCTTACAGCCTTTCCCAGGGCAGAGCTGAGGCTGCCTACTGGGGGCCTTGTGCAGGAATATCTCCTCCCAGTACTAAAACACACCAGTTCTTATAATAAAACGAACATGGGGCGCCTTGAGCTGGTCAGGGCCCTAAGCAATTGCTTAGTCTGCTAGTGCCAGCAGCTCTGCCCGGGCGCTGAATCCACATCAGCCGGTGTACCATCACATTTCGAAAGCCTCCCGTTTTGCTACTAGTAGCAGTTTCTGCCGCACAACATAACCATCTGGGTTCCTGCTCAGGACTTGCTGCCGCCTGATCCATGGGGTTGCAAATCAGGAGGGACAGAGTTTTTGGTCAAAAACACTCACATTCTGCTTCCTCCTGGCTAATGTGCCAAATGGGGTTGCAAATCAGGAGGGACAGAGTTTTTGGTCAAAAACACTCACATTCTGCTTCCTCCTGGCTAATGTGCCAAATTGACCTATTGCAGGGTTCTGGGGGTTTCTGCATTTTAATTTTATTTTAAATGAAGCGTTTTAAGCATGTTAAAAAACGTATATACTTTATATACAACAACAGTTTAGTTATATATTATAGCCATAAAAAGAGACCTTCTAAAAATATTACAATGTATTACTGGCATGAGAAACCTTAAATCAGAGAGACTAAATGAAGACTCGGCACAGCTCTTCTGAAAGGTTGCCGAACCCTGATCTTTTGGGTGCTTGAGGCATGCTCTTTCACTTTTTTGTGTGTGAATATATGAAAAGGGAGGTAAGGTTTGTGGGTACAGAGCACTCGCCTGACCCCAAGGTAATAACCAGAGTGGCCCCATTCATTTTTTTCAATGGCTTCCTCCTTGATTATTTCCAGTGACTTGGCTGCCTACACACCTGTCACTGGTCCGGGGTTGGCTGTGCTCCTGTCACTGGTCCAGGGATGGTTGCAAATCTGGAGAGATGGGGTTTGCGGTTGAAAACGCTCACGATTTGCTTCCTCCTGGCTAATGTGACAAATTGACCTATTGGATGAATGAGGCGCGCACTTCCACTTTTTTGAGTGTGAATACGTGAAAAGGGAGATAACGTTTGTGGGTACAGCGCACTCCCCTGACCCCAAGGTGGTAACCAGAGTGGCCCCATTCATTTTCTCCGCTGGCTTCCTCCATGATTATTTCCATTGACTTCGCTCCCTATGCAACTGTCACTGGTCCAGGGATGGTTGCAAATCTGGAGGGATGGTGTTTGCGGTCGAAAACGCTCACGATTTGCTTCCTCCTGGCTAATATGACAAATTGATCTATTGGATGAGTGAGGCGCGCACTTCCACTTTTTTGAGTGTGAATACGTGAAAAGGGAGGTAACGTTTGTGGGTACAGCGCACTCCCCTGACCCAAGGTGGTAGCCAGAGTGGCCCCATTCATTTTCTCCACTGGCTTCCTCCTTGATTATTTCCAATGACTTGGCTGCCTATGCACCTGTCACTGGTCCAGGGATGGTTGCAAATCTGGAGGGATGGGGTTTGTGGTCAAAAACACTCACATTCTGCTTCCTCCTGGCTAATGTGCCAAATGGGGTTGCAAATCAGGATGGACAGAGTTTGTGGTCAAAAACACTCACATTCTGCTTCCTCCTGGCTAATGTGCCAAATTGACCTATTGCAGGGTTCTGGGGGTTTCTGCATTTTAATTTTATTTTAAATGAAGCATTTTAAGCATGTTAAAAAACTTGTATACTTTATATACAACAATAGTTTAGTTATATATTATAGCCATAAAAAGAGACCTTGTAAAATATTAAAATGTATTACTGGCATGTGAAACCTTGAATCAGAGAGACTAAATGAAGACTCGGCACAGCTCTTCTGAAAGGTTGCTGAACCCTGATCTTTTGGATGCTTGAGGCATGCTCTTTCACTTTTTTATGTGTGAATACGTGAATAGGGAGGTAAGGGTTGTGGGTACAGAGCACTCGCCTGACCCCAAGGTAATAACCAGAGTGGTCCCATTCATTTTTCCACTGGCTTCCTCCTTGATTATTTCCAATGATTTGGCTGCCTATGCACCTGTCACTGGTCCGGGGATGGTTGCAAATCTGGAGAGATGGGGTTTGTGGTTGAAAACGCTCACGATTTGCTTCCTCCTGGCTAATGTGACAAATTGACCTATTGGATGATTGAGGTGCGCTCTTTCACTGTTTTGTGTGTGAATACGTGAAAAGGGGAGGTAAGGTTTGGGGGTACAGAGCACACCCAAGACCCCAAGGTTATAACCACAGTGGCCCCATTCATTTTTTCCACTGGCTTCCTCCTTGATTATTTCCAGTGACTTGGCTGCCTATGCACCTGTCACTGGTCCAGGGATGGTTATGCATGTGTCACTGGTCCAGGGATGGCTGTGCCCCTGTCACTGGTCCAGTGATGGTTGCAAATCTGGAGAGATGGGGTTTGCGGTCGAAAATGCTCACGATTTGCTTCCTCCTGGCTAATGTGCCAAATTGACCTATTGGATGAATGAGGCATGCACTTTCACTTTTTTGAGTGTGAATATGTGAAAAGGGGAGGTAAGGTTTGGGGGTACAGTGCACTCCCCTGACCCCAAGGTGATAACCAGAGTGGCCCCTTTCATGTCCTCCACTGGCTTCCTCCTTGATTATTTCCAATGACTTGGCTGCCTATGCACCTGTCACCGGTCCAGGGATGGTTGCAAATCTGGAGGGATGGGGTTTGCGGTCGAAAACGCTCACGATTTGCTTCCTCCTGGCTAATGTGACAAATTGACCTATTGGATGAATGACGCGCACGCTTCCACTCATTTGTGTGTGTGTGACATTATTGATATAAACTGGGACCATATAGAACATGGTTTGCAACCAAGGTCCTGTAGTGGCACCAAATCTTAGGTAAAGGTGGTCATATACGGTGGCTAAGACCAGGTTATGGGTTGGTGGTTATGATTATGCTGTCTGTATGTCTGTGTATCATTTTGTAGTTGAAGTTATAAGTATTGGCTCTGTACTGTCTGTATTTTGTATTTGTGCTCTGCTTCTGGGTGACACTGCAGACAAGTTGGTGTTAGCTCTGATAAGTTCGTTTGATGGCCTATTAAGGACCATCAGCTACACAATCGACCCATGCAGAGAAGGCTGATACGCCTTGTAACTGAGCAAAGTATGCAGGGACTTGCCCATGTGACTCTAGTCTCCATTTTGCTGTAATTTTCCACAGTAAGGACAAAGGTTCTTACACCTGGAAAGCCTATATAAGGCTAATGCCTCATCTCCATCTTGTCTTCAGTCCTGCTTCTTACCTCTGGAGGGATTTTGCTAGGAAATGAAGCTCTACGCAAGGGACTAGTGACCCATCCCAGCGGGGAATGTTCTCCAGAGACTTGATTTGAACCTGCAGTTTACTCCATCACTGTTACAAGCCTGAACTAAGAACTTTGTCATTACTCTATGTAACTGATTCCATTTAACCAATTCTAGCTCTCATCTCTACCTTTTTGCCTTTATGAATAAGCCTTTAGATTTTAGATTCTAAAGGTTTGGCAACAGCGTGATTTGTGGGTAGGATCAGATGTGTATATTGATCTGGGGCTGGGGCTTGGTCCTTTGGGATCGAGAGAACCGTTTTCTTTTATTGGGGTGTTGGTTTTCATAACCATTCATCCCCAGGATGAGTGGGTCTGGTGGTGATGCTGGGAGACTGGAGTGTCTAAGGACATTGTTTGTGTGACTTGTGTTCCCCAGTGCGGTGAAACCAAATGGGACTGTAAGAGCTGGATTCACAGGCAAGAGTAATGCAGCAAAAGGCAATCCTAAAATTTGTAAACAGTTCTGATACTTTACATAGACAAATATGAGATACACTTTTAAATACTCAAGAGATGTTGTTAGCCAAAAGGGCTCGTTCTCCCCGGAGCTTACCTAATTACACCAAGGAGGCACGGAGACAGGAAGACAAGTACCACACCCTTTATTGATCGGTCAGCTGAGCGGGTGCTCTGATCGGCTAGTGCCAGAAAAGAGACACACCTTTCATGGCCAAGCGGCCTACCTTTATAGCCAGTAACAAACAACTTAGCCTACGTTTGTCTACGTCATTTGGTTGACCTATAGACCCTGTACATGTATCTGTTAGGGGATAATTGGATATGCAGGATACATATATCATTTTGTGGGGGCTACAAGATACATCTGTTGAGGATACATTTGTCATTCTGAAGGGGACACAAGATACATCCGTTGACCCTTTGTACTAGATACTTTGGATGCATACATGTGAACACAGCTGCACACACTTGGGGAGCCAACATATACTTGGGGAGCCAAACAAAACTGATAAGCGAAATAGCTGACTTAGGTAGATACACGGCCTTCAGTCTAATGAGTTCTGTAAGCTTTCCAACACAGTTTGGACAAGCATAACATAACTTTGGTTCACTCAGGCCTAATACAAAAAGGCTTCATTAGCACTATGATTTTTCCAACAATGTGATGAAGAGTTTGATGGAATATAGGGAAAGTATGTCACTGCATCAAGTCTCCTGTAGCAGTAAATTAACAGCAGGGAAGCAGATTTTTATATTTTTAGTGGCATCCAGAAACGGTCCAAGGGAGTTTTCCTGTTGAAGGGGGATGACAGGGGCCGCAGCTTATATGGGCTCGAGGTGCTTAAGCACCAGTAATCTTCAAGGCTGAGGGCTCTGCTCCACCAATATTTGGAGCGGTGTTTCTCCCCTGCCCCCGCCGCAGAGCTTCCCTGCCTGAAAGAAAACAGCCAGTGCCTCTCTCCTTTCTTTGTGCTGTTTCTGCCTACGGATATAGAGATCAGCGGCTGGCAGCCTCTTGGAGCACCGGGGGAGGGGGAGGGGAAGAGGGAGAGAGAGGAGGAGACAGGAGGCACTCAGGTGCTTAGGAGTTCTCTTCCCGCATGCAGGGGAATAGCAGGGGTGGGAGGCCACACATGATGGCAGCCCCCACCCGGAGTGACGAGCTGGGAATGTTCTTAATGTTTTCTCTGAATACTGTGTTGGTGCCTCAGTGTCTCCTATGCCGTTCTAAAGTATGTAGGTGGTGGATCAAGGTATTTGATTGCTACAGAGCAAAGGGCCAGTGCACCTAAATGCCTGGCACTCTGTCTCCTAGCAACTGATGGCCTGGGCCCCTCCTCTGCAAAGGTGCCAGCTGAAGGTGTTGGAGACAAAGAGGTCAGGTGACCTCCTGGCCCAGGAAAAGAACTGAGCAGAGAGGAGGGGCTGGAGGGGGTTTGGGAGTCTGGAGCTAGCTGGGGATGATGAGGGAAGTGCATATGGGGATCTGGCTCACTGCCCCCAGAATGGACCCAGCTGTGGGATCTTGTTTGCTGTACCTACAAGCTCTGTTTTAGACTGTGTTCCTGTCACCGAACAAACCTCTGTTTTACTGGCTGGCTGAGAGTCACATCTGACTGCAAACTGGGGGTGCAGGACCCTGTGGCTTTCCCTTGAACACCGCTGGGGTGGGATCACTGTGGGAAGCACATGGAGGGGCAGAGGATGCTGAATGCACTAAGGAGAGACCCAGGAGATGAAGATGTGTGAGGTTCTTGCCCTGAAAAAGTCTGCTCCAAGGGAAAGGAGGCTCCCCAAAGTCCTGACTGGCTTGGTGGGGAGCAGTTCCAGAGCATCGCCCAGGGACTCTGTGCCACCCGATACCCACCACAGGGGAGGCGAATGGGCTTTCTGGACCTGAGAGAGTCCCTAGGAGCATGTGCAGTGACTGTGTTGCAGAGTGAGTGTGCTGTGGGGGGAGAGGAGGGATCCCTCCACTGGAGCTTGCTGCTGCTGATAATGGGGGGGGGGGGAGTCCTCTCTGGTCCTAGACCTGGGGCAGCCTGTCTGCATCCCAAGTTACTTATCCCCAGAGCCTGCACCGCCAGCACCCCAAACCTGAGCACCCTCCTGCACTGTGAACCCCTCATCCCCTGCCCCACCCCAGAGCCCTCACCTAAGGGGGAAAAATGTGCAACTGAAATGTGGTGGTCAGTTTGCAGTATCATTGTGTTTAGCACAATACTTGATTATTTTACACCCCTTTAAAGTATATAAGTAGTTGTATACAGGTGTTACAAAGTGGCAATGTTCTTAATGTTTTCTCTGAAGACTGTGTGGGTGCCTCAGTTTCCCATATGCATTTCTCAAGGATCTAGATGGTGGGATAAGGGGGTGTGATTGTTGTAGAGCCCTGGAGGGCCAGTGTGATGCTGTCTGCACAGAGAATGGCCGAAACCCTGTCTCCGGGCACCGGATGGCCTGGGCCACTCTCCTGCAAGCTGCCAATTGAAGGTGTTGGAGAACAAAGAGATCAGGTGGCCTCCTAATGCCTGGAAAAGAGAGAGAGGGCAGAGGAGGGAGTGTCAGTGCCTGTGCGGACTTCCGGGAAGTGCATGGTGTGGAAGGGGATGCTGTGATGCTTTGGAACTACTCCATACAAAGCCAGTCAGGACTCTGCGAGAGACTCCTCTCTCTGAGCGTACTGTCTCCAGGATAAGAAGCTTACACCTTCCTGGGTCTGACCTTGGAGCATTCAGCTCTTTCCACACCGTGCACTTTCTGCAGCGAGTGTGCCCAGGCAGGTCCTGGGGCAACCAGCGGTCCCTGCACCCCAACTCTGCAGTCAGACGTGACTCTCAGCCAGCCGGTAAAATAGAAGGTTTGTTAGACAACAGGAACACAGATTAAACAGCTTGTAGGTACAGAAAATGACCCCTCAGTCAGGTCCATCTTGGAGGGTGGGGAGCCTAGACCCAAATTCTGGGCCTCTCCCCATTTCCCCAGCCAGCTCCAAACTGACACTCCCTCCTCTAGCCTTTGTATCTCTTCTGGACAAGGAGGCCACCTGATCTCTTTGTCCCCAACACCTTCAGTTGGCACCTTGCAGGGGAAACTGAGGCATCCACACAGTATTCAGAGAAAACATTAAGAACATTCCCAATTTGGCACAACAGGTGTAACAAAATTTAATACCGTATATTGAAGCAGGCAAGTGCTGCTTCTCACTTTCCACTTTTAAATGACCCTTGTAATCGTGTGTTTCTGATGCGTTGTAGCTTAATTTTATATCGGCTTACAGAGCGAGAGCGGGGAGATAGACCACCATTTTGGGCACCACCAAAAATTATACAAACCTGCCGGCTATGGGATTACAGTCAGTATCGACTTTACAATGGTGCCATGGCACCAGGGCCACCCTGCATCTCACTGCAGACACAGTGCTCAGAATTAAGCAATGTTCTCAAGGCTATTGTACTCAGTACTAGTTTTCAGTTGGCAGCTACATGCTTCAGCCAGGCCACTTTCTCACTAGGCTATATCCTGAATATTGTGACTGGGAATGAGGCGGGGGCGGGGAGTGTAGCAGATGCAAATTCGAGGTGAATATTATCTTGTCAATACTGTCCTGGGTTTATGATGCTTTATGCCATGGACTGAAGCAAAGTGGCTGGTGAATAACCAGGAATCTGGTTAATAATTATCTAAATTCAGCTTTCTTCTTTCTCTCTCTGTGAATTATCACTACTTCAAAATAGTGTGCAAGTTGACTGGATAATGGTAATAGAATAATCTCTTGTTAAAACATTGTAAACCATACTACCTGGTTTTTATATTAAACACCTACTATACATAATACAATAAATCTGACAAACAAAACCTAGGAAAATTTTATTCTTTCTGCGTCTTATTTACAGTTTTACAGTAATCTCTTGCTTCAGAATGCCTCAAGGGTCACCCATACAGTTTGCAATAGGAATCAACATGTGGCTTGGCAGCTGACTCTTTACTGATTCCTGAACAGCTGGTAACTCAATATTAATCTGACATAGATACTATATGCAGAAGCACAACTCTGTATATATGGGGAGGAGGTGATTATTGACCTTTCTGCATATGTAATAATAGTTTTTGGTGTTTGTAAGACAAGGCATAATAATGAACTTTGTAAAAGTTCCTGTTTGGTGTGAGAGATGTTACTTATACCTAAATTCACTCCCCTTCCCCACACCCAGCCCTATGCATGCTGGCTAGGGAATATCACTACTGTAGTGTCAGCTTTTAAGAGAGCTTCACATGCAGAGCCGTCAGTAGGGATTTTGGGCACATAAGGCAAGGAACAGAGGCAGCATGTCCGGCTCTTCCCACCGACGAATTTCTGCAATAGAGCCGTATGCGCTGCCCCTCTCCATTGAAGACGAACAGCGGCACTTTGGCAACGAGTACACACAGTCCCTCTCAGAGGGAAGGACTTGCTGCCGAATTGCCGCTGAAGGAGAGACTTTCTGAGCCCCTCACTTTCCGTGCCCGAGGCAAATGCCTCACTCGCCTTGCCCTCGTTACGGCAATGTTCACATGCACCACTTCTAGTATTACGGTAAGTTAAAACAAGCTACAGTACATTGGGACATTAATGCTCTATTACAGTGTTTGCAGTAGCATATTAAAAGCTATAACACTGAACAGACTAGTTAGGGCCGGCTTTAGGAAGTTTGGGGCCCACCCAATTCAAACATTTTCGGCGGGGCCCCAGCAGGGATGACTTTAAAAAAAAGGAAAAAAAGGTGGGGAAAAAAAGCCTTTCCTTTCTTAGCAACCGCTTCCCTATGAAAAGTTCTGATTTAAGGGATGTGCCAGAATATGTATGTAACCCTTCTGCCCCTCTGAGTTGGCAGCAACAAGGGCCGGGTTCAGTATCCAGGGGTTCCGTTTCAATAACGCAATGCAAAACCGGCTCGAGCCCCCACCCAGTGACCTGGGACAATTACCTACCACCCCCCTGGGCGCCTCCAGGAGGCAATACTTCCCCACTCGCAAGCACGAAGTCTGAGTGTAGCAAAATCCTTTTAATAAGGGAGGAACAAACCAGAAGCAAACCCCCCCTCCAAGTACATTTGGCACTGTCCTTAGGGTCTTAAGTCCAATCACCCCAAAGTCCAACAACCCAAAAGTCTCAGTCTCTGGTCAGTACCACCCCAGAGTTCAAAAGTTTATCTGCAGAGTCCCCCCCCCCCAGGTGGAAATGGGGGGGGGTCGCACACACAGGGTGCTAAGGGACACCTTACGTGGGCCAGGGCCGACTGCCCCGCTTCTCCGTGGAGTTCTGCTGCAGCCTTCACCAGGACTGGCTCCACACCACCAGCTGTGCTGCTCCTCCAGCAGACTCGCGAACCACGTCAGCCATCCCCCACAAACCGCTCCACACTGCTCACTGTTCCATGGGCTGCTCCAACGTGCTGCAGACTGCTCCACTCTGCCAGCTGCTTGGTGATAGATCTTCAGGCTCTCCCACTACTTAACACAGCACTCAGTGATTTCCGCTCAGTAAGCTTAGTTCTTTTAGTGACTTCAGCTCTTAGTGATTTCAACTTGTAGTAGGAGAGCCCCAGTGCCACATGGCCCAATGTGAATTCAGGTCAGCAACCTCTAGATAGACTCCTAAAGGATTCAAAATTAGCTCTGCTCTTTAACAGTGGAGAGAGGAGGAAGTGCAATTGGTGTTCCAGGCCCTCAAAAGGGGCCCATACCATCAGGTACACACACCAGTCCCCACCCTCTCTCCCCTCACTGGGTTTTGGAACCCATGTCCCTTACCTAGCAAGTACTATTTAATGTAGGTTGAGTCATTTCTGTCATAAAGCAGTCTCATAGTTCCTCATTCACATAATTAAGGTAACAGCCCCTTTTTTTCCTTCCTGCCCCAATAACAAAGAAATTGGGGATTCCACAGTGTGAAAATAACCATCCCATGCTGCTGTGTGTTATGCTAAGTGGAGTGGGTTTTCCAATGCAAATGCACATTCCTAAAATTCCTTTGCCCACTCCTCATAATGTACCACCAGATGTCAGGGTAGATCTCATCCTGACTCTGCTTACATGTATTTCTGGTACCAATAGGGTTACTATATTTCCAGATTTAAAAATTCCTCCCGAACAGGAATTTAAAAACCAAAAAGTCTGACATGTCCAGGAAAATATGGCTGTATGTTAACACTACCTACAGTTCTTTTTTAAAAAGATGGGCCTGAACTAGAAATGAACTCCGCTTCACATGTGTGGGTTCCCGCCAGGGGCGGCTCTAGAAATCAGGCTGCCCCAAGCAGCGCGGTGCGCTGCGCCGCCCTTCCCGGTCCCGGCGGGTCCTCTTCCCGCGGCTCCGGTTGAGCTCCCGCAGGCATGCCTGCGGCAGGTCCACCGGAGCCAAATGCCGCCCCCCCCGGGAAAGGGCCGCCCCACGTGCCTGCTTGGCGCGCTGGGGTATAGAGCCGCCCCTGGTCCCTGCCACTCCCTGGGAGTGTGCTAGGGTGACCAGATGTCCCGATTTTATAGAGACAATCCCAATCTTGGGGTCTTTTTCTTATATAGGATCCTATTAACCTCCACCCCATCCTGATTTTTCACACTTGCTGTCTGGTCACCCTAGGGTGTGCACATGTGTGTGGGTACCAGCTGCTCTCTTCTCCCATCATTGAAGCAGGTATGCAGGGTTACTGCCCAGGGAATTGCAGGGCACCAGTGGACATGGGGCTGGCTGCAGGCAGGGCAAGGGGTGCAGCAATGGATGGAGACAGGGGTGTGTGGGGTGGGGTGGGGTGGGCTGGCTGGCTTCAAGCAGGGCCATAGGGGGGTGTGGCATAGATTGGCAGTGCGGCATAGATTGGCAGTGCTGAAGACAGAGGAGTGCAGGAATGGCTGGCTTCAGGCAGGGGGGGTGCAGCAGGGGTTGGCTGGAGACAGGGCAGGGGGTGCAGGTACAGGGGGTACAGACCACCCGGTATGGTAAGTGCTCCTCCTCCTCCTCCCTCCCCACCAGAGTAACAGCAGCCACCTGGGGCTCCCTGCTTCCACAGCCCTGGCCATGTACCCAGCTGCCGGAGCCCTGGGGGAGCGGCGGGGCTCCAGTGGCTATTTAAAGGGCTAGGGCAATAGAAGCAACGGGGGCGATGGACTTTTTAAGTAGCCCACAGATCCCAACAGCCCTACCCCATGGCTCCAGCAGTGTGGCACTGGTGGCAATTTAAAGGGCACCCAGGCCCTTTAAATTGTCCCCTGGAGAAGCCGGGCCACCCCGGTACAGTGCACTGACTCTTGCCAATACACCGAACCAGGGCTTGGGCACGGGACCCTCTTGGGGCAGGGCCCGATTCAGGGGAATTAGTTGAATTAGCCTAAAGCCGGCCCTGCCAGTATATCCAGGACATTAGTAGCACACTTTTCCCCCACCAATACCTAGTAGTTGCACTGTCATCTCCCATAGCTACTTAGGTTGCAGCTTTATTGTTAAACCTAAATTGGGAAGAAAGACGACTGATTCAGAACTTCTTTAATGGTTACTTTATCGCTAAAGGGTGTAGTGGGGTGTAGACTTGGAGAGAGGAAGGTTTCTATGATGTAGGCAAGATCAAGTATTTTATCCAAAACCAGAATACGAATGGCGCTGGTCTTCTGGGTGTCTGACCTTGAGCTATTGTCAAAAGTTTGAGGGTGACTCGTCTCCTTCCTCATATTTTGCTGAGGATTGTATTGATAAAGGGATTGGCCTCAAAGACCTGGTTGTAGGACTCTGCCACGGTGTAGTTTTCATCTTGGATTGCCCGGTCCTAATTATAGTAAAGCATGCACTTTAGTCTTTGTAATTATATGTTATAACTCTGTTGCTTTTTATGAAGACAGGAGTAAAAGAAAAGTAGCTGCAATATTTTCATACTAAACTAATGCTGAAAATGTACATAATTTCAATCAGACTCCTAATCTTAATTTTTGGTTAATTTTCTTATGGATTTATTTATTATGGTGGGAAACTGCTATAGGGAAGTACACTTCTCCTATATAGGTCATAAGGATCCTATCTGTCTGAAACTGGCTGCTCTTTCTTTCTTTGATCTGCAGAGTGACTGATGTTTTTCAGACATCAGTTGTGGGTACAGAAGGGTTTCATTGCATCTTCTCTCTTGGCACCAGCTACTGTTCTCCCTTCTTGTTGTATTGATAGTGGGTGTGTGTGTCTCTCCTTTCTTTAAAATCATATATGCTAGGGACAGTCTTGTCCTCTTCTCCTCTCCTGATGTCAGTGTAGATGCAGGTGGTGCAAAATGTACTACAGTCAGATAGTATCTCAAATGCAAAGCTACATTTCAATGATCTGAGGTTTGAAGAACAATGTGGAACTAGCTGTTTTATGGGATGTCTCAATTTCATTCCTGTAGTAACATAACTGGTGATAGGAAAGCAGGGAGAGAGAGAGGTGTGTGCTCTGCAAGGCTGCTGGCCACGGGGCCAATGGGTGTGGGTGGGCTGGGTAGGATCGCGGGAGTCACGTCTCAGGGATCTACCCCACTACCCAGCACTGCTCCAGCTCTGAGCTGTCTCCACTGCCTGGGACCTGTGGGGCCCCACCTGCCTCCCTGGGGGAAGAGCCACCTGGGACTGGTGCAGAGGCTAGGCCAGTCTCAGCCACTCACAGGGAACAGTTGGGGAGGGGGAAGGCTCAGCTGGGTCCTGAGAGAGCCTGGCCCCGGTAGGCTCTGCTCCTGCTCTAGCCTGGCTGCTTCCACCACTCCCAAGAGGCCAGAGTTCTCCTGCCCCAGGACCAGTTCTGGCTGCGCTGCCATCTCAGCCTCGCAGCCACAGTCACCTCCCATCAGGGCCGGCCACTGTGGCTGGGGGCTAGGGTTTGGGAGAGTAGGTCTCTAGGGGGCCTGGGTAGGTGCTGGGCACTGGGAGATCTATGTGTTGGGGCCTGTCAGTGGGGAGATCTGTGTGTGTGTGGGTGCTGGGAAGTGTGGGGTCTGTGCGGGTCACTGCAGTTGTGGTGGTGGGGGCACTGGACAGTGAGGGGATCTGTAGGGGGCTCTGGGTGGGAAGGTGTGGGCACTGTGCAGTTGTGGGAGGGCTGTGGGGGTCTTCAGCTGGGGGCACTGGTCAGTGAGAGGAT
Organism: Mauremys reevesii; assembly: GCF_016161935.1. NCBI lineage: Eukaryota > Metazoa > Chordata > Testudines > Geoemydidae > Mauremys > Mauremys reevesii. Next base: position 188,588 of record NW_024100804.1, on the reverse strand, counting down.
CTGTGGGGGTTCTGAGTGGTGGGGAGTGATCTGGGAGTGCACTGGGCAGGGGGTTTGTGGGGTCTCTAGATGGTGCAGCACTGGGTGAAGGGAGTCAGAGGGGTTCAGGGCAGGGATTTGTGGGGTCTCTGGGTGGTGTGGCACTGGGCATAGGGAGTCGGAGGGGTGCTGAGCAGGGGTTTGTGGGGTCTCTGGGTGGTGTGGCACTGCGTAGGGAGCCAGAGGGGTGCTGAGCAGGGGGTAGCATGGTGCAGCATGGGCCCACACCCAAGGGGAAGAAGCACAATGGCAGTGCAGGGCTGGGCTGGACAGCATGGGTCTGGCAGCTCCTGGTTTGTAAACAGTGCCCTTGTACTGGGCTGGGTGGAGTGGGGCTGTCCCTGCCGTACCATGACTCATATCCCATTGCCCCAAGTCAGCCCCTCGCTCTGAGGACTCTGCCCCATGCCCCATGTCCCCATTTCCCCCATGGGGACCCACAAATATGTTTAGCACCGGGCCCACAAAAGGTTAATCCAGCCCTGTTTGGGGTGCAGGCTCTGGGATGGAGTTGGGGGGCGGGAGGGTTGCAGGCTGTGGGGAGTTTGAGTGACGGGTGCAGACTCTGACCTGGGGCAGGGGATTCGGGTACAGGAGGGGGTACAGACATGTGGGCTCTGGGAGGGAGTTACCAAATCAGCACGTTGTATAAGAGAAAGGAGCTGCAGGGATTTCATATAGACATAGAAAATGATAGAAGAGACTTTTACATAGTCAAAATGTGAGAGGCAGAGTTTGAGGGAGGGAGGGAGGGAGGGGGCGTCTGTACAATATTTCCCCACATTCAGTCTCCTGGCTGGAGCAGTAACAGCCCCGCAGCACTTATATAAGATAGAGGAGCTGCGCTGTCTACGCTTTGACAGTGTAGGAATTGGGCTGCCGGTGCCTTTAAGACCCAGCCCCAGGAACCCGCCCCCTGCTCCGGGGCTGACACGGGGCACAACTGAAAACAGCCTGTGCCCCCCCCCCAGCCCCGACACCCCCAGATCTGCGAGCCCAGCAGGTGGCTCATCCCGAGGGGCCCCTGTGCCCCCCCACCCCCTCCCTAAACGGGGGTTTTGTCCCCGCACAGGGTCTGGCAGCGTCTCCCCCCCTGGGCTTAACCCCGGCTCCCACCCCCCACCCCTGATTTCCCCCCTTCAGCCTCTCTCCTGCCGCTGCCTACAGCAGCTTGAACCCCGGCCAGTAAATTTGTGTCCCCTGCTCAGACCCTGGCAGCCCCCCCGCTGCGATTTGCCCCCTTGAGCATTTTAAACGCCCCCAAAGAGCAGGCAGCAAATGGTGAGTAGCAGTGAGGGCAGAGAGAGGGCAGTGGCGACAGCGGAGGTTACTGGGCATGCTCAGTTCGGCTGCGCATGCTCAGTGCAGCCAAAGTAGCAAATCGGGATAGGTTCATGTTTCTGATGGTACACCGGCCAGCTGCAATTTGTGTAAGGAGGGAGACAGACGCAAGGGGGCAGCATAGGCTAGAGCGAGAGGGGGTGGGGTGGGAACCAGGACTCCTGGGTTCTATCCCCCGCTCGGGAGAGGGGAGTCTATGACTGGGGAATTGCTAATGTAAGGGGTCTGTTGCCCCCTTACTAACATTCAGTGGGGATGTTTGGTTGCTAGCTCCCAGCACTAAAAAGGGAGCGGTCGATGGGAAATCAGGAGCCTGAGACTGACAGTCCCCAGGAACAATGTGGAGAGGCCAGTGCTCCAGGTCAGCCTGATTGACAGGGCGGGCAGGCTAATCAAGGAGTCAGGAGGCCAGGGGGGGTCCCGTCCTCCGTCCTCCGTGTGTGAGCTGGATTTGTCTGAGTCAGATGGAGTGGGGCCGAGCTAAGGAGAGAGCAGGGCCCCAAGCTAAGCTGATGGGAGCGGAGCTGCAGCCCAAAAAGCCAGAGCACAGCCCAGAGAGAGCAGCCCTGCCCTGGGAGCAGAGCTGCAGCAACCAGAGCCAGAGGGGCCAGACAAGCAGCCCAGGAAGCAGATGAGAGCTCAGAGCAGAGTCACAGAAGCAGCCTGCAGAGCAGCCCTGCCCTGGGAGCAGAGCTGCAGCAACCAGAGCCAGAGGGGCCAGACAAGCAGCCCAGGAAGCAGGTGAGAGCTGGGAGCAGAGTCACAGAAGCAGCCTGCAGAGCAGCCCTGCCCTGGGAGCAGAGCGGTAGCAACTGGAGCCAGAGAGGCCAGAGAAGCAGTCCAGGGAGCTGGTCAGAGCAGCAGCAGCAGCCGTGCTGAGGCAGAGTAGAACTGGAGCTGGAGCTGGGGCAGTCCGGAGCCGGGTGCGGTGAGCAGCTGGGGAGAGCGAGGGGGTCCCTGGGCAGTGGGCTCAGCACAGGGAGACGCCTCAGCCAAGAGGCCCTGCAGGCCAGACTGGGAGGGGGGTCGTAACCCTGACAGGCCGGGGGTGACGCTGGAGAGAAGGGTCCTGCCACCCAGAGCCTGAGAGCGTGTGGCCACCGCCAGAGCAAGTGTCCGACCCGCAGCGTCCCTGCAGCACAGCCAGGGTCTGAGACGGAGGCCTGGGACCTACAAGGAACAGACTGTGAACTGCCCTGACCTTTCAGAGACACTGTTTGTGATGTTCCCTGCCACAGAGCAGGGTGATGTGTTTCCTGTAACCTTTCCCATTTTTCCTTATTCTTTTTTTAAATTAAGTGTTAATTAAATAACTTGTATTTGCTTTAAATTGTATGATGTGATCAGTGGGTCAGGGATGTGCCCAGTGCAGAGAGGGTACCCAGAGTGGGGACACCCTAGCCCCTGTCCTGGGTGGCCAGAGCAGGGTTGGGGGTCGAGCCCCCTAGGAATCCTGGGCCCAGCCTTGTTGGGGTTACGAGGACTCTGCCAGACAGGAGAGTGGCAGGGGAGTCCTCGAGGGCAGGGAGGCCTCTGGGTAACGGAAGTGGGAGCGAGGACTCAGGTCCTTTCGCTAGCCCACTTCACCGGCGTGGTGCAGAAGCCAGGAAAGTTCCCCACAGTAGCGGGACCATTCCCCCGCTTACACTAATACCAAGGGCACAAGAACCTTGTAGAAGTGAGGGGGGGCATGGCCCCCTGCCCCACCCCAGTTCCAGCACTGTTGGTGGGAGTGGGAAGAGGAGCTGAGGTTTGCTGGGGCAGAGCCCCCCCGGAATTCCCCTTGCTGAGAGAGGCAGGATCTTGAGCCACTACCCCAGGAAGGCGAGGAGAGCCCCTGAGGGCAGGGGGGGGGCAGAGTCTGTCTGTGGAGGGGTGGGGGTGGGGGCGGGGGCTGGGGCTGGCCCAAGCATGGCAGAACTTGGGGAGGAGATGAGGGCAAAGCCCCAGCTCTGAGAAGCAGATGGGGGGGGGGAGGTGCATGGGTTACCCTCTGCCCAGATGCCAGGACAGGTAGGAGGAGAAGAGGAAGTACCCTGCAGCATGAGGGGGCTGAGTGTCCTCCCTACCCCCAGCAGCCTCCTCCCCACTGTCCTCCATTCACCTTCTCCCGCTGGAGCCTCTGACCCTGGCCACCTTGTCCTGCAGCCCCCCCCACCGCCTCCCTTCCCATGAGCTGACTGAACTGGCTGGGCTCACCCTGCAAGCGAACCCCAGCCTGGTGGTGCCCCTACCTCACGGGTGGGCCTAGGGACTGCCTGGCCATCTGAGGAGGGAGTGGCAGGCTGAGGAGAGGTAGGAGTTGCCGTGTCAGTGCAGGAATGGGGAGGATGAATGGGGCAGGTGTTAAGCAGCATTCAGGGGAAAAGTGTGGGGGCGGGGGCATGACCTCCTTGGCGGCCTCCCCCTCCCCCCTCAGTTCCAGCGCCATTGGTTAATACAGTACCAATTTCTAACAAAGGTGTGTAGCGAAGTGATCCAGGAAACTACAGGCCCACTCGTTTGACCCCAAATGTACACAAGGTTTTGGGACAAGTTTTGAAAGAGGAAGTAGCTAAGGACATAGAGGTGATTGGTAACTGGGATAAAATACACCAGGTAAATCGTGCCAGACCAACCTGGTTTCTTTCTTTAAGGCCTGGTCTACACTACGCGTTTAAACCGGTTTTAGGAGCGTTAAACCGATTTAACGCCACACCCATCCACACTAAGAGGCCCTTTATATCGATATAAAGGGCTCTTTAAATCGATTTCTGTACTCCTCCCTAACGAGAGGAGTAGCGCTAATATTGGAATTACCATATCAGATTAGGTTAGTGTGGCCGCAAATCGACGGTATTGGCCTCCGGGTGGTATCCCACAGTGTACCACTGACCGCTCTGGACAGCAATCTGAACTCGGATGCAGTGGCCAGGTAGACAGGAAAAGCCCCGTGAACTTTTGAATATCATTTCCTGTTTGCCCAGCATGGAGCTCCGATCAGCACGGGTGGCGATGCAGTCCCAAATCCAAAAAGAGCTCCAGCATGGACCGTACGGATGTGATCGCTGTATGGGCAGGCAAATCTGTTCTATCAGAGCTCTGATACAGAAGACGAAATTCAAAAGCATTTTTTAAAAATCTCCAGACAGACGCCATAGCAGGGACTCAGCGCACTGCTGCGTGACAAGCATAATGGAAAGCCAAAGAATCAAATAGACGCTCATGGAGGGAGGGACTGAGGACTCAAACAATCCCACAGTTCCTGCAGTCTCCGAAAAGCATTTGCATTCTTGGCTGAGCTCCAAATGCCTGTAGGGTCAAACATATTGTCTGCGGTGGTTCAGGGCATAGCTCGTCAATTTACCCCCACTCCCCACCCCCAGAAGGAAAAGGGAAAAAAATCGTCTCTTGACTCTTGTAAATGTCACCCTATGTGTACTGAATGCTGCTGGTAGACGTGATGCTGCGGCACTGAACTGTAGCATCCTTGTCCCCCCCTCCTTGGTGGCTGATGGTGCAATATGGCTGATATCTATTGTCATCATCAGCCTTGTGGCAGATGGTGTAGTGCAATAGGATTGGTACCCATCCTCATCATCAGCTGATGAGTGCTCCTGACTGGCCTCCCAGTCATTCCCAGTAGATGGTACAGAACGGCTGGTAATCGTCTTCATCATAGCAACAGTGGGCTGAGCTCCATCAGCCCCCACCCTTCATGTGTAAAGAAAAGATTCTGTACTGCCTGGACTATCATAGCAGCGGGATGCTGGGCTCCTCTCCCCCACACTGCTTAATGTCCTGTCTGCACTATCATAGCAACTGGAGGCTGCCTTCCCCTCATTTTATTTCACTAACAAGTCACTGTTTCTTATTCCTGCATTCTTTATTACTTCAGCACACAAATGGGGGGACACTGCAACAGTAGCCCAGGAAGGCTGGGGGAGAAGAGAAGCAACAGGTGGGGTTGTTGCAGGAGCACCCCCTGTGAATGGCATGCAGCTCATCATTCCTGCGGGATCTGACAAGGAGCGGCTGTGCTCTCTGGTTCTCTGATACACTGGATCTCTAGTACACTTGCCCCATATTCTAGGCAGGATTGATTCTATTTTTAGATACCATAAAGGAGAGATTGATTCAGGGAGTCATTCCCATTTTTGTCTTTTGCACCCCTGGCTGATCTCAGCTGGGGCACCTATGACAGCAGCAGAAGGTATAGTACAATAGGATTGGTACCCATCATCTCATTACCAATTTACCATGGCATGGTAGATGGTACAGAACAGCTACTAACCATCTCTGCTATCATGCAAAAGCAAATGAATGCTGCTGTGTAGCGCTGCTGAATCGCCTCTGTCAGCGGCATCCAGTACACATACGGTGACAATGACAAAAGGCAAAACAGGCTCCACGCTTGCCATGCTAATGGCATCTGCCAGGGCAATCCAGGGAAAAAAGCCGCGAAATGATTGTCTGCCGTTGCTTTCCCAGAGGAAGGAGTGACTGACGACATTTACCCAGAACCACCCGCGACAATGATTTTTGCCCCATCAGGCACTGGGATCTCAACCTGGAAATTCCAAGGGGCGGGGGAGACTGCGGGAACTATGGGATAGCTACGGAATAGCTACCCACAGTGCAACACTCCAGAAATCGACGCTAGCCTCGGACCGTGGACGCACACCACCGATTTAATGTGCTTAGTGTAGCCGCGCGCACTCGATTTTATACAATCTGTTTTGCAAAACCGGTTTATGTAAATTCGGAATAATCCCATAGTGTAGACGTACCCTTTGAGAGGATTACCCATTTTCTAGGCAAAGAAAATGCAGTAAATGTCATCCACCTGGATGTCAGGAAGGCATTTGAGCCAGTTCCACATGGGAAATTAGTAGTGAAACTGGAGAATTTGGGAATTAATACGAGAATGGAGATGTTGGTAACAAACTGGGTAAAGGGACGACTGCAACAGGTCACACTGAAAAGTGAACTGTCAGGCTGGAGGGAGGTTGCTAGTGGAGTTCCTCAGGGATTGGTCTTGGGACCAATCCTATTTAACATTTTCATTAATGACAAAAAAGTGGGAGTGTGCTAATAATATTTGCGGATGACACAAAGTGGGCAGGTATGGCCAATACAGAGGAGGACCAGAATATCCTACAAAAAGATCTGGGTGACCTTGTAAACTGCAGTAATAGAAATGGGATGATCTTTAATAGTGCAAGGTTGCATTTAGGGACTAACAACAAGAATTTTTGCTCTAAGGTGGAGACGTATCAGTTGGAAGGGACCGAGGAGGAGAAAGACCTGAGTGTACTGGTTGATCACGGGATGACTATGAGCTGTCGAAGTGATGCGGCCGTGAAAAGGCTCACAGGGTCCTGGGGTGCATCAGGGGAGGTATTCTCAGTAGAGACCGGGAGGGTTATTGCCATTATACAAGGCACTGGTGAGACCCCATCTGGAATCTTGTGTGCAGTTCTGGTCTCCCATGTTTAAGAAGGATGAATTCAAACTGGAACAGGTACAGAGAAGGGCTACTAGGATGATCCGAGGAATGGAAAACCTGTCTTATGAGAGGAGACTCAAAGAGCTTAGCTTGTTTAGGCTGACCAAATGAAGGTGTAGGGGAGAGCTGATTGCTGTCTGTAAATACCTCAGAGGGATAAATACCAGGGAGAGACAGGAGTTATTTAAGTTAAGCACCAATGTGGGCACCAGAACAAATGGATAAAAACTGATCATCAACAAGTTCAGGTTTGAAATTAGACGAAGGTTTCTAACCATCAGAGGAGTGAAGTTCTGGAGCAGCCTCCCAAGGGGAGGGGGCAAAAAACCCTAACTGGCTTCAGGACTGAGCGTGATAAGTTTGTGGAGGGGATGGTATGATGGGACTCTGTACAACTGTGTGTGGCCCATCAGCGACTGCCAGTAGCAAAACTCCCCAACAGCCGGAGACAGGACACTAGCTGGGGAGGGCTCTGAGGCTTTGGCTACACTTGCACTTCAAAGCACTGCCGCGGCAGCGCTTTGAAGCGCTAAGTGTAGTCAAAGCGCCAGCGCTGGGAGAGAGCTCTCCCAGCGCTGTCCGTACTCCACCTCCCTGTGGGGAATAACGGACAGCGCTGGGAGCCGCGCTCCCAGCGCTGGGGCTTTGACCACACTGGCGCTTTGCAGCGCCGCAATTTGCAGCGCTGGAGAGGGTGTGTTTTCACACCCTGCTGCAGCGCTGCAAATTTGCCAGTGTAGCCAAGGCCTTAGTTACTACAGAGAATTCTTTCTCAGGTGTCTGGCTACTGGGTTTTGCCCACATGCTCAAAGTCTAACCGATCCTCAGATTTAGGGTGAGGAAGGAATTTCCCCTGAATTAGATTGGCCGAGACCCTGGGGGGTGGGTGTTCACCTTCCTCTGCGCAGCACGGGGCAGGGTCACTGGCAGGTTTAAACTCATGTAAATGGTGGAATCTCTGTAATGTGAAGTCTTTGAATCATAATCTAAGGATGTCAGTGATTCAGCCAGAGGTCTGGGGTCTGTCACAGGAGTAGGTGGGCAGGAACCAGGAGGTCAGACTAGATGATCACAATGATCCCTTTTAGCCTTAAAGTCTATGAGCAGGGGGCTGGGAGCCAGAAATCCTGGGTTCTCTCCGTGTTTGGGAGGGGAGTGGGTTCCAGTAGTTAGAGTGGGGCTGGGGCCAGGGCTCCTGACCTAATTTCAGACACCTCATCTGTGCTTTCTAACCCAGAGGAATGAGGCCCGAGTGACCAAAGAGCTGCAAGTTGGGGGTGGGGAATTTGGGGGGCTGGCTCATGGGGGGCGGGGTACAGGGCCTCTCCCCTCCAGAGACACCAGCTCCAGTCCAGTCCCAGTGTGGGGAGACAGGCTGGGGGGCGAGGAGGGGGCAGTAAGCTATGGGGCCGTTCCCCTCCATGGGGCGCTGGCTCTGCTGCAGGGGCATGTTGGTTGCAATGGCTGTTTGCCCCAGCAGGGACGAGGGGCCCTGCCAGCAGCCCGAGCTCTGGGTGCCCTGGGCTCTGTGCTCCTCTTGCCCTGGGGACAGGTGACGCGGGGCCCTGCTCCCTCCCCACTGGCCCTGCCACGGGGCTGCCTGGCCCGGGGGAACCGCCCAGCCAGGGCCACTTCCCCTCCGAGCCCTGGAACCCGCCAGCTTCTCCCTTTCACTTCCCCCAGGGCTGGACTCTGCCCAGCGCGGGGCTGCAGGGGAGGAACCAAAACCCCAGGCGGCTGCAGTGTCGCTCAGCCCCCACGCAAGGACCGCAGCACTGAGACACTGAACCCAGGGTTGGCCTCATGGTGCTGGGGGCTTCCCGCATGGAGAGCTGGGCCCATCCAGCCCCAGGCTCAGTTGGGGTCTGTGCAGCGCCTGACACAATGGGGCCCTGATCTCTGCTGAGGGAGTCTGGGTGGTGCCTGGCACAGTTGGAGATGGCCTCAATTTCGGTCTGGGATGTATGTGCAGCACCCAGCACAACAGGGACCCCAGTCTGAGGCCTCCAGACCCCAGTGTACTAGAAACAATTAATACAAGAACAAGGGACAGTCAGTGAAAGCTGAAGGTGGCTAATTTAAAGTTGGCAAAAGGAAATATGTGTTGTTGGCCTGTGGAACTCACTGCCACAAGATCTCATGGGGGCCAAAAGTTCAGCTGGATTTACACAAGAGCTGGAGATTTATAAGGATGGAGTGTATGCAGTAAGGGTTAACAGGAGTTCCCCGTCAGGACTGGAGCTGGCTGTCTTGGGGCAAGCTGGGTGCTGGGGGAGGGCTGGGTTGGGGGCTCAGACATGGGAGCCAGGCCGGGGGGGCACTTCAGCTGGGCCACCCAGAGGATTCAGGGGGCCTGGAGTCTTCGGCGGCTGGGGTCCTTCTGCTCCGAGTCTTCAGGGCACTTCGGCAGCGGGTCCTTCACTCGCTCCGGGTGTGTTCGGCGGCACAGAAGATCTGCTGCCGAAGACCTGCAGAAAACTCTCGTGGGGGCCCCTACGGGGCCCGGGGCAAATTGCCCCACTTGCCCCCCCCCGCCCCTCTGGGCGGCCCTGCAGTTCAGTCTCTGGTGCCCCCGCCCTGATCCTGATTTCAGGCTTTGCACAAAACTCCCCTGGGCTCAGAGGGCGACTGAACTCAGCTCCCTGCCGGGGCGGGGCTGGATTGAGCCTGGGGGGGTGGGGGATCCGCTGCCCCCCTCCTCGTCACCAGCCCAACCCGCCGGCTGCTCCAGCCCGTCAGCCAGCCCCAGGGCAGCCCGGCCCGGCCGGAATCTGCCGGAGACCGATGACGTTGCCCAGAGCCGCGCGGTGATTGGCCGGGGTGTGGGGTTACTTGAGTTCAAGGTGGGAAGCGGAAGCTTCTGGGGAAAGCCCCGGCTGTGGGGGTATGTGGGGGTTGTTGGACTGGGAGGAGCACTGGGGGGGCAGGTGGGGACGCTGGACTGGGTGGGGGAGGGGTGATGAACCCTGGGCGGCTCCTGAGTTCGTCCCTGCCCCCAGCAGAAGTGGGTCCAGACAAAGCTCTGAGCTCCTGGAACCCACCCGGCTCTCCATGTACTCCCTATCCGTGGCCCCACAAAGTCGCGGGACCTCCTGGTCAACCTCCTCCTCGCCCTGGCGAAAATGGCCATCTACGTGACCAGGGAGAGGCGGTTGGCCAGTGAAGACTCCTGCGACTGTTGGGCTTGTTTCCGGTCCCTCGTCCGTTCACGTCTCCGGGCGGAGTTCCTCTGGGCGGCGTCCGCTGGCTCCCTTGACGCCTTCGAGGGGCAGTGGGCGCTGTCCGGGGTTCTCTGCTCGGTGTCCCCGTCAGGCTCCCTCCTTTTGACCCTTTGACCACACTCCTGTCCCTGTTCTTTTATTAGTTGTCCCCCGCAATTAGTGGGTTTCTGAGGCCCTGTGGAAGCTCCCCTTAGGCTGGGGGGGGTTTCCGTTAGCATAGGGCGGGCTTCGCCCGCCCCGTTTCCCGGAAATCCAATAGATACTACAGCACCCTGCAAAGTACTTGTTGGGGCAGGGATCTGCAGTGACCCCCTGGCCCCTGCTCTGGGTCACGGCTCTCCAATCCAGTCCCCATCCTATAGGTCTAACCGGCATTCCTGGTGCCCAGCTGGGTCTGTCTCTGATGGTGCTGCGGTAGGAACATAACCAGTGATGAGCTGCCAAAATCTTAACAACCGGTTCCCTATAAAAAGTTCTGATTTAAGGGACGGGTGAACAGGGGAGGGGCCGGGGGAGAGATCCTCGTGGGGCCGGGGACCCCTGCAGGGCCTGGGCCAATTTCCCCACTTGCCCCCTCCCTTCCCCTCTGGCCAGCCCTGGAGCTTGCAGCAGCCCCCCACCCCCACCTTGCTGGGCCATTCAAAAAGTGGCAGCAGGACGACTCCAGAGCTCAGCTGAGCTGCCCAGCTGGTGCCGGCGGCTGGCCATGCTGCAGCTGGGGGAAGCGGGGGAAGGGCCGGGGGAGCCTCAGCCTCCCCAGCTGGGAATCCTGGGAACAACAGGATGGTCCGGCCCACGGACCGGAGTTCTTTGCCCACCCCCTGGCCCTTTAACAACCGGTTCTCCACGGAGGTCTAATTTTAGCAACCGGTTCTTGAGAACCTGTGGGAACCTGCTCCAGCTCACCACTGAACAGAACATTTCCCATCGCTAACCGAGGAGGAGGTGAAGCTGCTAAAATCAGAGACTTTCAAATCAACAGTCCCTGATCATTTACACCAAAGAGTGTTAAAGGAACTGGCTGAGGCATGCTCAGAGTGCAAATACAGCCCCATGTCAGGTCATTTACTTCCCCTTTTCCCAGCCTTTGTACTGACCAGGCTTTGATCTCCATCCAGCTCCATGTTTGCATGTTCCAGCCATCCAGGTGTTCTTAAAAGCCTTTGGGAACCCAAAGCCTCAATCCTGCCGGGGGCTGTCTGTGAGTGGGATCCGGTGCCCCTGCAGAACTCAGTGGGGCTCCCCAGACACAAGGTCTGTGTGTACAGATCCAGTCTCAGGTTCATGGCTGTGTTTGGAGAGCAATGGGTTCCCACTGGCTCAGCTGTGCTAATGGTTAGGGGCCCTCTCTGTTAAAAATGTTCTCCTTGTGTCTAGTCTAAGTTCATCTCACATCAGCTCCCCTATGCCGACGCTCACTCTGCTTTGTCTGGGAGACTGAAGAGCCCCCTGCACTCAGAAATCTGCTCCCCATGTGGGTACTTGCAGACCTGGTCCAGGATCAGGTCACCCCTGAACCTCCTCCTGGAGAAACTGCACAGAACAGGCTCCTTCCGTCTCTCACTCAAAGGCAGGTTTCTCCAGACCTTCATCTTTGTGGCTCCTGTCTGAACCCTGCCGACATTTCAGCAAGTGTCCATGTTGCAGGGCCAATGCCAGGGCTGGACACAGCATCCAGTGATGCTCTCACCAGGGCTGTCTACAGAGGTGACACCATCTCCCTGCCCCTGCCCCATATTCCCCTGTTCCTACAGCCCAGGGTCACACCTGCCCCCTAAGCCACAGCATGGCACGGGGAGCTCATGTTTAACTGGTGTCTACCATGACCCCCAAGTCCAGTTCAGAGTCACTGCTTCCCAGGGTACAGCTTTCCCCACCTCACCTTGTGGGGCCTACATCCTTGGTTTCTAGATGCCCAGCCGTGTATGTGGCTGTATTAAAACACATGTGAATGGGCTCAGCTCAGTGAGTGACCCAGCTGGTGTTGTGTGTTACTGACTCTTCCCAATGTAAGCAGAGTCAGGATGAGCCCTACCCTGACATCTGGTGGTAAATTATGAGGCATGGGGGAGAGGGATAGCTCAGTGGTTTGAGCATTGGCCTGCTAAACCCAAGGTTGTGAGTTCAATCCTTGAGGGGGCCATTTGGGGATTGGTCCTGCTTTGAGCAGGGGGTTGGACTAAATGATCTCTTGAGGTCCCTTCCAACCCTAATAATCTATGAATTTCAAGCATTTGCATTGGAGTGGCAAAAGGCATTTGCATTGGCACTCCCACCCCACATAGCATACCACACAGCACCCTGGGATGATTATTTTCACAGCTGTGGGAGCCCCAATTTCTTTGTTATTGGGGCAGGAGGAATAAAATGTTGTCACCCTGATTAAGTAAATGAGGAACTACAAAACTGTCTTATGATAAAGGGTTTAATTATCAACTAAACAGTACTTGCTACATGGGTTCCAAAACCCAGTGAATTGAGAGAGGTTGGGGACTGGTGTATGTACCTTATGGTATGGGTGCCTTCTGAGGGCTTGGAACACCCATTGCACATCCTCCTCTCTCCACTGTTGGAGAGCAGAGCTAATTTTTATTCCGTTAGGCATTTATCTGGAGACTGCTAAGCTGAATTCACATTGGACCAGTAGTGCACCAGCACTGGGGCTCCCCTACTAAGAACTAAAATCACTAAAAGAGCTAAGCTTACTGAGCTGAGATCATGGAGTGCTGTGTTAACTGGGGGGGGGGGGGGGAGCTGGAAGATCTCTCACCAAGCAGCTGGCCGAGCAGAGCAGTTTGCAGCACGTTGGAGCAGCCCATGGAACAGTGAGCGGAGCGGTTTGCGGGGATGGCTGGAGCGCTCACGGGTCGGCTGGAGGAGCGGCACAGCTGGTGTAGTGAAGCTGGTCATGGGGGAGGCTGCAGCAGAACTCCACGGACAGGCAGAGAAGTTGGCCCTGGCCCACATAAGGTGCTCCTTGACACCCTGTGTGTGCCCCCCCATTTCCACCCAGGCTGGGGGGTAAATCATCATCATTCATTCATTCATGCCCGTCACCCCAACCGGGGTATGGGCCGCCAACCACAGATCTCCAGAGTCTTCTATCCTGGGCCATTCGCTCTAGCTGGTTCCAGGTATAGCCCATTTTTTTGCTATCAACCTGAAGGTCGCGTCGCCAGGTATTTCTTGGGCGGCCTCTTTTCCGCTTGCCTTGGGGGTTCCACCGCAGTGCCTGTCTAGTGATGTTGGTTGGCTGCTTGCTTCTCATCTCTGCTGCAACCTCCGCCGTCTTTCCTGACTCGTACATGGTCCTCACGTTCCATGTGCCAATGGTAATCCTCCTGGCTGCAAGAAGGGTGATCGGCTTAGTGGCTTCCTCGCGGCTTTCACCACCCAGCGTCATGCATCTTCGAGTTGAAGACCCTTCTTTTTCCAGGCTAAAAGTCTCTGTTAACTCTATTGTTGGCGTTTCTGTAGCAAGCTGATTTTTACAGGGTGGAGTTGCTAGCCCCACACCCAACCCTCCTCCTTTACCCTGACTTGGGACAGGCAGATGGCCCCAAAGGACCTCTCTGGTGGAGTTTGGGGGGTAAAACTCTGCAGATAAACTTTTGAACTCTGGGGTGGCACCAACCAGAGACTTTTGGGTTGTTGGCCTTTGGGGTGATTGGACATAAGACCCTAAGGGGGAAAGGACATTGCCAAATGTACTTGGAGGGGGGGGGTTGTTGCTTATGGTTTGTGATATAATCCTGTTTGTGGTGTTTCTCCAATGTGATGCCGCATTGTTCCCCTCCTTTATTAAAAGGATTTTGCTACACTCGGACTCCGTGCTTGCGAGAGGGGAAGTATTGCCTCCTAGAGGCGCCCGGGGGGGGGTATGTAATTGTCCTAGGTCACTGGGTGGGGGCTCAAGCCGGTTTTGCATTGTGTTATTGAAACGGAACCCCTGGATACTGAACCCGGCCCTTGTTGCTGCCAACTCAGAGGGGCAGAAGGGTTATACCATCATCACCTGCTGCCCCCACCCCCAGTCTCAGTATCACCTGCAGATGTGCGGGGCAGCGAGTTGTGTGGGCCTGTGGTGCCCAGGCTCCAGGAAAATTACGGGCCTGGAGGCCCCATCTCCACCAATCTTCAGGGCTGGATCTCTCCCCTCGCCCCGCACACCTCTCTCGAGTGTCCCTACCTGCCCTGGGCAGTGGGTGGCTGCCCTGCAGCTCTGTGCTGTGCTCCCTCGCCAATCGCTGCTGGCTACAAGGGAGCAGCACCGGGGGCAAGCTGAGGTGGCTGCTGCGCCTGCAGTGGGAGGAGGGGAGGAGGCACATGGTGTCCCCCCCAAGCAGGTGACTCCGAGTGGTGGAGGGTTATGCTGGCTTGACCTCCTGAGCACCGCCTGGGGGGGGCTTAGGTGAGTGTCATGCCGGGGGCGGGGGGGACCCCTTTCCCCAGAGCTCACTGCTGCTGGCAGGAAGAGGCCTGTGGGGAGTCCGCTTCTCTGGTCCCATGCCCCAGCCTGGGACAGCATGACTGCTGCACCCCAAACTCCTCATCTCAGCCCCCTGCCTGCTCCCACACTCCAAACCCCTGCCCCAGCCCAGAGCCTGCATCACCTCCCACACCCCCTTCCGCACCCAAACTCACTCCCAGAGCCCACAACCCTCACCTCCTGCACTCCAAACCCCTTCCTACACCCAAACTCCCTTCCAGAGCCTTAGGCAGGTGTGTGTGTGTGTGGGGGGGTGCAACTTGGATGCCTTCTGAGCACCACCAAAAATTATATCTGCCTGGTACCCCACATCATCTTTTGGCCCCGCCAGACCCCACTGGAAACAGCCCCCCCAGCCATGCGCCCAGCCCCCCAGGGCCCCCCTCCCAGCTGGCAGGAGCCCAGGACCTGTGTCTGGAGCTGCCTAAAGGGACCTGGGAACATTCCCCCCAGGGACAGCTGGATGGCAGCAGCCAATGGGAATACACAGGAGGCTGGTCCAAGGCTCCAGCAGCCAATGGGAGAGCTTGATTGGTGTGTGGCATTATTGGCTGGTTGGAGCAGCCAATCGGTGCTGGTGGGAGCTGGGGGTGGGCGGGGTCTCCCAGCATGTGCCAGGGGAGGGGTTCAGGGAAGTTGGTCTGGGTCTCGGTGCCACGTTCGGGGCGGGAATCTGCCCTTCGCGTCACAGTGACCCCAGCCTGGGGGACGTCACCGCAGCCCCCAGCCAGGCCAGCGACTCTCTGGAGCCACTCGCCCTGCGCGGTTCAGTCCTGGGGGAGCCTGGCTTCTGGGCTCCCAGCCATGGGATGATCTCAGCCCTTCGTGGACCATCCTCAGCTTCAGAGCTGCCCCCACCACTGCCCAGGAAGAGACTGACCACATTTCACACAAGGGGAAACTGAGGCATAGGAAGTGTCACACCTTGCAGCAAGTCAGTGTCAGAAATGGGAATAGAACCCTGGAGTCCTGACTCCCAGTCCCCCCCGTTCTAACCACTAGCCCCCACTCCCCTCCCAGAGCTCAGACAGAACCCAGGAGTCCTGGCTCCTTCCTTAGCCCTCATACCAAACTCCCTTAACTCTCGGTGTAACCCGGTGCCTCTGGACAGACTGCGGCTGGGATGGGATAACACAGGCTGCCGCGGGCACGGCCCAGACTGACCAGATTTTAAATCAGGATCAAAACCCCAGAAACGTCCCAAACCCACTTTATTGCTGTTAGCAAAGCTGCAGAGCGATGGGGCCGCAGGGCTGTGACACACCCGGGGTGCAGGGCGGGGGCTGTACAGGGACTGGGCCCGTCCCACACAGACCCCGCGCTGGGCGCTGGGCTCAGCAGGGCTGGACCCCGGGGGAGCCGCACACGGGCACAATGAGGCCTTTAACTGGGGCTGCTGGCCCCCCACCCCAGGCATGCGCCCAAAGCCTTCGCGGTAATGGCAGGAGGGGCATTACCTGGGGTGACTGACAGCAGCCTCTGGCCAATAGGGGCCGGGCTCGGGGCCCAATCCAGCACCCACTGGAGTCAAGAGAAACCTTCCCCATGATGGCAGTGGGGTTTGGATCAGCCCCGTGGGCCCTGCTGCCCCCGACGAGGGGGCGACCCCCATTCCCAGCCCCATGGGGCAGCAGCCCTCTCCCTGGATAGGTGCCCCCCCCCAGCCCAGCAGGGGCTGAGTAAGGGAAGTCCAAGGCGCCGGCTCAACAGTGAGTCTCTAGCGGGTTGGCTCGACGCAATTACAGGGCCGGGGGGCTCCCCCTTGTGTACAGCAGCTGGGACTGATGGGAGCGGAGCAGGGATGCTGAGGGCAGTGCTGGGTGTTTGTGTGTGTGAACAGGTCTCACGAAGGCACTTGGAGGATTCGAGGCCCCCGGCTCCTCCCCGCGTTTATCTGAAAGGCAAACAGGGTCGGTTACCAGGAGACCTGGACCCGATGCGAGGCTGGCAGGGATCGGGGCCGTTCCCCAGCACCCCCAGGGAGTCTCCCATTCAAACAGGGGGTGTGGGTGGGCCATGGGGCTGTAGCTGGGTGTGGGGGCACAGCGGGTGGGGAGTCTGCCCAGTGGGTGCTGGGTGGGAGAGGGGCTGTGGCTGGCTGGGAGGGGGACTCTCCCCAGGGGGTGCTGGGTGGGCCCAGGGGCTGTGGGTGCAGCGGGTGCCTCCCCGGGCAGCAGCTACTCACAAGGGGCCCCGCGGGTTGCGGGCAGCGTTCATCTTCATCCCCTTGATGATGAGGATGGTGCCCGCGATGATGCCGATGATGCCCACGGCCAGGCCCAGGGCGCACACCAGGGTCTCTGTGGTCTCGGGGACGGGGGTGGGCACCTGGGCTTCTGGAGAGAGGGGGAGAGGGACAGGGCATGGACTGAGGGGGGCTGTTCCTGCCCCTCCCTCCCGGAGCCAAGGAGAGAACCCAGGAGTCCTGGCTCCCAGCCCCCCCGCTCTACCCACCAGCCCCCACACCCCTCCCAGAGCCGAGATAGAACCCAGGAGTCCTGGCTCCCAGCCCCGCCCCCTGCTCTAACCCACGAGCCTCCACTCCCCTCCCCGAGCTGGGGAGAGAACCCAGGAGTCCTGGCCTCCAGCCCCCCTGCTCTAACCCACGAGCCTCCACTCCCCTCCCCGAGCTGGGGAGAGAACCCAGGAGTCCTGGCTCCCAGCCCTGTGACCAGCAGGGTCCCCGGGAGCCCCGGCCTCACCCCAGTGCTTCGTGAAGGGCTCAGGCAGCCCCCAGTGCTCCACCCGGCAGTCATAGAAGTCGCCCTGGCTGGGGAGGAAGGGCAGGTAGGAGAACTTGCGGAAGGAGTAGTCCTGGCGGGGGTAGAAGTCGGTCTCATAGACGCCCCCCGTCACCTCCTGCCCGTTCTTCAGCCACGTCACGCTGAGCACCGGCGGGAAGAACTTGTCCACGAAGCAGATCAGGACGTTGGGCTCCCCCAGCTCCACGGGGTCTTCGGGGAACACGGTCACCTCAGGGGGCACTGGGGAGACAGGGGTCAGTGGGTCCCATTGCCTGGCCCTGAGCCAGCCAGTCCCTGCCCTGGGGCTGGATCAGAGCCAGCGCCCCCTAGAGGGGACAGGCCCCTGCCCCATTGCCTGCCCCCCTGAGCCAGCCAGTCCCTGCCCTGGGGCCGAATTGGAGCCAGCGCCCCCCAGAGGGGACAGGCCCCATGTCTCATTCCCCATTCCCACCCTCCTGAGCCAGCCAGTCCCTGCCCTGGGGCCGGATGGGAGCCAGCGCCCCCTAGAGGGGACAGGCCCCTGCCCCATTCCCTGCCCCCCTGAGCCAGCCAGTCCCTGCCCTAGGCTGGATCGGAGCCAGCGCCCCCCAGAGGGGACAGGCCCCATGTCTCATTCCCCGCCCACCTGAGCCAGCCAGTCCCTGGTGCTCACGCTCCAGCTCAGGGGTCTCTCCCCAGGACTGTGGGGCGTCACCGGGGCCGTCCCAGCTCCCTGCACTGACGGCTCAGGGGGCACAAGGGGCAGGGGAGAGAATCCCTCAGGGGCAGGGCCTGGCGCTGGGCAGGGGCCATGAACAGCCCTCGGCAAAGGAGCTGCCCTGGGCCCCCAGCCTGGAGGGTGAGAACTGCCCGGGCCCCCTGCCCTGCAGAGCCCTGGCCCGGCTGACTGGCCCCCGGAGCCCTGCAGGGGCTGGGAAGTCTCTATGGTGTCTGGTACTAGGCCCATGGGAGCAAGGGCCCGAGAGCAGTGCCTGACAGAGAAGCTGCCCATCCCGTGCCGTACCATTCTGGGCCCGCGTGTGGTTGGACCTCTTAATCATGACATCCAGGTTGTTCTTCAGCACAGCGATGTTGCTCAGGGCTCCCTGTGCCTCGAAGCTGGTGAATTTGCTGAAGTCGGGCAGGCGCCAGACAGTCTCCTTCCTCTCCAGGTCCACATGGAACATCTCGTCCTGGTCGAAGTCCTGAATGTACTCGCCCGACGCCTGCTGGGACTGGTCTGTGCGCTGATAGAAATTCACTTGAGAGTGCATGTGGTCCCCTGCGGGAAGATGAATGTCAGCACCAGCCTCCCTGCACACGTCCCCTAACCTCCACCTCCCTTGGTATTCACACTGGGACTCGCTCCTGTGAGGGGAAAGCAGCCGCAGGGAGCAGTGACCCCTGGTATCGTGCTCTTGCATTGGGGTCAGTGCTGCCTGGGAGAGGACAGCGCCCCCTACTGTGCCCCCTGCAGGTCTCCCATCTAAGTAGTGACCAGGTCTCTACCCACTTAGCTTGGGAAGGGTCCAGAATCATGTGGGAGGGGGAAGTTGGAAGCTGTGACTATAAGACATTTCATTCTGCCATCTGTGCGTGAGGCTCGGTCAGTGTTCTGGCAGTGCCATGACCTGGTTCTCGGGGCGATTTCAGTCCCTGGCCCCTGACGCTCACCCCCCAGGGCCAGTCACTGGGAGACCCGGGAACTCCCCTGCCAGAGACATTAAAGCTGCACTGGGGGGTCAGACACACTCCGGGGGGGAGGGGTCTGGCTCCGGGCTGAGGCTGGGAGTCCCCAGGGCCCAAGGGAGTTGGGCACCTACATCCTAGGGAGTCGTTCGCTGACCCCAGCTCGCCCGGCAGGATCTCACCGAGCGACTGCAGAGGAGGGAACCCGCCACCACCAGCCGAGGAGAGTCGGCCCCACAGAGCCCCCCCGGCACCGTGGGTCTGAGCCCTGGGGGGATGGGGACAATGGGGCAGGCCGGGGAGCGGGGCCAGGGGCTCCCTGCTCTGCACAGACGCACTCACTGCTCAGCAGGGTCTGGCCCTGGCGCGGCTCTTTGGGGAACGTTCCCCCATCGCCCCTGGGCCTGGCGCCCCCTGGGGGGATCAGGCCCCGAGTCCCTGTGGGGGAGGGGGGCTGCACCCCTAGGGCAGGGCTGTGTCGTACCCAAACCACAGCGACTTCCCCATGATCCCTTTGCTGCCCCCGCACCAGCCTCCCCTTCCCCACTGGCATGGAGGTGAGACCCTCCCCTCCCTGCAGCCCCCACCCTTCCCCGATCAGCCCCAATCCTCCTCCCTGCCCATCCCATCCCCTCCCCACTATGGGGTGAGCCCCTCCTCCCAGTAGCCCCCACCCCAACTGGCTCATCCCATGCCTCTCTCTGCCCCATCAGCCCCCATTGTCCCCTCCCCTGGGGGTGGGAGCCAGGTGCTCTGGGGGTGAAGCCCAGGCCCAGGTGTCCCAGCCCCCGCCCCACCCGTACCTGTCACTGCCCCGGTGCCCGGCAGGGCCAGCAGGGTGAGCAGGGCCAGCTGGGCCATAGGGACGCCCCGTCCTGCACCCATCTCCTCTCCCCAGGCACTGGGCTGGGTGCGGGGCCGGCAGCACTAGGGGGCCGGGGGGCCACATGTCACACCCGGGGGGGGAGGGGGGGCAGCGCTGGCATTGGCCAGGGGAGCCCGGCCCAGGGGCCTGCACCCAATGGCAGAAATCCCTGTGCTGACCAGGCTGTTACCAGGCAGAGCAGCAGTGCTGAGCCTCCCCGAGAGGAGATGGAGAAATTCAGGGTTCCCGGCTCGCAGGATTGTGTCACGAGTCAGGATAATTCTTGTGTTTTCTTAAAGCCCCAACTCCAGGAGTCATGTGGGTCTAGGACAATTCCAGCCTCGTTCTTAGAGACCAAGGGAGTATCCAGCCCTCAGGCTGTGGGGAGAACTTCAGACTGTGACCCCCTGGCACCCTAAGGCTCAAAGGGCAGAAGGCAAATAAACCCCACTGCTGGGATTTGTACAGAATCGCAGGATTTTTGAACATTTGGGGTTGGCAATACTGCAAATCCCCAGCCAGGGACCTGCTCCTGGGGGGGTGCAGCTTTATCGGCAGCCCAGAGTGGATCCAGAACCACCAGGAGGGGTTTGTCCCTGGTGTAGGGACAGCACCCCCCCATATGGCACTCATTCTGGCCACAGATGCCCTGTTCTGCACATGGGGGTATGTGCACATGGGGGGATTGGCCAGTCCAGCTCTGCACTGGGGGGTCACACTGTCACAGAGTGTGGGGGACATAAGGCCCTGCACCCCCGGCTGCCTGCTATTCACCGGGACTCTCAGCCAGCCAGTAAAGCAGAAGGTTTATTAGCCGACAGGAACACAGGCCCAGACAGGTCTTGCAGGCACAGATAACCGGATCCCCCCTGTTAGGTCCATCTTGGGGTCCCAGGGGCACCACAGCCCCCTTGTGGGGTCAGAGCCCTGTCTGGGCTCCCCTCCATTCCCCAGCCGGCTCCTGAAACTCCTCTCACTCCCCAGCAGAAGCACTGGGTGGGTGCGGGAAGCCCCATGTAGGAACCTCATTTACCCAGCAGGAGTGTGGGGGAGCCGTGGGCAGGGGGGGGACTACAGGTGGAAGGGGTGGGGAGAGGGCCCCTCTTGCTGTGGCCCAGGGCCGGACAAAACTGTAATCCGCCTTTGGGGATGGAGCATCCCAGGCAGGACTGGCCCTAGGCACCAGCCCAGCAAGCAGGTGCTTGGGGCAGCCCCTGGAAGGGGGCGGCATGTCTGGCTTTTCGGTGGGTCCTTCTGTCCATGTCGGAGGGAAGGACCGGACGCCGAATTGCCACCGAAGAATGAAGTGGCGGCGTTAGAGATCCCGACCTCGATTGCAGCTTTTATTTATTTATTTTGCTTGGGGTGGCGGAAAACTATATAGCCGGCCCTGATCCCAGGCCCGTTGTGGGGGGCCCTGCTCTGGTGGGGGCTGCTCCCTGGGCTGGCCCCGCTCTCCAGCTGCCCCAGGGCCATGGCAGGAGCTGGGCGAGTCCTGCAGCCCGACCCCAGGCCCTGCTCTGCCCCCTGCGAGGGAGAAGTAGGGAACCGAGCCCTGCTGGGGCCGGCTCTGCCTGGCGACTGGTGATGCTGCCCAGCCCCGGTGCTGACTGGCCCCTGGGCTGGGGGTGCCCAATCCCCGGGGCCGTGGGCAGCGTCCCGGGGCTGGTGCTCGGAGCTGGGCAGAGAAGGTCTCAGTCTGGGGGGTCCCGAGGAGTTTCCAGGTCTCTCCCTCCTGAGCAGCGATGGGGGCGGGTCGGATCCTGGGGGCCGGGAGCCGCTGGGCTGGGGCTCTGCTGGTGACACTGACGGTGCTGAGAACCCACCTGGCTCGTTGCACGGAGCCCCCGAGTGAGTAGAGACCCCAGCACCCCGGGGAGCCCCCTCCTGGGCAGCGCTGGGTGTATCGGGGGGGGGGGTCAGACCCCAGCGCCCCGGGGAGCCCCGTGCTGGGCAGCGCTGGGTGTATCGGGGGGGGTCAGACCCCAGCGCCCCGGGGAGCCCCGTGCTGGGCAGTGCTGGGTGTATCGGGGGGGGGTCAGACCCCAGCACCCCGGGGAGCCCCGTGCTGGGCAGTGCTGGGTGTATCGGGGGGGGGTCAGACCCCAGCGCCCCGGGGAGCCCCGTGCTGGGCAGCGCTGGGTGTATCGGGGGGGAGGGGTCAGACCCCAGTGCCCCGGGGAGCCCCGTCCTGGGCAGCGCCGGGTGTATCGGGGGGGAGGGGGGCAGACCCCAGCGCCCCGGGGAGCCCCGTGCTGGGCAGCGCCGGGTGTATCCGGGGTCAGACCCCAGCGCCCGGGAGCCCGTCCTGGGCAGGTGCTGGGTGTATCCGGGGGTCAGACCCCAGCGCCCGGGAGCCCGTCCTGGGCAGGTGCTGGGTGTATCCGGGGTCAGACCCCAGCGCCCGGGAGCCCGTCCTGGGCAGCGCTGGGTGTATCGGGGGGGAGGGGGTCAGACCCCAGCGCCCCGGGGAGCCCCGTCCTGGGCAGCGCAGGGTGTATCCTGGGGGGGGGCACACCCCAGCCCCCCCGGGCACCCCCTCCTGGGCAGCGCCGGGTGTATCCGGGGTCAGACCCCAGCGCCCGGGAGCCCGTCCTGGGCAGGTGCTGGGTGTATCCGGGGGTCAGACCCCAGCGCCCGGGAGCCCGTCCTGGGCAGCGCTGGGTGTATCCGGGGGTCAGACCCCAGCGCCCCGGGGAGCCCCGTCCTGGGCAGCGCCGGGTGTATCCGGGGGGGGTCAGACCCCAGCGCCCCGGGGAGCCCCGTCCTGGGCAGGTGCTGGGTGTATCCGGGGTCAGACCCCAGCGCCCGGGAGCCCCGTCCTGGGCAGCGCTGGGTGTATCCGGGGGGGTCAGACCCCAGCGCCCCGGGGAGCCCCGTCCTGGGCAGCGCTGGGTGTATCCGGGGGGGTCAGACCCCAGCGCCCCGGGGAGCCCCGACCTGGGCAGCGCTGGGTGAATCCGGGGTCAGACCCCAGCGCCCGGGAGCCCGTCCTGGGCCGCGCCGGGTGTCTCCTGGGGGGGTCAGACCCCAGCGCCCAGGGGAGCCCCGTCCTGGGCAGGTGCTGGGGGTATCCGGGGGGGGTCAGACCCCAGCGCCCCGGGGAGCCCCGTCCTGGGCAGCGCTGGGTGTATCCGGGGGGGGGTCAGACCCCAGCGCCCCGGGGAGCCCCGTCCTGGGCAGCGCTGGGTGTATCGGGGGGGAGGGGGTCAGACCCCAGCGCCCCGGGGAGCCCCGTCCTGGGCAGGTGCCGGGTGTATCCGGGGGGGGTCAGACCCCAGCGCCCCGGGGAGCCCCGGCCTGCCTGTGCCGCTGTGTCCCTCACCCAGTCTCTGCCCTGCCGCCCCTCCGGACTGTGCTCAGTGTTACTGACATGCCCCTGCCCGCCCGCCAAGCCCCCAGGGATTCGGGCGGAGTGGGGGGAGGGGGGGGAGTCCGGCTGTTCCTTCCCCCTGCTCTGGGCTCCGGGCCCCGGCGGCAGGAGGGGGAGCAGCCGCCGGCGGGTCCCTGAGCCCAGCCCCCGTCTCCCGCAGGGGGGTTCGTGTATCAGGAGAACGCGGAGTGTTACTTCACCAACGGCACCGAGCGGGTCCGGTTCCTGGACCGCTACATCTACAACCGGCAGCAGATCCTGCACTTCGACAGCGAGCTGGGGGTGTTCGAGGCGGACACGGAGCTGGGGCGGCCGGACGCCGAGTACTGGAACAAGGACCAGGCGTTCCTGGCGCAGGCGCGGGCTGCGGCGGACACGTTCTGCCGACACAACTACGGGGCGGACGCGCCTTTCACCATCGACCGGAGAGGTGAGTGCGGGGGGGTCCGGACACACTCCCCCCCCCCCCGGTTATCTCCGTGGTCCCGACCTGGGCCAGAGACGGGGGTGGGAGGAGCTGAGAGGGTCCTGCGGCCGGGGGAGCGGGGAGAGGGCGGGGCCCGGGCCCGGGCCCGGGCCCGGGGACCAGGAGCCGGCGGGGGGCGGGGTCACTCAGCGGCGGGGTCACGGGGGGGGCGTCTCCTCCCATCCCCCCGCCGCCCCCGGGTCTGGCTGCGCGCCCCCTCTCTGCAGGGAGCAGAGCCCCACCCGGGTCAGTCTCTGGGTGGGTGTGTGAATGACCTGCCCCCGCCCCTCTGAGGGGTCCAGCCTCCAGCGCCCCCAACTCAGACCCCCGGGGCAGGCGGCTCCTACCCCCCTTCCCGGGCAGAACTCCCCCCCCCCTCAACCCCGCCCCTCCCACCTTGCAGTGTCCCTGGCTGGGGGTGGGAGAAGCCCCTGGACTGAGACCATGGGCCCAGGGTCTGACAGTCCCTGGCTCTGTCCCCATGGGGGTGACGGGACACGACTCCCCTCGGGCCCTTTCTGCCGGAGCCTGGAACACTTGGGGGGTTGGGGCCTTTCCCTGGAAGTGGGGTGTCACTTGTTCTCTCTGAGCCCTGCTCTGGCTCCAGCCCCCCGCCTCTCTCTCTCCCCAGTTCAGCCCAAGGTGAAAGTTTCCCCCACGAAATCGGGGTCCCAGCCCCACCCCCACCTGCTGGTTTGCTCGGTGACGGGGTTTTACCCCGGGGGGATCGAGATCCAGTGGCTGAAGAACGGGCAGGAGCAGACGGCCGGGGTGGTGTCCACGGAGCTGCTCCAGAACGGAGACTGGACCTTCCAGATCCTGGTGATGCTGGAGATGAGCCCCCGGCGCGGGGACGTCTACACCTGCCAGGTGGAGCACGTCAGCCTGCGGGGGCCCCTCGCCGTGCACTGGGGTAAGAGCCTCTGGGTGTGGGGCAGCCCTGAGCCCACCGGGCAGCCCTCGGGGGATGGGCCTGGGTCAGAGCGCTCACAGGAGCCCTGATAACCCACATCTATCGACCTGGGCTGGGAGCTCATGTCCACGGGCTGCAAAACGCCATGGAGACACATCCTGAGTGGGGCAGTGTGATGGTGCTGCCTGTGGGAGCCAGCTGAGGTCACTCAATCAGGGTGAACTGCAAACAAAACAGGGCAGACAAACCCCAAACGCTGGTGGATCTTCCAATACTTAGATTTACCAACCAGCACCAAACAGCTTCTATAGCACCTCACTGGTTACTCAGAGTCCAGACAACACAGTTCTCTTAAAGTGCCCAGCCTCATGCCTCCGTCCAAACACACCTGTCAGATATGATGATGATTCCTGAGGATCTTACTTCATCATATAAAAGAAAAGGTTCTTCCAATCCCAAAGGATCAGCCACATACCCAGGTCCAATTATAACTTAGATCTGACCCAAAATACACGCTACAGCCAATTCTTAGTAACTAAGCTAAAATTTATTAGAAAAGAAAAGAGAGAGTGTGTTGGTTAAAAGATCAATCTACAGACAGACTTGAATTCAATTCTTGAGGTTCAGACACAGCAGAGATGAGCTTGTAGTTGCCAAAAGTCCTTTTAGAAACAGCCCAGAGGTTCTAGTCCAATGTCCATATTCAGGGTGGCTCCAGTCAATGACTGGGGATCTCAACCCTTATGGCTTAAGGTTTCCCCCTCTTGAAACCCAAAGCAGATCTGAGATGAAGCAGGATCCTGTCCCAGGGTTTTTATACATTTCCAGCAGCCTTTCGGACCAAGAAAACAATCGGCTTAACTCCTTCTCCCAAACATCCTGGCAATTAGCACAGGGTAATTTATCCATTAAACAGTTCAGATACAGGTTAGCACAACCTTCACAGAGACAATAATACTATTTCACTCAAGTGTCTTCCTAAATGTTAATATTTCTTTTTTGATCTTTGAATTAAAGCCATAGCAATAGACAAGACTTGTTTGCTTACATCACAAGACCTATCTCTAACAATGCAGACTTGCATTTCACAGCTCTGTTCATTTATATATTTTTGTAACCAGTCTCTACAGTTCACCTATGGGTCAGGTCAGTCTGTGAGTTAATTAACTCTTTCTGGCCCTGTCACCTTTCAATGAGATATTATATTACACTCATAACGTCACTGGGGAGAGGAGAAAAGTCTCCATAATAATGATTGGTCTGGAGAAGGGAGATCGGAGCATCTGTTCTCTCTGTCTCACAGCACAAGGACAAGGGGACACTCAATGGAATGGAAAGGGGGAAAATTCACACCTGGTAAAAGGAAGGACGTTTCCCACACACTGTGTAATTAGCCTGTGGAACTCACTGCCACAGGGTGTCACTGAGCCCAAGAACAGAGCAAGGTTCACACAGAGGCTGACTATTTCTGTGTCTCACAGACTGTCCAGGGCTAGACTCAGAGCCGTCCCTTGGGAAGGGCGAATCGGGGCAACGGCTCCAGGCCCCGCAAGCTGGTACAATTAGCCAGCATGGTCTGCCCTGAAAGAGACTGTGACAAAGTTCCTCCTCTACCTTGGGTCCTGCGCTTATTGGCAGATTTGCTCGCCTCAGAGATCTTCCCCTCTGATGGAACCCACAGTCCAGGCAGTAGCATAACTAGGGGGGATGCAGGGGGAGCACCTGCTTCCCCAAGCCCAGAATTTCCCAAGCGGCGCCTTTTCCAGTGCCTCTCCGTCTTTCAGCAGCCCTGCGCATGTGCCGCTCCATCTTTCGGCGGCATTTCGGCGCATGCGCAGGGCCACCGAAATGCCGCCAAAGGATGGACCAGCGCATGCGCAGGGCTGCCGAAATAAGAATAATTTCGGCGGCCCTGCACATGCACCGCTCTGTCTTTCGGTGGCATTTCGGCACAAGCGCAGGGCTGCCAAAGGACATGCGCCTTTTTTCTCCGCTGCTCCTCCTGGGCAGCAAACCTGGCTATGCCACTGAGTCCAGGTCAACTCCTCCTGTGTCTGATCAGGAGTTGGGAGGCTTGGGGGGAACCCGGGCCCGCCCTCTACTCCGGGTTCCAGCCCAGGGCCCTGTGGATTGCAGCTGTCTATAGTGCCTCCTGTAACAGCTGCATGACAGCTACACCTCCCTGGGCTACTTCCCCACGGCCTCCTCCCAACACCTTCTTTATCCTCACCACAGGTCCTTCCTCCTGGTGTCTGATAATGCTTGTACTCCTCAGTCCTCCAGCAGCACACCCTCACCCTCACCCTCACCCTCACCCTCACCCCCTCACCCTCACCCTCACCCTCACTCCCAGCTCCTTGCGCCTCTTGCTCCCAGCTCCTCACACATGCACACCACAAACTGAAGTGAGCTCCTTTTTAAACCCAGGTGCCCTGATTAGCCTGCCTTGATTGATTCCAGAAAGTTCCTGATTGTTCTGGAACCTTCCCTGTTACCTTACCCAGGGAAAAAGGACCTACTTAACCTGGGGCTAATATATCTGCCTTTGATCACTCTCCTGTAGCCATTTGGCCTGACCCTGTCACAAGACGAATCCATCACTTCCGCCCTGGGCCCCGCATCCCCCTAGGGACGGCCCTGGCTAGACCAGTTCATGCTGACAATGGGCAGGGATCTCAGACCTCGCGCTGCAGGGCCTGAGCCGAGCTCTGATGATCACAGACCAGGAGGAGCCCTGAGGTGGGGCAGATTGTCCCACAGCTGATCCTGCAGGCCCTGGCCCCTGGCTCTGCCCCGGCCGGCGCCGGTCACTGGCACAAGTGGGAGCCTGGCTCGGAGGCCCCTGGCTCTGCCCCGGCCGGCGCCGGTCACTGGTGCGGACGGGAGCCCGGCCCGGAGGCCCCTGGCTCTTCCCTGGCCGGCGCCAGTCACTGGTGCGGACGGGAGCCCGGCCCGGAGGCCCCTGGCTCTTCCCTGGCCGGCGCCAGTCACTGGCGCGGACGGGAGCCGGGCCCGGAGGCCCCTGGCTCTGTCCCGGCCGGTGCCGGTCACTGGCGCGGATGGGAGCCCGGCCCGGAGGCCCCTGGCTCTGTCCCGGCCGGTGCCGGTCACTGGCGCAGATGGGAGCCCGGCCCGGAGGCCCCTGGCTCTGTCCCGGCCGGCGCCGGTCACTGGTGTGGATGGGAGCCCGGCCCGGAGGCCCCTGGCTCTGACCCAGCCGGAGCCGGTCACTGGCGCGGACGGGAGCCCAGCCCGGAGGCCCCTGGCTCTGCCCCGGCCGGCACCGGTCACCGGAGCGGACGGGAGCCCGGCCCGGAGGCCCCTGGCTCTGACCCGTCCCGTCCCATGTCCCTGTTTCAGAGGCGCAGTCTGACTCCGCCAGGAGCAAGATGCTGACGGGGGTCGGGGGCTTCGTGCTGGGGCTGATCTTCCTGGCGCCCGGACTCCTCATCTACCTGAAGAATAAGAAAGGTGAATGGCTCCGGGCGGGGGCGGGGCAGCGGGGTGTCTCTGGGGGGATGTGGGGCTGGGGGGGCTCAGGGGAATCCGGGCCTGGCTGCAGGCTCCCTCCCCACCCCCCAGCAGGGGCTGCTCAGTCTGGCAGGGGCCTCCCGGCTTCTCCTCTCCTGGGGCCGGGGCTGGGTCAGACCCTCCCCCCTCCTAGGGCAGGGACAGAGCAGGGGCCGTGGGGAGATCTCAGTGCGGGGCCCCGGGGCCAGGCTGGGGGCTCCCGCTCTCCCCTCCCCCGGCCGAGACCCCGGGATGGGACAGACCCCGACCCCTCGCAGTGCAGGGAGCTGCCCCTGCCCCGGGGCTCAGAGCATTTCCATCCCCTCCCCCGGGCAGGGATCCTGGGTCAGGGATTTACAGTAATAACGGGGGAGGGGGAACCCCAGGTCTGGGGGCCGGAGGGGGGCTGGGTTCCTAGTGGGGGGCGTTCCATGCCGTGGGGCAGGGGCTGGAGCTCTGACCCCCAGAACCGGCTCCCCCCGCCCAGGGCTCTGACCATGTTTCTCTCTGTTTTTCAGGGCGCCCCGTTCCCCAACCTGCAGGTAATTTCAATCCCCCTCCCCCGTTACACCCGCCTCCCCCCACACTGAGCACAGGCTGCCTGGGGCGCCCGTGGGGCGGCTGCTTCTGCCTCTCGGCCCGTGACACCCGCCCGGCTCAGCCCCTGGGCAGCTGGGCAATGGGGCGCTGGCCCCGCGGAGGAGGAGGCTGCGGCTCCCTCGGTCCCCGTTCAGGCCGATCCCCGAGCTGCTCCCGGGGGCAGAGGGTCCTGGGTCCTGCTGAGCATCCCCCAGCCCTGCGGCTGCCGGGCAGAGTCCCTGGGGTGCCCTGGGGCCTGGCAGAGAAAATCCCCCGTCCGTCCCGCCAGCCCCACGGCCAGGGGCTGATTTCTCTCCCCTCTCCCTGCAGGGCTCCTGAGTTAGATCCTGGGCGTCGGATCCCCCGGCCGGCAGGAGTTTCCGTCCGTCTCCCCCAGCCCCTCGCCCAGCCCGGAGAATGCAGAACCTGGGGCCGGTCCCTTCCTGTCCCCGCCTGCTCCCCGCGCTCTGCCCGGCTCCAGCCCGCACTGCCCCCCCGGGGACCCGTCCCTGCCCCTCAGTCCCAGCAGGGCTCTGGGGCGACCCTGTCACGCTATCGAGTGGCTCACAAGTGTGGGGACCAATCTCAGGGCACAGTTAGTACCCAGGGCACCAACCCCACATTGGGTGAGTTCTGTACTGAGATTTCACCAAAGTATCGGGTGTGAACTCCACAGGCCCTGTAACAACGTAACCGCGGAGCCCCGGACAGTCCCCTTGGGCTCTGCTCTGTCTGGCCACCCCGGCCAGCCTGCCCCTGTGACCGATCGATCGTCCCTTCCCCCACAAATCACAGCGACATTCGGTCACTCCCTGTCCCACAGGACCAGTCGCTCACCCCAGGGCAGCGGCACCTTCGGTCTCACCGCACAGGCAACGCTTGTAGCCAGTCCTGTAATAACCTCAGTAAAGATTTGTTAACTAGACAAAGCACTGGGAGTTCTTGACAAGGTTACAGCAGGTCACACACACACACCGGGGAGTTACAGCGCTAGGGACCCAAAGGTCACAGAAACTCCTGGCAGAAGCAAGCGCTGTGTGTGTCGTGGGAGTGACCCGGGCACAGCCAGGGGATCTGGTGCTTATGCCTGGTCATTCCTGCCCCTTCCCATCCAGGCAGCTTCCAGCCAGGGGCGGCTCTACGTTTTTGGCCGCCCCAAGCAGTCATGCGCGGGAGGCGCCCCGGAGCCGCGGGAGCAGCGGACCTCCCGCGGGCATGACTGCAGAGGGACCGCTGGTCCCGCGTGGCTCGGCTGTACCCCTGTCACGGAGTGTGGGGGAGTCCGGCCCTGCACCCCTCTTCCTGAACTCACAGTGACTCTCAGCCAGCCAGTAAAACAGAAGGTTTATTGAACAACAGGAACACAGGATACAGCCCAGCTTGTGTACAGAGCCAGGACCCCTCAATCTGGCCTCTCTGGGGGGTTCAGGGTGCTTGGATCCCAGCCTAGGATCCCCTGAAAACCCACCTCCCAGCTCCCAAAACCGAGGAATGCCTCCACTCCCCCGTTCCCTTTTGTCTACCTCCAGCCAGAGGTGAGACCTCCCCTCCCCCAGGCCAGGCTCATGTTACAGCTGCATACCTGTCTCTGCCTACCACGCACACAGACAGTCCCTGCTTCTTCACACCTCTCCCCCCTCCGAGACTGAACTGAGCGGGGTCACTGCCCAGTGACCCGGGGAAGTTCGGGGCCCCCTCTCCGGGACAGCGCGTCCGCTATCAGGTTGGCACTTCCCTTCACGTGGACCACGTCCATGTCATAGTCCTGCAGGAGCAGGCTCCACCTCAGGAGCTTGGCGTTGGCTCCTTTCATCTGGTGCAGCCAGGTCAGGGGAGAGTGGTCGGTGTACACGGTGAAGTGGCGCCCAAAGAGATATGGCTCCAGTTTCTTCAGGGCCCACACCATGGCCAGGCATTCCTTCTCGATGGCCGCGTAGTTCTGCTCCCGGGGTAGCAACTTCTTGCTCAGGTACACGATGGGGTGTCTGTCCCCCTTTTCATCCTCCTGCATCAACACCGCCCCCAGGCCCGTGTCTGAGGCGTCGGTGAACACCAGAAAGGGCTTGTCAAAGTCTGGGTTTGCCAGAACTGGGCCTCTGAGCAGAGCCTCCTTCAGTGCCTGGAGAGCCTCCTGGCACTGCTCGGTCCAGACCACCTTGTCTGGCTTCCCCTTCTTGCACAGCTCAGTGATGGGGGCGGCTATAGCACTAAAGTGGGGCACGAACCTTCGATAGTACCCCGCCATCCCGATAAAGGCCTGGACCTGCTTTTTGGTCTGGGGAGCAGGCCAGTCTCTGATCGCCTCTACCTTGGCCGGTTCCGGCTTTAGGCAGCCGCTCCCCACCCGATGGCCCAGGTAAGATACCTCAGCCATCCCCACCTTGCACTTCTCAGCCTTGACGGTTAACCCCGCCTCCCGGAGTCGGTCCAGCACTCGTCTAACCTGGGACACGTGGTCCTTCCAGGTCTGGCTGAAGACGCAGATGTCATCAATATACGCCACAGCGAAACTCTCCATCCCCCTCAGTAGCTGATCCACCAGGCGCTGGAAGGTGGCTGGCGCTCCCTTGAGGCCGAAGGGCAGGGTCAGAAACTCATAGAGCCCCAGGGGAGTGATGAAGGCCGATTTCAGCCTGGCATCTGCGTCCAGCGGCACTTGCCAGTAGCCCTTTGTAAGATCCATGGTGGTGAGGTACCGAGCGCCTCCCAGCTTGTCTAGGAGCTCGTCAGGCCTTGGCATGGGGTAGGCATCAGATACGGTGATGGCATTGAGCTTTCGATAGTCCACACAGAACCGGATCGACCCGTCCTTCTTGGGGACCAGCACCACTGGGGAGGCCCAGGGGCTGGCGGACGGCTGGATCACCCCTAAAGCCAGCATGTCCCTGACCTCCCTTTCCAGGTCCTGGGCAGTCTTCCCGGTAACCCGAAAAGGGGAGCAGCGTATCGGGGGGTGTGCCCCAGTCTCTACCCGGTGGACGGTCAAGTTAGTGCGCCCAGGCTGGTTGGAAAACAACTGTCGGTACAGATGCAGCACTGCTCTGATCTCAGCCTGCTGGGCCAGGGTCAGCTGATCTGAGAGGGGGATCGCCTCCAGGGGGGAACCAGCCTTTGTCCCTGGGAATAGGTCCACTAAAGGGTCATCCCCCGGCTCCTCCCAGTGGCCACACACGGCCAACACCATATTCCCTCGGTCATAATATGGCTTCATCATATTCACATGGTACACCCGGCAGTGGTGCGCCCGGTTCGACAGCTCCACTACATAGTTTACCTCATTTAGTTGCTTGACAACCTTGAAGGGCCCTTCCCAGGCAGCCTGGAGTTTGTTTTTCCTCACGGGGATGAGAACCATCACTTGATCCCCGGTGGCGGCGCGGGCCCGCGCCGTGCGGTCGGACCAGACCTTCTGCTTCCTCTGGGCTCGGGCCAGATTCTCCCTGGCCAGGCCCATGAGCTCGGTAAGTCTCTCCCGGAAGGTCAGGACATACTCCACCACTGACTCTCCATCGGGAGCGGCCTTCCCCTCCCATTCGTCTCTCATCAGGTCCAGGGGCCCCCTTACCCGCCTTCCATATAACAGTTCAAAAGGCGAAAACCCAGTAGTCTCCTGGGGTACCTCCCTGTACGCAAACAGCAGGTGAGGTAAGTACTTGTCCCAGTCCTGTGGGTGCTGGTGCATGAATGTTTTTAGCATCATCTTTAGCGTCCCGTTGAACCTCTCCACCAGCCCGTTGGTCTGGGGGTGGTACACTGAGGCCCAGCTGGGTCGGACCCCACATTTCTTCCACAGGGATTGGAGCAGGGTCGACATGAAGTTGGACCCCTGGTCCGTTAAGACTTCCTGGGGGAATCCCACCCGGCTGAAAATGGTCAGCAGCGCATCCGCCACGGTGTCTGCTTCGGTAGAGGACAAGGCCACCGCCTCGGGGTATCGAGTGGCGAAATCTACCACCACCAGGATGTGTTTCTTCCCTGACCGGGTCGCCTTGCTGAGCGGGCCCACCATGTCTATGGCCACCTTCTGGAAAGGCTCTTCTATGATGGGCAAAGGCCTCAGAGCTGCTTTCCCCTTGTCCCGGGCCTTCCCCACCCGCTGGCAGGGGTCACAGGATTGGCAGTACTGCCGGACATGGGTAAAGACCCCAGGCCAGTAAAAGTTCTGTAGCAGCCTCTGCCTGGTGCGCCGGATTCCCTGGTGCCCTGCGAGGGGGATGTCATGGGCCAGGTACAGCAGCTTGTGGCGAAACTTCTGGGGAACCACCAGCTGCCTCCTAATCCCCCATGACTCCACTTCCCCGGGGGGAGCCCATTCTCGGTACAGGAACCCCTTCTCCCACAGGAACCTCTCCTTGCAACCTCTCCTCATGGTCTGCGCTGCATTGAGGTCAGCCCGGTCCCTGGGCTTCTGCAAGGAGGGATCCTTCTGCACCTCGGCCTGGAACTCAGCAGCTGGGGCAGGGATGGGGATCTGCTCCCTCTCACCGGCTGGGTCTGAGGCCGCAGCCTCTCTGGGTCGTGTCTCTGGGCGTTCCCTCCCCGCTGGGCACTCGGGCAGAGTACTTTCCCCGTTGTCAGGGTGCAGAGCCCTGCGCCGACTCTGACTACGGGTCACAATCAGGGTACCCCGGGTATTGCCGGGCCAGGTCTCGAGGTCCCCCCCCATCAGCACCTCTGTGGGCAAATGGGGGTGCACTCCCACATCCTTGGGGCCCTCCTTGACCCCCCACTTCAGGTGCACCCTCGCCACGGGCACCTTGAATGGGGTCCCGCTCACACCCATCAGGGTCAGGTAGGTATCAGGCACCATCCGATTTCGGTCCACCACCTCGGGCCGGGCCAGCGTCACCTCTGCGCCTGTGTCCCAGTACCCAGTGACCTTCTTCCCATCCACCTCCAGGGGAACAAGGCACTTGCTCCGGAGGGGCAGCCCCGTGGCCACCCTGTAGCAGCCCCTTGGGACCGGAGCATCCAGCCCCCCAGAGGCGCTGACCGGGGGCCCTCCTCCCTCCTCCCCAGGTGGGACGCTGCCAGCCCCCCTCTCTTGGGCAGGTTGCCCCTCATCCAATTGGGTCTGTACCCAGTCAACCCTCTGCGGGTTGGGTCTGCTCGGTCTGTCTCTGAGCTTGGGGCACTGGGCCCGTATGTGGCCTTGCTGGCCACAGTGGAAGCAGCCCATGTCTCGTGGGTCCCCTCGCGGGGGTCGGGTGGACCTGACGCTGGACGTTCCCCTTTTGTGGGGGTTCTCCATAGGGCCCCGCTGGGAGGTCCCATGGTGACTCTCTCTCTGCGTTGAGGCAGGCCCGCTCCCTTGAGACTCCTCCCTGCCATCCCCCGCCCGACTGTCCATGTATTGGTCGGCCAGCCGGCCTGCATGCTGCGGGTTCTCCGGCTTCTGGTCCATCAGCCACTGCTTCAGGTCAGCTGGGCACTGATCATACAGGTGCTCCAGTACGACTAGGTCAAGCAGGTCCTCTCTGGTTTGGGCCCCAGCCGTCCACTTGCGGGCGTACCCCTGCGCCCGGTTGACCAGTTGCAGGTATGTGACCTCCCGGGTCTTACGTTGACCCCGGAACCTCTTCCGGTACATCTCCGGGGTCAGCCCAAACTCGCGGAGCAGGGCCTCTTTGAACAGGTTGTAGTCCCGCGCCTCCGCCCCTCTCATTCGGCTGTACACCTCCACGGCGGTGGAGTCCAGTAAGGGGGTGAGGCGCCGGATCCTGTCTGCGGGGTCAACCTGGTGCAGCTCACAGGCGTTCTCAAAGGCCGTCAGGAAGGTGTCTATGTCCTCCCCCTCCTTACGCGGGGCCAGGAAGTTCGTATCGAAGCTCTTTGTAGGCTTGGGCCCCCCCTCACTCACCGCAGCCGGGGTCTTACTGTTGTTCTGCTGGGCCAGGGCCAGTTCATGTCTGCGCTGCTCCTCCTTCTCTTTCGCTTCGAATTCACGTTGCTTCTCCTTCTCTCTCGCCTCGAATTCACGCTGCTTCTCCCTGTCCTCAATTTCACGTTGCTGTTGCTTCTCCTTCTCTCTCGCCTCGTATTCACGCTGGCTTTGTCTTTCCTCATATGCCCTCAGCTCCTTACGCTCCTCCATCTCCATCCGTTTGATCTCTCTCTCCAACTCCAGCCGCCTGAGTTCCACGGAGGCCGAGCGTCGCCGGGACGATCCCCTGCTGGCCGGGGGGGTCACGGTGCCCTCCGTAGCTGGGCTCCTCCTCCCCCTCCCCCTACGCCTAGGGGTGGGGGGTCTCGAGGAGCTCTCACCCGCCGACTGGCCACTCCCAGCGGGTACAGACACTGGTGCCTGCGCTGCATCTGCCCGGCTGCTTCCCTCAGAGACAGGGACCGGTTCATTCCTGCGATCTCTCTCCTCCAGCTGGGCAATCAGCTGGGCCTTGGTGAGCTTCCCATGGCGCAGCCCCCCCTGCTTGCACAGCTCCACCAGCTCACACTTACGCTTCTGGGAATACATCTTCCTGCTAGCCGCTCGCAGGCCGGGGTGCTCGCCACTCCCCACGGGTTCCCGGGGGACCCCTAGTGTGCCAGTCCTTGAGGTCACCCCCTCTCTGCCAGGGTCGAGCTGCAGACTCCTCCGCCCCTGGGATCGCTCGCTGTGATCCCCCGGGGGGACCCTGTTACTGCAAAGTCCTGCTCTCTGGCCACACTCTCCCAGGGGTGAATCGCCCCTTCGTTTTACTGCTCCCCAGTCACTTACTGCAGGAAGCGCCGTCCATGGGGTGCCGCCGATCCCACCGCTGCCACCAGTTGTCACGGAGTGTGGGGGAGTCCGGCCCTGCACCCCTCTTCCTGAACTCACAGTGACTCTCAGCCAGCCAGTAAAACAGAAGGTTTATTGAACAACAGGAACACAGGATACAGCCCAGCTTGTGTACAGAGCCAGGACCCCTCAATCTGGCCTCTCTGGGGGGTTCAGGGTGCTTGGATCCCAGCCTAGGATCCCCTGAAAACCCACCTCCCAGCTCCCAAAACCGAGGAATGCCTCCACTCCCCCGTTCCCTTTTGTCTACCTCCAGCCAGAGGTGAGACCTCCCCTCCCCCAGGCCAGGCTCATGTTACAGCTGCATACCTGTCTCTGCCTACCACGCACACAGACAGTCCCTGCTTCTTCACAACCCCCCGCGGCTGCGGACGGTTCGCGGGTCCGGCGGCTCCGCTTGAGCTGCCGCAGTCATGCCTGCGGGAGGTCCAGCCGAGCCAGGGGACGAGCGCCCCCTCCGCAGTCATGCCTGCGGCAGGTCCAGTCATCCCGGGGCTCCGGTGGACCTCCCGCAGGCATGACTGCGGCAGGTCCACCGGCCCAGCCTGCCGCCCCCTAGATTTTGCCGCCCTAGGCACCAGCTTGTTTTGCTGGTGCCTAGAGCCGCCCCTGCTTCCAGCGAGGGGTTTCTCCTGGACGGGAGTTTCATGCCCTTCCTTCCCCCACGTTCAAGCTGGTGGGACGAGCGCTCCTGCACCTCTCCTCTTCGTGGGTGTGTGTCTGGGGAGCCCCTTAACAAAGTCCTGTGTCCTCTGAGGTCGTGCAAGGGTCCCCCTGGGGCTCAGGGCTTGTCCACACGCCCAGCGCTGCTGCAGCACGCAGGGGCAGCTCTAGCGATTTCGCCGCCCCAAGCAGGGCCGCACGCCGCGGAGGGCACTCTGCCAGTTGCCGGTCCCGCGGCTCCAGTGGACCTCCCACAGACGTGCCTGTGGAGGGTCCGCTGGTCCCACGGCTCCGGTGGAGCATCCGCAGGCACGCCTGCGGGAGGTCCGCTGAAGCCGCCTGCCGCCCTCCCGGCGACCGGCAGAGCGCCCCCCGCGGCATGCCGCCCCAAGCACGCGCTTGGCACGCTGGGGTCTGGAGCCAGCCCTGGCAGCCCGTCTGGTGAAGACGCTTCGTGCCAATGGGCGGGAGATCTCCCCTTGGCCTGATAACCCATCTCTGAGCGGCAGGGGACTGAGGGGGGAGACTCTGTCTGCTGGCAGCGCTGGGCACACGAGTTCTTGTGTCCGTGTCATTTACGTCACGCAGGGAGGTGGTTTATTCACACAGGGGCATGCGCAAGGGGGGTCAAGCAGGGGCACAACCCCCCCCACCCCCCAATCAGCGCAGGCACAGAACTCCCCCAGCCCCAGGGGGAGAGGACAGGTCCTCAAGCCCTAGAGCCGCGAGGGGGGGGGGAGATCCAGCTCCTCTGGCTGCGGGGGGACGGGGGAGCCAACTCCTCCAGGCACAGGGGGCACAGAAAGGGCCCCTCCAAAACCGGCCAAATTTGTATTCCTGTGCACGGCCCTGGGACACCCAGTGTGATGAAGTGGGAATGTTCTTGATGTGCTATTTCAATGTTGAGTGGAGAGTATTACCCTGGGAAGGTTGCAGGGGAGTTTGCTGGGACTGGCTGCCTTGGGGATGGGAGACTTCCCCTGAGGGAAGATACCTGAGCTCCTAACATGAAAACCAGGAGGGGAGTTGGAGGCCAGGTGACACCTCTGCCCAAGAAACTGGAAAAAGGACACAAAGGCTGAGGGGAGTTTCAGTTTGGAGCTGGCTGGGGAATAAAGAGGGGTGCCCCAACCAACAGGGCTGTGGCTTCCCTGGGGCCCCCAGATGGACCTAACTGAAGGGGGGTCCTGTTGTCCGTGTCTGCAAGACCTGTTATGGACTGGGTTCCTGTCGTCTAAATAAACCTTCTGTGTTACTGGCTGGCTGAGAGTCCTGGTGAATCACAGGAAGCCCGGGGTGCAGGGCCTTGTCTCCCTGACACTCTGCAACACCCCGAGCGATGTCAATCACACCGACACACGCGCAGTGCAGACTGACCCTAAGGCATCTGTTGCTGGGCCGGGTGGGGAGAACCCGTCCTGGGCACTCTGGTGTTTCACCCCTGGTGACGCGTCTCCTGCCTGGGGTCACTGATTCAGAGCAAACCCCTCCCTGTCGCCGGACAGCCTGGGACATGCTGGTCTAGGTGAGACTGACGCCGACAGCCACTGCCAGCATCTCACACAGTCTGACCCCACTGGGATCCGTCTAACCCCATTTTAACAGTGCAAACACACAGCTGAGCCCGGCTGGGCACGGGGCAGGGGGCCCATGGGGCGGCTCTGAGTGGGGGGGTGATTCCTGGGGGAGGCTGCAGGTTTGTTCCCAGGCTGGACCGGCTCCTTGCCTAGGGGTGGGGAGAGGGGGAGGGAGCATCGGGAGCCCCGGGGAGGGGGCCCCTGAAATCCCTTTCCCAGGGGAGAGGCAGCTGGAGAGATGCTTCTGTCCCAAGCCCGGGCTGCAGTGACCAGCCTGACACCCCCAGCCCCGGGGGCTCTGCAATGGGGCAGCAGGGCTGGGGAGCAGCTATGGAGCAGCAATGGGGGGGGGCAGTTATTACCCGGCATTCCAAACCTCCCGCCCCCAGGGAGTCACAGCCCCTCCCCCCCACAAGGCCTGAGAGTCATTCCCCAGCCACCCCAGAGCCCCGTCCCCAGCAGAGAGTCCCAGACCTGTCTCAGGGGGGTTGGCTCCGAGCTTCAGTGTTTGCCGGCAGTTACCAGGTGTGACGAGATGGGAATTTTCTGTGATGTTGTTATGAGTCCTGTGTGTGCCTCAGTTTCCCCCATATGCTGCAGTGTTACCCAGTGGGGCAGAGAAGGACTCTCTGCTCTCAGGACAGGCTAGGAGCCACGGGTGTGGGTATCACCCAGCTGCCTGGGCAGAAGGCCCCAGATCAGTGGAGCAGCTGAGAACGGCAGATCCAGTGGCCAGGACATTGATACACCAGCACCCAGCACCCCAGAGGGAGACGGACTCCCCGCCTCTCCGCAGGGGGCTGAGCAGTGACCCCCAGCTGGAGAGCAAAGGGCTGGGCGGGGTGTGTGTGGGGGGGAGGAGCGGGCTGCTGGGAGGAGGCGGGGCTTCCACCTGGCATCTGCCGAAGGAGAA
The DNA here is from genome assembly GCF_016161935.1 of Mauremys reevesii. Taxonomy (NCBI): domain Eukaryota; kingdom Metazoa; phylum Chordata; order Testudines; family Geoemydidae; genus Mauremys; species Mauremys reevesii. The sequence continues at coordinate 149,961 of NW_024100804.1, read as the reverse complement.
GAGACAGAGGGAGCCTGAGCCCAGGGGTTGCCTGCAGCCGAGCTGGGCACTGGGCTGATCATGGGACGGGCTGTAACGCTCCATCCTCTGGGCTCCCCTCAGGGCTCCCCATGCTGGGGCAGCTGGCGAATAACCCCCCTGTTCTGACAGCGCCGTGTGTGTCCCTGCAAACGCTAGGCCGGGACACTGATCCCCGAAGAGTGGCCAGGTCTCCCCCAGGGTCTGCCCCAGTGGGGCTCACTCAGCGGAGCTCACGGGCGAGCAGGGGGCTGCAGGCCCAGACCTCCAGCCTAAGGAGGTGGTGAAGCCGTGGGGCTCCCCGCGGCGGCAGAGTGAGACCCCAGAGGTCTGGTCCCCTGGCCTGACGGGGCCTCCCAGAGCCTGATCCAAAGCTGGGCTGTAGCCCTGACCCTGTGTGCCTGGGACACCGGTTCGCACCTGGCTCGCGCTCAGCAGAGACAGCAACTCGTCTGCACTTCATTCCTCCTCCCCAGCCAGCTCCAGACTGAAAACCCCTCCAGCCCCCCCTTCTCTGCTCAGCTCCTTTCCCGGGCCAGGAGGTCACCTGATCTCTTTGTCTCCAACATCTTCAGTTGGCACCTTTGCAGGGGAGGGGTCCAGGCCATCAGTTGCTAGGAGACAGAGTGCCAGGCATTTAGGTGCACTGGCCCTTTGCTCTGCAGCAATCACACCCCCATCCCACCACCTAGATATTAAGAACTGCAGAGGGGACACTGAGGCACCAACACAGTATTCAGAGAAAACATTAAGAACTTTCCCCGTTCGTCACATCTCTCCCCCTTCGAGACCGAACTGAGCGAGGTCACTCCAGCCAGTGACCTGGGGAAGTTCGAACCCACCAACGTTCCCAGGGATGCTCCAGCATCTCTCCCATTCCTTGGGGTGAGTTACACCAGGACAGTCCAGTCTCACGCCCTCCCTTAGGCCGGGGGTGCTTGGTGACACTCGCAGGCCGCATGTGGGAAGGTTTACGCGGCCCGGGGCCTTTTGCCAGCCCAATACCCCTGGGGTTCAAACTGGGATGGGGTCTTCTCCCAGCACCCTGGGCTGCGATTCGGGCTCCCTTGGTTAAGAGCCCCCATCTTGGCCTTGGCCAGCTCTGGGCTTGGGCAGCTGCTCCCCACCTTGTGCCCAGATACACCCCCTCTGCCACCCCCACCTTGCACTTTCCAGCTGTTACCATCAGTCCCACCTCCTTGGGGCAGCCCAGCCCCCGCTTCCCCTGGGACACCTGTTATCAGTGTCTGCCAGGGCCAGGTTCTCCATCCCCCTCAGCTTGTCTAGACTCTCCCCAGGCCTAGGCATGGGGTCGGCATCGGACACCGTGATGGCTTCAAGCTTCCGATGGTCCCCACTAAACCAGATCATCCCGTCTCCCTTGGGGACCAGCCCCGGGGGTGAGGCCCATGGGCTGTAAAACGGCTGGATCCCATCTAAAGCCAGCAGGTCCTTGACCTCTCTCCAGGGTCTGGGCTGCTTCCCCAGTGACTCTGAACGGGGAACACCTGATGGGGGGATTGGCTCCCACCTCAGGGGAGAGATCCCCCAGGGGGTCTTCCCCCGTCTCCTCCCAATCCTCCCCTTCCAGGTCCAGGGGTCCTCTCACTCTCCTCCCATCCAGCAACTCAAGAGGGAAGAACCCTGTGGATTCCTGGGGCACCACCAGCTGCCTCCTGATTCCCCCCAGTTCTACTTCCCCTTGGGGAGCCCATTCCTGGTACAAGTATCAGAGGGGTAGCCATGTTAGTCTGGATCTGTAAAAGCAACAAAGAATCCTGTGGCACCTTATAGACTAACAGACGTTTTGCAGCATGAGCTTTCGTGGGTGAATACCCACTTCTTCGGATGCAAGTAGTGGAAATTCCCAGGGGCAGGTATATATATGCAAGCAAGAAGCAAGCTAGAGATAACGAGGTTAGTTCAATCAGGGAGGATGAGGCCCTGTTCTAGCAGTTGAGGTGTGAAAACCAAGGGAGGAGAAACTGGTTCTGTAGTTGGCTAATGAAGGGCTTAGGAATAGTGGCAGAGTGACTGATGGGAATGAAGGTGCGGGGTTGGAAATTACAGTATCCGAGGTAGAAGCCAAACTTGAACAGCTTAACGGTAGTAAATCAGGCGGCCCGGATAATCTTCATCCTAGAATATTAAAGGAATTGGCGAGTGAAATTGCAAGCCCGTTAACGATAATTTTTAATGAATCGCTAAACTCGGGGGTTGTACCGTTTGACTGGAGATTAGCTAATATAGTTCCTATTTTCAAGAAGGGGAAAAAAAGTGACCCGGGTAACTACAGGCCTGTTAGTTTAACATCTGTAGTATGTAAAGTCATGGAAAAAATATTAAAGGAGAGAGTAGTTAGGGACCTTGAGGTCAATGGCGATTGGGACAAATTACAACATGGTTTTACGAAAGGTAGATCATGCCAAACCAACCTGATCTCCTTCTTTGAGAAAGCAACAGATTTTTTAGACAAGGGAAATGCGGTGGATCTAATATATCTTGATTTCAGTAAGGCGTTTGATACGGTACCGCATGAAGAATTACTGGTTAAATTGGAAAAGATGGGGATCGAAATGAAAATCCAGAGGTGGATAAGTGTCACGGAGTGTGGGGGACCCAGGCCCTTCACCCCCGTGCTCCCCTGCGATTCACCAGGACTCTCAGCCATCCAGTAAAGCAGAAGGTTTATTTAGACGACAGGAACACAGTCCCACACAGGTCTTGCAGGCCCAGATAACCAGATCCCCCCGGTTAGCTCCATCTTGGGGGGCCTCACAGCCCCCCCCCCGGGGATCAGAGCCCGGTCTCCCTGCTCCCCTCTCTTCTCCAAGACCACGTTCGTCTCCCAGTCCTCTCCGGCCCCTCCTCTCTCCTCCGCCTCCTTCCTTTGTCTCCCCTGGCCAGAGGTGTCACCTCCCCTCCCCCCGGCCAAGCTCAGCTCACTGTGTGAATTCCTGACACTCACCTAAACCTCTGGCTCTCCCCTCCCCGCACAGACAGTCTGTGCTTCCTACTTCTTCACACCTCTCCCCCCTCCGAGACTGAACTGAGCGGGGTCACTCCAGCCAGTGACCCGGGGAGGTTCGGATCCACCTGCAACCTTATGCCGCCCGCGCCCTTTCCCCACCCCAGTACCCCTGGGGTGCACCCTGGGCTGGGGCCTTCTCCCCGCGTTCCCGTCTGCGGGCTGTGATTCGGGCTCTCTCGGTTCAGAGCCCCCCTTCTGACCCTGGCCCCCCTCCGGACAGGCTCCCCAGGGCGGGGCGGGGGCCTTACAGCCATCTCCCCCCTGTCCCGGGCCTTCCTCCCCCTCTGGCAGGGGGCACAGGAGCGGCAGTGCTGCCGGACATGGGCAAAGACCCCAGGCCAGTAATAGTTCTGCAGCAGCCGCTGCTGGGTACGCCAGGCTCCCTGGTGCCCTGAGGGGGGAATGTCATGGGCCCGGCACAGCAGCTGGTGGCGATACTCCTGGGGTACCACCAGCTCCCTCCTGATCCCCCCTGACTCCATCTTCCCTGGGGGAGCCCATTCTCGGTACAGGAGCCCCTTCTCCCACAGGAACCTTTTCCGGCCACCTCGTCCCATGGTCTGTCCCCCCCCGAGGTTGGCCAGGTCCCTTATCCTCCGCAAGGAGGGGTCTTCCCGCACCGCGGCCTGGTACTCAGCCGCTGGGGCGGGGATCTGTTCTCTCTCACCGGCTGGGTCTGGGGCCACAGCCTCTCTGGGCCCTGTCCCTGGGCGTTCCCTCCCCACCGGGTCAGGGTTCGGTGTCTCGGCCATAGTACCTTCCCCGGTGTCGGGGTGCAGAGCCCTGTGTCGACTCTGACTACGGTTCACGGCCAGGGTACCCTGGGTGTTACTTGGCCAGTCCTCGAGGTCCCCCCCCATTAACACCTCCGTGGGCAAATATGGGTGCACTCCCACGTCCTTGAGGCCCTCCTTGTCCCCCCACTTTAGGTGTACCCTCGCGACAGGCACCCTGAATGGGGTCCCGATCACACCCCTCAGGTTTAGGTAGGTGTTGGGCACCATCCGATCTGAGCCCACCACCTGCGGCCGGGCCAGCGTCACCTCTGCGCCCGTATCCCAGTACCCAGTGACCTCCTTCCCGTCTACCTCCAGGGGAACCAGGCACTCGCCCCGGAGGGGTAGTCCTGTGCCCACCCTGTAAACCCCAAACTCAGGGCTGGGAGCATCCAGCCCCTCGGAGGGGTCGACCCGGGGCCCCCTCCCTCCTTTGCAGAAGTACGCGGCCCACCCCCTTTCGTGACCGCTGCCCCTCATCCGGCTGGGTCTCTACCAAGTTGACCCGGTGTGGGGTTGGTCTGCTCAGTTTGTCCCGGAGCTTGGGGCACTGGCCCCGTACGTGGCCCGGTTGGCCACATTGATAGCAGCCCATGTCTCGTGGGTCCCCTCGAGGGGGACGGGTGGACCTGACGCCAGATGCTTCCCTTTGGTGGGGGCCCTCCCTCGGCTCCTTCTGGGAGGTCCCATGGTGACTCTCTCTCGGCGTTGAGGCAGATCTGCTCCTTCGAGACTCCTCCCTGCCATCCCCTGCCTGACTGTCCAGGTATTGGTCGGCCAGCCGGCCTGCATGCTGCGGGTTCTCCGGCTTCTGGTCCATCAGCCACTGCTTCAGGTCAGCTGGGCACTGATCATACAGGTGCTCCAGTACGACTAGGTCAAGCAGGTCCTCTCTGGTTTGGGCCCCAGCCGTCCACTTGCGGGCGTACCCCTGCGCCCGGTTGACCAGTTGCAGGTATGTGACCTCCCGGGTCTTACGTTGACCCCGGAACCTCTTCCGGTACATCTCCGGGGTCAGCCCAAACTCGCGGAGCAGGGCCTCTTTGAACAGGTTGTAGTCCCGCGCCTCCTCCCCTCTCATTCGGCTGTACACCTCCACGGTGGTGGAGTCCAGTAAGGGGGTGAGGCGCCGGATCCTGTCTGCGGGGTCAACCTGGTGCAGCGCGCAGGCATTCTCAAAGGCCGTCAGGAAGGTGTCTATGTCCTCCCCCTCCTTACGCGGGGCCAGGAAGTTCGTATCGAAGCTCTTTGTAGGCTTGGGCCCCCCCTCACTCACCGCAGCTGGGGCCTTACTGTGGTTCAGCTGGGCCATGGCCAGCTCATGTGCACGCTGCTTCTCCCTGTCCTCGAATTCACGTTGCTGTTGCTTCTCCTTCTCTCTCGCCTCGAATTCACGCTGCTTCTCCCTGTCCTCAAATTCACGTTGCTGTTGCTTCTCCTTCTCTCTCGCCTCGTATTCACGCTGGCTTTGTCTTTCCTCATATGCCCTCAGCTCCTTACGCTCCTCCATCTCCATCCGTTTGATCTCTCTCTCCAACTCCAGCCGCCTGAGTTCCACGGAGGCCGAGCGTCGCCGGGATGATCCCCGGCTGGGGGGTGAGCGTCGCCGGGACGATCCCCTGCTGGCCGGGGGGGTCACGGTGCCCTCCGTAGCTGGGCTCCTCCTCCCCCTAGGCCTAGGGGTGGGGGGTCTCGAGGAGCCCTCATCCGCCGACTGGCCACTCCCAGCGGGTACAGACACTGGTGCCTGCGCTGCATCTGCCCGGCTGCTTCCCTCAGAGACAGGGACCGGTTCATTCCTGCGATCTCTCTCCTCCAGCCGGGCAATCAGCTGGGCCTTGGTGAGCTTCCCATGGCGCAGCCCCCCCTGCTTGCACAGCTCCACCAGCTCACACTTGCGCTTCTGGGAATACATCTTCCTGCTGGCCACTCGCAGGCCGGGGTGCTCGCCGCTCCCCACGGGTTCCAGGGGACCCCTAGTGTGCCAGGCCTTGAGGTCACCCCCTCTCTGCTAGGGTCGAGCTGCAAGCTCCTCCGCCCTGGGAATCGCTCGCCGTGATCCCCCAGGGGACCCTGTTACTGCAAAGTCCTTCTCTCTGGCCACACTCTCCCAGGGGTTAATCGCCCCTTCGTTTTACTGCTCCCCAGTCACTTACTGCAGGAAGCGCTGTCCACGGGGTGCCGCCGATCCCACCGCTGCCACCAGTTGTCACGGAGTGCGGGGGACCCAGGCCCTTCACCCCCGTGCTCCCCTACGATTCACCAGGACTCTCAGCCAGCCAGTAAAGCAGAAGGTTTATTTAGACGACAGGAACACAGTCCCACACAGGTCTTGCAGGCACAGATAACCAGATCCCCCCGGTTAGCTCCATCTTGGGGGGCCTCACAGCCCCCCCGGGGATCAGAGCTCGGTCTCCCTGCTCACCTCTCGTCTCCCAGCCCACCTTCTTCTCCCAGTCCTCTCCGGCCCCTCCTCTCTCCTCCGCCTCCTGCCTTTGTCTCCCCTGGCCAGAGGTGTCACCTCCCCTCCCCCAGGCCAAGCTCAGCTCACTGTGTGAATTCCTGACACTCACCTAAACCTCTGGCTCTCCCCTCCCCGCACAGACAGTCTGTGCTTCCTACTTCTTCACAATAAGGAACTGGTTAAAGGGGAGACTGCAGCGGGTCGTATTGAAAGGTGATCTGTCGGGTTGGAGGGAGGTTACCAGTGGAGTTCCTCAAGGTTCAGTTTTGGGTCCGATCTTATTCAATCTATTTATCGCTGACCTTGGAACCATAAGTAGGAGTGGGCTGATAAAGTTTGCGGATGACACGAAGTTGGGAGGTATTGCCAATTCGGAGAAGGATCGGGATATCCTCCAGGGAGATTTGGATGACCTTGTAAACTGGAGTATTAGTAATAAGATGAAATTCAATAGTGAGAAGTGTAAGGTAATGCATTTAGGGATGACTAACAGGAATTTTAGTTATAAGCTGGGGACGCACCAGTTGGAAGTAACGGAAGAGGAGAAGGACCTCGGAGTCCTGGTTGATCGCAGGATGACTATGAGTCGGCAATGTGATGTGGCCGTTAAAAAAGCTAATGCGGTCTTGGGATGCATTAGGCGAGGTATTTCTAGTAGAGATAAGGAGGTGCTAGTCCCGTTATACAAGGCGTTGGTGAGACCTCATTTGGAGTACTGTGTGCAGTTTTGGTCTCCCATGTTTAAGAAGGATGAATTCAAACTGGAACGGGTACAAAGAAGGGCCACTAGAATGATCCGAGGAATGGAAGGCCTGTCGTATGAAAGGAGACTTGAGGAGCTCAGTTTGTTTTCCTTAACCAAAAGAAGGTTGAGAGGAGATATGATTGCTCTCTTTAAATATATCAGAGGGATAAATACCAGGGAGGGAGAGGAATTATTTCAGCTCAGTACTAATGTGGACACGAGAACAAATGGATATAAATTGGCAGTCGGGAAGTTTAGGCTTGAAATTAGACGAAGGTTTCTAACCATCAGGGGAGTGAAATTCTGGAACAGCCTACCGAGGGAAACAGTGGGGGCGAAGGACCTCTCTGGCTTTAAGATTAAGCTTGATAAGTTTATGGAGGGAATGGTTTGATAGGATAATGTGATTTAGTCAATAGGTCAATAACGTGCCACCACTGGTAATTAGTACAGAGGGTCAATGTTGGGATATTGAAAGTCTTTTTCCAGAGGGTCTGGCTGGAGAGTCTTGCCCGCATGCTCGGGGTTCAGCTGATCGCCATATTTGGGGTCGGGAAGGAATTTTCCTCCAGGGTAGATTGGCAGTGGCCCTGGAGGTTTTTCACCTTCCTCCGCAGCATGGGGCAGGGGTCGCTTGCTGAAGGATTATCTGCTACTTGAAGTCTTTAAATCAGGATTTGGGGACTTCAACAGCTGAGTCAAGGGAGAGAATTATTTCAGGAGTGGGTGGGTCAGCTTTTGTGGCCTGCATCTTCCGGGAGGTCAGACTAGATGATCATAGTGGTCCCTTCTGATCTTAAGTTCTATGATTCTATGATTCACAGTCTTTGTTTAATCCTGAGTTGATGGTGTCAAATTTGCAGATGAACTGAAGCTCAGCAGTTTCTCTTTGAAGTCTGGTCCTGAAGTTTTTTTGCTGCTGGATGGCTACCTTAAGATCTGCTATTGTGTGGCCAGGGAGGTTGAAGTGTTCTCCTACAGGTTTTTGTATGTTGCCATTCCTAATGTCTGATTTGTGTCCATTTATCCTTTTCCGTAGAGACTGTCCAGTTTGGCCAATGTACATAGCAGAGGGGCATTGCTGGCATATGATGGCGTATATTACATTGGTGGACGTGCAGGTGAATGAACCGGTGATGGTGTGGCTGATCTGGTTAGGTCCTGTGATGGTGTTGCTGGTGTAGATATGTGGGCAGAGTTGGCATCGAGGTTTGTTGCATGGATTGGTTCCTGAGCTAGAGTTACTATGGTGCGGTGTGCAGTTGCTGGTGAGAATATGCTTCAGGTTGGCAGGTTGTCTGTGGGCGAGGACTGGCCTGCCACCCAAGGCCTGTGAAAGTGTGGGGTCATTGTCCAGGATGGGTTGTAGATCCCTGATGATGCGTTGGAGGGGTTTTAGCTGGGGACTGCATGTGATGGCCAGTGGAGTCCTGTTGGTTTCTTTCTTGGGTTTGTCTTGCAGTAGGAGGCTTCTGGGTACACGTCTGGCTCTGTTGATCTGTTTCCTTATTTCCTCGTGCGGGTACTGTAGTCTTGAGAATGCTTGGTGGAGATTTTGTAGGTGTTGGTCTCTGTCTGAGGGGTTAGAGCAGATGCGGTTGTACCTCAGTGCTTGGCTGTAGACAATGGATCGTGTGGTGTGTCCGGGATGGAAGCTGGAGGCATGAAGGTAGGCATAGCGGTCGGTAGGTTTTCGGTATAGGGTGGTGTTAATGTGACCATCACTTATTTGCACCATGGTGTCTAGGAAGTGGACCTCCCGTGTAGATTGGTCCAGGCTGAGGTTGATGGAGGGGTGGAAGCTGTTGAAATCATGGTGGAATTTTTCCAGAGTCTCCTTCCCATGGGTCCAGATGATGAAGATGTCATCAATGTAGCTTAGGTAGAGAAGGGGCGTGAGTGGACGGGAGCTGAGGAAGCGTTGTTCCAGGTCGGCCATAAAAATATTGGCATATTGTGGGGCCATGCGGGTGCCCATAGCGGTGCCACTGATCTGGAGATATATATTGTCATCAAATTTGAAATAGTTGTGTGTGAGGATAAAGGCACAGAGCTCAGCAACCAGTTGTGCTGTGGCATCATCAGGGATACTGTTCCTGACAGCTTGTATTCCATCAGCGTGTGGGATGTTGGTGTAGAGAGCCTCTACATCCATGGTGGCTAGGATGGTGTTTTCTGGAAGGTCACCAATGCATTGTAGTTTCCTCAGGAAATCAGTGGTGTCACGGAGATAGCTGGGAGTGCTGGTGGCATAGGGTCTGAGTAGAGAGTCCACATATCCAGACAGTCCTTCAGTGAGAGTTCCAATGCCCGAGATGATGGGGCGTCCAGGATTTGTGGATCCTGGGTAGTAGATAGAATAACCCTGGTCGGGGCTCTAAGGGTATGTTGATTTGTTCCGGTGTTAGTGTAGGGAGTGTCCTGAGTAGATGGTGCAGTTTCTTGGTGTATTCCTCAGTGGGATCTGAGGGAAGTGGCCTGTAGAATTTGGTATTGGAGAGTTGTCTGGCGGCCTCCTTTTGGTAGTCAGACCTGTTCGTGATGACAACAGCACCTCCTTTGTCAGCCTCTTTGATTATAATGTCAGGATGGTTTCTGAGGCTGTGGATGGCATTGCGTTCTGCACGACTTAGGTTATGAGGCAAGCGATATTGTTTTTCCACAATTTCTGCCTGTGCACGTCGGCGGAAGCATTCAATGTATAGGTCCAGACTGTCATTTCGACCCTCAGGAGGAGTCCATGTGGAGTTCTTCTTCTTGTGCTGTTGGTGGGAGGGTAACTGTGTATCAGTGTGCTGTTCAGTGTTGTCCTGAAAGTATTCTTTGAGTCGGAGACGGCGAAAGTAGGCTTCCAGATCGCCGCAGAACTGTATCATGTTGGTGGGGGTGGCAGGGCAGAAAGAGAGTCCCCGAGATAGGACAGACTTTTCTTCTGGGCTGAGTGTGTGGTTGGATAGATTGACGATATTGCTGGGTGGGTTAGGGGTACCACGGTTGTGGCTCCATGTGGCAGGTAGGAGTTTAGACAGCTACCAGTCCTTTTTCCTTTGTAGAGAGGTGAAGTGAGTAATGTAGATCTCCTGTCTTATTTTAGTGAAGTCCGTTTGTATGGAAGTTTGGTTATTGATGAGAGTCTCCAGGTTGGAGAGCTCTTTTTTGATGTTTTCCTGTTTGCTGTATGGGATGCTGATCAGGTGGTTCCTCAGTTTCTTTGATAGAGTAAGGCATAATCTCTCACTGTGGTCTGTGTAGTATGTAGCTAGCAGTGGATTTTTTACCTTTAGTCCATTAGGTATGATGTCCATCCGTTTGCATTTGGAAAGAAAGATGATGTCTGTCTGTATTTGTGCAAGTTTCTTCATGAGGTTGATGGATTTCCACTCCATACGGCTAAATGCAGTGCTTTGCATGGTGTCAAGTATCAGAGGGGTAGCCATGTTAGTCTGGATCTGTAAAAGCAGCAAAGAGTCCTGTGGCACCTTATAGACTAACAGACGTTTTGCAGCATGAGCTTTCGTGGGTGAATCCCCACTTCTTCGGATGCAAGTAGTGGAAATTTCCAGGGGCAGGTTTATATATGCAAGCAAGAAGCAAGCTAGAGATAACGAGGTTAGTTCAATCAGGGAGGATGAGGCCCTGTTCTAGCAGTTGAGGTGTGAAAACCAAGGTACAGGAATCCCTCCTCCCGCAGGACTCTGTCCCTGCAGCCTTCCCAAGGGGGTTTGCAGCGCTGGGGCCAGCAAGTCCCCTCAGCTTCTCCAAGGAGGGATCCTTGCGCAGCTCGGTCTGGGATTCAGCTGCTGGGGCAGGGAGTGGGACCTGCTCCCTCTCGCTGGCTGGGCCTGGGGTCACAGCCCCCCTGAGCCCAGTCCCTGGTAGCTCCCTCCCTGCTGTGTAATCACTTCCCAGCAGCACGTCTGGACCAGGCAAACCTGGTTGGCAGCCGACCTGCCCTGCCTGGGTGTCCCCCCACTCAGCTGGGGTCCCAGCTCCCCCCGTGCTCAGCGCTGCCCTGGCTGTCCCAGTGGGGCAGGCAGCGAGCTCTTTGCTCTGGTCACAGCCTCAGAGCCAGCGTGAGCCCCTCTCCGGTGTGCGGGGGGGGGGGAGCATCTCTCCCTCCCACTCAGCCCCAGGGGGCTGGTTACAGGTAGGCAGGTATCCTGAGCCCAGCAGCCCCTCCCCCTGCCAGCCAGGTCATTCGCATTTTCACTGACCATTTCCCTCCCAGCCAATTGGTTCCCTGGATTTGAATTCAAACCCTCGGCCGTTACGGGAGCAGGGCCTGGATCCTGTCCCAGATCGACACCGTCACCCCCCAACAGGGCCTCCCAGCCGATATCCTGGAGAACCCCAACGACCAGCCAGCCCGACCCCTCCTGGGTCTGCACAGGGATCCGGGCCATAGGCAGGGCGAGGGGCTTCACCCCGGGGACCCTCACCCAGGTCACCCAGCCCCTCAGCATCTGCGGCTGCACCACCCAGGGCCTGACAACAGTTCTCTCTGTCCCAGGGTCTCACCACCCCAGGCAGGTTTCCCCACTGACCCCTGGGCAGCCCCCTATGTCTCTCCGCTCCACCATCGCCAGTCCAGGCTGCTGCTGCTTCTCCTGCAGCTTTTCCTCCGGCTCTTGCTCTCTCTCACGGCCTCTCGCTCTCTCGGGCTCTGCTCCCATCCCATCCGTCTCCGATCCCCTGATGGGGAACCCGAGCGTGAAGACCCTCGTCTGGTTGGGGACCAGACTCTCGGGGATGCCTGGCTGCTGCTCCAGCTGCTCCCAGAGCCTCTTGTAGCCCCATCTGGGTCAGGAATCTGCTCCTCAGAGTGGTCCTCCTCCTCCAGCTGCACGATTAACTGGGCCTTGGTGAACTTCGCCATGCGTAACCCTCTCTGTGCACAGGATCACAATGTCTTTCTTGAGGAGATGGTGACAGGCCATCACCTCACTGCTCTCAAGTGGCTCTGGACTCACAGGCCTGTGTGCTCTTGGCTCCCCCATGGTTTCCAGGAAGAACCCCTGGTGTGCCAGCCCCTCTCGTGGTCACCACCTCTTTGCCAGAGTCGAGCTGCAGACTCCTCTGCCTCTGGGACTGCTCCTGCAATCCCCAGGGGAACCCTGCTACTGCAAAAATCCTTCTCTCTCCCAGGGTTGAGTGGCAGCTCCTCTGCCCCGAGGCTGCTCGCTGCAGTCCTCAGGGGGACCCCGTTACTCCAACAGTCCTTCTCGTTGGTCACACACTCCCAGAGGTTAACCGCCCCCTGAAACCGTCCCTCTCTGAGCCTTCAGCATGCCTGGTCCTCATTATCCCTCCTTTGTTTAACTGCTCCCCAGTCACTTACTGCAAGAAGCGCCATTCACAGGGTGCAGTACATCCCACCTCTGCCACCAGTTGTCACGGGGTCCCCGGGCGCTGCTCTGGAACTGCTCCCCACCAGGCCAGGCAGGACTCTGGGAGCCTCCTCTCTCTCAAAGCAGCCTGTCTGCAGGGCAAGAAGCTCCCACGGCTTCACCTCCTGGGTCTGACCCTGGAGCATTCAGCCTCCTCTGCCCCTCCGTGCGCTTCCCCCAGCGAGTCCGCCCAGGCGGGGTCCTGGGGGGGCCACAGGGTCCTGCCCCCCCACTGCGCAGTCAGACGTGACTCTCAGCCAGCCAGTAACACAGAGGTTTATTCAATGCCAGGAACAGGGTCTAAAACAGAGCTTGTAGGTACCACGAACCAGACCCCTCGGCCGGGTCCATTCTGGGGGGCAGTGAGCCAGACCCCCACGTCTGCACTTCACTCCTCGTCCCCAGCCAGCCCCAGACTGAAACCCCCTCCCAGCCCCTCCTCTGCTCAGCCCCTTTCCCGGGCCAGGGGGTCACCTGACCCCTTTGTCTCCAACACCTTCAGCCGGCACCTTGCAGAGGAGGGGCCCAGGCCATCAGTTGCTAGGAGACAGTGTCAGGCATTTATGTGCACTGGCCCCTTGCTCTGCAGCAATCACACACCCTGATCCCACCACCTGGCTATTAACAACTGCAGAGAGGACACTGAGGCACCAACACAGTATTCAGAGCAAACATTGAAAACATTCCCCGTTCATCACAGGCCCCCCAGGACCAAAGACCCATCTGTTGCTGGATCCATAGCAAGGCCCCAAGCCTGTTAAACGCCATCTCTCTAGTCCCAGTTCATTTTGTGGCCCTCATCTCTCCTCTGGCCCAGCTCTGCCAGTCTGGGCGACCCACCCAAGGTGGGTGGGACATCTCTGAGCTGGTTACAGTCCCAGGCACTGCAGTGATCACCCCCTGCTGCTGTTAGTGCCTGGAGAGCTGGGGTGACATCCCCCCCACCCCCGGAGCAGATCAATCCCTGGCCCGCAATGAGCCATAAACCCTTCATGGACGTAACCCAGTGTGGGCCCCACAGATGCCGCCTGGGGCTGTGATATCACCTTCCTCATGGAGGCATCAGGGACCCTGGCAGCCCAATTGGCAACCTTGGGGAATCCGTGGCTCACGGCCTGGCCAGGCACCAGCTGGGAGAGCTGCGTTCCCTGTCGCATGGATCATCCCACACCATTCGCTGGGACACCAGGCTCCATTGCAGTCCCCTGGCCTGAGCCCCTGTCACTGGCTGCGGGCCGGCGAGGGGTCAGTACAGACAGGGCAACGGCTCCACGGCTGTAGTTTGCAGAGAGGGAGGGAGGGTGTGTGTGTATGTGTGTATATATGTATATCTATCCCTGTTCATGGCTTTACAGCAGCACAGCCTATCACAGGCATCTGTGAAACCCACAACGGGTGGGTCACAGTTGGGGCTCCCCAGCGCTGGGTCTGTGCTCAGGGCTGCCCCCTGTTCCCAGCCGGCCCTTGGCCCCGTTAGACCAGACGCTCCTGTCTGGCTGCCCAGGCTCACACAGGCCCGTGACGGGGCGGGCGGGTACCACAGTGAGGGACAATCTCCGGCAATCCCCTGCAGCAGCCGACGGCCGGTACCTGCTGCCTTGGCTGGGGATGGGCCCGGTCTCACTCGCCTCCACTATTGCAGGCTCTGGTTTCATGCAGCCTCTCCCCGCTCCATGGCGGAGATCCCCCCTTCTGCCAGCCCCACCCTGCCCGGCTCCCCCTTCCCAGGCAGGGCTGGGGTCTGGAGGCAATGCAGCCCCCGCCTGACATGGGTCACGGGCTCTGACCAGGTCTGACTAACATACAAACACCCTCTAGCCACACCAGGGGACAGTCCCCAGCCCACCCCACACCGGAGCTACCGGCCACTGGAAAGGAGATGTCCCGCCTCCACAGCCCAATAAACAGGACAGGACCAGGACCAGGACCAGGCCCAGGAACTGAGAGAGAGAGAGAGAGAGAGTGCATGCATGCAGGACCAGCGCCAACGTTTCTGGCGCCCTAGGCGCACAGCCATTTCGCCGTCCCGCGCGCTGATCCCGCTGCTCTGGTGGAGCTGCCGCAGCCGTGCCTGCGGGAGCTCCACCGGAGCCGCACGGGACCAACGGACCGTCCGCAGGCACGGCTGCGACAGGTCCACCTGAGCCACCTGCCACCCCCCTGGCAAAATGCCGCCCCCCAATAATCCTGGCACCCTAGGTGATTGCCTAGGTCACCTAAATAGAAGCGCCGGCCCTGCATGCGTGCGTGCATCTACTGGAACTGGGTATCTGAGGCAGGGGCGACTGTAGACATTTTGCTGCCCCAAGCACAGTGGCATGCCACAGGGGGCGCTCTGCCGCTCGCTGGGAGGGTGGCAGGCAGCTCCAGCCTGTGGGAGGTCCACCGGAGCTGCCTGCCGCCCTCCCAGCAGCTGGCAGAGCGCCCTCCGCGGCATACCACCTCAAGCACGTTCTTGGTGTGCTGGGGCCTGGAACCGCCCCTGATCTGAGGCCAAGGCCCCTGCCAATGCCCGTTAGTGATGTCAGTCGTGATCAGGATCTCACCTGTCCTAGGTATGGGGATAGCACAGAGCTCTCTGTAACCCACACAGGGACTGATCACCCCAAACTTCTCAGGTACCCGCTGTGATGCAGTAGGGACTGTCTGCATGGGGGATGGGAGAGCAGGGGATGACTTTAGATGAGGGACAGGACCTGAGCCTGTAACCTGAGCCAGGCAGGGGGAAGAGGGGACTCAACACCTTTGCTGGGGAAACTGCACAAAGGGAGAGAAGAAGAAAGGGAATCTGCTGAAGAGGTTTTTTAAGTTTGTTTTGGGCTGGCTGGGAAGAGGCAGGAACCCCAGATCTGGGGTCTAAGCTCCTTGCCCCCAGAGGGACCTGACTGAGGAGTCCTGGTTGTACCTACAAGCCCTGCCTGGGACTGTGTCCTGTCATCTAATAAACCTTCTGTGTTACTGGCTGGCTGAGAGTCACGGGGAATCGCAGGAAGTCAGGAGTGCAGGGCCCTGACCCCCCCCACACTCCGTGACACCCACACAGCGGGGGCTGCCCATGGACGGTCGGATCGCCCCTCACGCTGACCCAGAAGGTATTTCCTCCACCATGCTCCAGGCTATCTCCCGGTGACCCTGAGAGGTGGGCTTGTTACTGGGGTCTGGGCTTCCGGCTCCAGCTGGTGGCAGCCAGTGAGGGGCGTCCTGTTCCTGCAACTGGGAAAAAACCTGCTGGTAACCCAGCTGCTTAGCTGATCTCTGCTCGTTGAGTTGGGGTCAGTGACCAAGCCGGGCTGGGGAGTCCGGGGAGGGGCTGGCTGGTGGGTCTCATCCACATATTCAAGGTCTAACTGATCACCAGCTGTTGGGTGGGGAAGTAATTTCCCCTGGGTCAGATTAGCAGAGACACGGGGGGGAGGGGAGGGGTTTCACCTTCTTCTGCAGCATGGGACTCAGGGAACAGGCAGGTTTGTGGGGGGATGGGGTACAGGGCCTCTCCCCTCTAGGGAGGCAGTAAGCTATGGGGCCGTTCCCCTCCATGGGGCGCTGGCTCTGCTGCAGGGGCCTGTCGGTTGCAATGCTGTTTGCCCCAGCAGGGACGAGGGGCCCTGCCAGCAGCCCGAGCTCTGTGTGCCCTGGGCTCTGCGCTCCCCTTGCACTGGGGATGGGTGACGCGGGGCCCTTCTCCCTCCCCACTGGCCCCGCCACGGGGCTGCCTGGCCCGGGGGAACCGCCCAGCCAGGGCCACTTCCCCTCCGAGCCCTGGAACCCGCCAGCTTCTCCCTTTCACTTCCCCCAGGGCTGGACTCCGCCCAGCGCGGGGCTGCAGTGGGGGGAACTGAAACCCCGGGTGTCTGCAGCATCACTTGGCCCCCACGCGGGGACCCCCAGCACTGAGACACTGTCTGGGCTCAGGGTCGGCCTCATGGTGCTGGGGGCTTCCCCATGGAGAGCTGGCCCCGATCCAGCCCCAGGCTCAGTCGGGGTCTGTGCAGCGCCTGGCACAATGGGGCCCTGATCTCTGCTGAGGGAGTCTGGGAGGTGCCTGGCGCAGTGGCGAGGCTGAAGTCTTGCTCTGGGGTGTACGTGCAGCACCTAGCACAATGGAGTCTGGGGCCTCTAGACAGTGCAGTATTAGAAATAATTACTAGAAGAACGAGGGGACAGTCAGTGAAATTGAATCGTGGCCAATGTAAAGGTGGCAAACAGAAAGATGCACCTCTGGCCTGTGGAACTCACTGCCACAAGCTCTCATTGGGGCTGGGAGCTCAGCGGGATTCACACAAGAACTGGAGATGTATATGGACAGTGAGGGTATCCAGTAAGGGTTAATAATGGGTTTGTTTAGTTTGGAAAAGAGAAGACGGAGAGGGGACATGATAGCAGTTTTCAGGTATCTAAAAGGGTGTCATAAGGAGGTGAGAGAAAACGTGTTCACCTTCCCCTCTAAGGATAGAACAAGAAGCAATGGGCTTAAACTGCAGCAAGGGAGGTTTAGGTTGGACATTAGGAAAAAGTTCCTAACTGTCCGGGTGGTTAAACACTGGAATAAATTGCCTAGGGAGGTTGTGGAATCTCCATCTCTAGAGATATTTAAGAGCAGGTTAGATAAATGTCTATCCGGGATGGTCTAGACAGTATTTGGTCCTGCCATGAGGGCAGGGGACTGGACTCGATGACCTATAAGGGTTTGGGATGGGATCAAACGCCAGCTGCGGCGGGACAGTAACTGAACACCAGCTACTGGGGTTAAACTTCTCCCAGGGCAGGCTATCCCATCCCTGTGGGTTCCTACCCCTCCCCCGGAGCAGCTGGGACTGGCCTCTGTCAGAGACGGGGACCGGGTTAGACGGGCCCCTGGCCAGGCTGAACTGCTCAGGGATTCCTGCCCCTCGATGGGCCTGTTTAACATCAGACCCCTGCCTGACCCGACCCCAAACTCCCCAGGACCAAAGCTCTGTGCGTGGGCTCAGTGTCTGCGTCCAGCACCTCCTGCTGCCCGGAGTCGGCTGTGCAGGGAAACCCTGGAGGGCACCAATCAGCTGCTGGGCTGGAAATCGGGATTGTTCAAACCGGATGCACTTGGCCCAGGGGTGGGTTTGGGGAGACTGGAGCAGGCAGCTGAAGAGCCAAACCTGGGGCTGGATAGGAGCCAGCAGCCTCTAGATGGGAAAGGTCCTGTGTCCCCTTCCCTGCCCCCGTGAGCCAGCCAGTCCCTGCCCTGGGGCTGTGCAGAACCCAGCTGGGATCGGGGCCGGGTTGTGCCAGGCGCTGCCCAGACCCATGGGCTCTGCCCTCGGGAGGTTACAGCCTAGATGACAAGATACAGGGGGGTCGCCAGCCCCACGTCACAGCTGGGAACAGAGCCCCAGACAGGGAGGGTTTCACCCCAGTGCTCACAGCACAGTACTGCCAAGGGGGGAACTGAACCCAGGAGTCCAGGCTCCCAGCCCCCATGCTCTAACCCACCCCCCACTCCCCTCCCAGAGCCAGGGAAAGAACCCAGGAGTCCTGGCTCCCTGTTCCCCTGCTCTAACCCACCAGCCCCCACTCCCCTCCCAGAGCCAGGGAAAGAACCCAGGAGTCCTGGCTCCCAGCCAGGGCCGGCGCTTCCATTAGGTGACCCTAGGCGGTCGCCTAGGGTGCCAGGATTCGGGGGGGCGGCATTTTGTGCGCCCCCACAGGGCGTGCAGGAGCTTCCAGTTCCACTCCCATGGCACAGCAAAAGACGGACCTTCTGCCGACGTGCCGCGGAAAACAGCGGCAGGCAATTGAGCAGCTCAGTGACTGCTGCTGTTGCCTGCGGCATTTCGGCGGAGGGTCCGTCTTCGGCAGCGCGATGGGAGCAGAACCGGAAGCTCCCACGTGCCCCGTGGGTAGCGCACAAAATGCCGCCCCCCCGAATTCTGCCTAGGGCACCAGAAACCCTGGTGCCGCTCCTGCTCCAGCCTCCCTGTTCTAATAATCCGGCTGGCTGTACTGGGGCGAGCTGGGGGCTGGGAAAGGGCTGGGCTGGGGGCTCGGACTCGGGATCCAGCGGGGGGGGGGCAGTTCGGATTCTGGTGCCCCCCCACTCCTGATTTCAGGCTTTGTGCAAAACTCCCCTGGGCTCAGAAGGCGACTGAACTCAGCTCCCTGCCGGGGCGGGGCTGGACTGAGCCTGTGGGGGTGAGGGGCTGGGAGATCTGCTGCCCCTATCCCCAACCCCCGTCTCCCATCTCCGTCACCAGCCCAACCCGCCCAGCTGCTCCAGCCCGTCAGCCTCCCCCAGCGCAGCCCGGCCCGGCCGGAATCTGCCGGAGACCGATGACGCTTCCCGGAGCCGCGCGCTGATTGGCCGGGGTGTGGGGTTACTTGAGTTCAAGGTGAAGTGGAAGCTTCTGGCTAGCAAGTTCAAAGAATCTCAGGGTTGGAAGGGACCACAGGAGATCATCTAGTCCAACCCCCTGCTCAAAGCAGGACCAATCCCCAATTGGTCCTCTCAAGGATTGAACACACAACCCTGGGTTTAGCAGGCCAAAGGCCCGAGGGGCGGGGCTGTACTGGGGTGCTGGGGGGACACTGGGTCGGGGGGGCCGACGCTCGCACCAGCCCTGCCATGGACACAGCACCCCCCCTTCCCCCATGTGGAGATGCACTGAGAGCCATGGGGGTGGGGGCGCTAACCAGGGAGGGGGTCTTAGCCCAGGGGTCAGGGCTTGGGATCTGGGACCCGCCCACCCCAGAGCACTTGGGGTTGGGGGCAGAGGGGCTGGGCTGGGGCCAGCTGCCAGCACAGGTGTGATGGGTCAGATTGCGGGGGCCGGGTTGAAGTAGGGGGCAGGGCTGGGGGGCTAGCGCTGGGGGGAGGGTGAAGGTCGGGGTCCCCCTCACCCTAATGAGCCCCAGGCTCCCAGCTCCCGAACACCCTGCACCCGGCCCAGCCCTCGGGGCAGTGCCCAGCTGGGTGAATCGGGGCCAGACTCCCCTGGCTGCAGCGGGTGCTGAGCCGGGAGTGACACCCACCAGGAGTGGGCCCCCAGCACGGCTCCATACACAGCCAGGGCAGCAGGGACCATTGGATCCCTGGCCTGTCCCGCTGCAGCCCAGCCCAGGCCAGAGACCCGCGGCCAGTCCCTGGTGTCTGGTCGGCTCAAGGCATTTCAGCCCTTGGGGACCGAGCTGATGTGGCCCCAGCCGGAGCCCGGGAGGGACCGAGGGACCCCAAGGGATGACACCCCTGCAATGGCAGGGACCCGATCCACTGAGCCCAGCCGGTGATCCACACCCCGCGCTGCAGGGGAACGGGAAACCCCCAAGGGCCCCACCAGTCTGTCCTGGGGGAGATTCCTTCCCTGCCCCAGTCTGGGGACCCCCAGCATGAGAGCCAGACAGAGCCTCTGGAGCTGCTCAAATAAATGTAAAAAGAACAGGAGTACTTGTGGCACCTTAGAGACTAACAAATTTATTTTAGCATGAGCTTTCGTGAGCTACAGCTCACTTCTTCGGATGCATAGAATGGAACACACAGACAGGAGATATTTATACATACAGAGAACATGAAAAGGTGGAAGTATGCATAACAACAGGCAGAGTCTAATCAATTGAGATGAGCTATCGTCAGCAGGAGGAAAAAAAACTTTTTGAAGTGATAATTAAGATGACCCATAGAAGGTGTGAGGAGAACTTAACATAGGGAAATAGATTCAGTTGGTGTAATGACCCAACCATTCCCAGTCTCTGTTTAGGCCAGAGTTAATTGTATCTAATTTGCATATTAATTCGAGTTCAGCAGTTTCTCTTTGGAGTCTGTTTTTGAAGTTTTTTTGTTGCAAAATTGCCACCTTCAAGTCTGTCACTGAGTGGTTAGAGAGGTTGAAGTGTCTCCCACTGGTTTTTGAATGTTATGATTCCTGATGTCAGATTTGTGTCCATTTATTCTTTTGCGTAGAGACTGTCCGGTTTGGCCAATGTACATGGCAGAGGGGCATTGCTGGCACATGATGGCATATATCACGTTGGTAGATGTGCAGGTGTATGAGCCCCTGATGGCGTGTCTGATGTGATTAGGTCCTACGATGGTGTCACTTGAATAGATATGTGGACAGAGCTGGCATCGGGCTTTGTTGCAAGGATAGGTTCCTGGGTTAGTGTTTATGTTGTATGGTGTGCAGTTGCTGGTGAGTATTTGCTTCAGGTTGGGAGGCTGTCTGTAAGTGAGGACTGGCCTGTCTCCCAAGGTCTGTGAGAGTGAGGGATCATCTTTCAGGATAGGTTGTAGATCTTTGATGATGCGCTGGGGAGGTTTTAGTTGGGGGCTGTAGGTGATGGCTAGTGGCGTTCTGTTATTTTCTTTTTTAGGCCTGTCCTGTAGTAGGTGGCTTCTGGGTACTCTTCTGGCTCTGTCAATCTGTTTTTTCACTTCAGCAGGTCGGTATTGTAGTTTTAAGAATGCTTGATAGAGATCTTGTAGGTGTTTATCTCTGTCTGAGAGGTTGGAGCAAATACGGTTGTATCTTAGAGCTTGGCTATAGACAATGGATTGTGTGGTGTGACCGGGATGGAAGCTGGAGGCATGTAAGTAAGTATAGCGGTCAGTGGGTTTCCGGTATAGGGTGGTATTTATGTGACCATCGTTTATTAGCACAGTAGTGTCTAGGAAATGGACCGCTTGTGTGGATTGGTCTAGGCTGAGGTTGATGGTGGGATGGAAATTGTTGAAATCCTGGTGGAATTCCTCAATGGCCTCCTTCCCGTGGGTCCAGATGATGAAGATGTCATCAATGTAGCGCAAGTAGAGTAGGGGCGTTAGGGAACGAGAGCTAAGGAAGCGTTGTTCTAAGTCAGCCATAAAGATGTTGGCATACTGAGGGGCCATGCGGGTACCCATAGCAGTGCCACTGACTTGAAGATATATATTGTCCCCAAATGTGAAATAGTTGTGGGTGAGGACAAAGTCACAAAGTTCAGCCACCAGGTTAGCCGTGATATTATCGGGGATACTGTTCCTGATGGCTTGTAGTCCATCTTTGTGTGGAATGTTGGTGTAGAGGGCTTCTCTAAGGTGCCACAAGGACTCCTGTTCTTTTTGCGGATACAGACTAAAGGTACGTCTACACTACGGGACTATTCCGAATTTGCATAAACCGGTTTTGTAAAACAGATTGTATAAAATCGAGTGCGCGCGGCCACACTAAGCACATTAATTCGGTGGTTTGCTTCCACGGTCCGAGGCTAGCATCGATTTCTGGAGCGTTGCACTGTGGGTAGCTATTCCCTAGCTATCCCATAGTTCCCGCAGCCTCCCCCGCCCCTTGCAATTTCCGGGTTGAGATCCCAGTGCCTGATGGGGCAAAAATCATTGTCGCGGGTGGTTCTGGGTAAATGTCGTCAGTCACTCCTTCCTCCGGGAAAGCAACGGCAGACAAGCATTTCACGGCTTTTTTCCCTGGATTGCCCTGGCAGACGCCATTAGCATGGCAAGCGTGGAGCCTGTTTTGCCTTTTGTGACTGTCACCGTACGTGTGCTAGATGCCGCTGACAGAGGCGATTCAGCAGCGCTACACAGCAGCATGCTTTTGCTTTTGCATGATAGGAGAGATGGCAGACCATACTGTACCATCTACCAATCCATAAATTGGTAAAAAGATGATCATGGTTACCAGTCCTTTTGCACTGCGCCATCTGTTGCTGTCATAAGTGCCCCTGGCTGCTCTTAGCCAGGGGCGCAAAAGCCAAAATTGGGAATGACTCCCTGAGTCAATCCCTCCTTTATGTTATCAAAAAACAGAATCAGTCCTGCCTAGAATATGGGGAAGTGTACTAGAGAACCACTGTATCATAGAACCAGAGAGCACAGCTGCTCTGTGTCAGATCCTGCAGGAATGATGAGCTGTATGCTATTCACAGGGGGTGCTCCTGCAACAACCCCACCTGTTGATTCCGTTCTTCCCACAGCCTTCCTGGGCTACCGTAGCAGTGTCCCCCCACTTGTGTGATGAAGTAATAAAGAATGCAGGAATAAGACACAGTGACTTGTTAGTGATAAATGAGTGGAAGGCAGCCTCCAGCTGCTATGATAGTCCAGACAGGACAGTAAGGAGTGTGGAGAAGAGGAGCCCAGCATCCTGCTGCTAGTCCAGGGGCAATTGAATCTTTTCTTTACACATGAAGGATGGGGGCTGATGAAGCTCAGCCCCCTGTTGCTATGATGAAGATGGTTATCAACCATACTGCACCATCTACCATGAAAAATTAGGTGCACATGACATTGGGGGACCTGACAGATGCTAGTCAGCATGGTTACCAGTCCTTTTGCACTGCACCACATGCCAAAAAGCTCATGATGATGAGGACGGATACCAGTCATATTGCACCATCAGCCACCCATAGCGGGGGAGGTGGGAGCAAGGATGTTGGTGTTGAGTGCTGCACCATCGCGTCTATCTGCAGCATTCAGTAAAGATAGGGTGACATGTTAAATAGTCACGAGAGGATTTTTTCCCTTTTACTTCTGGGGTGGGTGGGGGGGGTGTACATTGCCGAGCTATGCCCTGAACCACCATGGGCAGTGTTTGTTTGACCCTAGAGGCACTTGGAGCTCAGCCAAGAATGCAAATGCTTTTCGGAGACTGCAGGAACTGTGGGATAGCTTGAGTCCTCCAGTCCATGAGCGTCCATTTGATTCTTTGGCTTTCCGTTACGCTTGTCACGCTGCAGTGCGCTGAGTCCCTGCTATGGCATCTGTCTGGAGAATTTTTAAAAATGATTCTGAATTTCGTCTTCTATAACGGAGCGCTGATAGAACGGATTTGCCTGCCCTTACTGCGATCACATCCGCATGGTCCATGCGGGAGCTCTTTTTTTATTTTGATTTCGGACTGCATCGCCACCCGTGCTGATCGGAGCTCCACGCTGGGCAAACAGGAAATATTCAAAAGTTCGCGGGGCTTTTCCTGTCTACCTGACCACTGCATCCGAGTTCAGATTGCGGTCCAGAGCGGTCAGTGGTGCACTGTGGGATAGCTCCCGGAGGCCAATACCGTCGATTTGCGGCCACACTAACCCTAATCCGATATGGCAATTCCGATACTAGCGCTACTCCTCTCGTTAGGGAGGAGTACAGAAACCGGTTTAAAGAGCCCTTTATATCGATATAAAGGGCCTCTTGGTGTGGACGGGTGCAGCGTTAAATCGGTTTTATGCTCCTAAAACCGGTTTAAACGCGTAGTGTAGACCAGGCCTAACACGGCTGCTACTCTGAAACGTGTCAAATAAGTGTGTTAGTCTCTAAGGTGCCACAAGGACTCCTGTTCTTTTTGCGGATATGGCTGCTACTCTGAAACCAACTCTTTTCAATGACTGTGAAGGTGCGAATCACCACCCACCTCCCCTGGGAGCTGTTCCAGTGTCAGTCACCACCCCCTGCTGGGAGACTGCACCTTATTTCAAACCGAGTTCTGTCTAACTTCAGCTTCCAGCCATTGGCTCTTGTTCTGCCTTTGTCAGCAGGGCTGAGAAGCCGCCCCACTCTCAGATCTGTCTGGGGGCCAGGACCTAGCCCCAGTGATCAGCCCCTCTCAGCCTTTAGCCTCCCCACCTAAGGGTTGTTACCCGGCCCGTGGATGTGGGGCGTTTTTCTGCCCTCCTTTGAACTCGCTCCAGCATTTCCACATCCCTCTTCAAGTGCGGACCCCAGAGCTGGACCCAGCAATCTCTGGCGGTCTCACCAATGCACCGTACAGAGGCAGGGTCACATCCCTACTTTTACTCGATATTCCCCTGCTTATACAGCCAAGGATCTGCTCAGCCCACCTTGCCACAGCCCTGCACTGAAAACTCAGGGTGAGGCAGGTATCTGCCCTGACCCCTGAGCCCGTCTCTGAATCACGGCTTTCCAAGGCCGTCCCCATCCTGCAGGTACAACCTGCGTCCTTGGTGCCCAGGTGGGCTGCCTGGCCTTGGGCTCTATTTAACCTCAAAGCTCCCTTCATCTAGTTCCTTTGAGACTCTTGGGTGTAAATGATCCAGGACAGTTGATTTGAAAGTGTCTGAGTTTAGCAGATGCTGTCTCACCTCGGCCTTTGCTAGAGATGGGAAATGTTCTGTTCCCATCACAGTATCAGCCGAGATGGACCCAGCCTCCTGCGTCACTCCAAACACAGTCAGGAATAGCCGTGGGACATTTCTGCATTTTCTGCATCTTTAATGTTTTACCACCTGAATCTAGCAATGACCTATACCTGACCAAGAGGTATTTTTGTTCCTAATGTGTTTTAAAATGTCTTTATATTGTCCTTAACCCTGATGGCCATTGAATCCTTTAGCTTCCCTTATCCATCGCCTGTATTTGTTGACTTGTAACATATTAGTTACCATTTACTCCCCCTTTCCCATCCTTTGTATATTGATTGTTTAATGTTTGATCGTTGTTCCCACAGCTCCTTTCAAGCAGGATGGCTTCTTGCTGAGCACAACTTTCTCCATGTCTGTGGCATCGTGGCTTGTGTGGGGTCTGTGAGCTGTCGGGGGGAGCCCTGGGGCTGGGGGGTTTGTGAGCTGGGGGATCCTTTCCCTAAGGGAGGGTTTGGGAGCCCCTTGGTTGGGTGGGTGTGAGATGAGGGGATCCCTCTCTCAGAGGGGAGGGGGGTCCAGGCAGGATTTTCTCAGCTGGCCCAGCTGCCCTATCTGACTTAGCTCCCTCATGGCGTCTCTAGGCTGGGCAGCTCCCCACTCCGGGATGCACTGGGCACTGCTCCCCATCCCCCACGCTGGGCCAGCGCCAGGGACTCTCCCAAGATCGGTTCCTTGACACGTGCTCCTGGGACCCGGGGCTTTGCCAGGGACTTTCCGTGCACCGGGTACAGATCCAGAAGCACCAATCGCAGGCCCTGGGGCCACTGGGTCATCGGTTGCTGGGTGAAACTTCTGCAGCAAGAGCCGGGTCCAGGCTCTGCATGAGCCGTGTCTGCTCCATTCCCCACCCTAGGGGACAGGGCATGTCCCGAGCTGCAGAGACACCCCAGCTGGCTGGAGGGACAGCAGCCTCCCGGTGCCCTGGCATAGGGCAACCAGTGCCCTGCAGCCCTGTGACCCCCCTAATCTGCCAGACCCGCCTGAATCCCAGACCCTCCTCCCTACGCCCTGCCCTGGGTAACCCCTGAACCTGCCAGACCCTGTCCTGTGTGCTCCTTGATCCCCCCATTCCAACCCCTCCCCCAGCCCTACACCCCCCCAGGTAATCCCTGACCTTGCTGAACCCTATTCTGTGTGCTCCCTCAGCCCCCCCAATCCTAGCCCCTCACCCCCAATCCGGGTAACTTCTTACCACTCCAGACCCTGTCCTGTGTGCTCCCTGAACACCCCCATCCCAGCTCCTTCATCAGTCCCAGCAGGGCCGGCTCTACGTTTTTTGCTGCCCCAAGCAAAAAAAATTTTTGGCTCCCCCCCCCCCTTTTTTTGGCTTTTACACGTTTGCTCTTTGCAATTTTGTTTGTTTTGTTCCTATTATTTAGGAAACTGGAGAGAAGATGCAGGGCTGCATGGAAAGATACACTGGCCAGTAGAAGAGTAATGTAGGTTTTTAATATCAGAGGGGTAGCCGTGTTAGTCTGGTTCTGTAGAAGCAGCAAAGAATCCTGCGGCACCTTATAGACTAACAGACGTTTTGCAGCATGAGCTTTCGTGGGTGAATACCCACTTCTTCGGATGCAAGCAGTGGAAATTTCCAGGGGCAGGTATATATAAGCAAGCAAGAAGCAAGCTAGAGATAACGAGGTTGGATCAATCAGGGAGGAGGAGGCCCTGTTCCAGCAGCTGAGGTGTGAAAACCAAGGGAGGAGAAACTGGTTCTGTAATTGGCAAGCCATTCACAGTCTTTGTTTAGTCCTGAGCTGATGGTGTTAAATTTGCAGATGAACTGGAGCTCAGCAGTTTCTCTTTGAAGTCTGGTCCTAAAGTTTTTTTGCTGTAGGATGGCCACCTTAAAATCTGCTATTGTGTGGCCAGGGAGGTTGAAGTGTCTCCTACAGGTTTTTGTATATTGCCATTCCTAATGTCTGATTTGTGTCCATTTATCCTTTTCCTTAGAGACTGTCCAGTTTGGCCGATGTACATAGCAGAGGGGCATTGCTGGCATATGATGGCATATATTACATTGGTGGACGTGCAGGTGAATGAACCGGTGATGGTGTGGCTGATCTGGTTAGGTCCTGTGATGGTGTTGCTGGTGTAGATATGTGGGAAGAGTTGGCATCGAGGTTTGTTGCATGGGTTGGTTCCTGAGCTAGAGTTACTATGGTGCGGTGTGCAGTTGCTGGTGAGAATATGCTTCAGGTTGGCAGGTTGCCTGTGGGCGAGGACTGGCCTGCCACCCAAGGCCTGTGAAAGTGTGGGATCATTGTCCAGGATGGGTTGTAGATCCCTGATGATGCGTTGGAGGTGTTTGAGCTGGGGACTGTATGTGATGGCCAGTGGAGTCCTGTTGGTACTGCAAGACAAACCCAAGAAAGAAACCAACAGGACTCCACTGGCCATCACATACAGTCCCCAGCTCAAACCCCTCCAACGCATCATCAGGGATCTACAACCCATCCTGGACAATGATCCCACACTTTCACAGGCCTTGGGTGGCAGGCCAGTCCTCGCCCACAGACAACCTGCCAACCTGAAGCATATTCTCACCAGTAACTGCACCCTGCACCATAGTAACTCTGGCTCAGGAACCAATCCATGCAACAAACCTCGATGCCAACTCTGCCCACACATCTATACCAGCAACACCATCACAGGACCTAACCAGATCAGCCACACCATCACCGGTTCATTCACCTGCACGTCCACCAGTGTAATATATGCCATCGTATGCCAGCAATGCCCCTCTGCTATGTACATCGGCCAAACTGGACAGTCTCTAAGGAAAAGGATAAATGGACACAAATCAGACATTAGGAATGGCAATATACAAAAACCTGTAGGAGAACACTTCAACCTCCCTGGCCACACAATAGCAGATCTTAAGGTGGCCATCCTACAGCAAAAAAACTTTAGGACCAGACTTCAAAGAGAAACTGCTGAGCTCCAGTTCATCTGCAAATTTAACACCATCAGCTCAGGACTAAACAAAGACTGTGAATGGCTTGCCAATTACAGAACCAGTTTCTCCTCCCTTGGTTTTCACACCTCAACTGCTGGAACAGGGCCTCCTCCTCCCTGATTGATCCAACCTCATTATCTCTAGCTTGCTTCTTGCTTGCTTATATATACACCTGCCCCTGGAAATTTCCACTGCTTGCATCCGAAGAAGTGGGTATTCACCCACAAAAGCTCATGCTGCAAAACGTCTGTTAGTCTATAAGGTGCCACAGGATTCTTTGCTGCTTCTAGGTTTTTAATGTTTTCAGTGAACTTATCACAGAGTGAGACTTTATGTGTTTAAACATACGTGTATTATTGTGAGATGTATCTGATGTTGCAAGATGAAAAAGCAGCAGTGACTGACCCTGGGTTACTGGAGCCAGGGGCGGCTCTAGGAATTTGGCTGCCCCAAGCAGTCATGCCTGCGGGAGGTGCTGGTCCCACGGCTCGGGTAGACCTCCCGCAGGCATGACTGCGGAGGGTCCGCTGGTCCTGCGGCTCGGCTCCGGTGGAGCATCCGCAGTCATGACTGCGGAAGGTCTGCCGGAGCTGCCTGCCGCCCTGCCGCAAAATGCCGCCCCACGTGTGCGCTTGGCGCGCTGGGGTCTGGAGCCGGCCCTGACTGGAGCACACCAAAGTGCCTTGGGCACTAGAAAGGGGAAAGAGTAGGGAGAAAAACGTAAGGCTCTTTGGATCCACTTCTCATCCTGAGTCAACTCCTTCAGGTGACAGTTTCCTCAGCCCCAGACCCCCCTGAGCCAGACTTGCGGCTCAGATCCCAGCCTCAGGGCCAGCTCCAGGCACCAGCATTCCAGGGAAACAGGGTCACCTGGGTCTACTCTCCCAGATTGGACAAATGACCAGGGAGGAGTGTCACGGAGTGTGGGGGACCCAGGTCCTTCACCCCCGTGCTCCCTACGATTCACCAGGACTCTCAGCCATCCGGTAAAGCAGAAGGTTTATTTAGTCGACAGGAACACAGTCCCACACAGGTCTTGCAGGCACAGATAACCAGATCCCCCCGGTTAGCTCCATCTTGGGGGGCCTCACAGCCCCCCCCCGGGGATCAGAGCTCGGTCTCCCTGCTCCCCTCTCTTCTCCAAGCCCACCTTCAACTCCCCGTCCTTTCCGGCCCCTCCTCTCTTCTCCGCCTCCTTCCTTTGTCTCCCCTGGCCCGAGGTGTCACCTCCCCTCCCCCAGGCCAAGCTCAGCTCACTGTGTGAATTCCTGACACTCACCTAAACCTCTGGCTCTCCCCTCCCCCGCACAGACAGTCTGTGCTTCCTACTCTATCACACCTCTCCCCCCTCCGAGACTGAACTGAGCGGGGTCACTCCAGCCAGTGACCCGGGGAGGTTCGGACCCACCTACCACCTTATGCCGCCCGCGCCCTTTCCCCACCCCAGTACCCCTGGGGTGCACCCTGGGCTGGGGCCTTCTCCCCGCGTTCCCGTCTGGGGGGCTGTGATTCGGGCTCTCTCGGTTCAGAGGCCCCCTTCTGACCCTGGCCCCCCTCCGGACAGGCTCCCCAGGGCGGGGCGGGGGCCTTACAGCCATCTCCCCCCTGTCCCGGGCCTTCCCCCCCCCCTTGGCAGGGGGCACAGGAGCGGCAGTGCTGCCGGACATGGGCAAAGACCCCAGGCCAGTAATAGTTCTGCAGCAGCCGCTGCTGGGTGCGCCAGGCTCCCGGGTGCCCTGAGGGGGGAATGTCATGGGCCCGGCACAGCAGCTGGTGGCGATACTCCTGGGGTACCACCAGCTGCCTCCTGATCCCCCCTGACTCCATCTTCCCTGGGGGGGCCCATTCTCGGTACAGGAGCCCCTTCTCCCACAGGAACCTTTTCCGGCCACCTCGTCCCATGGTCTGTCCCCCCCCGAGGTTGGCCAGGTCCCTTATCCGCCGCAAGGAGGGGTCTTCCCGCACCGCGGCCTGGTACTCAGCCGCTGGGGCAGGGGCGGGGATCTGTTCTCTCTCACCGGCTGGGTCTGGGGCCACAGCCTCTCTGGGCCCTGTCCCTGGGCGTTCCCTCCCCACCGGGTCAGGGTTCGGTGTCTCGGCCAGAGTACCTCCCCCGGTGTCGGGGTGCAGAGCCCTGCGTCGGCTCTGACTACGGTTCACGGCCAGGGTACCCTGGGTGTTACTTGGCCAGTCCTCGAGGTCCCCCCCCATTAACACCTCCGTGGGCAAATATGGGTGCACTCCCACGTCCTTGAGGCCCTCCTTGTCCCCCCACTTTAGGTGTACCCTCGCGACAGGCACCCTGAATGGGGTCCCGATCACACCCCTCAGGTTTAGGTAGGTGTTGGGCACCATCCGATCTGAGCCCACCACCTGCGGCCGGGCCAGCGTCACCTCTGCGCCCGTATCCCAGTACCCAGTGACCTCCTTCCCGTCTACCTCCAGGGGAACAAGGCACTCGCCCCGGAGGGGTAGTCCTGTGCCCACCCTGTAAACCCCAAACTCAGGGCTGGGAGCATCCAGCCCCTCGGAGGGGTCGACCGGGGCCCCCTCCCTCCTTTGCAGAAGTGCGGCCCACCCCCCTTTCGTGCGACCGCTGCCCCTCATCCGGCTGGGTCTCTACCAAGTTGACCCGGTGTGGGGTTGGTCTGCTCAGTTTGTCCCGGAGCTTGGGGCACTGGCCCCGTATGTGGCCCGGTTGGCCACATTGATAGCAGCCCATGTCTCGTGGGTCCCCTCGAGGGGGACGGCTGGACCTGACGCCAGATGCTTCCCTTTGGTGGGGGCCCTCCCTCGGCTCCTTCTGGGAGGTCCCATGGTGACTCTCTCTCTGCGTTGAGGCAGATCTGCTCCTTCGAGACTCCTCCCTGCCATCCCCTGCCCGACTGTCCATGTATTGGTCGGCCAGCCGGCCTGCATGCTGCGGGTTCTCCGGCTTCCGGTCCATCAGCCACTGCTTCAGGTCAGACGGGCACTGCGCATACAGGTGCTCCAGTACGACTAGGTCAAGCAGGTCCTCTCTGGTTTGGGCCCCAGCCGTCCACTTGCGGGCGTACCCCTGCGCCCGGTTGACCAGTTGCAGGTATGTGACCTCCCGGGTCTTACGTTGACCCCGGAACCTCT
This sequence comes from Mauremys reevesii, assembly GCF_016161935.1. Lineage (NCBI taxonomy): Eukaryota > Metazoa > Chordata > Testudines > Geoemydidae > Mauremys > Mauremys reevesii. The sequence goes on along the minus strand of NW_024100804.1, from coordinate 119,347 downwards.
TCCGGTACATCTCCGGGGTCAGCCCAAACTCGCGGAGCAGGGCCTCTTTGAACAGGTTGTAGTCCCGCGCCTCCTCCCCTCTCATTCGGCTGTACACCTCCACGGCGGTGGAGTCCAGTAAGGGGGTGAGGCGCCGGATCCTGTCTGCGGGGTCAACCTGGTGCAGCGCGCAGGCGTTCTCAAAGGCCGTCAGGAAGGTGTCTATGTCCTCCCCCTCCTTACGCGGGGCCAGGAAGTTCGTATCGAAGCTCTTTGTAGGCTTGGGCCCCCCCTCACTCACCGCAGCTGGGGCCTTACGGTGGTTCAGCTGGGCCATGGCCAGCTCATGGGCACGCTGCTCCTCCTTATCTCTCGCCTCGAATTCACGCTGCTTCTCCTTCTCTCTCGCCTCGAATTCACGTTGCTTCTGCCGGTCCTCCATCTCCATCTCCCTCAGTTTGACCTCTCTCTCCAAGTCCAGCTGCCTGTGCTCCACGGAAGCCGAGCGTCGCCGGGACGATCCCCTGCTGGCCGGGGGGGTCACGGTGCCCTCCGTAGCTGGGCTCCTCCTCCCCCTCCCCCTACGCCTAGGGGTGGGGGGTCTCGAGGAGCTCTCACCCGCCGACTGGCCACTCCCAGCGGGTACAGACACTGGGGCCTGCGCTGCATCTGCCCGGCTGCTTCCCTCAGAGACAGGGACCGGTTCATTCCTGCGATCTCTCTCCTCCAGCCGGGCAATCAGCTGGGCCTTGGTGAGCTTCCCATGGCGCAGCCCCCCCTGCTTGCACAGCTCCACCAGCTCACACTTGCGCTTCTGGGAATACATCTTCCTGCTGGCCACTCGCAGGCCGGGGTGCTCGCCGCTCCCCACGGGTTCCAGGGGACCCCTAGTGTGCCAGGCCTTGAGGTCACCCCCTCTCTGCCAGGGTCGAGCTGCAGGCTCCTCCGCCCTGGGAATCGCTCGCCGTGATCCCCCAGGGGACCCTGTTACTGCAAAGTCCTTCTTTCTGGCCACACTCTCCCAGGGGTGAATCGCCCCTTCGTTTTACTGCTCCCCAGTCACTTACTGCAGGAAGCGCCGTCCACGGGGTGCCGCCGATCCCACCGCTGCCACCAGTTGTCACGGAGTGTGGGGGACCCAGGTCCTTCACCCCCGTGCTCCCTACGATTCACCAGGACTCTCAGCCATCCGGTAAAGCAGAAGGTTTATTTAGTCGACAGGAACACAGTCCCACACAGGTCTTGCAGGCACAGATAACCAGATCCCCCCGGTTAGCTCCATCTTGGGGGGCCTCACAGCCCCCCCCCGGGGATCAGAGCTCGGTCTCCCTGCTCCCCTCTCTTCTCCAAGCCCACCTTCAACTCCCCGTCCTTTCCGGCCCCTCCTCTCTTCTCCGCCTCCTTCCTTTGTCTCCCCTGGCCCGAGGTGTCACCTCCCCTCCCCCAGGCCAAGCTCAGCTCACTGTGTGAATTCCTGACACTCACCTAAACCTCTGGCTCTCCCCTCCCCCGCACAGACAGTCTGTGCTTCCTACTCTATCACAAGGAGTATAAAAATATTGCTCAGGCATGCAGGAGTGAAATCAGGAAGGCCAAATCACACTTGGAGTTGCAGCTAGCCGGAGATGTTAGGAGTAACAACAAGGGTTTCTACAGGTATGTTAGCAACAAGAAGAAGGTCAGGGGAAGTGTGGGCCCCTTACTGAATGAGGGAGGCAACCTAGTGACAGAGGATGTGGAAAAGCTAATGTACTCAATGCTTTTTTTGCCTCTGTCTTCACAAACAAGGTCAGCTCCCAGACTGCTGCACTGGGCAGCACAGTAAGGGGAGGAGGTGACCAGCTCTCTGTGGAGAAAGAAGTGGTTCGGGAATATTTAGAAAAACTGAACAAGCACAAGTCCATGGGGCTGGATGCGCTGCAACCGAGGGTGCTAAAGGAGTTGGCGGATGTGATTGCAGAGCCATTGGCCATTATCTTTGAAAACTCATGGCGATCGGGGGAGGTCCCGGATGACTGGAAAAAGGCCGATGTAGTGCCCAGCTTTTAAAAAGGGAAGAAGGAGGATCCAGGGAACAACAGTCCAGTCAGCCTCACCTCAGTCCCTGGAAAAATCATGGTCCTCAAGGAATCAATTCTGAAGCACTCAGAGGAGGGGAAAGTGATCAGGAACAGTCAGCATGGATTGACCAAGGGCAAGTCATGCCTGACTAACCTAATTGCCTTCTATGAGGAGATAACTGGCTCTGTGGATGAGGGGAAAGCAGTGGACGTGTTATTCCTTGACTTTAGCAAAGCTTTTGATACGGTCTCCCACAGTATTCTTGCCAGCAAGTTAAAGAAGTATGGGCTGGATGAATGGACAGTAAGGTGGATAGAAAGCTGGCTAGATCGTCGGGCTCAGCGGATAGCGATCAACGTCTTGTGACAAAGTGGGACTGGTCTTACTGGGGCTGGGTACAGAGCCTAAGTTCCAGCAGCACAAATGCCTGACACCCTGTCGCCTAGCAACTGATGGCCCGGCCCCTCCCTGCAGAGGTGCTGGCTAAGGTGTGGGAGACAAAGGGGTCAGGTGACCTCCTGGCCCGGGAAACGGAGGGTTGGGCAGACTGGAGTTGGCTGGGGAAACAAGGGAGCAGGGAGAAAGGTCTCTGATCCCCAAGGGGGGCTGTGAGGCCCCCAAAATGGGCCTAACCGGGGGATCCTGTTATCTGTGCCTGCAAGACCTGTGTTGGACTGTGTTTCTGTCATCTAAATAAACCTTCTGCTTTACTGGCTAGCTGAGAGTCCTGGTGAATCGTCAGGGAGTCCGGGGGTGCAGGGCCTGACTCCCCCACACTCCGTGACACGTCTCCATGTCTAGTTGGCAGCCGGTATCAAGTGGAGTGCCCCAAGGGTCGGTGCTGGGGCCGGTTTTGTTCAATATCTTCATTAACGATCTGGAGGACGGCGTGAGCTGCACCCTCAGCAAGTTTGCAGATGACACTAAACTGGGGGGAGAGGTAGATATGCTGGAGGGTAGCGACAGGATACAGAGGGACCTAGACAAATTAGAGGATTGGGCCAAAAGAAACCTGATGAGGTTCAACAAGGACAAGTGCAGAGTCCTGCACTTAGGACGGAAGAATCCCATGCACTGTTACAGACTAGGGACCGAGTGGCTAGGCTGAAGTTCTGCAGACAAGGACCTGGGGGTTACTGTGGACGAGAAGCTGGATATGAGTCAGCAGTGTGCCCTTGTTGCCAAGAAGGCTAATGGCATTTTGGGTTGTATAAGTAGGGGCATTGCCAGCTGATCGAGGGATGTGATCATTCCTCTCTATTCAGCACTGGTGAGGCCTCATTTGGAGTACTGTGTCCAGTTTTGGGCCCCACACTACAAGAAGGATGTGGTAAAATTGGAAAGAGTCCAGTGGAGGGCAACAAAAATTATTAGTGGGCTGCAGCACATGACTTATGAGGAGAGGCTGAGGGAACTGGGATTGTTTAGTCTGCAGAAGAGAAGAATGAGGGGGGATTTGATAGCTGCTTTCAACTACCTGAAGGGGGGTTCCAAAGAGGATGGATCTAGACTGTTCTCAGTGGTAGCAGATGACAGAACAAGGAGTAATGGCCTCAAGTTGCAGAGGGGGAGGTTTAGGTTGGACATTAGGAAAAACTTTTTCACTAGGAGGGTGGTGAAGCACTGGAATCTGTTACCTAGGGAGGTGGTGGAATCTCCTTCCTTAGAGGTTTTTAAAGTCAGGCTTGACAAAGCCCTGGCTGGGATGATTTAGTTGGGGTTGGTCCTGCTTTGAGCAGGGGGTTGGACTAGATACCTCCTGAGGTCCCTTCCAACCCTGATATTCTGATTCCCCTCTTCTGTCCTCTGGCCCCTCTGGCTGGAACCAGCTGGTCAGGTCACCGGGGTCCTCTCTTCGCAGCCCATTGTCCTCCCACTGGCCAGAACCGGCTGTGACTCCTGAGCTGGGTCTCCGGGTCACCAGGTCACCAGTCGCTGGAGTCTCCATCCTCCAGGCCCTCGTCCGGGGTCCCAAGTTCCCTCTCCGGTCCTCTGTAAAAACAAATTCCCTCTCCTCTCACCTCGTTAAACCAGAAACACCCAGGGACACTGAGTCCTACCCCTCTGCATACAAACTATTGGAAAACCACAGAAAACAAGAAAAAACCCCACTTCGTCACATCTTCCTGAGCCCAGACCCTGCTACACCCTCTCCAGACCCACCCCTCACCACTCCCCACCCTGGGCAGTGCCCTGAGCCCAAGACCCTGCCAAACTCGCTTCTCCACTGTGAGGGCTGCTCTCATCTTGGTATTATGGCGTTTCAGGGCAGGGGAAAGCAAGTCACAAAATTCCATGAAAGTGCCCTTCCACATGCGAAAGTTTCGCAGCCACTGGGAATCGTCCCACACCTGCAAAACTATGCGGTCCCACCAGTCTGTGCTTGTTTCCCGGGCCCAAAATCGGCGTTCAATGGCTAGAACCTGCCCCATTACCATCAGGATCTCCAAAGCGCAGGGTCCCGTGGTTTGAGAGAATTCTGTGTTCATGTCCTCATCACTCTCGTTGCCGCACTGCCGTAGCCGTCACCTCCTCGCCTGGCTTTGCAGGTCCCGGTTCAGCATTGAGTGCACAAGACTGCGCAAGGTTTTTAAAATGTCCATGATTGCTGTCTTGAGCTGAGCAGGGTGCTTGCTTGCTGGCTTGCTGGCTTGCTGGCTGGCTGGGGGAGAGGGATAGCTCAGTGGTTTGAGCATTGGCCTGCTAAACCCAGGGTTGTGAGTTCAATCCTTGAGGGGGCCATTTGGGGATTTAGTTGGGGATTGGTCCTGCTTTGAGCAGGGGGTTGGACTAGATGATCTCCTGAGGTCCCTTCCAACTCTAATAATCTGTGATTCTGTTTGCACAGTTCACCCAGGAAAAAAGGCACAAAACAGTTGTCTGCTGCTTTCCCAGAGGAAGGAATGACTGATGACATTTACCCAGAACCACCCACAACAATGTTTTTTGCCCCATCAGGCACTGGGATCTCAACCCAGAATTCCAAGGGTTGGGGGAGACTGCGGGAACTATGGGATAGCTACAGGATAGCTACCCCCAGTGCAACGCTCTGGAAATCGACACTAGCCTCGGACCATGGACGCACACCACCGATTTAATGTGCGTAGTGTGGCCGCATGCACTTGACTTTATACAATCTGTTTTACAAAACCGGTTTCTGTAAAATTGGAATAATCCCATAGTGTAGACATACCCAAAGTAAGAAGAGTCCACCCTAAGAAGAAAAGAACAAAGGTACAATAGAAGGAAGATCAAAGCCACGTCCAAGGCTGAAAGTCATGTCTGCAATTGATGGGTGAACAACCATAGAATCATAGACTCTCAGGGCTGGAAGGGACCTCAGGCGGTATCTAGTCCAACCCCCTGTGCAAAGCAGGACCAACCCCAACTAAATCATCCCAGCCAGGGCTTTGTCAAGCCTGACCTTAAAAACCTCTAAGGAAGGAGATTTCACCATCTCTCTAAGTAACCCATTTCACCAATCACACCGAATCCAGAGGCAGCGTGACACAGCAAGACCCATAGACTCTGGATTCAAACTAAAGCCAATAAAAAGGATGGGTGACATGGAACACTTGGAGGGTAACATTCTGCTGCCAACATGAGAGGGCAGACCCAGCCCTTCCTTGTGCCCGGCTTTCCTGGCCAGTTCGCCGCCACAAGCTACGAACCCAAGCTGCAAAATCAAGCCATGTTCAGGACTGATAACTATGCAGCAGCTGCAGAACATCTGATGGTTGTGTGTGTGTGTGTAGGTGTCACGGAGTGTAGGGGAGTCAGGCCCTGCACCCCCGGGCTCCCTGCCGATTCACCAGGACTCTCAGCCAGCCAGTAAAGCAGAAGGTTTATTTAGACGACAGGAATACAGTCCAACACAGGTCTTGCAGGCACAGATAACAGGATCCCCCCGGTTAGGTCCATTTTGGGGCCTTACAGCCCCCCCCTCGGGGATCAGAGCCCTCTCTCCCTTATTCCCCTCTATTCCCAGCCAACTCCAGTCTGCCCAACCCCCTCCGGCCCCTCCTCTCTGCTCAGCTTCTCTCCCGGGCCAGGAGATCACCTGACCCCTTTGTCTCCAACACCTTTAGATGCACCTTTGTAGGGTGGGGCCGGGCCATCCGTTGCTAGGCGACAGAGTGTCAGGCATTTGGCTGCATGGCCTTTTGCTGCTAGAAACTTAGGATCTGTACCCAGCCCCCAGTAAGACCAGTCCCACTTCGTCACACCTCTCCCGCCTTCGAGACCGAACTGAGCGGGGTCACTCCAGCCAGTGACCTGGGGAAGTTCGAACCCACCTACATTCCCATGGCTGCCTCAGGGTCCCCCCCGTTCTGGGGGAAGAGTTACCCCAGGTCATTCCAGTTTCCTGCCCCCCTGTAGGTCGGGGGGACTCGAGGGCACCTGCAGGTTGCAGGGGGGAAGCCTTATGCCGCCTGCGCCCTTTCCCCACCCCAGTACCCCTGGGGTGCACGCGGGGCTGGGGCCTTCTCCCCACGTTCCCGTCTGGGGGGGCTGTGATTCGGGCTCTCTCGGTTCAGAGCCCCCCTTCTGACCCTGGCCCCCCTCTGGACAGGCTCCTCGGGGCGGGGTAAGGGTCTTACAGCCATCTTCCCCCTGTCCCGGGCCTTCCTCCCCCTCTGGCAGAAGTCACAGGAGCGGCAGTGCTGCCGGACATGGGCAAAGACCCCAGGCCAGTCATAGTTCTGCAGCAGCCGCTGCTGGGTACGCCAGGCTCCCGGGTGCCCTGAGGGGGGAATGTCATGGGCCTGGCACAGCAGCTGGTGGCGATACTCCTGGGGTACCACCAGCTGCCTCCTGATCCCCCCTGACTCCATCTTCCCTGGGGGAGCCCATTCTCGGTACAGGAGCCCCTTCTCCCACAGGAACCTTTTCCGGCCACCTCATCCCATGGTCTGTCCCCCCCCGAGGCTGGCCAGGTCCCCTATCCTCCTAAGGAGGGGTCTTCCCGCACCGCGGCCTGGAACTCAGCCGCTGGGGCAGGGACGGGGATCTGCTCTCTCTCACCGGCTGGGTCTGGGGCCACTGCCTCTCTGAGCCCTGTCCCTGGGCGTTCCCTCCCCACCGGGTCAGGGTCCGGTGCCCCGGGCAGAGTACCTTCCCCGTTGTCAGGGTGCAGAGCCCTGCGTCGACTCTGACTATGGTTCACGGCCAGGGCACCCCGGGTGTTACTGGGCCAGTCCTCGAGATCCCCCCCCCCATTAACACCTCCGTGGGCAAATGTGGGTGCACCCCCATGTCCTTGGGGCCCTCCTTGTCCCCCCACTTTAGGTGTACCCTCGCCACAGGCACCCTGAATGGGGTCCCGATCACACCCCTCAGGGTCAGGTAGGTGTTGGGCACCATCCGATCTGGGCCCACCACCTCGGGCCGGGCCAGCGTCACCTCTGCGCCCATGTCCCAGTACCCTCCCTCCCATCTACCTCCAGGGGAACAAGGCACTCGCTCCGGAGGGGTAGTCCCGTGCCCACCCTGTAAACCCCAAACTCAGGGCTGGGAGCATCCAGCCCCTCGGAGGGGCCGACCCGGGGCCCCCCTCCCTCCTTTGCAGGGGGTACGCGGCCCACCCCCCTTTCGTGCGACCGCTGCCCCTCATCCGGCTGGGTCTCTACCAAGTTGACCCGGTGTGGGGTTGGTCTGCTCAGTTTGTCCCGGAGCTTGGGGCACTGGGCCCGTATGTGGCCTTGTTGGCCACAGTGATAGCAGCCCATGTCTCGTGGGTCCCCTCGAGGGGGACGGCTGGACCTGACGCCGGATGTTTCCCTTTGGTGGGGGTCCTCCCTCGGCCCCTTCTGGGAGGTCCCATGGTGACTCTCTCTCTGCGTTGAGGCCGACCTGCTACTTCGAGACGCCTCCCTATTATCCCTTGCCCGACTGTCCATGTATTGGTCGGCCAGCTGGCCTGCATGCTGCGGTTCTCCGGCTTCTGGTCCATCAACCACAGCCTCAGGTCCGACGGGCACTGCTCATACAGGTGCTCCAGTACGACTAGGTCAAGCAGGTCCTCTCTAGTTTGGGCCCCAGCCGTCCACTTGCGGGCATATCCCTGCACCCGGTTGACCAGTTGTAGGTATGTGCCCTCCCGGGTCTTATGTTGACTCCGGAACCTCTTCCGGTACATCTCCGGGGTCAGCCCAAACTCGCGGAGCAGGGCCTCTTTGAACAGGTTGTAGTCCCGCGCCTCCTCCCCTCTCATTCGGCTGTACACCTCCACGGCGGTGGAGTCCAGTAAGGGGGTGAGGCACTGGATCCTGTCTGCAGGGTCAACCTGGTGCAGCTCGCAGGCGTTCTCAAAGGCCGTCAGGAAGGTGTCTATGTCCTCCCCCTCCTTACGCCAGGCCAGGAAGCCCTTATCAAAGCTCTTTGTAGGCTTGGGCCCCCCCTCACTCCCCGCAGCCGGGGCCTTACTGTTGTTCAGCTGGGCCAGGTCCAGTTCATGTTTACGTTGCTTCTCCTTCTCCCTCTCCTCGTATTCACGCTGCTTCTGCTTCTCCTCCAGCTCACGCTGGCTTTGTCTCTCCTCATGTTCCCTCTGTTCCTTACGCTCCTCCAGCTCTCTCAGTTTTATCTCTCTCTCCAAGTCCAGCCGCCTGCGCTCCACGGAGGCCGAGCGCTGCCGGGACGATCCCCGGCTGGGGGGTGAGCTTCGCCGGGCCGACCCCCTGCTGGCCGCGGGGGTCACGGTGCCCTCGGTAGCTGGGCTCCTCCTCCCCCTCCCCCTAGGCCTAGGGGTTGGGGGTCTCGGGGAGCCCTCAGCGGCTGGCTGACCACTCCCAGCGGGGACAGACACTGGTGCCTGTGCTGCATCTGCCCGGCTGCTTCCCTCAGAGACGGATCGGTTCATTCACACGATCTGCATCCTCCAGCTGGGCAATCAGCTGGGCCTTGGTGAGCTTTCCACTGCGCAGCCCTCTCCGCTTGCACAGCTCCACCAGGTCACACTTGCGCTGCTTGGCATACATCTTCCTGCTGGCCGCTCGCAGGCCGGGGTGCTCGCCGCTCCCCACGGGTTCCAGGGGGACCCCTAGGGTGCCAGTCCTTCAGGTCACCCCCTCTCTGCCTGGGTCGAGCTGCAGCCTCCTCCGCCCCTGGGACCGCTCGCTGTGATCCCCCGGGGGACCCTGTTACTGCAAAGTCCTGCTCTCTGGTCACACTCTCCCAGAGATGAATCCCCCCTTCGTTTTACTGCGCCCCAGTCACTTACTGCAGGAAGCACCGTCCACGGGGTGCAGTCGATCCCACCGCTGCCACCAGTTGTCACGGAGTGTAGGGGAGTCAGGCCCTGCACCCCAGGGCTCCCTGCCGATTCACCAGGACACTCAGCCAGCCAGTAAAGCAGAAGGTTTATTTAGACGACAGGAACACAGTCCAACACAGGTCTTGCAGGCACAGATAACCGGATCCCCCCCGGTTAGGTCCATTTTGGGGCCTCACAGCCTCCCTTGGGGATCAGAGCCCTTTCTCCCTGCTTCCCCTCTATTCCCAGCCAACTCCAGTCTGCCCAACCCTCTCCGGCCCCTCCTCTCTCCTCCGCTTCTTTCCCGGGCCAGGAGGTCACCTGACCCCTTTGTCTCCAACACCTTTAGATGCACCTTTGTAGGGTGGGGCCGGGCCATCCGTTGCTAGGCGACAGAGTGTCAGGCATTTGGCTGCATGGCCTTTTGCTGCTAGAAACTTAGGATCTGTACCCAGCCCCCAGTAAGACCAGTCCCACTTCATCACAGTAGGTATTAGGTATAATGTGTGTGTATAAGAATTAAGATATTAGTTAGGTAATAATTGGAGATATACCAATCTCCTAGAACTGGAAGGGACCTTGAAAGGTCATTGAGTCCAGCCCCCTGCCTTCACTAGCAGGACCAATTTTTGCCCCAGATCCCTAAGTGGCCTTCTCAAGGATTGAACTCACAACTCTGGGTTTAGCAGGCCAATGCTCAAACCACTGAGCTATCCCTCCACCCATTGGGCATAAATCAAATTGTTATCATAATAAATGTGGCATCTTTGTCTTGTCCCCTAAAACAATCCTGTGTAGTCTTGTCTGCATAACACACCACGGTATCATCAGGGATGGACCCAGCCTCCTGCCTCACTCCAAACACAGGCAGGAATAGCTGTGGGAGATTTCTGCCTTTTCTGCATCTTTAATGTTTTACCATCTGCATCTAGCACTGGACCTGTATCTGACCAAGGCATATTTTTGTTCCTAATATGTTTTAAAATGTCTTTTTATTGTCCTTAACCCTGTTGCAATTGAATCCTTAAGCTTCCCTTATCAATAGCCTGTATTTGTTGACTTGTAACATATTTGTTGCCATTTACTTCCCCTTTTCCCATCCTTTGTATATTGATTGTGTAATGGTTGATTGTTGTTCCCACAGCTCCTTTCAAGCAGGATGGCTTCTTGCTGAGTGCAGCTTTTTCCATGTCTGTGGAATCATGGCTTGTGAGGGGTCTGTGAGCTGTCGGGGGGAGCCCTAGGGCTGGGGGGTCTGTGAGCTGGGGGTAGGGTGACCAGATGAGGGAAAGAAAATATTGGGACACAAGGGGGGGGGGTGCAAAAAAAAAGCGGAGTCAGTTCTGCCGGCGGAGCAAAAAAAACCCAGCGCCGCAGGCGGATATCGGGACACGGGACAAACCCCAAAATATCGGGACATCTGGTCACCCTAGCTGGGGGATCCTTTCCCCAAGGGAAGGTTCGGGAGCCCCTGGGTTGGGCGGGTGTGAGATGAGGGGATCCCTCTCTCAGAGGAGAGGGGGGATCCAGGCAGGATTTCCTCAGCTGGCCCAGCCACCCTTTCTGGCTTAGCTGCTCTCACGGCATCTCTAGGCTGGGCAGCTCCCCACTCCGTGATGCACTGGGAGCTGCTCCCCATCCCCCATGCTGGGCCAGCGCCAGGGACTCTCCCAGGATCGGTTCCTTGGCACGTGCTCCCGGGACCCGGGGCTTTGCCAGGGACTTTCCATGCACCGGGTGCAGATCCAGAAGCACCAATCGCAGGCCCTGGGGCTGCTGGGTCATCGGTTGCTGGGTGAAACTTCTGCAGCAAGAGCCGGGTCCAGGCTCTGCATGAGCCGTGTCTGTTCCATCCCCGGTCCAGGGGACAGGGCGTGCCCAGAGCTGAACAAAGATCCCAGCCGGCTGGAGGGAGAGCAGCCTCCCTGCCCCCTGGTATAGGGCAACCAGCGCCCCGCAGCCCTGTGACCCAACCTGCCAGGCCCTCCTGAATTCCAGCCCCTCCCTTCCTCAGCCCTACGCCCTGCCCTGGGTAACCCCTGACCCTGTCTTGTGTGCTCCCTGAAGGAGCTGGGATGGGGGAGTTCATCAGTCCCAGGCCCCACCACAGATAACCCCTGACCCCTCTAGACACTGTGCACCAACCCCTAGTCCAGTGGTTCCCAAACGGGGGTTCGTGAAATGTTACAGGTGGTTCTTGGGAAAAAAATCCCTAATGCCCAACAGAGTTGTCCCTAGGGACCCCGGGCAGCACGGGGCCAGCAGCCCGGAGTCTCTGGACTTCCAAGAGCTAAGCAGGTCAAAGCAAGCACATCTATCACACTGAGGAGATTTAAACTTCAAGACTCCTTATAAGAAATGGAAAGGGAGGTGGATATTTTTTGCTGTTTTTAAAATTAAATAGGCAGCTGTGATGGTGCTGCCCGTGGGATCCAGCCGAGGTCACTCAATTAGGGCGAACTGCAAACAAAATGGGGCAGACAAACCCCCAACGCTGGTGGATCTTCCAATACTTAGATTTACCAACCAGCCCCAAACAGCTTCTACAGCACCTCACTGGTTACTCAGAATCCAAACCACACAGTTCCCTTAAAGTGCCCAGCATCAGGCCTCCGTCCAGACACACCTGTCAGATATGATGATGGTTCCTGAAAATCTTATATCATCATAAGAAAAAAAAGGTTCTTCCAATCCCAAAGGATCAGCCACTTACCGAGGTCCAGTTATAACTTAGATCTTACCCAAAATACACGCTACAGCCAATTCTTATTAACTAAGCTAAAATGTATTTAAAAAGAAAAGAGAGAGAGAGTTGGTTAAAAGCTCCATATACAGACAGACTTGAATTCAATTCTTGAGGTTCAGACACAGCAGAGATGAGCTTGTAGTTACCAAAAGTCCTTTTAGAAACAGTCCAGAGGTTATAGTCCAATGTCTATATTCAGGGTGACTCCAGTCAGTGACTGGGGATCTCAATCCTTGTGGCTTAAGGTTTCCCCTTCTTGAAACCCAAAGCAGAGCTGAGATGAAGCAGGATCGTGTCCCAGGGTTTTATACATTTCCAGCAGCCTTTTGGCCTGAGAAAACAATCGGCTTAACTCCTTCTCCCAAACATCCTGGCAATTAGCCCAGGGTAATTTATCCATTAAACAGTTCAGATACAGGTTACCACAACCTTTAAAGAGACACAGAGGGCTTGGCTACACTTACAAATTTGCAGCGCTGCAGCAGGGTGTGAAAACACACCCTCTGCAGCGCTGCAAATTGCGGCGCTACAAAGCGCCAGTGTAGTCAAAGCCCCAGCGCTGGGAGCGCGGCTCCCAGCGCAGTACGTTATTCCCCACAGGGAGGTGGCGTACGGACAGTGCTGGGAGAGCTCTCTCCCAGCGCTGGCGCTTTGACTACACTTAGCACTTCAAAGCGCTGCCGGGCAGCGCTTTGAAGTGCTAAGTGTAGCCACAGCCTTTCCCTCAAGTGTCTTCCTAAATGTTAATATTCCCTTTTTGATCTTTGAATTAAAGCTCTAGCAACAGACAAGACTTGTTTGCTGCCATCACAAGACCTGAGCAAACATCTACCCTTGAGATCTCTACCAATGCAGACTTACATTTCAAAGCTCAGTTAATTTACAGATCTTCCTAACCAGTCCTTAAGGTTCACCCATGGGTCAGGTTAGTCTGAGATAATTAACTCTTTCTGGCCCTGTCACCTTCCAATGAAATATTATATTACACTCATAACGTCACAGCAGCTAGTATTGTTTTTAAAATTATTATGAAGAACAAGTTTAAGCTTTGCTATAACGGGCATTGTTTACCTGGACTGCTCAAGACCTGAATGCTTGTGTAAGAGGAACTCTTTGAGTTGGCTTCTTAAATACCTTCCTGCTGTTTCACATCTGATACTCCCTGATGAAACATAGGAGCCTTGTCTTATAACAGGCTTATTCAAAGTGATACAGTCTACGAAAGTGAGATCTTGGAAGAGTGTTGCCATTTTCATAATGTAATAAAAATACTGTAATGATAAATAGTAATTCATAATAATTAGTGTGTAATAAGCATGGCATAAAAACAAATGTTATATTTCCAAGATCACTGCTTTTATCATTTATACTCAGGTAAAGGAAAAATCCTTGGAAATATTCATTTTTAGGAGGGGGTTTGTGAGACTTGAGATTTTAGTGAAAGGGGTTCACTGCCCTAGTCCTAGCCCCAAGCCCCACACCCGACTCTGGGTAACCCCATAACTCACATCCTGGCCCCTTCCTGAGCCCAGATCCTGCTACACCCTGTCCAGGTCCCTGGGCAGCACCCTGAGCCCAAGACCCTGCAAACCTCTGTCTCTGGGCCTCTCTCCAGACCCTGCTGGCACCGTGCTCAGGACCGGCTCCAGGCACCAGCTAAGAAAGCAGGTGCTTGGGGCTTCTAATACAAAGCAGCGGCACTCCGCCTGCTATTGGGGCAGCCCGTCTGGGTCTTCAGTGGGAATTCGTGTCACGGAGTGTGGGGGAGTCAGGCCCTGCACCCCCGGTCTCCCTGCCGATTCACCAGGACTCTCAGCCAGCCAGTAAAGCAGAAGGTTTATTTAGACGACTGGAATACAGTCCAGGACAGGTGTTGCAGGCACAGATACCGGATCTCCCCGGTTAGGTCCATCTTGGGGGCCTCCCAGCCCCCTCGGGGATCAGAGCCCGGTCTCTCTGCCTCCCCTCTGTTCTCCAGCCAACTCCCATCTGCCCAGTCCCCCTCCGGCCCCTCCTCCCTGCTCTGCCTCTTTCCCGGGCCAGGAGGTCACCTGCCCCCTTTGTCTCCAACACCTCTAGCCCGCACCTTTGCAAGGAGGGGCCCGGCCATCAGTTGCTAGGAGACAGAGTGTCAGGCATTTGGCTGCATGGACTTTTGCTGCTAGATACTTAGGAACTGTACCCAGCCCCCAGTGCAAACAGTCCCACTTCGTCACAATTCGTCGGTGGGTCCCTCAGTCCCTCTCTTCCTCTTTGAGCTGCTGCCGAACTGTCGCCGAAGAGGAAGGGAGGGAATGAAGGACTCGCCGCCAAACTGCCACTGAAGAGTGGAGCGGCACGATTGAGCTGCCGCCGAAGTGCCACTGATTGCCTTTTTATTTTATATTTTTTGCGCCTTGGGGCGGCAAAAAACCTGTAGCCGGCCCTGACCGTGCTCTGCCCTTCTCACCTGTTAAGTCCTTGGGGCAGCCAGTGTAGGAAACAATCACTTGAGGCCAGAGAGCAGGCAGCTAACCAAAACCTCCATTTTATTTACAGACACAGAGAGCTCACTCAGCCGGTTGAAACCGGCTGAGCTAACCCATAATAATCTAACTCAGTTGCCATAGCAACAAAAACCATGACAACCAAATACACAACATATTCCTCCCCCCCAATAAGAACATCCCCTAAATAAAACACACACTAGACTAGAGAAGGAGGGTAGACTGCCTCCATTCCCGGCTAAACCCTGGGGATTATTTTGCCCCATAACCGTGGGTTCGCCCTAGCTAAAGATCCAGCCGATGAGGAGGCCTTCTGTCTCTAGGTGGATTACGGCGAACTTCTGGTGTTATTGCACCCGAAAGTACTAGGGGCTCAGGGTCTGCAGCACGAACAGGTGAGGAGGTGGTATCAGCTCGTGCTGGGCAAAGGGGTATCTCAGCTGCCGGCAGTAATGGAGGAGAACAGTCAGAAACAGGTGACTCGTGATTCGGTGCCTCACCAGAAGAGGTGAAGTCAGACCCCTCAACTGCAGATGGGTCCTGAGGACTGGCATGACCTGGCAACAGCTGATCTACATGTCACCGCCAGGTAAGATTCTCTGCAGTCCGGACTGTGTAGGAAACAGGTCCTGTTTGAGTGATGACTGTGGCCGGAACCCATTTAGCTCTGGAAGTATAATTCCGAGCCAAAACTGGCTGTCCCGGGCTAAAGGTTCGGTCTTTTGCTCTGGGTGCCCGTCTGATGACTTGATATTGCTGCTGATGTTGCACAATTTGTCGGGGTTCAGAAGGTTTCAGCAGATCAAAGCAAGTGCGCAGCTGTCGTCCCATCATTAGAAAGGCTGGGGATGCCTGGGTCGTAGCATGAGGTGTGTTTCTGTAGGAAAGTAAAAAGGTATCCAGATGCTTTTGAATGGAGTGTTGTCCCCTTGCTGATTTCAAAGCCTTTTTCATTGTCTGCACAAATCTTTCAGCTAATCCGTTGGTGGACGGATGATATGGTGCTGACGTGATGTGGTGTATCCCATTTGCCTTCATAAAATTTTGAAACTCCTGAGAAACGAACTGCGGTCCGTTGTCGCTCACAAGTTGTTCTGGCAGACCAAAACGACTAAAGAGTCCTCGTAGTTTTTGGATAGTACTCTCTGCAGAAGTGGACTGCATTATAGAGACTTCTGGCCATTTAGAATGGGCATCTATTGCCACCAAGAACATGCTTCCTTCAAGGGGGCCAGCAAAGTCAACGTGAATACGTTGCCACGGGTTTTCAGGCCAGTCCCATGGGTGTAGGGGTGCCCACTGGGGTGCATTCCTCACACCCTGACATGACATACAAGTTTTTGCCTTCTCTTCAATAGCGCTGTCCAGTCCAGGCCACCAAAAATAGCTTCGTGCAATTTCCTTCATGCGCACTATTCCACAGTGACCGGAATGTAGCTGTTCTAACATCTGTGATCTCAGTGGTGGTGGAATAATGACACATCTCCCCCACAACAAACAACCAGATTGGACCGATAACTCCGTCCGCTTGGACATGTAGGGAACAAGGTCGGATGAGACCGGAGAGGTTTGTCGAGATTTTCCATGCATCACCAGGTCCATAATGTGGACAATACTGGGTCAACGCGAGTTGCCTTCTTTATCTGAGTAGCAGTGATGGGTGTATTCTCTACCTGTTCAAAGTAGAAGATTTCCTTTGGGCACTATCTTGGTGTTTGACCGGCAAAGGCAACCTTGAGAGGCCATCTGCATTGCCGCAGAGTGGATTTCGATATTTGATTTCATATGTGTGTGCTGAAAGTAACAATGCCCAATGTTGCATACGACTAGCAGCTAATGGGGGAATGCCTGTGTAGGGTCCAAAAATTGATGTCAGAGGTCGATGGTCTGTGAGAAGAGTAAATTTTCGCCCAAACAGGTACTGATGAAACTTCCGAATTCCAAAACAATTCCTAATGCCTCACGCTCGATTTGGGCGTAGTTAGTTTCTGCTTTGCTTAGAGTGCATGAAGCAAAAGCAATAGGTCTCTCTTCTCCTGAAGGCATAATATGTGACACGACTGCTCCCACTCCATAAGGGGAGGCATCGCAGGCCAATTGCAGGGGTAAGGATGGATCAAAGTGCGTTAGAACTTCAGAATTTAGCAATGCATCCTTAGCTTTGTTAAACGCAACATCACAGGCTTCAGTCCACTTCCAGGCCTTGTTCTGCCCAAGGAGCTCATGAAGTGGTTTTAGCAGTGTGGCTAACTGTGAGATGAACTTTCCATAATAGTTCAGGAGTCCTAGAAACGAGCGCAGCTGGCTTACATTTCGAGGTGGGGGAGCCTCCACAATAGCTTTAACTTTTGCAGGGGCCTTATGAAGACCTGCAGAATCAATGATGTGTCCCAAATATTCAACAGAGGGCTTGAAGAATTCACACTTGTCTTTGCGAACTCGTAGGCCATACTCTTCCAGTCTTTGTAGGGTAGCCTCTAAATTCTTTAAGTGATCCTCTTCATTACTTCCTGTGACCAGGATATCATCCAGATAGCACTGAACTCCTGACAAGCCACACAAGATCTGGTCCATAGCCCTCTGGAACAGGGCGGGAGCAGATGTTATTCCGAAGGGTAGGCGACAGTATCGATAAAGCCCCTTATGAGTCACAATAGTCAACAGCTCTTGGGACTTTTCATCGACGAGCATCTGTAAATATGCTTGACTCAGATCAATCTTACTGAACTTTTGTCCCCCAGCCAGGCCTGTGAAGAGGTCATCGATGCGGGGAAGCGGGTATTGCTCTGCACACAACACTGGGTTGACAGTGACTTTAAAATCACCGCAAATCCGGAGAAAGCCATCTTTCTTCACGATTGGAACAATAGGAGTGGCCCATGAGCTATGGGTAACTGGTATTAGGACTCCATTGGTGACCAGGCGCTCCAGGTCTGCTTCAACTTTTGGCCTGATGGCATATGGCACAGTTCGGGCTTTCAGATATTTTGGTGGACTGTCAGGTTTAATGTTCAATGTCACAGTGATTCCCTTCATACTTCCCAAATCATCTCCAAAAGCAGCAGCATGTTTCCTTAGAATAGGGGTTAGACTGGTTTCTTCTTTAGTCATCCGGTGCACTTCTGCCCAGTTCAGCTGAATCTTCCCAAGCCAAGACCTACCCATTAAGGCTGGGTAGTTACCTCTCACCACAAACAGTGGCAATTTAGCCACCTGTCCATTGAGCTCCACCTTAACATCAATAGTGCCCAGCATAGGCACAGCTTCTCCCGTATACGTCTTCAGAACAGTTTTTGTCGCCTTAAGCGGAAGATGCTGTAGCTTTTCTTTATACACAGTCTCGGAGATCAGTGAGACGGCTGCACCGGTGTCCAGTTCCATGCGTATACGTTTGCCATCCAATAACGGGGTTACCCAGTATTCATGTGAGCCCATTGCCAAAGACAAAACATGCAGTGGCACTTCCTCTTGTGAGGAGGTGTCACCTTGATCATCCTGGGTCTGCTCTAGGGTATGCAAGGTTCCTCTTTTTGTCGGCCAGACCACAGGCCTCTTTTTCTTTTGTTTACAGGCATACTCAATGTGTCCCTTTTTGCCACAGTGTCGACACACCAGGTCCTTACACCAGCATTCTGATGCCTGGTGACCCAGCTTACCACAGCGGTAACATTCTTGACTCTGCACCGTTTTGTGGGTCAGTTCTTGTGACACTTTTTGCACCCTAGGGGATGCACCGATGTATTGTGCCTCCCTTGTAGCCAGTTCCATGGAGACAGCAATATCAACAGCCTTCTGTAATGTAAGCTGAGCCTCTGTCAGTAGGCGCTGCCGTATAGCTTCACTGCAGAGGCCACACACTAACCTGTCACGCAGGGCATCATTTAACATCTCTTTAAATTCACAGTGTTCTGCTAGCTTTTTTAAAATGGCTACAAATTGTACAACTGTTTCATCTTTCTTTTGGTCTCTTTTGTGGAACCTATATCTTTCAGCAATTACCAGTGGTTTGGGGGAGAAATGAGACCCCAGGATTTCCACAATGTCACTGTAAGATTTAGTCTCAGGCTTAACAGGGTGTAGTAAGCTGCGTAGCAGAGAGTAGGTTTTAGCCCCTACAACAGTTAAGAATATTGGCGCCTTCTTCGCTTCTGTAATGTCATTTGCAATACCAAAAAGCTCAAAACGCTCAGTATACACATGCCACTGCTCTGTATTCTCATCAAAAGGTTCCAGGGGCCTGGTCAGAGTAGCCATGATTTTTAGTTTCACTTTCACAGTCAGTGCAAACAAGCAGCTTTTTTTCTTTGTTTGGTCTTTACCTTGACTTCTACTTCCTTCTGTTACTGGAGCAGCACCAGGATCCCACCCTCGTCGCCAGTTTTAAGTCCTTGGGGCAGCCGGTGTAGGAAACAATCACTTGAGGCCAGAGAGCAGACAGCTAACCAAAACCTCCATTTTATTTACAGACACAGAGAGCTCACTCAGCCGGTTGAAACTGGCTGAGCTAACCCATAATAATCTAACTCAGTTGCCATAGCAACAAAAACCATGACAACCAAATACACAACATCACCTTCATTCAGTCTACAATTCTCCTCAGTCACCCGCCCCAACCCCAGTGCTGCCCTGCACCTCACGGTCCTGCCCCCCCCCCCCCGCTTGGTATTTCCATGGCTTTCTCCCTGGTGGTGTTAGTTCTGTTACCCCAGACAGGGCCCAGGAGCAAGCTTTGAAGGACAGTAATCGCCAGGAGCACCCCGCTGGCCTCGCCTGAAGGACAGCACCATGTCCCTGGGGCCCGCACCCCACATCCCAGTCATGGAGCCAGAGCTGCCAAGGTCAGAAGGGACCGTTCTGAGCATCTGGTCTAGGCTCCTGCATGCACAGGCCAGAGAGTCGCACCTGGGGATCCCAGCATCCAGCCTATATCTGGTAGTCGAGCTAGAGCAGGTCTGTTAGAAAGAGACGTCCCAGCCTGATGTACAGACTCCAAGTGCTGGCGAATGTACTGTGTCCCTTGGTCGTTCCAATGGTTAGTGCCCCACCTGGTTAAACATGTGTCCCTTATTTCTCGTCTGAATTTGTCTCACTTTAGCTGCCAGCCACTGCTTTGTCTGTGAAATCAAAGAGCCTCCTGCTCACAGAAACCTGCTCCCCAGGAACCATCTCTTGGATGAACTACACAGCCTGAGCCCCTTCAGTCTCTCACTCAAAGGCAGGTTTCTCCAGACCTTGAATCATCCTTGTGGCTCCTCTTTGAACCCTTCAAGGGTTTCAGTGGCCTTTCTGCAGGGCAGACCCCAGAATGGGACACAGCAGTGACGGTCTCACCGGTGCTGTATGTAGAGGTGATACCATCTCCCTGCACCTACTCGATATTCCCCTGTTCATATGACCCATGGTCACTGTGACATTGCTCCCCACAAGGCTTCATGGGAATATGCTTATTAATGTATATATGACATAACTGGAATGCTTTATGCTACATATGCCATGTAACATATCTCTGTACAGGTTATGATCTACTGAAAACATTAAGCGAGGACTGGCCTGTCTCCCAGGATCTATGAGAGTGAGGGATCATCCTTCAGGATAGGCTGTAGGTCTTTGATGATGCGCTGGAGAGGTTTTAGCAGGGGTCTGTAGGTGATGGCTAGTGGCGTTCTGTTATTTTCTTTGTTGGGCCTGTGCTGTAGTAGGTGACTTCTGGGTACCCTTCTGGCTCTGTCAATCTGTTTCTTCACTTCACCAGGTGGGTATTGTAGTTTTAAGAACACTTGATAGAGATCCTGTTGGTGTTTTGTCTCTGTCTGAGGGGTTGGAACAAATGCAGTTGTATCTTAGAGCTTGGCTGTAGACAATGGATTGTGTGGTGTGTCCGGGATGGAAGCTTTTACACTTCCAGGCTTGGGCTGGAGACCAGGGTCTAGGCCCCTGCGTGGTGGGAGGATCCCAAAGCCCTGAGTCCAGCCCAAGCCCAACAGCTACACAGCCTGAGCCCCATGAGCCTGAGACAGCTGGCACGGGGCAGCCACCGTGTCTAGCCACAGATCACATTGGGAGCTCATGTTCAATTGGCTTCTAGCATGACCCTCAAGTCCAGTTCAGAGTCACTGTGTTCCAGGATACAGCTCAACCTGTCCATCTTGTGGGGCCTACAGCTTTGGTTCCTAGATGTACAGCCTTTCAGGATTTTTGGTAGAGCCCAAGGCCTACAGAAGGGACCATTGTAATCTCCTCCGACCCCCTGTACAGCACAGGCCAGAGACCTGCCCCACAATAATCCCTAGAGCAGATCTCGGAGAAAACCAGCTGTGAGGAACTGAGACTGTTCTTACTGGGGGCTGTGAGTGCTGAGTGGGGGGTGTTGGCCTAGGAGGACGGTTTGCATTGGGGGAGGGGAGACTGGCTGGAGGGAGGAGACCTGAGCCTGGGGTTGGAGGCCAGGTGACACTTCTGCCCGGGAAGCTGAACAAAGGCTGGGGGGGCGGGGGGGAGGGGAGTTTCAGGAGCCTGCTGGGGAATGGAGGGGAGCCCAGACAGGGCTCTGACCCCCCAAGGGACCCCAAGATGGACCTAACTGGGGAGGATCCTGTTGTCTGTGCCTGCAAAACCTGTTTTGGACTGTGTTCCTGTCGGCTAATAAACCTTGTGCTTTACTGGCTGGCTGAGAGCCATGGTGAATCGCAGGCAGCCGGGGGTGCAGGGCCCTGACTCCCACACACCAGCCAGTCATGATCCAAACATTGCCGGGGTGGAGAATCCAACACAGCCCCGGGTACCGTGTTCCACTGCTTCCTTCCCCTCACTGGTAAAAAGTGCACCTGGTTTCCAGCCTGAACTTGTCTCACTTCAATTTTCAGCCATTGCATCATGTTAGACCTTCCTCTGTTAGGCTGAAGAGCCCCTTATCAAATATTTGTTCCCCACTTACCTTGCCCCTGGCTGTGTGAAAACACGTGTGAATGGGCCCAGCTCCCCACATCCCGCATCACCCCCCACTGCCCAGCCTCAGTGTCCCTGCAGACGCGCCCCGTGGTGGGGTTACATCGTCTCTCAGCTCACCCAGCTACTGACTCGCTCTGGCCCAAGGGCCTGGCCCTACCAGACCCCCCCTGGAAACAGCCCCCCAACCGTGTGCCCAGCCCCCTGGGGCCACCCCAGCCAGCAGGCGCCCAGGGCCGGTGTCCGGAGCTGCCTAAAGGGACCTGGGAACATTCCCCCCAGGGACAGCTGGATGGCGGCAGCCAATGGGAACGCGCAGGGGGCTGGACCAAGGCTCCAGCAGCCAATGGGAGAGCTTGGTCGGTTGGTGGTGTTATTGGCGGGTTGGAGCAGCCAATCACTGCTGGTGGGAGCTGGGAGTGGGCGGGGTCTCCCAGCACGTGCCAGGGGAGGAGTGCGAGGAAGCTGGGCTGGGGCTCGGTGCCATGGTCGGGGGAGGGGATCTGCCCTTTATGTCACAGTGACCCCAGCCTGGGGGACGTCACCGCAGCCCCCAGACAGGCCAGTGTCTCTGCAGCCGCTCGCCCTGCAGGGCTCAGTCCTGGGGAGCCTGGCCCATGAGCCCTGCCCTGCTCCTGGGCTGCCGGCCATGGGACGAGCTCAGAGTGCTCCATGGACCATCCCTCAGCCCCAGAGCTCCCACCACCGACCCAGGGGGAGAACAGTCACACTTCACATATGGGAAACTGAGGCGAATGAAGGTGATTTACTCGAAGGCATGCACTGAGTCAGTGTCAGCAATGAGAGTAGAACCCAGGAGTTGTGACTCCCAAACCCCACCCTTGCGCTAACCCACCAGCCCCCACTCCCCTCCCAGAGCTGGGACAGAACCCAGGAGTCCTGGCTCCCATCCTTAACCCTTATAGCAAACTCACTTAATACCTATTATAATCCAGTGCCCCCAGACAGACGGCGGCTGGGCTGGGATAACACAGGCTGCCGCAGCCATGGCCCAGACTGACCAGATTTTAAATCATGATCAAAAACTCAGAAACTTCTCAAAACCCACTTTATTGCTGTTAGCAAAGCTGCAGAGTGAGATGGGGGGCGCAGGGCTGTGACACACCTGGGGCACAGGGCGGGGGCTGTACAGGGACTGGGCCCTTCCCACACAGACCCCGCACTGGAGAAGCCGCACACGGGTGCTGCCCCCCTCCCCCACCCCACTGCCATGGGCCCAATCCTGCCCCGCAGGGACCCCATTGCCCTGGAATGGCCAAATCTGGCCCAAAGCCTTCTGGGTAATGGCTGGAGGGGCTTTACCTGGAGTGACTGACAGCAGCCTCTGGCCAATAGCGGCCAGGATCAGGGCCCAATCCAGCCCCCACTGGAGTCAAGAGAAACCTTCCCCATCATGGCAGTGGGGTTTGGATCAGCCCCATGGGCCCTGCTGCCCCGTGACAAGGGACAACCCCTGTTCCCAGCCCCATGGGGCAGCAGCCCTTTGCATGGATAGGTGCCCCCCCCAAGCCCAGCAGAGGGGGGCGGGGGCAGCCCGAGGGTCCGGCTCCCCAGTGAGTCTCTAGCAGGTTGAGTTGTTGCGATTAAAGGGCCGGGGGGGCTCCCGCCTGGATACAGCAGCTGGCACCAATGGGAGCGGAGCAGGGATGCTGGGGACAGATCTTGCGGGGGGGGGGGTGTGCGAGTGAGTCTCATGAAGGCACCTGAGGGGTTTGGGGGCCCCGGCTCCTCCCCGTGTTTATCTGAAAGGCAAAGAGGGTCAGTTACCAGGAGCCCAGAGCCCCAACGTGAAACTGGCAGAGATCAGGGCCATTCCCCAGCACCCCCAAGGAATCTCCCATTGACACAGGAAGTGCTGGGTGGGCCCAGGGGCTGTGGCTGGCAGGGGGGCACAGCGGGTGGGGGGGTCTCCCCAGGGGGTGCTGGGTGGGGGAGGGGCTGTGGCTGGCTGGGGGGGCACACTGGGTGTGGGGGGTCTCCCCAGGGGGTGCTGGGTGGGCCCGGGGGCTGCGGGTGCCTTCCCGGGCAGCAGCTACTCACAAGGGGCCCCGCGGGTTGCGGGCGGCGTTCATCTTCATCCCCTTGATGATGAGGATGGTGCCCGCGATGATGCCAATGATGCCCACGGCCAGGCCCAGGGCTCACACCAGGGTCTCTGTGGTCTCGGGGATGGGGGTGGGCACCTGGGCTTCTGGAGAGGGACAGGGCCTAGAGTGAGGGGAGGCTGTTCTCACCTTCCCTCCCAGAGCTGGGATAGAACCCAGGCATACTGGCTCCCATCCCTCCTGCTCTAACCCACCATCCCCCACTCCCCTCCCCGAGCCAGAAGAGAACCCAGCCCCCCCGCTCTAACCCACCAGCCCCCACTCCCCTCCCCGAGCCGGGATAGAACCCAGGAGTCCTGGCTCCCAGCCCCCCCTGCTCTAACCACCAGCCCCCACTCCCCTCCCAGAGCTGGGATAGAACCCAGGCGTCCTGGCTCCCAGCCCTGTGCCCAGCAGGGTCCCCGGGCGCCCCGGCCTCACCCCAGTGCTTCGTGAAGGTCTCAGCCAGCCCCCAGTGCTCCACCCGGCAGTCGTAGAAGTCGCCCTGGCTGGGGAGGAAGGGCAGGTAGGAGAACTTGCGGAAGGAGTTGTCCTGGCGGGGGTAGAAGTCGGTCTCGTAGACGCCCCCCGTCACCTCCTGCCCGTTCTTCAGCCACGTCACGCTGAGCGCGGGCGGGGAGAACTTGTCCACGAAGCAGATCAGGACGTTGGGCTCCCCCAGCTCCACGGGGTCTTCGGGGAACACGGTCACCTCAGGGGGCACTGGGGAGATAGGGGTTAGTGGGTCCCATTGCCTGCCCTGAGCCAGCCAGTCCCTGCCCTGGGGCTGGATCAGAGCCAGCGCCCCCCAGAGGGGACAGGCCTCTGCCCCATTCCCTGCCCACCTGGGCCAGGCAGCCCCTGGTGCTCACACTTCAGCTCAGGGGTCTCTCCCCAAGCCTGTGGGGGCGTCACCGGGACCATCCCAGCTCCCTGCCCTGATGGCTCATGGAGCACCAGGGGCAGGCAAGAGAATCCTTCAGCAGCAGGGCCTAGCACTGGGCAGCAGAGGGACAGCTCAGTGGTTTGAGCCTTGTCCTGCTAAGCCCAGGATTGTGAGTTCAATCCTTGTGGGGGCCATTTAGGGATCTGGGGCAAAAATCTGTCTGGGGATTAGCCCCCTCTTTGAGCAGGGGCTTGGAGTGGATGACCTCCTGAGGTTTTTTCCAACACTGATATTCTAGGAATCTAGGAACAGCCCTCAGCAAAGGAGCTGCCCTGGGCCACCAGCCTGGAGGGCGTGCCCTGCCCTGCCCTGCAGAGCCCTGGCCTGTCTGACTAGCGCCCTGGAGCCCTGCAGGGGCTGGGAGCGGGGACATACACAGTCTTTTGGGTGCCTGGTGGTGGGGTGGGGTGTGAAGGGGAGGGCTCCAGTAAAGGTGCCTGTCAGGGAAGGTGCCACCTCCTGCTGTGCTGTACCATTCTGGGCCCGTGTGTGGTTGAAGATTTTGATAAGAGTCTCCAGATTCACTTTGCCCGCAGCTGCGTTGCCCAGGGCGCCCTGCGCCTCAAAGCTGGTGAACTTGCCGAAGTCGGGCAGGCGCCAGACCGTCTCCTTCTTCTCTAGGTCCACGTAGAAGATCTCGTCCTGGTCGAACTCAAACATGAACTCCCCGGACACCTGCTGGGACTGCTCCATCCGCTGGTAAAACTCTGCCTGGGAGATCATGTGTTCCACTGCGGGGAGACGGGCATCAGCACCAGCACCACCCTGGGCACAGAGTCTCTCAGCACTTCCCCTAAGGCCACAGCCTGCCCAGATCCCAGGCTGTGACATTAGCATTAGGATTCCCTGGTGTGAGGGGCACACAGCTGCAGGGAGCACAGTAGTGCATTGGGGTCAACACTGCCTGGAAGGGGACAGTGTGCCCCCTCTCATTTGATCACTACAGGTCTCCCATCCAGGAAGTGGCCAGACCTCTACTGACTTAGCTTGTGAGGGGAGAATATGACCCCAGTACAGAGAGGTGTGTGTTGCGGAAGAGGTGGGGTTGGAGGTTGTGACTGCAGGACATTTCATTCTCCCATCTGTACGTGGTGCTCATTGTGTGTCCCAGTGTCGCCAGGACCTGGTTCTCAGGGCGATTTCAGTCCTTGCCCCGGACACTCACACCCCTGGGGGTCAGACACACTCCGAGAGGGGGAGGGGTCTGCCTCGGGCTGAGGCTGGTATTCACCAGAGCCCAAAGGAGGGAACCCGCCACCACTAGCCGAGGAGAGAGTCTGCCCCACAGAGCCACCCTGCCCCCAGGGGACAAGGGACAATGGGGCCAGGCCGGGGAGCGGGGCCAGGGGCTCCCTGCTCTGCACAGACACACTCACTGCTCAGCAGGGTCTGGCCCTGGCGCGGCTCTTTGGGGAACGTTCCCCCATCCCCCTGTGCCTGGCGCCCCCTGGGGGGATCAGCCCCCGAGTCCCTGTGGGGAGGGGCCTGCACCTAGGGCAGGGCTGTGTCGTACCCAAACCACAGCGACTTCCCCACAATCCCTCTGCTGCCCCCGCACCAGCCTCCCCTCCCCCCTCCCTGCCACAAGGGTTAGACCCTCCCCCCTGCAGCCCCCAACCCATCCAGATCAGCCCCCCATCCTCCTCCCTGCCCACCCCATCCACTCCCCAATATGGGGCAAGACAGTCCTCCCAGCAACCCCCACCCTGCCCAGATCAGCCCCCATCCAACCCCTGCTCACCTCATCCCTGCCCCACTATGGGGCAAGATCCTCCTCCCCTCAACCCTCATGCCATCCAGATCAGCACCACTGTACCGCTCCCTGCCCCGTCAGCCCCCCCATTGTCCCTTCTCTGGGGGGGGAGCCGGGCGCTATGGGGATGAAGCTCCCCCCCTCGCCCAGGTGTCCCAGCCCCCGCCCCACCCATACCTGTCACTGCCCCGGTGCCCGGCAGGGCCAGCAGGGTGAGCAGGGCCAGCTGGGCCATGGGGACACCCCGTCCTGCGCCCATCTCCTCTCCTGGGCACTGGGCTGGGTGCGGGGCCGGCAGCACTAGGGGGCCGGGGGGGGGGCACATGTCACACCCTGGGGGGGGCAGCGCCCAGCATTGGCCAGGGGAGCCCGGCCCAGGGCCCCCACCCAATGGCAGAAATCCCTGCGCTGACCAGGCTGTTACCGGGCAGAGCAGCAGCGCTGAGTCTCGCAGAGAGGAGATGGAGAAATTCCCAGCCCAGTGGGGCCCCAAGCAGGGTGGCTACGCCCAGCAGCCCAGTGTGGGAACAGAGCTGCAAGGACAATTTTGTTCCCGGTGTGGATGCGGCGCCACAGGGAGGGATTTGTCCCCTCACCCCAGCCAGACACCTGTTCTTGGGCACAATGGGGACTTGGCTGGCCCAGCTCTGCACTGTGGGGGGTCACACCCTGACCCGCAGAGATCTGCCTGGATAAGTGTTAAGTGCAGATCAGGACATGGACAGGGTCCAAGGGGGTCTCCATGGCCGACTGGGACACGGGGCCTTTCCCCTGTAGGGGGCACTGGCTCCAATCTGGCACCAGGGCAGGGCAGGGGCCGCCCCTTTCCATTGGCCGCCCTAAGCACCTGCTTCCTGCACTGGTGCCTGGAGCCGGCCCTGCTGTTCTGGGCCCTGTGTGGGGCGCATTGGTCCCTGTACCCTGCCCAAACCCGCCCCACCCTCACCCCCATGGCACCAACTCACACCCCCCCCCCAGGTACCATGCTGGGTGTTCACACTGTGCCTTGCAGGAGGGGCCAGGCGCTGGAGGGGCCAGAGAGGGGCTTGCCCAGTAGTTCGGACTCTGGCCTGGGAGCCAGGAGCCCTGGGGTCATTCCCGGCCCTGCCACAGACTGTGTGTGACCCTGGGCCAGTCACTGATTCCTCTGGGCCTCCCTCCCCAGCTGGGCCATGGGGACACTGGCCCGGCCCTGCCCCACGGGAGCAGAGGGTGAATGCAGCAGAGAGGGGGAGGGGCTCAGAGACTGGGGTCAGAGAAGCCCCTTGGGGAGATCGATGGTGGGAGCAGCTGGGAGGCCGAGCTGTGCCTGACCCAGGGAGACTGAGCCCCCCTCTCTAGCAGGGGAAGGGGACAGAGTGTCCCGGAAACTTCGCTGTGTGTCCTTCTCTGGTGGCACCTGGGCTAGTGCGTGGCAGGTGCCAGGCGAGTGCTGCAGCCCCACCCCAGGCCCTGCTCTGCCCCCTGCGAGGGAGAAGTAGGGAACCGAGCCCTGCTGGGGCCGGCTCTGCCTGGCGACTGATGATGCTGCCCAGCCCCGGTGCTGACTGGCCCCTGGGCTGGGGGTGCCCAATCCCCGGGGCCGTGGGCAGCGTCCCGGGGCTGGTGCTCGGAGCTGGGCAGAGAAGGTCTCAGTCTGGGGGGTCCCGACGAGTCTCCAGGTCTCTCCCTCCTGAGCAGCGATGGGGGCGGGTCGGATCCTGGGGGCCGGGAGCCACTGGGCTGGGGCTCTGCTGGTGACACTGACGGTGCTGAGAACCCACCTGGCTCATTGCACGGAGCCCCCAGGTGAGCAGAGACCCCAGCACCCCGGGGCGCCCCGTCCGGGGCCGCGCTGGGTGTATCCGGGGGGGGGGGGATCAGACCCCAGCGCCCCGGGGAGCCCCGTCCTGGGCAGCGCTGGGTGTATCCGGGGATCAGACCCCAGTGCCCCGGGAGCCCTGTCCTGGGCAGCGCTGGGTGTATCGGGGTCAGACCCCAGCGCCCGGGAGCCCTGTCCTGGGCAGGTGCTGGGTGTATCGGGGGGGGTCAGACCCCAGCGCCCCGGGGAGCCCCGTGCTGGGCAGCGCTGGGTGTATCGGGGGGGTCAGACCCCAGCCCCCCGGGGAGCCCCGTCCTGGGCAGCGCTGGGTGTATCCGGGGGGGGGGGTCAGAGCCCAGCGCCCCGGGGAGCCCCGTGCTGGGCAGCGCCGGGTGTATCCGGGGTCAGACCCCAGCGCCCGGGAGCCCCGTCCTGGGCAGCGCTGGGTGTATCAGGGAGGTCAGACCCCAGCGCCCCGGGGAGCCCCGTCCTGGGCAGCGCTGGGTGTATCTGGGGGGGTCAGACCCCAGCGCCCCGGGAGCCCGTCCTGGGCAGCGCTGGGTGTATCCAGGGGTCAGACCCCAGCGCCCGGGAGCCCGTCCTGGGCAGCGCTGTGTGTATCCGGGGGGGTCAGACCCCAGCACCCTGGGGGCCCCATCCTGGGCAGTGCTGGATGTATCCAGGGGGTCCGAGCCCCGCGCCCCCGGGAGCGCCGTGCGGGGCCGCGCTGGGGGTATCCGGCGGGGGGGGTCAGACCCCAGCGCCCCGGGGAGCCCCCTCCGGGGCAGCGCTGGGTGTGTCCGGGGGTCAGACCCCAGCGCCCGGGAGCCCGTCCTGGGCAGCGCTGGGTGTATCCGGGGTCAGACCCCAGCGCCCCGGGAGCCCGTCCTGGGCAGCGCTGGGTGTATCCGGGAGGTCAGACCCCAGCGCCCGGGAGCCCGTCCTGGGCAGCGCTGGGTGTATCTGGGGGGGTCAGACCCCAGCGCCCCGGGGAGCCCCGTCCTGGGCAGCGCTGGGTGTATCCAGGGGGGGTCAGACCCCAGCGCCCCGGGGAGCCCCGTCCTGGGCAGCGCTGTGTGTATCCGGGGGGGTCAGACCCCAGCACCCTGGGGGCCCCATCCTGGGCAGTGCTGGATGTATCCAGGGGGTCAGAGCCCAGCGCCCCGGGGAGCGCCGTCCTGGGCAGCGCTGGGTGTATCCGGGGGGGGGGGTCAGAGCCCAGCGCCCCGGGGAGCACCGTGCTGCCTGTCCCGGTGCCCGCCCCCCACCGCGCTCGGTGTCTGCCCCCATCCCCCAGTCCCTGCCCTGCAAGCCCCAGCTTGCTCTCGGTGTTACTGTCACGCCCCTGCCCGCCCGCCGGGCTCCCCGCTAGCTGGGGGTGGGTTGGGGGAAGCGGCGGGTTCCTCGCAGCTCTCACGACTCCGGCTGTTCCCCCCGCCCCCGCTGAGCTCCGAGCCCCGGGGCAGGGGGCGGGTCCCTGAGCCCAGCCCGTCTCCCCCCGCAGGGCGGTTCCTGTACCAGGGGAAGTCTGAGTGTCACTACAGCAACGGCACCGAGCGGGTCCGGTACTTGGTCAGGTGGATCTACGACCGGCAGCAGATCCTGCACTACGACAGCGACCTGGGGCGCTACGTGGCGGACACGGAGCAGGGACGGCCGAGCGCCGAGACCTGGAACAAGGACCCGGCGCGCCTGGCGCAGGCGCGGGCTGAGGTGGACACGTGCCGGCACAACTACGGGGTGGCGCAGGCGGGGAAGGTGGTCGGCCGCACAGGTACGCGGGAGGCGGGGCCAGGAGCGGGGGCGGGGCCGCAGCAGGACACGCCCCCTCTCCATGGGCGCGGTCCGCCAGCTGGGCTGGGGGGGAACAGAACGTCTCGTGCTGGGGGCATCAGGCGCTGGGGCGGGGTAATGGGGCGGGAATCTCCTCTGGGTCTGGCTGCGGCGCCCCCTGTTGGCAGAGCGCAGAGCCCCACCCGGGTCAGCCCCCCCTTCCCAGCCCCCCCACTCCTCTGAGGGGTTCATCCCACAGCGCCCCCTGGACAGTACCCCCCCCCCCGGGCACACGGCTGTGGCAGCTCCTCCTCCCATTCCTGGCCTGGGGAGTGGGCAATAGGGCAGAACTTTCCAACCCTGCCGCTCCCCCCCTCAGGGTGCCCCCTGGCTCAGGGGCAGGAGCAGCCCTGGTCCCTGGGCTGACACCCCGTCTTCCTGGGCCCCAAGGATCAGACAGTCCCTGGCTCTCCCCACGGGGGTGACAGGATGCAACTCCCCTCAGGCCCTTTCTGCTGGAGCCGCCTGGGGCAACTGGGCAGGAGAGAACCAGACCCACCCGGGGCAGTGAGAGGGGAACGGGGTGCCTGGGGAATCAGACCCCACACACCATGGGGAGCCCTGTCTGTCCTGGGCATGTACTGGGGAACGGGACCCACACATCCGGGGTGCCCTGCCCCAGGCAGCTGCCAGGTGTATCGGGGGGTCGGATGCCCTGTCCTGGAAAGGCGCCGTGTGTATGGTTGGGGGGATTGGACTCCACACACCCTGGGGAGCATCACCCTAGGCAGGTGCTGGGCATATTGGGGGAGATATTTCCCTGGGGGGGCACCTGTTCTCTCTGAGCCCCCGTCTGTCTCCGGCCCCTTTCCCAGCTCTCTCTCTTCCCCCCAGTTCAGCCCAAGGTGAAAGTTTCCCCCACGAAATCGGGGTCCCAGCCCCACCCCCACCTGCTGGTTTGCTCGGTGACGGGGTTTTACCCCGGGGGGATCAAGATCCAGTGGCTGAAGAACGGGCAGGAGCAGACGGCTGGGGTGGTGTCCACGGAGCTGCTCCAGAACGGAGACTGGACCTTCCAGATCCTGGTGATGCTGGAGATGAGCCCCCGGCGCGGGGACGTCTACACCTGCCAGGTGGAGCATGTCAGCCTGCGGGGGCCCCTCGCCGTGCACTGGGGTAAGAGTCCTGGGTCACCCAGCCCCCACGAATACCAGCCCAAGGCAAGACTTCAAAGCGCTGTCTGCTGTGGCCTTTGATTCTGTTTCATGTTCATTATGTTCCAGTGGGTTCAGCTCTGGGCTACAGTCTCTAGTTCAACAACGTTCTCTCTGTTTGTTCTGGATTTAGAGCCCATGGGACCACATGGGACCGTAGCCACCTAACACATACACAAGCATCTGTCTGTCTTTTAGCAGCTTTATTAGGGTTACCAACAAAGGTCTAAATGTCACAGCACATACAACCCCTAAAGATAAGTACCACGTACTAGTTACACCTACACCTACACCTAGTACCATGCACTAGTCCCATCCTCCTAGAGATGGTGTTAGTCTGGTGCCCTCTCATGGATTGACCATCAATACACGGGAGTGGTTCCTGCTGGAGTTTTCTATAGGAAGCTCGATTTTCCTGCTCTGAGCATTTTGAAGTATTTATTGATAACTTTGGTTTTATTTAAAACTTTAATTTCACTTCCTCATTTTTATACTCCATGTGTGGAGTTGAAATCCAGGGTGCTGCGTTAGTTGCTCCTGCAGTGGGTTGAGGTGGGGTGTGCTGACTGTTCAATATCCTAGAATTCATTTGCTGCTGTATTTCTTACACTTCAACGCTCGTGAGAATTTAGGTTCGGAGTAAAGTACTGATCATGTCCACGCTGGGAGCACTCTTCCAGAAGTGCTGAACTCATTATCTAAAGCTTATCGTTATATTCAAACCCAACAGGTGCCAACGGTAGAAAATCATTTTGCTTTGGAATTTACAGATTAATTAGATTAGGCATTTTGGAAACAACAGCTGTAACAGCTGGAGACACTTCATTTAATTTTTGATAATCAGTACATGCATCTGAAGAAGTGGAGTTTTTTATGCACAAAAGCTTATGCCCAAATAAATCAGTTAGTCTTTAAGGTGCCACCGGACTCCTTGTTGTTTTTGTGGCTACAGACTAACACGGCTACCCCCCGATAAAATGCCATGATCCATCTGGTTTTTGTACTGGCCAAATTGGAGAATTGCACATGGAAGTACGCGCACGAATGGTTTCCTGTTGCAGCAGAGATTCAATGGTTTTAGCAGTATAAGGTTTGGCCTGTTTTGGAAAAGGACACTGCTGTTATAGGGGGAATTTTCTTCTACAATCGTAACAGTTACATCCGCATTTTTACATTTATGCTTGTGTTTAGCAAAAGCATCAACTCTACTCCCAATTTTTAGAGCACTTGTACGAGCCCAAATCTATTGACCTGGGCTGGGAGCATCTGGTCTCCCTGTCTCACAGCAATGGGACAAGGGGACACTCAGTGGAATGGAAAGGGGCAAATTCACACCTGATAAAAGGAAGGACGTTTCCCACACACTGTGTAATTAGCCAGTGGAACTCACTGCCACAGGGTGTCACTGAGCCCAAGAACTGAGCAAGGTTCACAAAGGGTTTGGCCATTTCTGTGGCTCACAGGAGTATCCAGGGCTAGACTAGTTCATGTTGACAATGGGCAGGGATCTCAAACCTCGTGCTGCAGGGCCTGAGCCGAGCTCTGGTGATCCCAGACCAGGAGGAGCCCTGAGGTGGGGCAGATTGTCCCAAAGCTGCTCCTGCAGGCCCTGGCCCCTGGCTCTGCCCCGGCCGGTGCCGGTCACTGGCGCAGTCGGGAGCCCGGCCCGGGGGCCCCTGGCTCTGACCCACCGGCGCCAGTCACTGGCGCGGACGGGAGCCCGGACCGGAGGCCCCTGGCTCTGCCCCGGCCCACGCTGGTCACTGGCGCAGACGGGAGCCCGGCCCGGGGGCCCCTGGCTCTGCCCGGCCGGTGCTGGTCACTGGCACAGACGGGAGCCCGGCCCGGAGGCCCCTGGCTCTGCCCCGGCCGGTGCTGGTCACTGGAGCGGACGGGAGCCCGGCCCGGAGGCCCCTGGCTCTGACCCGGCCCGTTCCGTGTCCCTGTTTCAGAGGCGCAGTCTGACTCCGCCAGGAGCAAGATGCTGACGGGGGTCGGGGGCTTCGTGCTGGGGCTGATCTTCCTGGCGCCCGGACTCCTCATCTACCTGAAGAATAAGAAAGGTGAACGGCTCCGGGCGGGGGTGGGGCACCAGGGTGTCTCTGGGGGGAGGTGGGGCTGGGGGGGGCTCAGGGGAATCTGGGCCTGGCTGTAGGCTCCCCCCCACCCCCAGCAGGGGCTGCTCAGAGTCTGGCAGGGGCCTCCCGGCTTCTCCTCTCCTGGGGCTGGGGCTGGGTCAGACCCTCCCCCCTCCTAGGGCAGGGGCAGAGCAGGGGCCGTGGGGAGATCTCAGTGCGGGGCCCCGGGGCCAGGCTGGGAGCTCCCACTCTCCCCTCCCCTGGCCGAGCCCCCAGGGTGGGACAGACCCCGACCCCTCGCAGTGCAGGGAGCTGCCCCTGCCCCGGGGCTCAGAGCGTTCCCGTCCCCTCCCCCGGGCAGGGATCCTGGGTCAGGGATTTACAGTAATAACGGGGGAGGGGGGAACCCCAGGTCTGGGGGCCGGAGGGGGGCTGGGTTCCTAGTGGGGGGCGTTCCATGCCGTGGGGCAGGGGCTGGAGCTGTGACCCCCAGGAACCGGCTCCCCCCGCCCAGGGCTCTGACCATGTTTCTCTCTGTTTTTCAGGGCGCCCCGTTCCCCAACCTGCAGGTAATTTCAGTCCCCCTCCCCCGTTACACCCGCCTCCCCCCACACTGAGCACAGGCTGCCTGGGGCGCCCGTGGGGCGGCTGCTTCTGCCTCTCGGCCCGTGACACCCGCCCGGCTCAGCCCCTGGGCAGCTGGGCAATGGGGCGCTGGCCCCGCGGAGGAGGAGGCTGCGGCTCCCTCGGTCCCCGTTCAGGCCGATCCCCGAGCTGCTCCCGGGGGCAGAGGGTCCTGGGTCCTGCTGAGCATCCCCCAGCCCTGCGGCTGCCGGGCAGAGTCCCTGGGGTGCCCTGGGGCCTGGCAGAGAAAATCCCCCCTCCGTCCCGCTAGCCCCACGGCCAGGGGCTGATTTCTCTCCCCTCTCCCTGCAGGGCTCCTGAGTTAGATCCTGGGCGTCGGATCCCCCGGCCGGCAGGAGTTTCCGTCCGTCTGTCCCAGCCCCTCGCCCAGCCCGGAGAATGCAGAACCTGGGGCCGGTCCCTTCCTGTCCCCACCTGCTCCCCGCGCTCTGCCCAGCTCCAGCCCGCGCTGCCCCCTGGGGACCCGTCCCTGCCCCTCAGTCCCCACAGGGCCCGGGGCGACCCCTCCTGCGTTAACCCTTTCCCTGCCCCAGCCCAGCCCCACATTCCCTCTCGCTGACCCCGCGGCCCTCGGGGAAGCTTTGGGGGACGCTGCTCCGCAGCCTGGGGGGAAGCCGGACCGAGGCCGCGCTGTTAGAACTGCTGCACCCTAATAAATCATCCCAGCCCCCACCGGCTCTGTGCTCACTGCTCCCCCAGGGCCAGGACAGGGCTGGGGGCTCTGGGCTCTGGGTGAGGGGGAGGGGACGCAGGGCACAGAGCAGCTGCCCTGGGGGAGGGGACTCCCCAGACACATCGTGGGGCCATTCAGCGGCTGCAGGGATCAGGGTTGTGCTGGGGAGGGGCCTGGGCAGGGCCGGATCGGACTGGAGGGAGGGGGCAGGACCCCAGAGGGGGGCTCTGGGGGTGGGGGTGACTCCTGGGGCTGTGGGTTCCCAGTCCCAGTGCAGACCGGTTCCTTCCCCAGGGTGGGGGCAGCAGGGAGGAGGCCGTGGGGAGCGGGAGCCCCAAGCAGGGCCGCCCGGAGGATTCAAGGGGCCTGGAGCAGAGGCACCACCCGCTGTGGTGCTCGGACTCACCCGGCGGCTCCGGGTCCTTGGCGGCACTGACGGACCCGCTGCCAAAGCCCCAGAGCGAGTGAAGGACCCGCTGCCGAAGTGCCGCCCAAGGCCCAGAGCGCCACCGGGTGAGTAGAAATTAAAAAGGCGCCTGTAGCCGGGGAAGGGATTCTCAGCCAGGGCGCACGGGGCCCCTGCAGCAAATTGCCTCACTCACACCCCCTGCAGCCCTGCCCCAAGCCCCTTTCCCGGGGAGAGGCAGCTGCAGAGGGGGAGATGCTCCCATCCCCCTGGAGAGCCCAGGCTGCAGCCCAGCAGCACAGACACCCCGGCCTGGGGGGCAGCGACAGGGCCGGGCTGGGGGGTGGGGCAGAGCTGGGGGGGTGTCAGTCAGCCGGGCTGTGGGAGCTACACGGGAGGCGCTTGCGAGCAGGGGCAGCGCATGGACCCGCCGCCTCCCCCCAGCCCTGCTAGGTGCCCCAGAGATGTGGCAGCCGCTTCCAGGAGCCCCGCTGCGTTGCCAACTGGGAGCCACCTGTGGTAAGCACCTCCCAGTCAGAGCCTGCACCTTGCACCCCCTCTTCCACCCCAACTCCCCGCCCCAGGTCAGAATCCCCCTCCTCCCAAACTCCCTCCCAGGAAACAGACGGGTAAACAGGGGCCCCACAAAATCTAATAGCCCCGGGCCAACAGGAGAGTTAATCCGGCCCTGCCATTGTGTACTGGTGTCCCCGTCACTTCCTGTCCCAAAGTGCCATGTGCTGTTCCCCAGCTGCCAGGCCCCACCCCAGAGGTGGCTGCATTTCTGTGGGGGGAATTGGCCCTAGTGCTATCAGGTGCAACGAGCTCTGGGATCCTGGTGGGGGAGCATCCCCGAGAGCGGGGAGACAAGGCCGTGGGGACGTCCCTGTCAGCTGCTCCCATGGGCTGTCCCTGCGGGAGGGGACACAGGACGAGGGTGTGAATCTGTGTGAGTCACTCAGAGCCTGGCCTGCTGCTCCTACTGCTGCCCAAGGGCCCCCCCTGCCGTGGAGTCTCCTCTCCAGCGCCCCACACGGACCATCCCAGCCCTGCTCCTGCCCCACCAGCTATTCACCGCCCTGCCGCTGTGCTAACCACAGTCTGTGTCACAGCTTAACTATCATGGAGCTACGGCAGCCCCACGGCGTCAGGACTCCTGGGCTCCAGCCCAGCTCTGAGCACGGGCCCTGCTGACTCCAGCCCCTCGGCTTTCCCTGCGCAGGCTCCGTCTGGGGGACAAGTGGACGGGGCTGCACTGAAGGGCTGGGGGGAGGGAGGGACTGGCTGGCTCAGGGGATCGGGGACAGGACACGGGGCCTCTGCCCTTTGGGGGCTGGGGGCTCTGATCCAGCCTCAGGGCAGGGGACTGGCTGGCTTAGGGGGCTGGGCCCGGGACGTGGGGCCTTGGCTCTCCAGGGCCGTCAATCCGGTGTCAGCGTGAAAGTCCCCGTGCAATTGCCCACAGCCCAGTGGAGACGTTTCTCCGGCCCCGCGACCCAGAAAGGGTTAACGCTCCACGTCGGTTCACACCCCGTCCGCCTGTGGGTGGACAGAGGGACAGACTGACGCCTGCTTTCCCCTCACCTGGTTTCACTCCCCCCCCCCCCAGGGATGGTTCTGAGCCCCCCCAGCCCCAGGGCCCCAGCCGCATCCAGCACACTCTGCTCCCCGGTCCTCCCGCCCCGACTCTGCCCAGCGCCCGGTGATGCCGGGTCGGCGCCGCGCTGCCACTGGCCGAGCCCCAGAGGCGCTAACCCGGGCCCAGCATCTCTGCCTGTTTGTGCGTCAGTGAGACACCAGGTCCCATGGGTGGGCATCATTTCGGTGCCAGGGACTTTCCACCCAAACCCGCCCCCCCCCCCCTGGGTCTGCAGCCTGGCTGGCACCCGGGGCCTGGCCCTGCCCCACCCCTGCACTGGAGAGGAATAAACTGCGAGTGAAATGCAGCCCCGGTCGGTGTCCTCACCCCACGGTACAGGGGGGCACTGAGAGCAAGGGACTTGTCAGAAACCACAGAGCCGGGAGAGAACCCAGGAGTCCTGGCTCCCCCCGTGCTCTGATCCACCAGCCCCCACTCCCCTCCCAGAGCCGGGAGAGAACCCAGGAGTCCTGGCTCCCAGCCCCCTCCTCCCACCCTGCTCTGACCACCGGCCCCCACTCCCCTCCCAGAGCTGGCAGAGAACCCAGGAGTCCTGGCTCCCAGCCCCTGCTCTGATCCACCAGCCCCACTCCCATCCCAGAGCTGGGATAGAACCCAGGCATCCGGGCTCCCAGCCCCCGCTCTAACCCACTAGCCCCCACTCCTCCCAGAGCTGGGCTAGAACCCAGGAGTCCTGGCTCCCAGCCCCCCCTGCTCTGATCCACCAGCCCCCACTCCCCTCCCAGAGCCAGCATAGAACCCCCCCCTTCCCCGCATGCTAGAGACAAGTATGGGGGCTCTGTCCTTCTTGGGTGCTCAGTCAGAGGAGTGGGGCTGGCGTGGAATGAGGGGTCCTGGCTGAGGATGGGGGTTTGGGGGTGCTGAGGCTCGGGGTGCAGACGGAGGGACAGGCTGTGGGTCACAGATACAGACACCCCTGCCCAAGCGGGACCCTGTGTGTCCGGCTTCCCTGCGGGCCGGTTCTGGGGCTGTGTATGGGGGGGTGTAGGGGTGTGGGGGGGGGGTCTGTAGGACACGTCCCCTCCCTCATGGGTGAGGCACTTCCCAAGCAATCCAGCCCATCCTGCTCCTCCCCCCCCATGTTCCTGCTCCCCCCCCCCCACCAGCTCTACGGAGCGGGTGCTGCTGCGGGGGTAAACGGAGCCCCCTGGTGACGCTCTCAGAGACAGACACGGGTCGCTCCCTGGCCCCACGGCGTTGGCAAATGCTGCTCCCTGCAGAGACCCCAGCCCAAGGGACCCCCCCTGCCCCGTCCCAGCCCGGCACAGACCCCATAGCGAATCCCACCCCAGAGCCGACAGCCTCCCCACGGGGCTCCAGAGAGCAGGACGGGGGGGTGAGCAGCCATGGGGTGAATCCAGGGGCTCGGCCAAGACCAGCTGCTCCCCCTGGGGCGGGGGGGGTCAGGCGCTCTCCCCCCTGCCCACCCAGCTCGCACCCACCCAGCAACAGCTGCCACCACCACAAGGTCTTGTCTTTATAGCTGGGCATTTGCCAGGGAACAGACCCTCACCCCAGGGAGGAGACACATAGGGGGCCCCAGGAGGAAACACAGCCCTGCTCCCCCACCTCCACACCTGTCACAGAGGGCAGGGTCCCCTGGGCCCATGGGGGGGTGGGGAGCTCTGGTGGGGCCAGGCTGAGCAGGGGGCAGGCCGGGTCCCAGGGCAGTGCCAGGCAGCTGTAGGGCCTGGCTATGGAGGGATGGGTCCCCAGCCGGGGGTCACTCCGCAGTGACCGATGGTGCGATGCCGAGCCACAGCCGGTCCGGGGGGCCCAGCTTGGGGCGTAGCCGGGACGTACAGCCAGTCAGGACAAGCTCCGCGCGAGGCCGGACGCAGGGATCCCGGCTGAAATCCCCAGGGCTGAGTTACCAGGAGGCCAGGCTGGCTGAGCAGAACCCGGGGGACATTTCAGAGGCCCGGGACTGCAGCCCCCAGAGCCCTGGCTCATGTGATTCCGGGGATCCCCTGGCCCCAGGCCCATAGCCCCCCAACACAGAGACCATCAACAGTCACATTTCACACCCCTTAAAAATGCCCCTCCCCGGGCTGCTACCGCAACCAGCGTTGGGCACCTGCCTGGCCCCCTCTGAGCCCAGCTCCTCGGCCGGTCGGCCCCTCTCCTCCAGGGAGCCCCTGTGCCCCCCCGCCCACCTCTGGGGAAGGGGCAGTACTGGAGAGCGCCAAGCCCCACGGCGATGGGGCAGCCGGGGCCCAGCTGGGGGGCCCTTGCTCGGGCGTGGGGGGGGGGGACGTAGCATGGAGGGGGCTCAGTTTGACCCCAGACCAGCAGAGCACGTCAGCACACGCGGCATCTCACAAACTCCAGGGGGTCGCTCACCAGCTCGTCGTTCGGCATGTTCGCAGGATCAGGGCCTCTAGCCCCTGAGTGACCTGCCTGCGTCCCCCTCCCCCGCTGTTCTCAGCCCCTGGGACCTCGGTCCAGCTCCTCCCAGTGCCGGGAGGGGGACACGGCCGGGCGTGTCCCCCACAACCTGGGGCCTGACCACACCAGAGCGATGCGTGTGTGTGTCTTGTCAGCTGTGGGTGTCTCTGTGTGGACTCCAGTAGTAGCTGCCTGGCTCTGACATACCCAGCGGGCCCTGCCTGGGCCTGGCACCCATCTGACGCAGCACCAGGGTCCCCGCTGGACGCCAGGCTGAGGGTGGATCCCTCTGGGGCAGCTCCTCCCCGGGTGCAAACCAACATTGCCTCGGGGGGGGCGTTGCTGATTTACACCGCTGAGTAGCTGGGCCCGATTCGCCCTCACGTGGTCGTTTCCACGTGTCCCTGTCACTGGGCGGGACGGGGTCTCTGGGATCCCTGCGCCAGGCCCCCGACGGGAGCGTCCCGGCCACAGACGTGTCTGGCTCCGGCTCCACACTCAGGAACGTCTCTGCCCCGCTCTGCGCCGGCGGGCGGCTGCGCCAGCCCCTCCCTCCGCTGGGGGCTGGAAACAGGCTACGTGCCGGCCACAGCCTGCTCCTGGCCAGGTCCCCCCACTGGTTCTCGGGCCTTGGCCTGTAACTGCGGCAGCTCGTCCCCCCACCAGGCGTTTACCCTCCTAGGCTACAGAGCGATGGGAGCCCCTGGCAGCCGAGCTCCTCCGGCCTCCTCTAGGTCAGCTCCAGCCGCCCTTTGGGGCTCATCACTCGGCCCCGCGGGACCAGAGCCGGCCTCAGCGTTCCAGCTCCGCACCGGATTCGCTGGCACAAAACGGGTGCAAAGCACTCGCCCCCCACCCCCGTGTAACTGGCTGCATGACGCACCGGGCGGCAATGAACAGGGCTGGGCTCGGGGATAAAATCCAGCTGCCAGCAGCCGGTGCAGGCCACGGGCCGGCCTTGCAGGGGGCCGCGGATCCACACGTGGGTTTGTTCATCGTGGGGGTGAAGGAAAACAGAAGCAACGGAAAAAGCCCCGGGGTGGAGCAAAGCACCTGGGCAGGGCCAGGGGAGGAGGAGGTTGGGGGGAGCCGAGGGGGCGTGAAACCAAAAATAACCCCCCAAAGCAGCAAAATTCTAGCTGATCTATTAACACAACTTCCAACATTACTTACAAACATTCCACCGGCCGCCGGCTCAGCACCGGGGGCGCCTGCTGCCTGTCACACCCCGAAAAGCCAAGACAGTCGCCCCGTGAAACATGTGTCCAGTGGCCCCGAGAAAATCAGTTGGATTCCCCCCCCCCAACCCCACGGTTGCA
Organism: Mauremys reevesii; assembly: GCF_016161935.1. Taxonomy (NCBI): domain Eukaryota; kingdom Metazoa; phylum Chordata; order Testudines; family Geoemydidae; genus Mauremys; species Mauremys reevesii. Next base: position 79,114 of record NW_024100804.1, on the reverse strand, counting down.
GGACAGGCAGCGTCGCCGGAGTGCTGGGCTCGTGTGGGATTCAAACTCCACGGCACGGCCCAGACCCCTGTGTGTCTCCACATCTTAAATACTAGAATTAATTTAAAATAAAACAATCCAGCCAGCGTCCTTCTCTTCGCTCCTCGGCCTCTCCCACGGGGGGTGGAGGTTGGTGAAGGCTTTTAAAATACACCCAGAGCAACGATCCCTTGCAAACAGCGGGGGGGTGGGGGGATCTGAGCCCTGGGGAGATGTTAATTAACAGGGTTTGTTCATTATCGTAACTGATATGGCAGGGAAGGCACAGAGCACGGGTAGGGCAGAGAAGGGCCATGGAGCCCTGTCCATGTCAATTAACACTAATTAGTACCAGGGGGAGGGGGGACACCCCACTGATATTAATTAATATGTTTTGTTCATTTGATATTAATTAGTCCAGTGGGGGAGGGGTTGCAGCCTCACAAATCAATACTAATTACCATAGTGGGGGAGGGGAGGGGAGCACCCCACTGAGATTAATGGCAAAGGAAGAAGAAATGTGAATTAGTGTGTGTGTGGGGGGGGGGAACTGGAGCCCATTGATAGGGATGAAGGAGGCAGAGGAATCCCAGCCTGGCCCGGACCAGGGGCCCATCTAGCCTGGCCTCCCGCCTGCGCTGCTCTGGGTGGAAAGGGCAGGAACCCTGCAGGAGGTGACTAAACCAGGAATTAAAGGAACCCTTAGTGAGGAGGAAGTTTCCTCCTGACCCCATCCCTGCAGGCCGGCACCTGCCCTGAAGCATGAGGGTCGTTGTCACTGACAGGTGTCAGCACTGTGGGGAGGGGGGACGGGAGCCCACTGGGGTTAACCCAGGTCCCTATCCACGATGCTGCCTGGCACAGGGGAGCCGGCCGCCCTGCTGACGTATTAACTCTGGTTCGCTCACAATGTTCATTAGACATTAATGGCTTTGCTCCCCGGTCAGAGGGGAATTGGGGTACCGGGTCCATCGTTTCGGGGTGGCTCCAGTCGGGTTAGAGCTGAGGGGCTCTGGGAGATATGGAGGATGAGCCCTGAGACACTCTGGGGAATATGGCCCACGGGCAATGAGGGATGTAGCTGGGCATTCTGGGAGCTCTGGCTGGAGGATTGTGGGGCTCTGAGGGATCCAGCCAGCGCATGGGTGTAACTGTCCTCTCGCTACATGTTAAAATACAGGAGGGTCTAAGCAGTGACGTCTCTTCGGTGTCTCTCTCCGGTCCCTGGTCCCAGCGGGAGACGGCGCCGGGTGCGTCGGTCTTGGTGGCTGTGGGTCGTCGTGGCGGGTCCGTCCCTCGGGTGGGCGGTAGGTCCCGTAGCTTCGCTGCTCGGGGGATGGTGGGGCCTGGGCCAGGCTGGGACATTCCCTCAGGGACCAGGGAAGGGCTCACAGGGGTTGGTCTTAGCCCAGGAAACAGACGGGTCCCACCTCAAACCCAAACTTCTGGTTGGGCTCCCCAAAGTCCGTGAAGTGCGCGTCCAGCAGGGGGAGCTGCTCCACGCGGGGCGTGTTCACCTCCAGCACCGTCCTGTCCGGGCCCTTCCGCCGCTGCAGGGGGAGGGACAGGGGGAGGGTCAGGCCGTGGGGTCAGCGGCTCCAGGGGCTGTTCCTGCCACGGGCTCCCCAGGGGGGCCTCTCTCGCCGCAGCGACCCGGGCTCTGACCTCTGTTCCTGCCCTCTGTCCCCGGCAACTGTCTGGTCATCCAGCCTCCCTCCTAGTGTATCCATCAATCCCTCCATCCATCCCTCCATCCTTCCCTCCATCCTTCCAACCTCCCTCCTAGTGTATCCATCCATCCCTCCATCCTTCCCTCCATCCCTCCAGCCTCCCTGCTAGTGTATCCATCCATCCCTCATGTCCTCATCCCTCCATCCATCACTTCCTCCCCATCACCCGTCCATCCATCCCTCCATCCTTCCAGCCTCCCTCCTAGTGTATCCATCCTTCCCTCCATCCTTCCAGCCTCCCTCCTAGTGCATCCATCAATCCCTCCATCCTCCCAGCCTCCCTCCTAGTGTATCCATCCATCCCTCCATCCTTCCAGCCTCCCTCCTAGTGTATCCATCCTTCCCTCCATCCTTCCAGCCTCCCTCCTAGTGCATCCATCAATCCCTCCATCCTTCCAGCCTCCCTCCTAGTGTATCCATCCATCCCTCCATCCATCCTTCCATCCTTCCAGCCTCCCTGCTAGTGTATCCATCCATCCCTCCATCCTTCCCTCCATCCTTCCAACCTCCCTCCTAGTGTATCCATCCATCCCTCCATCCATCCCTCCATCCCTCCAGCCTCCCTGCTAGTGTATCCATCCATCCCTCATGTCCTCATCCCTCCATCCATCCCTCCCTCCCCATCGCCCGTCCATCCATCCCTCCCTCCTAGTGTATCCATCCATCCCTCCATCCTTCCCTCCACCCTTCCAGCCTCCCTCCTAGTGTATCCATCCATCCCTCCATCCTTCCCTCCATCCTCCCAGCCTCCCTCTTAGTGTATCCATCCATCCCTCCATCCTTCCCTCCATCCTTCCAGCCTCCCTGCTAGTGTATCCATCCATCCCTCCATCCTCCCAGCCTCCCTGCTAGTGTATCCATCCATCCCTCCATCCATCCCTCCATCCTCCCAGCCTCCCTCCTAGTGTATCCATCCATCCCTCCATCCTCCCAGCCTCCCTGCTAGTGTATCCATCCATCCCTCCATCCTTCCCTCCATCCTTCCAGCCTCCCTGCTAGTGTATCCATCCATCGCTCCATCCATCCCTCCATCCTTCCAGCCTCCCTGCTAGTGTATCCATCCATCCCTCCATCCTTCCAGCCTCCCTCTTAGTGTATCCATCCATCGCTCCATCCTTCCAACCTCCCTGCTAGTGTATCCATCCATTGCTCCATCGATCCACCCCTCCCCATCCCTCCCTCCTAGTGTATCCATCCACTCTCCTCCATCCTGCAACTGTCTATTCACCCATCCCCGGGTATCCATCCTGTGACGTCGCACTCCATATGATTTTATGCAAATATACTAATGAGTGTGAATATAATGTAACTGGAATATGCTTCATGCAAAAGGTCTCGTGTAAGGGATCATTACAAAGCTTATAATCTACTGAGTGTGATCATCCTGTTTGTATGAATGTACCTCTCTTGTATCTGAAACTAGGAATATGAAATATAACTCTGAGGCCGATTGTAATTATGCAACGTGTGGGACATTAATGGTACTTTGGAATTTTGATGGCTCCCATTAAGGAGGACAATTGACTGCAGACGTCTCTGTTTACTTGTAAGTCTTCCCGTATCCGTGTGTGCTGGCAAGTGGGCAATGAAGTCTTACAGCGACATGTGATCATGTCACATGATACCGGAATCCATCTTTAACTTGGCGCTTTTCCATGTAGAAGGAGAGGTGGGGACCCAGAGAGGGACAAAGGATTCCCGCCTGGTGCCAAAGCTATAAAAGGGGGTGGAGCAGGACAAAGGGGGCTGCAGTCATGAGAAATCCCCCAGTTACCCCCTGAGCTGGACCAAGGGCTGTACCGGGGAAGGGACGGGCCCAGACGAGGAAGGCATCTCCAGTCTGTGAAAGCAACTTATTGGAACCTCTCTGAGGGTGAGATTTTATCTGTAATCACTTTCTGACTGTGTTAGGCTTAGACTTGCATGTTCTATTCTAAGCTTTATACAGAGTAAGACGGATTGATTTGGGTTTAGACCCCATTGGGAGTGGTCTGAGTGCTGGAGACAGGAGCACGTCTTAAGCTGTTTTCAGTTCAGCCTGCAGCTTGTGGGGGACGTGGTTCTGACCTGGGTCTGTGTTTGCAGCAGGCTGGCGTGTCTGGAGCAACCAGGCAGGGCACTGAACTCCCAGGCTGGCAGGGAAAACGGGCTCAGAGGCAGTCTCAGCACATCAGGTGGCAGTTCCCAAGGGGGTTTCTGTGATCCAGCTCGTCACAGTGTTCGAAATCCAATGGGGTTTCCCAGCACAGGTTCGTATCCTGTTCATGACGCCACTGTGACGGGTTGGGGTTGTTACTGTCCTTTGTTCCAGTTTCTTTCAGGTACTCTGGTGGGGTGGACAGGCTCTCCCTTGAGCCAGCTGAAGACAAAATGGAGGGGTCTCCCAAGGCTTTACATAGTGTCTCCTTGTGGGTCTAAACCCCTCCCTCCCCCTGTGTAGAATCCCCTCTACAGGCTGGAGTTTGGGAGTCACATGGGCAAGTCACATGTCCCTGCATGACTCAGTTCTCTCCAGGAACGTTCCCAGGAAAGCTCAGATGTGGACTGGCCTCTGTCAAGGTCCATTGTTAGCCAAGTACTTCCAATTACTTGAATAACCCCTCACACTTCGTTGATCACATCTGCCTTTGAAGCATCGAGCCAACGCTCATAACTTCCGATATAAAAATGATACATGAATATGAATAGGATGAAAACATTCCGTAGAACGTAACCTGTGCAGAGATCTGTGACATGGCCTATGTAGCATGAACGTATCTCAGTTATGTCATATTTACATTCATAAGCATATTTCTATAACGCACTATGGGGTGCGTCACACATCCCTCCCTCCCAGCGCCTCCATCCAGTGTATCTGTCCCTCCACATGGTCCCGTCTCGCCCTTCACCCCCCCATCCCAGCCTGTCCTCCCCCGGCTCCCCGCCCCGGCCCCGCTCACCGCGCAGCCGTCGGTGAGGGCCGTGATGTAGGGGCTGTTGTCGTAGCTCATGTCCTCCTCGTTGGCGCCCCGGAGGCGGAGGGCGCGCTGGTGGCCCCCGGAGGCGGCGCTGCGCCAGGCCACCGAGCGCTGGCAGTGGTAGGTGAAGTTCTGCCGGGCGGCCACGCTGAGCAGCCGCAGGAAGGTGAGCTGCACCGCGCCCACCGGGCGCCCGTCCGCGTCCACGTACGAGAACTGGGGGGGCAGGGACACGTTAGGGGGAGATGCACGTGGCAGCCACCCCCCGCACTCCCCGCTCGGGGCAAGGCCTGGGGAGCCCCTGCCCGGGGGGCACTCAGTGGGGATCAGAGTCTGTGCTCTGTGGTGAAGGGCGCCAGAGGCAGGGAGAGAGATGGACAGAGCCGGAGACAGACGGATGGGCAGAGCGGAGGACGGGGGATGGGCAGAACGGAGGACGGGGGATGGGCAGCTCCGAGGACAGGGGCATTAGGGTGACCAGACGTCCCGCTTTTATAGGGACAGTCCCGATTTTGGGGTCTTTTTTTTATATAGGCTCCTATTACCCCCCCCCCCGTCCCGATGTCTCACACTCGCTGCCTGGTCACCCCAAGGGGCACGGACAGAGCCCCAGACGGGTTTCTCGGGGGTGGATCTGCCACGCCGCAGACAGAGGGACTCAGGGCTGGACAGACATCAGATGGGGAACAGGCCAGGCAGACAAGACTCCAGGTGGGTCTAGGGATGGATCAGATCGAGGAGAGTCTGGGGCCAGAGAGAGACACCCTCGGGGCTGGGCACGGAGGGGGATTCCGGGGGGTGAATGACAGAGGAGTTGGAAGGTTGGATGGACGCACGTTAGCTGGAGGTGGAGTCTGGTCACTGGAGACCCCTTTGCAGACCCCAGGTGTCAGCAGGGGGTCAGTGTTGGAGCTGGGGGGTACAGGAGGTATCTGCACACACACACACACACACACACACACACACATGCTCAGGCGGGGCCTGTCTCTGGGGCTCATTCAGAGGTGCCAGGGCTGTGTATGGGGGGCATGAGCTGTATTATCGGGGTGCAGGATCCCCAAGACCAGGCCAGCTGTCGGGGTGACCCTGGTGGTGTCACCAAGCCCAGGACACCCCCACCAGCCGCCCAGCTCTCACCTTCCTTCCTTCCCGGAACTGGCTGAACCAGCGCGGGGGCGTCTCCTCCTGCCACGCAGACATATGGACCTGGCGGGGGAGACCAGGAGAGACAGGCTCAGGGGGGGCTGCACCTGGGGGTGCCCCAAACGCGCTGAGCCTGGCTGGGAGCCGGGGGCGAGGCTGGGGCTAAATCCTCCCTTCAGCCAGCCACAGCTGCTCTAGTGCCAAAACCAGACAGTGGCCGCTTGGGGCTGTTATAACAGGAAAGAACCCAGGAGTCCTGGCCCCCAGCCCCCCAACTTCTAACCCACCAGCCCCCACTCCCCTCCCAGAGCTGGGAGAGAACCCAGGAGTCCTGGCCCCTAGCCCTGATGGAGTAGGGACTGTCTGTGTGGGAGATAGGTGAGAGACAAGTATTCAGCCTGTAACATGAGCTAGGCAGGGGGGAGGGGAGGTCGACACCCCTGCCCTGGAGCTAGACAAAGGAAAGGAGCTGAGTGGAGACGGGGGTCAGTTTTTCAGTTTTCGGTTGGGGAACTGGGTGGTGGGATTTCAGGGGATCCTATGCTGGAATCCAGACACCCTGAACCCCCAGAGAGGCCAGAGTGAGGGGTCCTGGCGCTGAACACGAGCTGGGCTGTATCCTGTGTTCCTGTTGTCCAATAAACCTTCTGTTTTACTGGCTGGCTGAGAGTCACTGTGGGTCCAGGAAGAGGGGGGCAGGGCCGGACTCCCCCACACTCCGCGACAAGCCCCCACCCCCATCACACTCACCTTCTGCGTCTCTTTGGTGGGGAAGAGGCAGGTCTCCCCGCCAGCCGTGAAGTCGCAATGCACCTTGAAGGAGTCCCGGGAGCAGCCCTCGTTGGGGTCGATCCAGTACTCGCCTGGGGGTGGGGGGGGGTCAGTGCACAAAGAATCCTCTTCGTTCTCCCCCCCCCAGCCACCCCAGCAGCACGGCCCCCTAGCGACACCCAGGGATAGCCCTGACTGCCCGGGCAGAGCCCCCCGCTGCCCCCCCCCACCGCAGCCCAGCCCCCAGCGCTGCCCTGGGGCCATGGGGAGCCCTGACTGCCCGGGCAGAGCCCCCTGCTGCCCCCCCTGCAGCCCCGCCCCTACCGCCCCCCGGGGGCCATGGGGAGCCCTGACTGCCCAGGCAGAGCCCCCTGCTGCCCCCCCCCTGCAGCCCAGCCCCAGCACCGCCCTGGGGCCATGGGGACCCCTGACTGCCCGGGCAGAGCCCCCTGCTGCCCCCGCCCCGCAGCCCAGCCCCTAGCGCTGCCCTGGGGCCATGGGGAGCCCTAACTGCCCGGGCAGCCCCCTGCTGCCCCCCCCCTGCAGCCCAGCCCCCAGCGCCGCCCTGGGGCCATGGGGGGCCCGGACTGCCCGGGCAGAGCCCCCTGCTGCCCCAGCCCAGCCCCTAGCGCTGCCCTGGGGCAACGGGGAGCCCTGACTGCCCAGGCAGAGCCCCTGCTGCCCCCTGCAGCCAAGCCCCTCGCGCTGCCCTGGGGCCATGGGGAGCCCTGACTGCCCGGGCAGAGCCCCCTGCTGCCCCTGCAGCCCAGCCCCAGCGCCGCCCTGGGGCCATGGGAGCCCTGACTGCCCGGGCAGAGCCCCCTGCTGCCCCCCCCCGCTGCCCCCGCCCCTAGCGCTGCCCCGTCTCCCATCCAGCCTGGCCCGGCGCTCACCGTCGGGCAGGTCGGGGTGGCAGAGCCGCAGGTCCTGGCAGGTGCGGGCCGGGTTGTCCTGGGTGCCCATCGGGTGCTTCATCTGCTCGATCTCCCGCTTGAGGGCGGTGAGGGAGCCGAAGATCTCGTCCATGCCGCCCGCGTGGCCGTGGGCCCCGTCCGCCGCCAGCCCCTCCCCGTCCTCGCCCACCAGCTGGCTGGCGTCGATCGACCGCTTGCCCTTCCTGGGCAGCTGGATGGGCAGCGGCTGGATCACCTCCCCGGGGGGGCCCTGCGCCGGCACAGCACCGTCAGTGGGGCAGGGGATGGGGGGAGGGGAGGGGCAGGGCAGGGACAGTGTGGGGCAGGGAAGGAAGGAGCAGGGGGAAGAGTGGGGTAGGAGGGGCAGGGTGGGAAGGGGGCAGGGCGGGGCAGACAGCAGGGTAAGTAACCGAGCCGGGAAGGGGGACGACGCTGTGAGCGAGGGATGGGGAGCAGGGGGCAGGGCAGAGAGGAATGGGGGGCAGGGCAGGGCAGGGGGCAGGGTCAGTAACCGAGCGGGGAAGGGGACGACGCTGCGGCGAGGGATGGGGAGCAGGCGGGAGGGCAGAGCAGGGAGGGAAGGGGGCAGGGCGGGGCAGACAGCAGGGTAAGTAACCGAGCCGGGAAGGGGAACGATGCTGTGGGCGAGGGATGGGGAACCGGGGGCAGGGCAGGGAGGGATGGGGAGCAGGGGGCAGGGCAGGGAGGGAAGGGGGCAGGGCGGGGCAGGCGGCAGGGTAAGTAACCGCGCCGGGAAGGGGGACGATGCTGTGAGCGAGGATGGCGGGAACCGGGGCAGGGCAGGGAGGGATGGGGAGCAGGAGGCAGGGCAGAGCAGGGAGGGCAGGGGCAGGGCGGGGCAGGGAGGGAAGGGGGCAGAGAGGGAAGGGGGCAGGGCGGGGCGGGGCAGGGAGGGCAGGGGGCAGGGCGGGGCAGACAGCCGGGTAAGTAACGGAGCCGGGAAGGGGGACGACGCTGTGAGCGAGGATGGGGAGCAGGGGCAGGGCAGAGACGGATGGGGGCAGGGCAGGGAGGGAAGGTGATGGGGAGGGCAGAGCGGGGTGGGCCAGGGAGGGCAGGGGGCAGGGTAAGTAACCGAGCCGGGAAGGGGGACGACGCTGCGAGCGAGGGATGGGGGGACCAGGGGAGCAGCCGCAGCGCAGGGAACGGACGGTCCGAGGCAGCAGGTCGAAGGGAAGCAGGGTGGGGGGGTCACTCACCGGGTGTCCGGGGGGGCCGGGGACGCCTCGCTCACCCTTGGGGCCGGCTTGTCCCTGGCGGGGAGAGCCCAGAGACGTCAGCTGCCTGCAGGGGTGACGGGGTGGGGGGGCGGGCCCCCCCAGCTGGGGCCCCCGGGACAGCGCTTACCGTGGCTCCCTTCGCACCCTTGGGACCGGCCGGGCCCTGCAAAGCAACGACAGGACAATCAGAGACACGGGGGGCTGGGGGTGGGGGGCGCTGGCAGCCCTCAGGCCGGGGGAGGGGCGGTGTGACAGGATGCACCCTGTATTCACACCCCTAGTGAGGTCCCTTTGCACACCAGTGACTGGCTGGTCCGTGAGCTCACGGGGCCCCACGCAGCCACGTCGTACACACGTCACGGACACGCTGCAGTCACAACTGACAGGTCTGGGGAGGGGACAAGGGCCCGCGTCCAGCCAGGCGCTGTCCCAGCAGACGGGCCAGCACCCAGCAAGCGGCCGCGCTCTGGCACGGGGCCGGGGCAGGACCAGGTCTGAGGCCAGGCTACGCTGCAGACTGTATCGGTGTAACCACGTCGCTCGGGGCTGTGAATAATCCACCCCCGAGCGAGGCAGTTACACCGACCTGCTGTGGGAGAGCTCTGCCCGCCGACACAGCGCCGGCCCCTCGGGGAGGTGGATTAACTCCGCCGACGGGAGAACTCCCCAGTGTCGACATCCCTGAGCTCAGCACACCCGCCCCCCCGACTCCACGACCCCTCGCTCCGGGGGACAGAGCGTTATCTGGGGGTCCCCTGGGGGACAGAGCATTATCTACGGGTCCCCTCGCTCCGGGGGACAGAGCGTTATCTAGGGGTCCCCTCGCTCTGGGGGTCAGAGCGTTATCTAGGGGTCCCCTGGGGGACAGAGCGTTATCTAGGGGTCCCCTCGCTCTGGGGGTCAGAGCGTTATCTAGGGGTCCCCTGGGGGTCAGAGCGTTATCTAGGGGTCCCCTCGCTCCAGGGGTCAGAGCGTTATCTAGGGGGGACAGAGCGTTATCTGGGGGTCCCCTCGGGAGTGCGCAGGCATGTCCCAGGGGCTGAGCTATCCAAGGGGGGGTGGACACCCCACGCTCTCACTCCCTGCCCAGCTTATTCGCCTCTGAGGACACAAGAAACCGGCCGTCGGCCCCCAGGACAGGCCCCGACCCGGCGCACGACCAGTAGTTAGGGACTGCGCCTGGGACCCCGCTCGGCCCCTTAGGGTTCGTTCTGGGCAACGTTTTATCTTTATTCTCCCTGTGACCGTCTGACCTCGACGCCTTGTCACCGGGACCCACTGACCACCTGCCGCTCTGTAGTGAACGAAGCTCGACCCTAATCCCGGGCTGCGAGCCGTGTGGGTAACGCCACCTGTGGGGCTGCCGGCTGTATGAGATCCCCTATCGGCCTGGCCAGGAGAGGGCTGGACAGTGCAGAACACCGGCCTGGGGGGCAGCCCGGGGCAGGCTGGGGTCACCCTGCAGCACTAACCCAGGCTGGTGGGGCCGGGCGTGACCCGGGCGTGGCTGGCAGGTGGCGTCTGTACCCAGCCCTCGGGGGGAACATGCTGGGGGGGCTGTAGGGGGTCTAGGCTCGGCGCTCCAGCAGCAAGGCACCGCAGGGCACCCCAGGATACCGGGCAGGCAGTGACACAGCCCCTGCCCCAGTCTGGAGCGCACCCCGCAGTGTCACGGGCACGTTACAGGCGATGCCCAGACACAGGGGTGAGGGGCAGATGACAAAACGGGGCCCATTACAGGTGATGCTCAGATACAGGGGCCATGGGGTGAGACCCAGACCCACAAGCAGCACTGGGGAAGGTCAAAGGTCACTCACAGGAAGTCCCGGGGGCCCGGCGGGGCCGATGGGGCCAGTAGCACCAGGGATCCCCTGCAGGGGCGAGAACAGAGAGCGGAATTAGCATGAGACCAGGAGCACCCCAATTAACCCCTCGCACCCCAGACCTCACAAGGGCTCCCACATTTGCCCCCTGTCTGCCCTGGGTCCAACACAGCCTCCTCCCTGGGCAGCCCTGCTCATCACCCCCACCCCCACCCACAGAGCAGTGATTAGAACCCAGGAGTCCTGGCTTCCAGACCCCCTGCTCTAACCCACCAGCCCCCCCTCCTCTCCCAGAGCTGGGATAGAACCCAGGAGTCCTGGCTCCCTGCCCCCCCAGCCCTAACCCACCAGCCCCCCCTCCTCTCCCAGAGCCAGGGATAGAACCCAGGAGTCCTGGCTCCCAGTCTCCCCTGCTCTAACCCACTGGATCCCACTCCCCTCCCAGAGCCGGGGAGAGAACCCAGGAGTCCTGGCCCCTGGCCCCCCAAGCTCCCACTGCTCCCCACATGGCAGGGGTCTCTGGCAGGGGGTCTGGCGGTGGAGAACTCCCCCTCCCCCGATACTCACGGTCTCTCCTTTGGACCCCAGGGAGCCCTGCGGGCCAGGCAGGCCCCGGTCCCCTTTCTCTCCCTGCTCGCCCGGGGGCCCGATCAGGCCGATCAGACCGGGGTGGCCCTGGGAAAGACACAGTGGTCAGTGCAGGACAGACAGAAGGGGGACGGCATCGAGGGCTGGGTGTCGGACGGGCAGACAGACGGGCTGCATGCTGGGGCTGGGCGTGTGAGTACGGACAGCGTGTGGGGAGGGGTCTCTGCCCTGGGTGCTCACACGCCCTCGTGCCCCTTGTGCGGGCTGTGGGACGTGCACCCCAGGGATACTCGCAGGCGGTTGTGCTGACGTGTCTGGTTCACACAGACTTGTGTATCCCTTGTGCCACACTCGTGATGCGCGTGTCGTGGGCGTTCCCGTCTCTTGGTGCATTCACCTGCATTGTGTAGCACGTGTGTGCTGGCATGTTCCCTGGCACTGCGTGGCGTGGGCTGGCGCCATGTGGCACATGCTGGTGCACACTGGTGCACGGGGCGTGTATCATTCCCCCCCACCCACGGGTGTGTTGTGTGTGTTCACACACAGGCCGTGCACCCCCCGTGTGTCCCCCGCTCACCTTCTCTCCTTTGGGTCCGGAGTCCCCTTTGAGGCCGGGCAGCCCCGGGGGGCCCTGCGGGGAGATACAAGCAGAGCGGTTAGCCGGGGCGGGGGGGGGCGCGGGGAGGGGGGGCTCCGTCGCAGGGGAGGGCGGAGTCACACTCACCACAGGTCCAGGGGGGCCCGTCTGGCCCGTGGCGCCCGGCTTGCCTTGTTCTCCCTGCGGGGGATGGAGGGGAGAGTTAGCACTAAACACTGCCCCGACCATGCCCTGGGGCTGCCCCCCACAGCCCAGCCCGAGGCCCCCCCTGCTCTGGGGCTCCCCAGTCGGAGGCAGTGGGTCCTGCACCCCACCCCTCTGGGGCTCCCCAGTCGGAGGCAGTGGGTCCTGCACCCCACCCCTCTGGGGCTCCCCAGCCTGGAGGCAGTGGGTCTCATGCGTTGACCGCTCTGGACAGGTCTGCAGGGGGCAGAACTCCACTCTCAGAGCTGGGGCAGAACCCAGGAGTCCTGGCTCCCAGCCCCCTGCTCTAACAACCAGTCGCCACCTCCTCTCCCAGAGCTGGGGCAGAACTCAGGAGTCCTGGCTCCCAGCCCCCCTGCTCTAACCCACCAGCCCCCACTCCTCTCCCAGAGCTGGGGCAGAACCCAGGAGTCCCGGCTCCCAGCCCCCCTGCTCTAACCCACCAGCCCCCACTCCCCTCCCAGAGCTGGGGCAGAACCCAGGAGACCTGGCTCCCAGCCCCCCTGCTCTAACCCACCAGCTCCCACTCCCCTCCCAGAGCTGGGGCAGAACCCAGGAGTCCTGGCTCCCATCCCACATGCTCTGACCACCAGCCCCAACTCCCCCGCAGAGCCGGGACAGGACCCAGGCGTCCTGCTGGCGTGCACTCACTGTCACTTACCACTGAGCCAGGGATGCCTCTGAGCCCGTCAGGCCCCTGCTTGCCGGCCGGTCCCTGGGGCCCCACGGGGCCGGTCTTGCCAGGGGGTCCCACGGCGCCTGGCTCGCCCTGGGGGACGGAGGGGCAGGGTGAGCTCGGGGATGGGCGACACGGTCACAGCTGTGGGGGGGGCTCCTTGGCGTCACCGTGCCCCGTTGGGGTCAGAGGCCATCCTGGGGCTCCCCGTCACACCGACCCCAGTGCATCATGGGACAGGAGCGCTTGGCATGGTTGGGCCACGGCCTGGCTGGCTGCACCGGGAGCTCCCAGCCGGGGCCCTGGGACAGACCCAGCCGTGCCTCGTCTCCGGGGAGCTCCGAGCTGGGTCTGACCCCAGGGGATCCGGGACCCGACACCTCCCCAGCAGAGACCCCACCCGGGGGGGGGGGGGGGATGGAGCCTGAGTCACTTACCTTAGTGCCCTTCTCGCCCTGACGCCCCTCGGGACCCGGGGAGCCTGCGGGACCCTGCGGAGAGAGGAGACGGGGGTGAACAAGGGAATGGGGCAGGGGCCTGTCCCCTCTAGGGGGCGCCGGCTCCCACCCGGCCCCAGGGCGGGGACTGGCTGGCTCAGGGGGGCAGGGAATGGGGCAGGGGCCTGTCCCCTCTCAGGGGTGTGGCTCCCGCCCCGCCCCAGGGCAGGGACTGGCTGGCTCAAGGGGGCAGGGAATGGGGCAGGGGCCTGTCCCCTCTCAGGGGTGCTGGCTCCCGCCCAGCACCAGGGCGAGGACTGGCTGGCTCAGGGGGGCAGGGAATGGGGCAGGGGCCTGTCCCCTCTCAGGGGTGCCGGCTCCCACCCACCCCCAGGGCCGGGACCGGCTGGCTCAGGGGGGCAGGGAATGGGGCCCGGGGCCTGTCTCCTCTGGGCGGCGCCGGCTCCCACAGCCCCAGGGCAGGGACTGGCTGGCTCAGGGGGGCAGGGAATGGGGCAGGGGCCTGTCCCCTCTCAGGGGCGCCGGCTCCCACCCCGCCCCAGGGCAGGGACTGGCTGGCTCAGGCGGGCAGGGAATGGGGCAGGGGCCTGTCCCCTCTAGGGGGTGCCAGCTCCCACCCGGCCCCATGGCAGGGACCGGCTGGCTCGGTGTGGGGCGGGAGGGGTCCCTGGAGCTAAGCGGTTTCCCTGTTATTAGCTTCCAGGCTCTGGCCCGGGCGTTTCACTCGCTGCCGGGGATGGGAAGGAATTTCCATCCCTCGGTGCCAGCCCCACCCTCCCCACAATGAGATTCCCACGGAGCTGGATCTGTGTGTGTGCGTGTTCGCTGCCCCCTGCTGGCGGGTCACTGTGGCTGCAGACGGGGTGGGTGCCCGGGGAGGGGGTCTGTGTAGGTCAGAGTCCCCGTCACACAGTGGCTGGGACAGCAGGCGCATCCCTCACACCCCCTGTGCAGGGAGACGCTTCTGCCCGGCTCCTGGGGGACGGCGGGAGGAGGGGGGTGACCTGGGCAGGGGAGTGGGGCCCTGACAGACCCGTCACTTACCCTCTTCCCTGGGGGGCCTGGGGGGCCATTCTCTCCTGTCGGGCCTGGCGAGCCCTAGAGAGAGAGAGAGAGCTGGAGTTAGGAGAACCAATCTAATCCAGAACATCATGGAGAGGGGAACCCGGAGAGGTGGGGAACCTGATCCAGAACATGAGGGAAAGGAGAACCCAGAGATGGGCGGGGGTCTGATCCAGAACGTCAGGGAGAGGGGAACCCGGAGAGGTGGGGAACCTGATCCAGAACATGAGGGAAAGGAGAACCCAGAAATGGGAGGGGTCTGATCCAGAACGTCAGGGAGAGGGGAACCTGGAGAGGTGGGGAACCTGATCCGGAACGTCAGGGAGAGGGGAACCCAGACATTGGGGTCTGATCCAGAACAGGGGAACCCAGAGTACAGTCACAGAGGGTGGATCCGGAACATCAGAGGTGGGTTCCAATCCAGAACGTCGAAGCGGCCGATCAGGAAGGAATCCAGAGAAGGACCCGATCTGGCGGGGCGTCGGAGTCTGATCAGACTGCTGGGGGCACTCGGGGGTGGGGGGTCTGGGGACACAGGTGGGGTGTCCAGTCCAAATGTCAGGGGAGATCCATTCCAAACCACCGGGGGGGGACCCCGTCAGGGCCCCGCTCGGGAGCCCTGGTCACTCACCAGCTGCCCGGGTTCCCCATCCTCGCCTCGCTCGCCCTTCGCCCCGTCCTGGCCCTGGAGGGGGAAAACAAGCCCTGAGTCAGCAGGAGGCCGCGGCAGGGACCCCAAACCCCAGCCAGGGGGCCCCAAACCCGGCTGCATTCCCCCTAGTACCCCACCCCACCTCCCAGCACCTGCCCCGCCCCCAGACTGCAGGGACCTGGAGGGCAACGCATGGGGCTGACACTTACTCTGGGGCCCATTTCACCTGGGGGGCCTGGATCCCCTGGGAAACCAACAGGACCCTGGAAGAGACAGGAATGAATTAGCCTGAGCCACCTCCTCCTATAGCCAGGCACAGAACCCAGGAGTCCTGGCTCCCAACACCCCCCCCCCGCTCTAACCACTAGACCCCACTCCCCTCCCAGAGCTGGGAGAGAACCCAGGAGTCCTGGCTCCGCCTCCCCCGGTCTCTGCGCCGCGTCACTCACGGGGTTCCCCTTGGGCCCATCGTCTCCGGGGGGCCCTTTCCCTCCAGGGGGTCCAGCTGTGCCAGCGGCTCCAGTCTCTCCTTTCTCCCCTCGCTCTCCTCGCGGGCCCTGGGAAGGAGACAGAGCATGGGGTGGGGGGGGGTGTCAGTGTGGGGGAGGATGGGAGGAGTGGCCTGGCAGGGGGCAGAGCTCTGGGGGTCAGCTCTAGGGGAGGGATCCCAGCCCCAGTGTCCCTTGGGGAGACCCCCATGTGTGCGGGGGAAGGAGTCTCTTCGGGGGGGCTGTCACGGGGGAGAGGTCCTGGCCCCGGTGTCTCTGGGGTGGGGTTCACAGCCTGGGGAGAGGGGAGCACTCCAGACTTGGGGGGGTTCCTGTTGGAAGAAAGGGGCTCTGGGGGGGTTCTCACTGGGTGGGGGAAAGGCCAGGCCCGGCCCTGGGTCTCCCCCCACAAGGCAGGGGATAGATGGGCCCTGAGGGGCCCTTGGCTGTGGGGGAGCAGTGCTATGGGAGTCCCTGACAGGAGACACCCCCAAGGAGGGGTCCCTGGCTGGAGGCTGACAGCTCTGGATGGGCCTTAATAAGGAAGAGACAAATGTGGGGAGGTGGCCACTGGTCCCCATAGGGGGCAGGGCCCCAGTAGAGGGGATGAAGGAGGGTTCGGGGGGCTCCTTGGTGGGGGACGGAGCGGGAGCATCCCATGGGATAGCGTCTGTGCCGCCAGGTGGGGGCGAGGACCCCGCGGGAGCCCCGGGGGGGTAGGACAGGGACAAACAGGGGGAGGGGGTTCCCGGGGGGGGTTAGTGGCCGTGCTGCCAGGTAGGGTGTGCGAGGGAGCAGGGGCAGGGGGCCCAAAGACTCACCTTGACTCCTGGCTCCCCAGGGATGCCGGGGGCCCCCGACTCGCCAGGCTCACCCTGAAATGAGAGAAACGTCAGCGCTCGCGCTCCGACCGGTCCCCCCGGATGGTCCCAGGGACACAGCGCGGCAGCACCCCACAGGCCCTGTGTCACTAGACCCCACTCCCCGAGCCGAGCCAAGAGAGAACCCAGGAGTCCTGGCCCCGCTCCCCTCCCCGCGCCAGGAGAGAACCCAGGAGTCCTGACCCTGCTCCCCTCCCGAGCCAGGAGTGAACCCAGGAGTCCTGGCCCCGCTCCCCTCCCCGAGCTAGGAGAGAACCCAGGAGTCCTGGCCCCGCTCCCCTCCCCGAGCTAGGAGAGAACCCAGGAGTCCTGGGCCCGCTCCCCTCCCCGCGCCAGGAGAGAACCCAGGAGTCCTGGCCCTGCTCCCCTCCCCAAGCTAGGAGAGAACCCAGGAGTCCTGCTCCAGCCGCACATTCCCCTGGGCGAGTGGTGGTGGGTCCCTTTGACTCCTGCAGTGGGTGACTCTGAGTCCCGCCATCCGTCCCCTCCCTTCACGGGCCATGGGGAGAACAGGGCGGCCTGCACTGCCCTCTGCATGCTCTGCACGCGGACAGTGACTCGCCCAGTCTCAGGCTGCAGGGCAGCGGGGTCAGGAAGGGATTTGCTCCCCAAGAGTCAATCAGCTGGAGACAGGCACCACACGGGGGGCGGTGCTCTGAGGGGCTCCAGAGATACCTCTGTCTGGCTGCTGAGTCTGGCTCTCATGCTGGGGGTCCCCAGACTGGGGCAGGGAAGGAATCTCCCCCAGGACAGACTGGCGGGGTCCTTGGGGGGTTTCCTGTTCCCCTGCAGCGCGGGGTGTGGGTCGCTGGCTGGGCTCAGCAGATCAGGTCCCTGCCATCGCAGGGGTGTCATCCCTGGGGGCCCCTCAGTCCCTCCTGGGCTCAGCTGTCGTGGCCCCTGGCTCGGTCCCCCGGGCGCTGACACGTGTCGGACCAGCCAGGTCGCGGGGCTGGGCACAGGGTGACAGGGAGCGATTCTCTGCCCGCCACTGTCCAGGGGCCAGGCTGGAGCGAATGGGCCCTTCTGGGCTTGAACTCCATGAAATCTACCAGCCCCACCCTGCCCCCCCGGGCTGGGAGAGAACCCAGGCGTCCTGCCTCCACCTACCTTCTCTCCGGGGGGGCCCAGGTTGCCGATGCCTCCGGGGCCGCCTTGGGGTCCCTGCAGGGGGAGAGAGCAGAGCTGGTAACCTCCGGGGACGCGCGGGGCAGGGCTGACGGGGGGGGGCGCGGGGGAGGAACTTACGTCGGCTCCGGAGGGTCCGGCTGGGCCACGTGGCCCCGGTGGTCCTGGGGGGCCCTGTGGGGAGAAAGAACAAAGTGAGGGGGGCTCTGGGACATTCCCACCTGGAGGGGGGCTGGGAATGGGGGGCAGCCGGCGTCACTTACCATGGGACCCACGTCACCTGTCTCACCCTTCTCCCCCGCCGGGCCCGGCAGACCCTAGGGAGAGACAGAGCATCAGTGCGGGGCATATCTGGACTGGGGGGAGGGGCAGATCAAGGGGCACATCTGGATCCAGGGAGTTGGGGGAAGCAGGCAGCACATCTGGATTTGGGACGAAGAGGGACCTAGACCTAGGACACATCTGGATCTGGAGGATGCGGGGGGGCGTGGCAGAGATGGAGGGACACATCTGGTTCAGGATGGGATGGTGGCCCAGAGGGAGGGACACATCTGGAGCTTGTGCGGGGGGGGCAGAGCAAGGGGCACATCTGGAGCGGGGATGGGGGGAGGGGACCCAGACAGAGGGGCACATCTGGATCCAGGTAGGTGAGGAGGAGGGCACACAGGGATTGGTTCCCCCCGCCTCCCAGAACAGCTGGCTCGGGGATGGGACCCAGCCATAACTGGCCAGTGGTCGCACCATCATGCTGCCCAGCAGTTTGGGACAGGAAGTGAAGGGGAATCCTGTCCCCAGCTAGAACTGCACCATGGGGCAGGCGTTACTTAAGGAGGCCGGACTGGATGGCTAGGGCTGGGGCCATGGCTAGGTAAGGGGGCTCGGGTCGGGTCGGGTCTGGGTCCAGGGGGAGGGAGGAGACAGGTGGGAGTATAGAGCTTGGGGGCTGGGCCAGGGACAGGTGTAGGGCTGGGGCCATGGCTAGGTAAGGGGGCTCGGGCCGGGTCGGGTCTGGGTCCAGGGGAAGGGAGGAGACAGGTGGGAGTATAGAGCTTGGGGGCTGGGCCAGGGACAGGTGTAGGGCTGGGGCCATGGCTAGCTAAGGGGGCTCGGGTCGGGTCAGGTCTGGGTCCAGGGGGATGGCGGAGACAGGTGGGAGTATAGAGCATGGGGGCTGGGCCAGGGACAGGTGTAGGGCTGGGGTCATGGCTAGGTAAGGGGGCTCGGGCCGGGTGGGGTCGGGGTCCAGGGGGAGGGTGGAGACAGGTGGGAGTATAGAGCATGGGGGCTGGGCCAGGGCCAGGTGTAGGGCTGGGGCCATGGCTAGGTAAGGGGGCTCGGGCCGGGGCGGGTCTGGGTCCAGGGGGAGGGCGGAGACAGGTGGGAGTATAGCGCATGGGGGCGGGGCCAGGTGTAGGGCTGGGGCCATGGCTAGGTAAGGGGGCCGGGTCGGGTCGGGTCGGGGTCCAGGGGAGGGCGGAGACAGGTGGGAGTATAGAGCATGGGGCTGGGCCAGGTGTAGGGCTGGGGCCATGGCTAGGTAAGGGGGCTCGGGCCGGGTCAGGTCTGGGTCCAGGGGGAGGGTGGAGACAGGTGGGAGGTATGGAGCATGGGGGCTGGGCCAGGGACAGGTGTAGGGCTGGGGCCATGGCTAGGTAAGGGGGCTCGGGCTGGGTCGGGTCTGGGTCCAGGGGGAGGGTGGAGACAGGTGGGAGGTATGGAGCATGGGGCCTGGGCCAGGGACAGGTGTAGGGCTGGGGCCATGGCTAGGTAAGGGGGCTCGGGCCGGGTCAGGTCTGGGTCCAGGGGGAGGGTGGAGACAGGTGGGAGTATAGAGCATGGGGGCTGGGCCAGGGACAGATGTAGGGCTGGGGCCATGGCTAGGTAAGGGGGCTCAGGGCGGGTCTGGGTCCAGGGGGAGGGTGGAGACAGGTGGGAGGTATGGAGCATGGGGGCGGGGCCAGGGCCAGGTGTAGGGCTGGGGCCATGGCTAGGTAAGGGGGCTCGGGCTGGGTTGGGTCTGGGTCCAGGGGGAGGGTGGAGACAGGTGGGAGTATAGAGCATAGGGGCGGGGCCAGGGACAGGTGTAGGGCTGGGGCCATGGCTCGGTACGGGGGCGGGGGCCGGGTCGGGTCTGGGTCCTGGGGGCGGGTGGAGACAGGTGGGAGGTATGGAGCATGGGGGCTGGGCCAGGGACAGGTGTAGGGCTGGGGCCATGGCTAGGTAAGGGGCCCGGGCGGGGTGGGGCCTGGGTCCAGGGGGAGGGTGGAGACAGGTGGGAGTATAGAGCATGGGGGCGGGGCCAGGGACAGGTGTAGGGCTGGGGCCATGGCTAGGTAAGGGGGCTCGGGCCGGGTCGGGTCGGGTCTGGGTCCGGGGGGAGGGCGGAGACAGGTGGGAGGTATGGAGCATGGGGGCTGGGCCAGGGACAGGTGTAGGGCTGGGGCCATGGCTAGGTAAGGGGGCTCGGGCCGGGTCGGGTCTGGGTCCAGGGGGAGGGCGGAGACAGGTGGGAGGTATGGAGCATGGGGCCTGGGCCAGGGACAGGTGTAGGGCTGGGGCCATGGCTAGGTAAGGGGGCTCGGGCTGGGTCTGGGTCCAGGGGGAGGGTGGAGACAGGTGGGAGGTATGGAGCATGGGGGCGGGGCCAGGGCCAGGTGTAGGGCTGGGGCCATGGCTAGGTACGGGGGCTGGGGCGGGGTGGGGTCTGGGTCCAGGGGGAGGGCGGAGACAGGTGGGAGTATAGAGCATGGGGGCGGGGCCAGGTGTAGGGTGGGGCCATGGCTAGGTAAGGGGGCCGGGTCGGGTTGGGTCTGGGTCCAGGGGGAGGGCGGAGACAGGTGGGAGGTAAGGAGCATGGGGCAGGGGCCAGGTGTTGGGCTGGGGCCATGGCTAGGTACGGGGGCTCGGGCCGGGTCGGGTCTGGGTCCAGGGGGAGGGTGGAGACAGGTGGGAGGTATAGAGCATGGGGGCTGGGCCAGGTGTAGGGCTGGGGCCATGGCTAGGTAAGGGGGCTCGGGCCGGGTAGGGTCTGGGTCCAGGGGGAAGGCGGAGACAGGTGGGAGTATAGAGCATGGGGGCTGGGCCAGGTGTAGGGGTGGGGCCATGGCTAGGTAAGGGGGTTCAGGTCGGGTCAGGTCGGGTCTGGGTCCAGGGGGAGGGCGGAGACAGGTGGGAGTACAGAGCATGGGGGCTGGGCCAGGTGTAGGGGTGGGGCCATGGCTAGGTAAGGGGGCTCAGGCTGGGTCGGGTCTGGGTCCAGGGGAGGGCAGAGACAGGTGGGAGGTATGGAGCATGGGGGCGGGGCCAGGGACAGGTGTAGGGCTGGGGCCATGGCTAGCTAAGGGGGCTCGGGCTGGGTTGGGTCTGGGTCCAGGGGGAGGGCGGAGACAGGTGGGAGTATAGAGCATGGGCGCGGGGCCAGGTGTAGGGTGGGGCCAGGGCACCGGAGTGGCTCAGTGGGGGGCAGAGGGGGAACCCTGCAAGGCCAGTGACAGGCCCCACTCACCTGCAGCCCGATGGGGCCAGGCGGCCCGTTGAATCCGCGGGTTCCTTCGTCGCCCTTTGCCCCAAAGTGGCCCTGGGGGCCCCGAGCGCCCGGCTCCCCATCAGCCCCCTCGACACAGACACAAGAGAGAGTCAGAGACGGGCCTCGAGCGGCCCCGGGGAGACGGGACTCGCTGAGCGGGCGAGGGGGTGGGGGAGGTCTCGGCGCTGTGGGAGCAGCGGGAACCCCCCCCCTGCCATTCCCCGGAATCCCACCCATACTCCAGCAGTGCGATGTGGGGCCCCTGTGCCATTGAAACCGAGCACCTCGCCCCATGGCATGAGTGAGGGGCCGGGACACTGCGCTGCCAGGAGACAGGGACTCTCCACCCAGCATGGAGCAGACCGGGCTCCATCGCCCTCAGCTACGTTCCCTCCGCCCACATGGAGCCGATCCAGCTCCATCACCCAGCCCCTGTACAGAGCTGACCCGGCTCAGTCACCCAGGACCTGCACAGAGCTGACCCGGCTCCATCATCCAGCCCGGCAAACAGCAGACCCAGCTCCATCATCCTCAGCTCTGTCCCTCAGCCCAGCATGGAGCCACCCCGGCTCCATCGCCCCCACCCTGCATGGAGCAGACCCAGCTCCATCCCCCTGCCCTGAACGGGGCTGACCCAGCTCCATCCCCTTGCCCTGCACAGAGCCAACCAGCTCCATCACCATCAGCTTCACCCGCCGTCCTGCATGGAGACAACCCAGCTCCATCATCCGGCCCTGCCCAGAGCTGGCACTGCCCTGTGCTACCAGCCACAGGGACACTCCGCCTTGTGCTGCATGAGGCTGTCTGAGGGGTGCAAGGTACTTACGGTTGCTCCAGGCTGCCCCACTGGGCCCATGGGACCTGGGGGGCCTGGGGGACCCTGGAAGGAAGGAGATGGGGGTCAGTGATGCTGAGATACAGAGATACCCCAGGCAGGAATTGGGGGGGGGGGGATCAGGGGAGCCCCCAGTTCCTACTCACGTGTTCTCCCTTGTTGCCTTTGCCACCCTTCTGGCCTGGCTCGCCCACCTCGCCCTGCGGAGAGAGGAGAAGGGGGGTTTAGCCCATTGCCGTGTGTGGGGACAGGACACAGACACAGACGGGGCCTTACCTTGTCGCCGTCCTCACCAGCACCCCCCGGGGGCCCCGCTGGGCCGGGCAGCCCAACGGGACCCTGGACTCCGTCGCGGCCAGCGGGGCCTATGGGACCTTTCTCACCCTAGGGAGAAACAGAGGGGAGTGAGGTGCACAGAACCCAGGAGTCCTGGCTCCCCCCCACCCCCCGTTCTAACCCACCCAACCCCACTCCCCTCCCACCACTGGGGAGAGAACCCAGGAGTCCTGGCTCCCAGCCACCCAGCATTTGACTAAGCCCTGCTCCCCCCATGCCCTCTACTCACAGGAACTCCTTTCTCTCCAGCGGGGCCTGGTGGCCCTTGGGGGCCCGGTCTGCCTGGGGGTCCGATGGGGCCGCCCTGCCCAGGGCCACCTCTCTCGCCGGGGGAGCCCTGGGGGGAGAGAGAGGAGGAGTCACTTGCTGCCCCCGTGACGCAGTGGGGCTGGTCTTAATGTTTCCTCTGAATACTGTGGGGGGGCCTCAGTTTCTGGCTGATACACTGTCTCCTGGCAACTAATGGCCAGGGCCTTCCCCCTGCAAGGGGATGCTAAAGGTGGGGGAGAACAAAGAGATCAGGTGACCTCCTGGCCCGGGAAAGAGACAAAGGCCAGAGAGGAGGGGCTGGAGGGGGGGTCATAAACAGATAGTTAAGGGTTAAAGTCTCTTTTACCTGTAAAGGGTTAACAAGCTCAGTAACCTGATGAACACCTGACCAGAGGACCAATCAGGGGACAAGATAATTTCAAATTTCTGTGGAGGGAAGGCTTTGTCTGTGTCCTTTTTTTGAGTTGTGTGCTCTCTTTGGATCTAAGAGAGGCCAGACATGTCTCCAAGTTCTCCTGGAGTATTTCCTACTATCCAGTATAGTGAGTATTAGAAAGGCGAATTAATCTTCTAATTAATTTCTGCATTTGCAATTGTGTGTTTGCTGAAGAAATATCTTTATTTCTGTTTGCTGTTACTTTGATTATTCTGAGAAAGGAGGGGAGTGGGGGGAAGCCTCTCCAGGTTTATAAGCTAGACCCTGTATATTTTTATCCTGGTGTTACAGAGATAGTGTACTATCTTTCTTTCTTTCTTTTTTAATAAAATCCTTTTATTTTTAGAACCTGATTGATTTCTTCCCTTGTTTGGATTTTCAGAGGAAGGGGAGGGGGGAAAAGTGAATCCCTCTTTGTTTGATTCAAGGAGTTTGAATCAAGGTATCTCTCCCAAGGACAAGGGGAGGGGGAAGAAGGTGGGGGAAATGGATTATTTCCCTTTGTGTTAAGATCCAAGGAAGTTGGGATCTGTGTTCCCCAGGGAAAGTTTTTGGGGGAACAGGTAGTGTGTCAGACACTTAAAACTTGACTGGTGGCAGCAAGAACCAGATCTAAACTAGGATTTTAGTTTAGAGGAGTCCATGCAGGTCCCCATCTTGTGGACACTAAAGTTCAAAGTGGGGAATAAACCTATGACAGGGGGTTGTCAGTCTGGAGCTGGCTGGGGACAAGGAGTGAAGTGCAGACGTGGGGGTCTGGCTCACTGCCCCCCAGAATGGACCCGGCTGAGGGGTCCCGTTCCCTGTACCTACAAGCTCTGTGTTAGCCCCTGTTCCTGTCATCGAATAACCCCCGGGGTTACTGGCTGGCTGCGAGTCACGTCTGACGGCGGCGGGGGGGGGGGGGGTGCAGGACCCTGTGGCCCCCCCAGGACCCCGCCTGGGTGGACTCGCTGGGGGAAGCGCACGGAGGGGCAGGGGATGCTGAATGCTCCAAGGAGAGACCCAGGAGGTGAAGCCGTGGGAGCTTCTTGCCCTGCAGACAGGCTGCTCCGAGGGGGAGGAGGCTCCCAGAGTCCTGCCTGGCTCGGTGGGGAGCAGTTCCAGAGCAGCGCCTGGGACTCCGTGACACCCCCACAGCAGGGTCCCCAACACACTGCGGGGACCGGGATCAGGGGTGAGGGAGGGGGTGGATCAGGGGGGTCGGAGGTTAGGGAGGAGAGGGGCTGATGGGGGAGTGAGGGAAGGGAGGTCAGAGAACAGTTGGGGAGGGGGGGCCTATGGGAATAGTTGAGGGGAAGGAGTTGGGGGAGGGGCTGGCGTGGGGGTCCCCACATCATACTCACTGCAGGTCCTGGGGGTCCGGCCGGCCCCTCGGTCCCTTTCAGCCCCGTGCCACCCTGCGGGGAGAAGCACAGGTCAGGGCCTGCTGGCACCGGGGACGGACTGGGAGCATTGGCGGGGGGGCGGGTACTCACCGGGGTGCCGGGCAGCCCACGCTCACCGGGGAAACCGCGCAGTCCAGCCGGGCCGTCTTTCCCGAGGGCTCCCGGGGGCCCGGGGTCTCCCTGCACCAGGGGAAGGAGAAGGAGGATTAGGTGGGTCCCCCACCCTGCTCCCTGCAGCACAGCGCCCCCTAGCGCTGCACTGGAGCATCACAGCTCCTTACCTTGGTTCCTTCTTTCCCAGAGGGTCCTGGCAAGCCCTGCTCTCCCGGGGGCCCGGGGGGCCCTGGGTGACCTCTCTCCCCCATCTGACCAGATTCCCCAGAAGCGCCCTAGTGCAGAGAGAGACAAGAAACAGTGAGAGACCTTCAGGGAATGGGCCAGACCCTTCGACCCCTGCCTCTTCCACCACCAGGGGGAGCTGCTGACGGCCGCTCCCAGCCCACCCTGGCACCCCCCACCACCCGGCTTCTTACCTGAGGTCCCACCACTCCTGGGGGGCCGGGGGGGCCCGTCTTGCCTTGGAAACCCTGAAAGACAGAGAGAGATGGGGGCATTAGCACAACTGGCGGCAGATGGCTCTGCCCCCCACCCCCCGAGTGTAAGTGGAGAGTCACATAGGAGTGTGCGAGGAGCAACGCAGAAAAGTGTGAGGAGTAACCATGGTGAATCCAGAGTGTAACACATGCGTGTGTGAGGAGTAACCATGGTGAATCCAGAGTGTAATACGTGAGTGTGTGAGGAGTAACCATGGTGAATCCAGAGTGTAATACGCGAGTGTGTGAGGAGTAATGTGGGGGTAACCAGAGACTAACACTGGAGTATGTGAGGAGTAATGCAGGAGTATCCAGAATGTAATACATCAGTATACAAGGATTAAAATGGGAATATCCTGAGAGTTACACGGGAGTAAGAGAGTAGTAAAGTGGGAGTAACCAAGAGTAACAGCAGAGTGAACAGAGAGCAATGTAGAGAGGAGTAATGCAGGAGTAACCAGAGTGCAATGCAGGAGTGAGAGGAATAATACAGGAGTATCCAGAGAGTAATATGTGAGCAACCAGAATGCAAAGCGGGTGTGAAAGAGGAGTAACAGGAGTATCCAAAGCGTAACATAGAAGCATGTGAGGGGTAACACAGGAGTATCCAGAGAGTAATGTGGGAGTAATTTGGGGTAACATGGGAGTAACCAAAGAGTAATGCCAGAGTATGTGAGGTGTAATATGAGAGTAACACGAGCGTAATCAGAGAGTAACAGGGGAGTAAGAAAGGAGTCACGGGGAATAATCAGAAAGTAACAAGGTACTATGTGAGGAGTAATGAGGGAGTTTCCAGAGGTAGTCTGGAGTTACTTAGGTGTAACCTGGGAGGAACCAGAGTGTAACACGGGAGGAACCCCTGAGTAACACAGGGATAAGAGAAAAGTATCTGAAGCCTAACAGTGCAGTAACAGAGACACGTACAACTTCTCCTCGCTGACCGGGGTGCCCGGGAAGCCCGTCCTTGCCAGGGGGGCCCTGTGGGGAGAAAAACGGAGAGGTCAGTGGGGCAGGGAGAGATCACAGAGGGAGGGAACTGGGGAGCAGTCAGGAGGGCAGGGGAGCCAGCTGGGGAGCCGGGGGAGAAGGCAGGTGGGAATGGCAATGGGAGAGGGCTGGGATGCAGGCAGGGCGGCTGGGGGCAGGTGGGGGTAGCTTGGATGCAGGGGGACTGAGGAGCCGGCAGGGGTTGGGGAGCAGGTGGGGTAGCTGGGATGCAGGGGCTGAGGAGCCGGCAGGGGTTGGGGAGCAGGTGGGGTAGCTTGGATGTGGGGAGGGGCTGAGGAGCCGGCAGGGCAGCTGGGGAGCAGGTGGGGTAGCTTGGATGTGGGGCTGAGGAGCCAGCAGGGGCTGGGGGCAGGTGGGGTAGCTTGGATGGAGGAGGAGGCTGAGGGGCCGGCAGGGGCTGGGGAGCAGGTGGGGGTAGCTTGGATGCAGGGGGCTGAGGAGCCGGCAGGGGCTGGAGAGCAGGTGGGGTAGCTTGGATGCAGAGGGGGCTGAGGAGCCTGCAGGGAGGCTGGGAGCACGTGGGGTAGCTTGGATGTGGCGGGGCTGAGGAGCTGGCAGGGGCTGGGGTAGGTGGGGTAGCTTGGATGCGGGGAGGGGGCTGGGGAGCCGGGAGGGGCTGGGGAGCAGGTGGGGTAGCTTGGATGCGGGGAGGGGGCTGGGGAGCCGGGAGGAGCTGGGGAGCAGGTGGGGGTAGCTTGGATGCAGGGGCTGAGGAGCCTGCAGGGGCTGGGGGCAGGTGGGGGTAGCTTGGATGCAGGGGGCTGAGGAGCCGGCAGGGGCTGGGGAGCAGGTGGGGTAGCTTGGATGCAGAGGAGCGGGAGGCTGAGGAGCTGGCAGGGGCTGGGAGCAGGTTGGGGTAGCTTGGATGGGGAGGAGGCTGAGGAGCCGGCAGGGGCTGGGGAGCAGGTGGGGGTAGCTTGGATGCAGGGGGCTGAGGAGCCGGCAGGGGCTGGGGAGCAGGTGGGGTAGCTTGGATGCGGGGCTGAGGAGTCGGCAGGGGCTGGGAGCAGGTGGGGTAGCTTGGATGCAGGGGCTGAGGAGCCAGCAGGAGGCTGGGGGCAGGTGGGGTAGCTTGGATGCGGGGGCTGAGGAGTCGGCAGGGGCTGGGGAGCAGGTGGGGTAGCTTGGATGGGGGAGGAGGCTGAGGAGCCGGCAGGGGCTGGGGAGCAGGTGGGGGTAGCTTGGATGCGGGGAGGGGCTGAGGAGTCGGCAGGGGCTGGGGCAGGTGGGGTAGCTTGGATGCAGGGGCTGAGGAGCCAGCAGGGGCTGGGGGCAGGTGGGGTAGCTTGGATGCGGGAGGGGCTGAGGAGCCGGCAGGGGCTGGGGAGCAGGTGGGGTAGCTTGGATGGGGAGGAGGCTGAGGAGTCGGCAGGGGCTGGGGCAGGTGGGGTAGCTTGGATGCAGGGGCTGAGGAGCCAGCAGGGGCTGGGGCAGGTGGGGTAGCTTGGATGCAGGGGGCTGAGGAGCCAGCAGGGGCTGGGGCAGGTGGGGGTAGCTTGGATGCGGGAGGAGGCTGAGGAGTCGGCAGGGGCTGGGGCAGGTGGGGGTAGCTTGGATGCGGGGAGGGGGCTGAGGAGCCGGCAGGGGCTGGGGGCAGGTGGGGTAGCTTGGATGCGGGGAGGGGCTGGGGGCCGGCAGAGGGGCTGGGGAGCCAGTAGCTAGTGCACGTTACTCACCGGTGGCCCTTTGGGTCCGGGGAAGCCGTTTGGCCCCTGGGGGCCCGGGAGTCCCTGTGGAGAGCAGAGCGGAGGTTAGGGGGGCTGGGGGGCAGGGAGAACAATGCCCGGCCGTGGGGACACCAGCACGGCCAGGGCCAGCCATAGCGAGCGGGGGCCAGGCCAGTGTTGTACCGGGAGCTCGACTGCACAAAACCAGCCATGTCGCACTGCAGTGACCCGCCCCTTGCACCGGGAACTGCTGAGGCTGCTGCGCACTGTGCCGAGCCCAGCAGCCGTGACTGGGGCCGTGCGAGCATCGCACTGCAGTGACCCGCCCCTCGCACCAGGGAACTGCCGAGGCTGCTGCGCACCGTGCCAGGCCCAGCAGCCGTGACTGGGGCCGTGCGAGCATCGCACTGCAGTGACCTGCCCCTCGCACCGGGAACTGCTGAGGCTGCTGCGCACCGTGCCGAGCCCAGCAGCCGTGACTGGGGCCGTGCGAGCATCGCACTGCAGTGACCCGCCCTCCCACCCGGCAACTGCTTAGACTGCGGAGCACTGGGCCGGGCCCAGCAGCCGTGACTGGGCCCGTGCGAGCTTCGCACTGCAGTGACCCGCCCCTCGCACCAGGGAACTGCTGAGGCTGCTGCGTACTGTGACGAGCCCAGCAGCCGTGACTGGGGCCGTGAGAGCATCGCACTGCAGTGACCCGCCCCTCGCACCAACAAATCGCTGCGGCTCCGTGCAGCCGGTCTGGAGCCGGCTCATGGAGAGACAGAACAGTGCTAGCGACGCTCGGACAGGGCAGGCTGGATGAGGCCCAGCGGTGGTGAGCAGAGGCCTAGTGCGAGTGTTGCACTAATGTGACCCATGACTGGCACAGCTGTCGCACAGGGCCCTGGAGAGGTGAACAGGAATGGGCACAAGGCAGGTCAGGCTGCATGAGGCCCAGCAGTGGTGTGCCAGGCCCAGCTGGTGCAGCGAAGGGCGGCGCCCAGTGTGACGTTATTGATATAAACTGGGACCATATAGAACATGGTTTGCAACCAAGGTCCTGTAGTGGCACCAAATCTTATGTAAAGGGGGTCATATAAGGTGTCTAAGACCAGGTTCTGGGTTGCTGGTGATGATTATGCTGTCTGTATGTCTGTGTATCATTTTGTAGTTGAAGTTATAAGTATTGGCTCTATACTGTCTGTATTTCAAATTTGTGCTCTGCTTCTGGGTGACACCCCAGACAAGTTGGTGTTAGCTCTGCCTAGCCTGCTTGATGGCCCATTAAGGATCATCAGCTACACGATTAACCCATGGAGAGAAAGCAGATATGCCTTGTAACTCAGCAAAGTATGCAGGGACTTGCCCATGTGACTGCAGACTCCATTTTGCTGTAATTTTCCACAGAAAGAACAGAGAGGTGTTCTTATACCTGGAAAATCTATACAAGGCTGATGCCTCATCTCCATCTTGTCTTCAATCCGGCTTCTTACCTCTGGAGGAACTTTGCTACAAACTGTAAAAGCAGCAAACTGAAGCTCTGAACAAAGGACTAAACGACCCATCCCAACTGGGGATGTTCTCCAGAGACTTGACTTAAACCTGCAGTTTGCTCCATCACTGCTACAAGCCTGAACTAAGAACTTTGCCATCACTGGATGGAATTGATTCCATTTAACCAATTCTAGCTCTCATCTCTACCTTTTTCCTTTTGTAAATAAACCTTTAGATTTTAGATTCTAAAGGATTGGCAACAGCGTGATTTGTGGGTAAGATCTGATGTGTATATTGACCTGGGTCTGGGGCTTGGTCCTTTGGGATGGAGAGAATCTTTTTCTTTTACTGGGGTGTTGGTTTTCATAACCATTCATCCCCAGGACGAGTGGCACTGGTGGTGATACTGGGAGACTGGAGTGTCTGAGGGAATTGCTTGTGTGACTTGTGGTTGGCCAGTGGGGTGAGACCAAAGTCCTTTTTGTCTGGCTGGTTTGGTTTGCCTTAGAGGTGGAAAAACCCCAGCCTAGGGCTGTGACTGCCCTGTTTGAGCAATTAGTCCTGATTTGGCACTCTCAGTTGGGTCCCGCCAGAACAGCATCGTCACACCCGGTGCCCAGGGCTCTGGTGCACACCCAGGTCACCCCAACGCCACGCCCACACTCACTCTTTCCCCGGGAGGGCCATGGGGGCCGTCACCGCCAGAGGTGCCCTGTGGGGGGAGACAAATGTGAGAGGTAACCGGGAGCACATCCCCTTCCAACACACACTGACACGCGTGCACAGACATGTACATTCATCCCTGTGCAAGCACACACCCCCATTCTCACACTCACACACACTCGGATGTACACAGACGCACGCAGAGACAGAGACACACACATAGACACACGGGGACACGCACACACATGGGGACCCACAAAGACACACACACAGGGACAGACACAGACGGGACACACACAGAGACACATGGGAACACACACACACACACAGAGATACAGACGGGACACACACACACGGACAGACAGAGACACACAAGCACACACACAAAGGAACACATTCAGCCTTGCACGTTTGCACGCCCAGAGCCTGCTCACACACGCTGACCTCTGAGCCCTGCCCAGACCTCACCCTGCGACACACTGGCCCCACCCCACCCCAACCCGACATTCAGACAGACAGACGGACCCGGAGCCCCAGCCCTCACCTTCGCCCCCAGCTTCCCAGTGGCTCCTCGTGGCCCCCGCTGGCCCCTGGGACCCTGGAGGAATGAGACAGAGGCGGGTGAGTGTCTGAGCCCTGGCTCTGCCCCCTCCCATCCTCCAACCCCCCTTTCCCGGGGGAGGGGCAGAACCCCAGCGACCCACACGGTGCCCTGGGGGCATTCATGAGGATCTCAGGGGTGGAGGCGGCAGACTGGAGGGACCCACCAGCCACGTAGGATGCGGATGGACACATGACCCCCAGGCCTGGTAGGGGAATGCTGGAAACCCCCCCCCCAACCCCAGATGGGAGGATTAAGGAGGGAGGTGGAGGGGGATATTTGCCCCCCCTCCACCAGAGAGGGGCCCAGCCCCGAGGCCCTGTGCCAACGCGGGGTGGAGCCCAGAGGGGACACATCATGTATGAGTCAAGCTGGGGAGTGAGCCCCACGGCAGGGGGTCTGGCTGGCCCCAGGGGTCATGACCTCACTGGGGACTGGGTGAGGGGGGATCCACGGGAGGGGCAGGGGCCGGAATGGGGAGGCCTGCACTGGGCACGGATGGATGGATGGATGGATTGTTGGACGGACGGACAGAAGAAACATGGATGGGAGAAGGAGGGGATGGAGGTTTCGGATGGAGAAAGCAGAGGGAAGGATGGACAGAGAGATGAGAAGGGACAGATTGAGGGGAATTGGGATGGAGGACTGGGGCAGGGATGGGAGGACAGAGGGGTGGATGGATGGACAGACAGATGAGAAGGGATGGATCGAGGAGGATCGGGACAGAGGATTGGGGCAGGATGGGAGGACAGAGGGGTGGATGGATGGAGAAAGCGGAGGGAAGGATGGACAGACAGATGAGAAGGGACGGATCGAGGGGATTGAGACGGAGGACTGCGGCAGGATGGGAGGATGGAGGGGTGGATGGAGGGATGGACAGATGTGGAGAGATGGATCGGAGGGAGTGAGGATGGATGGGGGAGCCCAGAGACGTGGCTGCACTAACCCGCCCTGCCTCCCCCCAACACTCACCGAGGGGCCGCGCTCACCCCGGGGCCCGGGCTTCCCGGATAGACCCTGCAACAGAGAGAGTCAGTGAGACACAGCCAGGGCACGGGCACCCATGGGAGAACTCCTCAGCCAGCCAGGGCCCTGCCAGACCCATAATGTACCCACCCATGGGAAACACACAGGGACCCCCCACGTCCCACCCAGACCACCCAGGGACCCCTCAGCCAGCCAGGGCCCGGCAGGCACCCCTAACACCCACCCCTGGGACCCGCCGCCCAGAATCAACCCCCTCCCAGCCCCCATAAAGACCCCCCATCCATGGCTCTGCAGGGCCCCCCATCCCCACAGAACTTGCACAGGGATCCCCCAATCCAGGGGTCTACAGAGACCTGGCCCATAGGACACCCCCAAGGACACCCTATTCGCAGCTCTACAGGGTCCCCCAACTCCAACCCCCATGGGGACCCCACCCAGGGATTTGCAGACACCCCCACCTAGAACCACCCCCCATCTAGACCATCCCCGGAAGACCCTCCCTCACCCCCCAACAGCCTCTCACTCTTCACCCAGCCCCACCAGTAAGTCCCAGTTCCGATCCATCCCTTGGGGGGGATGGGTGTCAGCCCCACCCAGCAGGACCTGCACCCCCCCTCAGATCCCCCCAACAGTTTCCCCCATGGGGATGCCTCCTGCAGAGGGAAACATGGACCCCATTCCACCGGGGGGCAGTGGGGGGAGCTGTACTGGGGGGGTGATGGAGGGTTACTCACCCGAGCACCCTTCTCACCATTGGTGCCAGGGAATCCAGGGAAGCCCTGAGATCCCTGCGGAGAGAGAAGAGATGGGGGTTAAGGGGGTGCGGGGGGCCGAGGGGGAGCAGGGAGGTAGACCCACCGCCCACAGCACTCACCTTCGGGCCTTGCCGTCCTGGGTAGCCGGGAAGACCTGGTACGCCCAGCTTCCCCTGCGAGAGAGAGAGAGAGAGAGATGGGGTTAGGGGGATGGGACACGGGGCCTTTCCCCACTTGGGGGCGCCGGCTCCCATCCGGCCCCAGGGCAGGGACTGGCTGGCTCAGGGGGCAGGGAATGGGACACAGGGCCTTTCCCCTCTTGGGGGCACCGGCTCCCATCCGGCCCCTGGGTGGGGGGCTGGCTGTTCGGGGGGGGGCGGGGTTGGGGGCCGGGGCCTTTCCCTTCTTGGGGGCGCCGGCTCCCATCCGGCCCCAGGGTGGGGGGCTGGCTGTTCAGGGGGACAGGGAATGGGACACGGGGCCTTTTCCCGTCTTGGGGGCGCCGGCTCCCATCCGGCCCCAGGGTGGGGGGACTGGCTGTTCAGGGGCAGGGAATGGGACATGGGGCCTTTCCCCACTTGGGGGCGCCGGCTCCCATCCGGCCCCAGGGCAGGGACTGGCTGGCTCAGGGGGTCAGGGAATGGGACACGGGGCCTTTCCCCTCTTGGGGGCGCCGGCTCCCATCCGGCCCCAGGGTGGGGGGCTGGCTGTTCAGGGGGGCAGGGAATGGGACACGGGGCCTTTCCCCTCTTGGGGGCGCCGGCTCCCAGCCGGCCCCAGGGTGGGGGGCTGGCTGTTCAGGGGGACAGGGAATGGGACACGGGGCCTTTTCCCCTCTGGGGGGCGCCGGCTCCCATCCGGCCCCAGGGTTGGGGGCTGGCTGTTCGGGGGGACAGGGAATGGGACACGGGGCCTTTCCCCTCTTGGGGTCGCCGGCTCCCATCCGGCCCCAGGGCAGGGACTGGCTGGCTCAGGGGGCAGGGAACAGGCACATGGTCAGGGGCCAACTCCCTCATGCTCAGCACTGCCCAGTCCTGCCCCATGGTGCCCCAGCTCCTCACCTTCTCTCCCACCAGTCCGAGGGGACCCGGGTCACCCGAGGGTCCGGTCCGGCCTTTGGGACCTTCCGGTCCATCCTCTCCTCTGGCTCCTGGGACACCCACCTCGCCCTGCGGGGGCAGAGAGGAGAGAGGGGTGGGTGAGACTGGCATCGCCAGGAGCAGGCGGGCAGCGAGGGGTGGGGGGCTCCAGGCACAAACTTACCCTGTCTCCTTTCACTCCGAAGTCGCCTTTGAACCCGGGGAATCCGTCCTCCCCCTGCACAGACAGACAGACCGGAGACCGTCAGACAGCCAGAGAGGAAAGGCTGGTTAGCAGCTCAGCTGGTCTGACCTCCTGTATGTCACAGGCCACCAGGCCCCCCTCCCCCGCCCCCGCACACTAACCCAGCCCCCGAAATGAGACCCAAGTGCCACAGCCCCTGGGAGACTCGGCAGTTACCTGCCACAGGCTGAGAACCGGGGTGGGGTGAGGGGCACCAGAGCCCGAGGCTCTGCCATGGCAGAGAAAGGGTTAAGTGAGAGACACCCCCTCCCCCAGATAATCTTTAAATTGAATATATGGAGATACACCTATCTCCTAGAACTGGAAGGGACCCTGAAAGGTCATCGCGTCCAGCCTCCTGCCTTCACTAGCAGGACCAAGTACTGATTTTGCCCCAGATCCCTAAGTGGCCCCCTCGAGGACTGAACTCACAACCCTGGGTTTAGCAGGCCAATGCTGTCCCTCAGTGACCTGCCCCCAGGCTGCAGGGGAAGGTGAGAACCCCCAAGTCACTGCCAGTCTGACTGGGGGAAGGGGGGAGAATTCTCCCCAACCCCACCCACAGCGATCAGCTACACCCTGAGCATGGGTGCAAGGACTAGCCAGCCACTCCCATGGGTGCGATAATGCTGGGTGCCCCCTCAGAGCCCGCCCCCCCCAGTCCCATCTCCAGCCGGGCCAGCCCTGAGGCTGCAGAGGGAGGAAAGTTAAAACAAAAAACCCAGAATACACTGGGGAGGGGCAAATCCTTTCCTGACCCCTGGTCAGGGGTCTGCAGGTAGGGGGCGCTGTGCACTATTCCCCGCCGGGCACTAGGCGGCTCTGTGCACCATTCCCAGGGGCGGCTCTAGGGATTTTGCCGCCCCAAGCACGGCAGGCAAACCACCGGAGGCAGCCTGCCTGTCGCCCTCGCGGCACTGGCAGAGCGCCCCCCGCAGCTTGCCGCCCCAAGCACGCGCTTGGCGTGCTGGGGCCTGGAGCCGCCCCTGAGCATTCCCCCAGTCAGGCACTAGGGGGTGCCATGCACCAGTTCCCCAGCTGGGCACTAGGGGGCGCTGTGTGCCATTCCCCCCAGCCTGGCACTGGGGACATCAAGTATCAGGAAGTAGCCGTGTTAGTCTGTAGCCACAAAAACACCAGGGAGTCCAGTGGCACCTTATCTGTTAGTCTTTAAGGTGCCACCGGACTCGTTTGTTAGGGGATGTCATGCACCATTCCTGCAGCCTCGCACAAGGGGGTGCTGTGCACCATTCCCCTAGCCAGGCACTAGGAGGCGCTGTGCACCATTCCCCCAGCCAGGCACTAGGAGGCGCTGTGCACCATTCCCCCAGCCTAGCACTAGGGGGCGCTGTTCGGTGCTGCCAGCAACATGTCTGACCTGCGGTTGAGGGTCGGGGAAGCAGAACTCACCTTCTCACCCTTGTGACCCTTCAGCCCCCGAATTCCATCCACGCCCTGGAAGAGATGGGGAGAGTTCAACAGGGTGAGCTGCACTGCAGAGGCCAGCCACAGATCTAGGCAGAGAACCCAGGAGTCCTGGCTCCCAGTTCCCACTGCCCCCTGCTCTAACCACTAGACCCCACTCCCCTCCCAGAGCTGGGATAGAACCCAGGAGTCCTGGCTCCCATTGGCTATAATTCTCTTGTCTTGTTTTTCATTGTAGCCAGAATCCTCTTCTCCCCTTGAGGGTCAGGGACCTCCAGGCTTCTGGACCTTCACCCATCCTTACTAAGAATTGTGGGTAATATCCCAGTCCCAGAGTCACGCCAAGTCCTGGGACCAATCAGCCGCTTACCTTCACACCACGAGGGCCTGGGTAGCCAATCGGACCTTGGGGACCGGACGGACCCTGCAATAGAGAGAGATTAGACCAATCACAGGGGAGAGTGGCTGGTGTCCCTGCTCCCTACTGGGGGGGTTAGAATCACGGATGGGAGACGTCACCCCACTGACCCGGGGGCTCTCAGCCCTGCACGCTGGGGCCAGGGTCTTAGTACCTCACCCCTAGCGCCTGGGGGGTTGTGACTTGGCCGCCAAGGTCTGAAAAGGCTAGGACTGGGGGGAGGGGAGCCTGAGGGGCGAGGGGATATTGGGGTTTGGGGGGACGATGGGAAGGGGCAGGAGTGGACATTCTCCCCTTAC
Organism: Mauremys reevesii; assembly: GCF_016161935.1. Taxonomy (NCBI): domain Eukaryota; kingdom Metazoa; phylum Chordata; order Testudines; family Geoemydidae; genus Mauremys; species Mauremys reevesii. The sequence continues at coordinate 43,773 of NW_024100804.1, read as the reverse complement.
CTGGTTACCTTTGGTTCCCGACGGACCTTCCTTCCCCGGATGCCCCTGAGAGGGAGGGAATGGGAAAGGGAGGAGACAGAGAGGGATGAATCATTAACACCAGCCCCACAGCACTGGGCGTTGCTCCGTCCCCCTGCCTGGGGAGCCACCCCAACATCCCACACGCACCCCCGCTCCTGTGGCAAGGGCAGTGCCCCCTGCCTGTGGGGCAGGAATAGCCCAGCTGCCCTTTGACCTGAACTCCTTTCACCAAGCATTGGGGACACCTGGCCCGGCTTGGGGTGAATGGTCAGTGGAGCTTGGTTGCGCCAGGGGGTGCAGGCCAGGGTTGGCGTGAGTGGGGGTAGCTGCCTTTGGGGACCAGGCCAGAGCTGAGGCCAGAGGCTCTGGGGCTAATCCCACCCGCTGGCATTTAACGGGGTCAACCAAGCCAGGCTGAAGGGAAACCAACGTCAACAGGAAGTGGTACTGGCTCACTTCCTGTTAAACATGGCCACCAGGTCCTCGCCCCATGAGCAGGGGTGCGAGTGGGGAGCCAACAGGAAGTGGTGGTAGCTCGCATCCTGTTAAACATGGCCACCAGGTCCTCACCCCATGAGCAGGGGTGCGAGTGGGGGACCAACAGGAAGTGGTGGTAGCTCGCATCCTGTTAAACATGGCCACCAGTCATTGCCCCATAGCCGGGGGGCACTGCTCAAGAGCATCCCTATGATGATGGGGCCCCTACAGGAAATGTGATAGCTCACTTCCTGTTAAACATGGCCGCCAGGCTCTCGCCCCAGGGCAGAAGGGAGCCATGCAGTGCAGGAGGCCAACAGGCTCACTTCCTGTGAAATATGGCCGTCGTATTGCCATTCCGGGGCTGGGGGAGTCTGGGGGCCAGGGTGCTGGGAGGAGAGGGTGGAAGGAAGGAGGGAAGGAGCTGGGGTGAGCAGGTTACTCACGGGAGGCCCGTCAGACCCTGGCATGCCGGGGAGACCAGGTTTGCCCGTGGGACCCTGCGGAGAGAGAGAAAAGCAGAGCTCAGAGCTGGCAGAGCAGAGACCCCCATTGTGTGACCCAGGCTGGTGCGGCGGGTGGGGGCTGCACAACACTGGGGGGCAGGGTAGGTTTGGGGCACTCACCTTCTCTCCGGGGGGGCCCATAGCACCTTGTGGTCCCGGTAATCCCTGAAAGAGAGAAACATGGTCAGATCCAGCCCCCACCCAGAGCCAGGGATAGAACCCAGGAGTCCTGGCCCCCAGCCCCTGCTCTAACCACTAGACCCACTCCCCTCCCAGAGCCAGGGAGGGAACCCAGGAGTTGCTCCCAGCTCCCCCTGCTCTAATCCATTGGACCCCACTCCCCACCCAGAGCAGGGACGGAACCCAGGAGTCCTGGCTCCAAGCCCCCCCCCCCCCCCCCGAATCCCATGTCCCCAGAGCTGGGCTGTTTCAGGGAGAGAGTTTTCCTTACCTGGGTGCCTGGAGTTCCCTGCTGACCTGGGGGACCTGGCTCGCCTTGCGGCCCCTGTAACAGTCAGACGCAACTGGAGTTAGAACCAGAACCACCCGCGTGTTATACAGAAAGGAGAGAGGGCACTGTTGCAGGGGAAGTTCACAACACTGGGATCACTGGATGGGGGCACTGCTGTAAGGGAAGCTCACAGCACCAGAGACCCCATTTAGGGCACTGCTGTAGGAGACGCTCGCAGCACCGGAGACCCCATCTGGGGACACTGCTGTAAGGGAAGCTCACAGCACCAGAGACCCCATTTAGGGCACTGCTGTAGGAGACGCTCGCAGCACCGGAGACCCCATCTGGGGACACTGCTGTAGGGGAAGTTCACAGCACCGGAGTTCCTGACTTGGGGCACTGCAGTAGGGGAAGCTCCCAGCGCAAGAGTCCCCGGCTGGGGGCACTGCAGTAGGGGAAGCTCCCAGCACTGGCATCCCTGGGTGGGCGCCCCTAGGGCATTTCCAACCCAGTCCATAGCAGGACCAGGCAGCGCAGATAGACAGACAGACAGACAGACGTGCCGACTCACCAGGTTCCCTTTGGGCCCAGTGGGACCATCTATGCCACGCACGCCCTGCGGAGCAGACAGACAGACAGACGGGTGGAGGTTAGTGTGGTGGGGGTTATGGGGGCAGGGGGAATTGGGATGCCGTGCGTGGCACTTACCAGAGGCCCGGGGATCCCCGGTGGGCCTTTGGGTCCAAGCAAACCTCTGGGTCCCTGCAGGGAGGGGAGAAACCAGAGTTAGTGAGGCTGTGGGGACAAAGCCAGGCCTGGGTCCCCACAACGGGGCTGTGGGGGGAGCCAGCAATTGCCCCCAACACTACCCTCCCCCCGCCCAGCAAAGAGCAGCACACATATGCACACACACACAGACACACACAGACACACACACACACACACACACCCTGCACCAGCCAGCGCTCCCGGCACCACACTGAGCAAGCCACACATAAACCCTGGAGCTGAGGACCCCAGGAGGATGCTGCTCCGTGGTGCAGACCCTGCCCCTCTCTGATCCCAGACCCTGGGCCGCGTGCTGGGGTGAAACCCCAGAGCACCCCGGGACATGGTGCTAAGACCCCTCAGTTTCAGTGCAACGAGACTCCGCTGGCGCCCGTACTAGGAGACGCTGGCCCTTGTGGAGTCTGCCAGGGGCAAGGCACGGGGGACCCCACAGGCCAGATCCCCAGTGGGTGTTGCTCTGTCCCCAAGGCCTGGCCCCAGACGGCTCATCCGTCCATCCCGTGGGTAGCACCGGGCTAACCCCCAGACAGCTTCCGGGGGCTCGTCCGAAAGGGAACTGCTCTCGGGGAAGAGTGTTCCGGGCAATGGGGAATCGGGCACCACGTGGGAACGTTCGCTCCGCTCGGGCTGTCGATAAACCCAGTGTTTCAGAGAGTCCAGACGCTTGCATTTGTGCTGGGTTTTACTACCAAATCCGGCCGGAGAAAGGATTTTGGGGGGTTCTCATCCTCCCCCCACCCCCGGCTGTAGCTTTTCCAAACAGCGTCAAATCTGTAAATGTAACAGAGCCGCAAGAGGGGGGAGAGGACAGGAGAAAAGAGAAAACAAACCCAACCAAATCCCAACGCCACCTCCAATCCCAGCGTCAACCCTAACACCAACCACCATCCTAACACCAACCCCAACGTCCACCTCAACCGTAACGCCAACCCCAACCCTAACGCCAACCACCATCCTAACGCCAACGCCACCTCCAACCCCAACGCCAACCCTAACACCAACCCCAACGTCCACCCCAACCCTAACACCAACCACCATCCTAACACCAACGCCAACACCTACTCCAATCCCAACGCCAACCCTAACACCAACCCCAACGTCCACCTCAACCCTAACACCAACCCCAACGTCCACCCCAACCCTAACACCAACCACAGTCCTAACGCCAACACCACCTCCAATCCCAACGTCAACCCTAACACCAACCACCATCCTAACACCAACGCCAACACCTACTCCAATCCCAACGCCAACCCTAACACCAACCCCAACGTCCACCTCAACCCTAACACCAACCACCATCCTAACACCAACACCAACGCCACCTCCAATCCCAACGCCAACCCTAACACCAACCACCATCCTAACACCAACGCCAACACCTACTCCAATCCCAACGCCAACCCTAACACCAACCCCAACGTCCACCTCAACCCTAACACCAACCCCAACGTCCACCCCAACCCTAACACCAACCACAGTCCTAACGCCAACGCCACCTCCAATCCCAACGCCAACTCTAATACCAACCACCATCCTAACACCAACGCCACCTCCAATCCCAATGCCAACCCTAACACCAACCACAGTCCTAACGCCAACCCCAACCCTAACGCCAACGCCTACTCCAATCCCAGCGGTAACCCTAATACCAACCCCAACATCCACCTCAACCCTAATACCAACCACAATCCTAACACCAACACCAACGCCTACTCCAATCCCAACGCCAACCCTAACACCAACCACCATCCTAACACCAATGCCAAAGCCTACTCAAACATCAACGCCAACTCTGAACCCCAACGCCAACCCTAACATCAACTGCAGCTCCAATTCCAGCTCTGACTCCGACAACAATCCTAACACCAATCCCAGCGCCAACCCTATCACCAACCACCATCCTAACACCAACGCCAACGCCTACTCCAATCCCAACGCCAACCCTAACACCAACCCCAACGTCCACCTCAACCCTAACACCAACCCCAACGTCCACCTCAACCCTAACACCAACCACCATCCTAACACCAACGCCACCTCCAATCCCAACGCCAACCCTAACACCAACCCCAACGTCCACCTCAACCCTAACACCAACCCCAACGTCCACCTCAACCCTAACACCAACCACCATCCTAACACCAACGCCAACTCTGAACCCCAACGCCAACCCTAACACCAACTCCAGCTCCAATTCCAACTCTAACGCCGACAACAATCCTAACACCAATCCCAGCACCAACCCTATCACAACACGATCCCTAATACCAACTCCAACGTCAACGCCAACCCTACCACCAACTCCAGTCCCAACCAACCCTAATACCAACTGCAATCCCAATGCCAACCCCAGTCCAATGTCAACTCCCACACTAAGCCTAATGCCAACCCTAACCCCAACCCTAGCACCAACCCCAATGCCGATCTCAATCCTAACGCCAAGGCCAGTGGCAGCCCCAATACCAACCCCCAGCCCAACCATAGTGCCAGCCCCAATCCCTGCCTGGGACCCATTTTCCAAAGCGATATGTCAGAGTGTTCCCTGCGCTAGTCGGCGCTCCCCTGTCCAACCCCAACCCTAACGCCAACCACCATCCTAACGCCAACGCCACCTCCAACCCCAACGCCAACCCTAACACCAACCCCAACGTCCACCCCAACCCTAACACCAACCACCATCCTAACACCAACGCCAACACCTACTCCAATCCCAACGCCAACCCTAACACCAACCCCAACGTCCACCTCAACCCTAACACCAACCCCAACGTCCACCCCAACCCTAACACCAACCACAGTCCTAACGCCAACGCCACCTCCAATCCCAATGTCAACCCTAACACCAACCACCATCCTAACACCAACGCCAACACCTACTCCAATCCCAACGCCAACCCTAACACCAACCCCAATGTCCACCTCAACCCTAACACCAACCCCAACGTCCACCCCAACCCTAACACCAACCACAGTCCTAACGCCAACGCCACCTCCAATCCCAACGCCAACTCTAATACCAACCACCATCCTAACACCAACGCCAACGCCTACTCCAATCCCAACGCCAACCCTAACACCAACCACCATCCTAACACCAACGCCACCTCCAATCCCAATGCCAACCCTAACACCAACCACAGTCCTAACGCCAACCCCAACCCTAACGCCAACGCCTACTCCAATCCCAGCGGTAACCTAATACCAACCCCAACATCCACCTCAACCCTAATACCAACCACAATCCTAACACCAACACCAACGCCTACTCCAATCCCAACGCCAACCCTAACACCAACCACCATCCTAACACCAATGCCAAAGCCTACTCAAACATCAACGCCAACTCTGAACCCCAACGCCAACCCTAACATCAACTGCAGCTCCAATTCCAGCTCTGACTCCGACAACAATCCTAACACCAATCCCAGCGCCAACCCTATCACCAACCACCATCCTAACACCAACGCCAACGCCTACTCCAATCCCAACGCCAACCCTAACACCAACCACCATCCTAACACCAACGCCACCTCCAATCCCAATGCCAACCCTAACACCAACCACAGTCCTAACGCCAACCCCAACCCTAACGCCAACGCCTACTCCAATCCCAGCGGTAACCCTAATACCAACCCCAACATCCACCTCAACCCTAATACCAACCACAATCCTAACACCAACACCAACGCCTACTCCAATCCCAACGCCAACCCTAACACCAACCACCATCCTAACACCAATGCCAAAGCCTACTCAAACATCAACGCCAACTCTGAACCCCAACGCCAACCCTAACATCAACTGCAGCTCCAATTCCAGCTCTGACTCCGACAACAATCCTAACACCAATCCCAGCGCCAACCCTATCACCAACCACCATCCTAACACCAACGCCAACGCCTACTCCAATCCCAACGCCAACCCTAACACCAACCCCAACGTCCACCTCAACCCTAACACCAACCACCATCCTAACACCAACGCCAACACCTACTCCAATCCCAACGCCAACCCTAACACCAACCCCAACGTCCACCCCAACCCTAACACCAACCCCAACGTCCACCCCAACCCTAACACCAACCCCAACGTCCACCTCAACCCTAACACCAACCACCATCCTAACACCAACGCCACCTCCAATCCCAACGCCAACCCTAACACCAACCCCAACGTCCACCTCAACCCTAACACCAACCCCAACGTCCACCTCAACCCTAACACCAACCACCATCCTAACACCAACGCCAACTCTGAACCCCAACGCCAACCCTAACACCAACTCCAGCTCCAATTCCAACTCTAACGCCGACAACAATCCTAACACCAATCCCAGCACCAACCCTATCACAACACGATCCCTAATACCAACTCCAACGTCAACGCCAACCCTACCACCAACTCCAGTCCCAACCAACCCTAATACCAACTGCAATCCCAATGCCAACCCCAGTCCAATGTCAACTCCCACACTAAGCCTAATGCCAACCCTAACCCCAACCCTAGCACCAACCCCAACGCCGATCTCAATCCTAACGCCAAGGCCAGTGGCAGCCCCAATACCAACCCCCAGCCCAACCATAGTGCCAGCCCCAATCCCTGCCTGGGACCCATTTTCCAAAGCGATATGTCAGAGTGTTCCCTGCGCTAGTCGGCGCTCCCCTGTCCAACCCCAACCCTAACGCCAACCACCATCCTAACGCCAACGCCACCTCCAACCCCAACGCCAACCCTAACACCAACCCCAACGTCCACCCCAACCCTAACACCAACCACCATCCTAACACCAACGCCAACACCTACTCCAATCCCAACGCCAACCCTAACACCAACCCCAACGTCCACCTCAACCCTAACACCAACCCCAATGTCCACCCCAACCCTAACACCAACCACAGTCCTAACGCCAACGCCACCTCCAATCCCAATGTCAACCCTAACACCAACCACCATCCTAACACCAACGCCAACACCTACTCCAATCCCAACGCCAACCAGAGCTGGCTGCATTCCCATCCCGCGTCTCCCCAGCAGCAGGGCACTAGCACCCCCAGTTTTCAGCCCACCCCTAACGGCTTCTTCAGGGCCCCAGGCGGGGATTTTCAAATGGAGTCTAGGGCCCCAGCCAGGATCCCTCCCACGCCATGCTAACCCTTGGCTAAATCCTGCCAATTTCAAACTCCTCCCCTCCACACTGCCAGCTCCTGAGGCACCACGGAGTCCCGTCCCAGCAATACCGGGGGTGCCGGGGCACAGGAGAGGGGGCAGTCTGGACACAGGTGGGAGCAGATGGAGGCTTGGGGGTAACCCATTAACTGGCTTGTTTCTGCTGAAGTGTGGGGGGTGAAGCAGTTAACGTTGGGCTTTGATTTTGCCATCAGTAGGTTCAATGGTTCATGCTGATTTTATAGAGAGGGGTTAACACAGGGGTGGGCAAAATATCACCCGCGGGCCACGTCCATCAGACCTTTTAATCCAGCCCTCAAGCTCCCGTTGGGGAGTGGGGTCGGGGGCTTGCCCCGCTCTGCGTGTGCTGTGGCTCTGCGTGGCTCCCAGACACAGCGGCACGGCCCCCCTCCGGCTCCTGCATGTAGGGGCAGCCAGGGGGTTCCTCATACTGCCCCCACAACAGCAGTTCTGCAGCTCCCATTGGTCAGGAACCGCAGCCAATGGGAGCTGTGGGGGTGGCGCCTGCAGACGGGACAGCACCGCAGAGCCGCATGGCCGGTGCTGCGCCTCTGCATAGGAGCCAGAGGGGAGACATGCTGCTGCTTCTGGGAGCTGCTTGAGGTAAGTGCTGCCCGGAGCCTGCACCCCTGACCCCCTCCCATGCTCCAACCCCCTGCCCCAGCCCTGATCCCCCTCTTGCCCTCCGAACCCCTCATCCCTGGCTCCGCTCCCGAGCCTGTACCCCCAGCCCGAGCCCTCACCCCCCCACATACCCACCGACCCCCTGTCCCAGCCCGGAGCCCCCCCTGCACCCCAAACCCCTCATCCCTGGCTCCACTCCCAAGCCCTCACCCCACACACACACACCGACCCCTGTCCCAGCCTGGAGCCCCTCCTGCACCCCAAACCCCTGATCCCTGGCTCCACTCCCGAGCCTGCACCCCAGCCAGCCCGAGCCCCCACACACACACCGACCCTCTGCCCCAGCCTGGAGCCCTCCTGCACCCCAAACCCCTCATCCCTGGCTCCACTCCCGAGCCCTCACCCCACACACACACCGACCCCTGTCCCAGCCTGGAGCCCCTCCTGCACCCCAAACCCCTCATCCCTGGCTCCACTCCCGAGCCTGCACCCCCAGCCCGAGCCCTCACCCCCCCCCCACACCCAACCCCCTGCCCCAGCCTAGAGCCTCCTCCTGCACCCTGAACTCCTCATTTCTGGCTCCACCCCAGATCCCAAACCCCCAGACGGAACCCTCACCCCCTCCCACACTTCGAGCCCCGATTTCGTGGCCCGCCATACCATTTCCATACCCAGATATGGCCCTCGGGCCAGACAGTTGGCCCACCCCGGGGTTAACAACACAGAGCTGAGCACCAAGGGGTTGAGAATCAAGGCTCAGCTGGGGTAGTTGCCTGGTTTCAGGCTCTCTGCAGACTCAGGCAGGGCCAGAAAAGTGAGGATTGTGGGGCCCAATTCCGTGGAGTGGAGGGGGAGTAAATCATGGGGGGGGCAGGGTAAATGGGGCCCTGATTATCCCTCTGCACCACTCTGGGGAGCTGCTCCCTCTCACACTGGCACAAGCTCCTGCTGCCTGCCTGGCAGGGAGGGAGGGGACGTACCGGTTCTCCAGGGAGCCCTCTGGGGCCGACCTCTCCATCGTCTCCCTGGGGGAAGAGAAAAAGGGGGTGAGGCAGAGAACAGGGAGGGGGAGCAAGCTCAGCTCCCCCCAGCCATCCCTGCTCCCCATTTCCAGCTCCCTCTGCTCCCCTCACCTCCAGCCCCCTCCATCTCCCCATTCCCCCTCAGCTCTCCCCACAGCTCCCTCCCCGGGGAGCCCCTCAGTCTCCCTCCCACCCCCCAGCCCCTCCAGTGAGCAGTTACTCACCCGCTGTCCATCCTCACCAGGGGGGCCTGGGATGCCCTGGGAACCCGTCTCACCCTGCGGGGACAAAGCCTTGGATCAGCTGGGTGGGGAGCCATGGGGGTTGTGTCCGTGGGACGTGCAGGGCTTTGGGGGTGGCTGTGTGTGTGATGGAGGCACGGCTGCATGTGCCGTGGGGGTGAGTGTGACTGAGTATGTAATTGCAGGGCGGGGGGTGCATCGCAAATGTGCCGGATGTGTATGTGTTGTGCTGTGAACTGTGTACAGCTGTGTTGTTGTGCGTACGTGCACAACTGCCGGTGTGCTGTCTGTACTGTGTTTGTGTGACTGCACGTGTGTGGGGCTGTGTGTGAATGCAGTGGCTTTGTGTGTATTGTTGCGAATCTGAGTGTGTGCACACATAGTTAGGAGAGTGTTAGCGTGTGCGTGGTTGTGTCTATGTGACTGTGTGATTGCACATGCCTGGCTGCACAAGTGGGAGGCTGTGTGTATACTGCGCAGTGCGGTGTGTTTGTGGTGACACGGCTGTGGAGAAGTGCGTGGTTGTGCGTGTGTAGTGTTCCGCGTGGCTGTGTGCGTTGCGCAGGGTGCGTAAGACTGTGAGTAGATTCTGAGGCCAGAAGGGCTCGGCTGCCCCTGCATCGCTCCGGACGTCAGTCTGCCCCGAAACAAGCCCTGCTGGAACTAGACTGTGTATATCTGTGTGCGTAGATACGCTTGTGTGTGCTGGCAGGGCGGCGTGTGACTGCGAAGGGGGGGCGGTGGCTCTGGCTGTGTGGTGTACAGTTGTGTGTCTGTGTGTGTATCAATGCTCGGGAGGGGCACAGTTGTGTAGCGCACACATGGGCTGGCCAGAACTGACCGTGGGGCGGCTCCATCTCTCAGGGAGATCCCAACAGTGCACCTGGACTGTCCCCCCACCTCCCCACCGCGAGGCGCCCGGCCAACGCAACTCACCCTGTACCCCTTGTCCCCCGGCAGCCCCGGCAACCCGTCAAAGCCTCGGTCGCCCTGCGGAGAGAAGCACAGAACAGCTCCCTGAGCCAGCACGCCCCAGCTAGGGAGACGCCCCCGCAGGACCCCCTCCCAGCCAGGGCACCCCATCCCCGGGAGGCGGGCTGGAAATCCCCACTGGGAACGAGGGTGGGCCTGTCTCGCGGGGGGCCCCGGGGATCCCGGTCCTGAGGCAGTGATGTTCCCACACAGAACGGGAGGGTCACTGGTTGGTGGGTCTCCGATGTGCTAGAGTGGATCACAGGTGCACAAGGATCACCATGCTGCGTGGGTGGGTTACCAGGACAGTGCATCACCAGGAGATTCGTGCACACATGGAGTGGATCACTCACACAGCAAATGACTAGATCGCTAATGGATCGTCAGGCTGAATGAGTGAGTTACTAGAAGAGTGGATTACCACTGGATTCATGCATAGTCAGTGGATAACCAGCTCAGGTGATCTAATGATCTTCAGTGCCTTCACCTCATAGACTATTGGTGGATTCGCAGGGGCAGTGACCTAGTGGATTACCAGCAACGCAACCTACTGGATCAACACTGCTACAGTCCAGTGGGTCACCAGAGCAGTGACCTACTGGATCATCAGTGGATCTACAGTGCTGGGACCTAGTGGATCGCCAGCCCAAGGAGGCCAGGCCCCAGTTGGTCCCCCAGGCAGGCTCACACCCAGTGCCTTGTCCATGGAAGCCATGACCCCGTTACCTTAACACCAGGCTCCCCGGGCATCCCCCGGGCACCATCGGCTCCAGCACGACCCTGCCAGAGACACAGAGACGGGGTGAGAGGAGGCTCTCCAGGCACAGAACTGCCCCCACCCTGGGGTATCCCCACCAGGATCCACACACTTACCCTCCTTCCAGGCTTCCCCGGGGGGCCAGACAGGCCCTGCGGCCCGCGGGGTCCCTACAGAGAGAGAGGGAGGGAAAGGGTGAACAGAGCTTCCCCCACAAGCAGCGGGGGGGGGGAGAAGAGGGAGAAATGGGGGTGGGAGCTCTCCAGGGTCCGGGGGGTTAATGGGGGCTCTGGGGGGTCAGACCAGGGTTAGGCTCCAGGGTGGGATGCGGTTCATGGGGTCAGGCCGGGGGGTTCTTCCCCAGTGTCTGAGGGGTTAATGAGGGGTGGGGTGGCAGAGAGCAGTAACAAAGGGTAAACAGAGGTGCGAGCGGCAGCAACCCCGACTCTGGGTCAGGGTTGTAAGTCACAGGATCCAAACAGCCCAGAATAAATCCAGCGTCGAACCAGGGGTCAGAGGTCACTTGCCAGCGTCAAGGGCTAGACATCACGGTCAGGGGCCACTAGTCGTGAGTTAGGGTCACAGAACAGAGGTGGGGGTCACGGGTCATTCGCCCTGGTCTGGGGCCAATGACAGGGGTCAGGTTCCTGAGGTTAGAATGAAGGGGTCAGAGGTCAGTGGCTGAGATCAGAGGTCAGTGACAGGGTCATGTCCATGGGTCGGAGCAAGAGGTCAGGGCAGGAGCCAGGGGTCAGAGTCGGGGTCATGCTGGGCACCAACCCACCGATCTCCTGCCAAGGCCAAGCCTGTTACCTGGGGTCCGAAGTCTCCGGCTTCCCCCTTCAGCCCGGGGCCCCCTGGCTGCCCCTGGAATGAGATAGCAGAGCAGAGGGGGTTACATAGGGGCAGCACGTGGGCTCAGGGCCACAACCCTCCCCACAATCTCCCCAGGGCGCTGGGATCCACAGAACCTCCCCAGGGTGCTGGACCCACAGAACCTCCCCAAGGTGCTGGACCCACAGAACCTGCCCAGGGCGCTGGGACCCACAGAATCCAGGGACATGAAATTCCAGCGACACCAGCCCCCCACCCTACCCCCTTGCCCCACACCCCAGGGTGCTGGGACCCACAGAATCTGGGGACATGACATTCCAGTGACACCAGCCCCACACACCCAGAGCACGGGGAACACAAGGACATGAAGCCCTAGTGACTCCAGCACTCCGTGTCCCACCCCAGGGACAAGCTGACACGTCCCCCTAAGCCCTGACACCCGTCCCCCACATCCCCAAAGCACCAGCCATCAAGCGATGACTTCTTCCAACCCCAGCCCAGAGCAGGTACCTACCAGGGGCCCAGGCCGGCCGGTGTATCCCATGGGTCCCGGGGGGCCACGCAGGGCCATCTAAGGGGAAGAGAAGGAGAATTAGACAGAGGCAAACCAGGATCCCAGCCAAACTCAGAACAAAGCAGGGAATAAGGGGTGGGATTAGAACAGGGCTGAACAGGAAACTTGGGGATCTAGAGAATTATTGGGGCTTGGGGGGATTAGAACGCGGTCCCAGCTGGGGATCTAAGAGGGGGATAAAACATGAATTTATCAGCATCGATAGACTGGAGGGAAAACAGCGACACTCGGTGTTCTAGAAAAGAAGCGACAGATTTACTGGGGTTTTAGGAAAAAGCACATTGTGATGTCAGCAGGGTTCTAGAAGGAGACAAGCATGGTCCTAGAATGGGGGTTCTAGAGGGGTGACAAGTTGGGGCCTCATTGGAGTTCTAGAAAAGGGAAAACTGTGATTTGCTCCGCACTTGGGAGGGTTAATAAGGTTTGAGGTTTGAAGGGAAGATAAATCATGGTCTTAAGGCAATGATCCATGATAGTCTTGGGATTCTAGAAATGCTTTGTTATACTTGTAAGGGTTCTAGGTGGGCATAGACTGTAACCCCCGTGGTTCCAGGAGAGCAGTCGACTGTGATCTCGTCCTGGTTCTAGAAGGGCAGTACACTGAGATGTTGTTGAAGAGCTACTTAACCATAAGATTATAAATGAACCTAGAAGGGTAAGAAACAGGGATCTGCTGAGATTCTAGAAAGGTGACAAACCATTATCCTGCGATTCTAGAGTGGCAGTAAATTGTGACCTTGGGGAAGCTCTGGAAGGGCACAACCACTATTTGGTACAGAATCTTAAAGAGTAATAAAAGAATGACCCTTAACATGGTTCTAGAAAGGTAATAAAATTGTGATCCTACTGAGGTTCTAGAAAGGTAACAACCCATTGGTATCTGGGTTCCAGATTACCAAATTTATCAGGGCGCCAGGGAAGAAAATAAGGCAGGATCTTTTCCAGGCTCCTTGGACCCCCTACCCTGACCCAGCCCCACTCTCCCTGCCCTGTCTCCACCGGGACTTACCCGGGCTTGCTGTAAAATGGCCTGTGCTTGTGCCTCTTGTGCTGACACCGCAGGCCCCTTGTCTCCACCGCTGCTCCCAAACCGGAACTGGGGGAGGAAAGACCAACCTTCACACTGGTGCCATCCCTGAACTCACGTCGCTAACCCAGAACTGGGCTCCTGGGAGACATGCCCGGAGCCTCCCTAGAGCGCCAGAGCCCAAGTCCTGCTCTGTCCTTCTCACTTCATGGGGGGGCGGGGGCAGATCACATTGCCAGAGCTTCCCTGGCCTGTTCTAGACTCCCTATCCAATTCCAGGCTGCATTCTTGGTATTCCCCTTCTCGTCTAGACTCACACATATCCACTGCATGCTCTATGGTTCTAGGTAATACAACCAGAGTGCCCATTTCTGTTCCATACTCACATAAGCCCACTGTGTATCCTTGCTAGTTCCAGGTAATGCTATCAGGGTTCGCCCTGCTGTTCTAGACACCTATAGACTCACTGCATCATCTTTGGTTCTAGATAATGCTATTAGTACTAGCCTTTTGGTTCTCAACTCACTGTGCTCTCCAGTTCTAGATCACACTACAAGGGCTCTCCCTTCCAGGGCCGGCTCCAGACCCCAGCACGCCAAGCGTGTGCTTGGGGCAGCATTTTGCCGGGAGGGCGGCAGGCGGCTCCGGTGGACCTCCCACAGGCATGACTGCGGAGGGTCCGCTGGTCCCGCGGCTCAGGGGGACCTCCCGCAGACGTGCCTGCGGATGCTTCACTGGAGCCTCGGGACCAGCAGACCCTCCGCAGGCATGTCTACAAGAGGTCCCCCGGAGCCGCGGGACCGGCGACCGCCAGCGTGCCCCCCACGGCTTGCCGCCGTGCTTGGGGCGGCCAAATTCCTAGAGCCGCCCCTGCTTCCTTCTATCCTAAAATCCCATATCCCTATTATGTTAACTACATTTCTAGAGAATAGTACCAGAGTCCTCCTGTCCTGTTCTAGATTCCACACAGGCCCACCCATGGTGCAATCTCCAGTTCCTGATCACATATACAAGGTTTTTCTTCTGATCTAGACCTAGACATCTTCTTTGGTTTTAGGTAATATTTGCAGAATCCATCTCATCTATTACAGCTTTATACTCTGAAATACCTCTGTTTTAGGAGTTACTCTCTGAGTTCTAGATTAAAAGATCCCCACTACATACTAACAAGGACTAGCTAAGAGAGTCAGCCTCCTCTCTCCCATATCTTAGATCCTCACAGATCCAATCTACAATCTTCAGTTCTAGATCACAGTACTAGAGTTCCCCTTTTTGTTTTAGACTCCAGCTGACCCACTGTATCCTCCCCAGTTCTAGGTAACACCATTTCTGTTCTCTCCTCACTTTTAGATCCCTACAGGTCCATCTGTCCTCTCTGGTTCTAGGCCATGCTATCAGAGTTCCTCTTGTTTTACTCTAGACCCCGCAGGCCCACTGTATAGTCTACGGTATTAGGTATCTGAGTTCTTGAGCCCCACAGACCCATTGTATTACCTACTAGTTCTGGATACTGCTATCTGAATCCCCATGCCTGCCCTAGACTTCCACAGACACATCGTATTGTCCCTAGTTCTAGGTAACACAATGAGAGTCTTCCTTGATTTATTCAAGACCCACAAACCCACATTATCCTTTCTGATTCTAGATCACACAATTAGTTCTCCTGGTCTTATTCTAGACCTAAGAGCCCCCACCTTCCATACACTTCCTTGGTCCAGCTCCCACAAGTATTTCTTCTGGTTTTATTCCAGATCCCACAGAGCCACCCAAGTCCTAGGTCACACTATCAGCACCTTCCCCTGCTGTCCTAGACCCAAATCAGCCTACGTTAGCCCATTCCATTCCAGACTGCAGCAGCCCCATCATTAACCCATCAAACACCTCCTCACTCACCGGGAGCATGAGAGATGTGCCAGGGGGTCCAGGCGTCCCATCCGAGCCAGGGAGACCTGAACGGCCAGGAGGACCCTGTTGGAGAGAGAGGCAGAGCGGGAGGTTATTGCATGGGTTGGGGGGGGGCTGCGATCTTCCCCTCAGACAGTGCTGCTGCTGCCCCTGCCCTTCTCAGCACCCATAGCTCCCCCAGCGGTGCATCAATCTTCCCCACGCACAGTGCAAGTCTCATATTCTCCCAACACTCTGACATACACTGACCCTTGTCGGGATCTCTGGCCTATCCCCAAACACCCCAGGCCATTGGCGCTGCGTATGCACACGCATGCACAATCACACACGCTAACGCATGCACACTCCCAGGCACTCACACACACAGCGCCTTCCCCAGCCAAGGGGGCACAATGACATCCCACCCCAGTGCACATTCACACCTCCCCGTGCAAACACACGCTCACTCCTCCCTTGGAAGGGGGACCGCGGTCTCCCCCAGAGCTGATGCTGGACCCACAACCCCTGCCACAGGGCCAGGTTCCAGCTCGCACTCACCCTCTCACCAGGATCTCCTGGGGGTCCCGGGGGGCCCTGTGTGCCCGGTGGCCCCGATATGCCCTGAGGAAACACATGAGAGACACACAGTGAGACTAATGCACCAGCAAGGGGATCTGCCCCCGGCCCCAGAGCCTCCCCCAGAACTCCCCAGACAGACAGACAGGCTCTTACCGCAGGTCCCTCAGGGCCGGGGGGGCCCTCCACCAGCATTCCCTGCGGAACAAGAGGCAGAGAACAGGGTGAGGCCAGTGACAGGCCCGGGTGGGGCGAAGACACAGTGGGCCGGGGGGGATAGAGCCCCCAGCTGAGGAGGCCTTGGGCAGACACGGCCCCGGCCATGAGGTGCCCTAGAGAGACTTGGGACTGCCCAGGTGAGTTTGAAAAGGGGGAGGATCTCCTGGCTCATCCACACCCCTCGCCCACTCCCCCCATCAGGAGAGAGGGCCATGGGCTGAGAACACACGACTGTGTACCCTCCCACACACACAGACATATACTAAACCCAAACATGCAAATATGGTGGCATGCATGCACCAGCGTGTGCAAATACACACGCACACACACACACATGCGCCGTGGAGCGTAACAGAGGCACACGCATGGGAACTAACATCAACATGCAAACTAGATGTGCACACACAGGCACTCGCAAATACACATTTGCACAGGCATACACAATTGTGCACAGTAACAGGTGCAAGCACTGACAGACAGATGCCAATGTGAATCTGCATGCAGGGGCCTGTGCAAACTCATGCACACACTCAGAGGCACATGCAACATTTGTGCACACACGATTTTTCACACTTAAGATGTGACAATACATATACGCTTGTTCACACAGGTGTGTGCAGACACGCACACGTCCCATCCTGCCATGCGCACCCTGCCCCCCTGCATACATACACTACAGATCACTACGTCCATCGCACACACACAACCCCGGGGGCTCCAGGCCCAGCTGACCTGTGACAGGGCATGCAGGGCGCGCTGATCCCTGAATAGGGCAGGGGCTGAGACAGGACAGGAGGCGCTGGCGGGGGGGCGGGAGGGCTCTGTCCCATGCACAGCAGGATATCCTGCTCCTGCCACAGGGTGCATTGGGGGCTGCATGGGGGTGGGGCACCCCAGGGCCCGGACTATGCAGAGATGGGAAACGTCCAGCATGAACAATGGAGGGGCGGGTGGGAGCAATTGGTCTCCCCCTAACCCATCGACGCAGGGACCTACCGGTTCCATGACGGCCGGCTCTCCCTTCTCTCCTTTGTAGCCTCTGACTCCGCGCACAGCCTGGGGGTAACACACATATAACCGCAAAGAAGGGCCCGGTCAATATAACACACCTGAGGCCCCACTCTGGCACCCTCTCAGCCCTGCAAATCCCAGCTCCCGCACCAGGCGGCAGGGCTCATCCAGCATCACTCAGCTGCACCACCCCGGGCTCTGTTATCTGAGGCGCCCTATCCCCCATGGTCTGAGGAAAAGTGGAGTAAAGTCTGAGTCAAAACTGGTGCAAGGGCTCAGTGAAAATGGAGAGGGTCCAAGCAAGGTGCAAATAAAAGCGGAGCTCATCTCACTAAGGTCTGAGTAAAATAGGAGTAAAGTTTGAGTAAAACTGGAGAAAGCTCTGAAAACAGAACAGGGTCTGTGTAAATGTGGAGTAAAGTCTGAGTGAAAATGGAGTACACATGGAGCAAAAATCTGCATTTAAATGGAGCCGGGTCTGAATAAAAGTGGAGTAAAGGTGAAGTAAATGCAGATCAGGGTCTATGTAAATGTGGAGTAAAGTCTGAGTGAAACTGGAGTAAGGTCTGCATTTCTGTGGAGCAGAGTCTGTGTAAATGTGGAGTAAAGTCAGAGTAAACCTGGGGCAGGCTCTGTGTAAGGCCCCAGGATTTTGTCCCAACCCTTCAGTTATCCTCCTGGGACCTAGGGAGACATGGCTGCCATTTCTCATTGGAGCCCACCCTCACCCCTACCAGCCCCCTTGGAGCCTCATGAGTTAGGATGCTCTGTTAGCTCTGAGCTAATCAACGCATCGCGACCCACAGCAGCTCTGAACGGAAGCTGAGGACAGGTTACATCACCAGATGAAACACACCTCAGGGAAGGGGGTCAGGGGGAGGAGAGATTTAAAGGCCCACATCTGGAGATGCCCCTGGCCCTAAATCCCCAGCCCCATTGAAATGGCAGCGTGGGGAGAGGGGAATTACCGCATCCCTTTTGGGGGTTATCCCTCCAAATCGGTAATTGACACCAGCGCTGACAATACTCGGGGAGGTGGGTGAATAACAGATGGCTGTACATGGGGATGACATCACAGGGCGTAAGATGACATCACAGAGTGGGGATGCCCTGGCGGGTTAGGGGCATTGCCAAGGCAGAGGATGTCATGGTTACAACATCAGGTGTGATGCCATCGGGGCACGACGGGCCCATCTCTGAACATACAAGGTGGGGGAGAGGGTGCTGATGTCACTCCGAGCAAGAAGTGACCTCACAAGAGAGGAAACGCATCACAGGAAATGGAATGGTGGAGGGAAAGTGACACAATGGTCAGTGAGGTGCAGGGAAGGACTGCCAAAGACAGGAAGCAACCACCACACTGGGCAGGAAGTGAAGGCAGCAAACAGGAAGTGATGCCACAATGAACAGCCATGACCCCCGCGATGCCGAGCCAACATGGAGGAAGTGATGTCACGACAAACAGGAAATGACCATGACACAACAGTAAATGCTGACAAGGATGCCACAAACAAAATGACACCACACAGGAAGTGACAACATGGCAAGCAGTGGGGACACCATGAAAAGCAGGAAGTGACACATCAACAAACAGGAATTAACACATCAGAAAGAGATACCACAACAAACTGGAAGTGACGCCAGGACACACCAACAAATGGCCACAAACAGGAAGTGACACCACAACAATAACAACACAGAGCCATGAATGGGAAGTGACATCTCAACAAACAGGAAGTGACACCATGAGACACCAACACAGGACCATAAACAGGAAGTGACACCACAACAAACAGGAAGTGACACCAAGAGACACCAACACAGGACCACAAACAGGAAATGACACCACAACAAACAGGAAGTGATGCCACAACAGGAAATGCCACCAACAAAAGACCACGAAGAGGAAGTGACACCACAACAAAGAGGAAGTGACCAGCGAAAGACCACCCATGAGAGGCCCGCAGGAGGAAGGGCCCGAGGAGACGTCCCCGTGCCCCACTTACGCCTCCGTTCTGGGGGGTCTCTGCGGAGAGCACGGGCCCCAGCTCCGATGGCTCGGCTCCCTCGGGAAAGTCCTTATAGACATACTCGTACTCCTGCCCCGTCACAGCTGTGTCCTCCCCCGTCACATACTTCTCCACAAGCACCTCGTCCTCACCCGGAGCGGCAGGGGGCGGGCTGGGAGCCTCCTGCCCCACGGGATGGGGGAGAATGAGAAGAAACCCAGCAACACATTAATGCACAGCACAGCGCCTACTGGGAGACAGGATCAAGGAGATGTGCCGAAACTGGATCCCCCAGACCTCCTTGACTCCAGCCCCCTCTCGCCCGGCTCTAAACCGTTAGACCCCATTCTCTGCCCAGAGCTGGAGATAGAACCCAGGAGTCCTGACCCCTAGTCCCGAATCCTCAGTCCTTTCCCCACAGACCCCTATCTCTGACCCCTGGAGCCTCTCCCCCAGGGTCTCCATCTCTTCCATCGTGGGATCAGCACAGAGGCAGCTCTCAGGGGGACCAGCCCTGAATTGCGTGGGGAGGCTTTAAGGCCTCACCCCACTGAGACAGATAGTGGGGCTGCGGGAACTAGTGGGGAGCTAGACCTTGCCCTGGAGCCAGCTCAGCCCCCTGCTCCTTCCCATCCAGCCCCTTAGCCACCCCTCAGTCCAACCCCAGGGCGGTTACCTCAGCCCAGGGCTCCAAGGGGGAGGGGGGAGTTGCCTCCAGCCCTGTTGTCTCCTCCCAGTAGTCACCATCGGGGTCCTGGTCAGGGGGTAGGGTATAATCCAGGTACTCGCCAGCCCCCCAGGGCTCCTCTGTAGGGGACAGCCCCACATTCTGGGTTGGGGGGGGGTCAGCAGTTGCCAGGGCCGGGGGGAACAGGGTTGGAACAGCAGTCATGGGGGCAAGGGAGAAAGATGGATGGATGGATATGCACGTGGATGGATAGAAGAATGGATATGCACGTGGATAGATGGATGGAAGGATGGATATGCATGAGGACAGATGGATGGATGGAAGGATGGATATGCATGAGGACGGATGGATGGATGGATAAACATGCATAGGGATGGACAGACAGGCAAATATGCACAGGGATGGATGGATGCAGTGGACGAACGGAAGTGCATGTAGATACATGCATGAGGATGGATTGACAGATATGCAAAGGGATGGATGGATTAGAGGAGAGAGAGGACAGAAGTATTAGTAGGCTATTCTTGTTCTCCCTCCTGCCCTGGGTAAGGGGCAGGGGCAGCGGAACTGGATTCATCCCAGCTCGTTTTCCCGGACACACAGAGACAAACCGATCGCTGATGGAATTGCGCCCCCCTGCAGCGCCCCCTGCTGGGGAGCGACTGCCCCATGTCACTCAAGGGGGACTTGGGGTGTCCATTCACGGGAAAGAAGGAGCAAGATAAATCAACACAGAGAGAAAATGTGAGGGAAGTGGGACATGATGGGGCCTTTCCCCTCTAGGGGGCGCTGGCTCCCATCCGGCTCCAGGGCAGGGACTGGCTGGTTCAGGGGGCGGGGAATGGGAAACGGGGCCTGTCCCCTCTAGGGGGCGCCGACTCCCACCTGGCCCCACGGCGGGGACTACCTGGCCCAGGGGGGCAGGGAATGGGACACGGGGCCTTTCCCCTCTAGGGGGCGCCGACTCCCATTCGGCCCCAGGGCAGGGACTGGCTGGCTCAGGGGGCGGGGAATGGGAAACGGGGCCTGTCCCCTCTAGGGGGCGCCGGCTCCCACCTGGCCCCACAGCGGGGACTGCCTGGCTCAGGGGGGCGGGGAATGGGATTTGGGGCCTTCCCCACATTCCCCGTCTGCTGGTTTATTTATGTTGCTGAGGCGTTTCCCGAATGGCCCCGTCACAGACAGACAGACACGAGCGAGACGCACAGACTACGGGGAGGGGGAGGGGGAGCATGCTCCCCCACCAGATCTCAGATCGTGCTGCTCCCTCGGGGGGTGCCCAGCACCGATCTGGATGCCTCGCTCTTGCTCTACCTGCTGGTAGCCGTTGCCGTGTTTCCTGGGCGCGCCAGCGCCAGCGTAGGCCTTGCCCCCCATCTGGGCCTTGCCCAGGGCATTTTTCACAGCCGGGTGTTTCCCCCCAGCTGCCATCTTGGTGTTGCCGGGGGATTTGCCGTTGCCAGGGGACTTGGCGTTGCCGGGGGATTTGCCGTTGCCAGGGGACTTGGCGTTGCCGGGGGCTTTCCCGGGAGATTTCCCGCCACCGGGAGCTTTGCCGTAGGCTGGGGCCGTGCTCATCAGCTGCTGCCGTTTCTGCTGCTTGGGCGCCGGCTTGGCGGGCGCCTTGCGGCCCGGCCCAGCGGGTTTCTGGTGCCGCGGAGGCGAGGAGGAGGAGGAGGATGGAGGTGATGAGGGTGAGGATGAGGATGGCAGCGGCAGCGACACACACACAGACCGGGAGCCGGGCACAGAAGGAAAACACAACACACACGGCATGAGTTCACAGGGATCAGGGGTGCAGGGGCTGCTGCAAGGACTCCCTGGTGTACGGAGCACCCCACATCCCTCAGGGTCACCCCAAGCCCCCTCTGTCCCTGGGAGCTTGTTACATTCAGAGCACCCCGAATCTCCAGGGGTCACCCCAGAGCCTCTCCACCCTGGGGACCTGGATACATTCAGAGCACCCCAAATCTCCAGGGGTCGCCCCAGAGCCTCTCCACCCTGGGGACTGGATACATACAGAGCACCCCAAATCTCCAGGGGTCACCCCAGAACCCTCATTGTCCTTGGGATCCCCATGTGTATGGAGCACACACCGGGATTCCCTCCCCTCTGCCCCCCCGGAGGCCCCACCAGCAGGTTACAATGTGGGGGGGCATGGCTTGCCCTCTACTAGTAGCCCCATTCCCTGTCCCCCCAACCTGTGCCACCCGCACCCTTGCTCAGGGGGTGCCATGAAGCAGTGATGGATGGATGGATGGATGGATGGATGGATGGATGGATAGACGGACGACACTGCCATGAGAGGATGAGACACAGACACAACAGGAGCTGGGGCAGACAGATGGACATGGGGGGGGAGCAGAACCTGCCCCCCCCCAGGTTACCTGCTCCACTTCGCCCCCCGAAAGTGTGGGGAGAGGTGAGTTCCCATCCTCTTTATTGCCGTAAGAGTGGGGGTACTCAGAGTACTCCATCTCCTCATCAAAGTACTGGGCACGGGGTGGGGGGAGGATGGTGGAAGGGGGAAAAGGAGGAGAACAAAACAATCATAACAGAAACCCACAGCAGGGGGAGGGTCAGGGACTGGACCAGGGTGTGGGGGTCTGTCTGCTCCCCCTGCCCCAGTTCTCCCCCTCCCCCGCTCGCCCTCCCTGGGCCTGACTCAGTTCCCCCACTCAGGGCAGGGATGCAGCGGGAGGGGGGCGGGGGGCAGAAGTGCCTTTAAACCTCCAGTTCTGGGGTTCACCCCCCATGCCTCCACGAGCCAGAGCAGCCTGCCCCAAGAAGGAGCAGGGCATGCTGGGAATACGGGGGTGGGTGGCCCCGAAAAGGAGCAGGTCATGCTGGGAATACGGGGGCGGGGGGCTTTGAGAAGGAGCAGGGCATGCTGGGAATACGGGGGCGGGTGGCCCCGAGAAGGAGCAGAGCATGCTGGGAATACGGGGGCGGGTGGCCCCGAGAAGGAGCAGAGCATGCTGGGAATACGGGGGCGGGTGGCCCCGAGAAGGAGCAGAGCATGCTGGGAATACGGGGGTGGGTGGCCCCGAGAAGGAGCAGGTCATGCTGGGAATACGGGGGTGGGTGGCCCCGAGAAGGAGCAGGGCATGCTGGGAATACGGGGGCGGGTGGCCCTGAGAAGGAGCAGGGCATGCTGGGAATACCGGGGCGGGTGGCCCCGAGAAGGAGCAGAACATGCTGGGAATACGGGGGTGGGTGGCCCCGAGAAGGAGCAGGGCATGCTGGGAATATGGGGGCAGGTGGCCCCGAGAAGGAGCAGGGCATGCTGGGAATACCGGGCGGGTGGCCCGCGAAGGAGCAGCGCATGCTGGGAATAGGGGGGGGGGTGGCCCCGAGAAGGAGCAGGGCATGCTGGGAATCCCGGGGCGGGTGGCCCCGAGAAGGAGCAGGGCATGCTGGGAATACGGGGGCGGGTGGCCCTGAGAAGGAGCAGGGCATGCTGGGAATACCGGGCGGGTGGCGAGAAGGAGCAGAACATGCTGGGAATACGGGGTGGGTGGCCCCGAGAAGGAGCAGGGCATGCTGGGAATATGGGGGCGGGTGGCCCCAAGAAGGAGCAGGGCATGCTGGGAATACCGGGGCGGGTGGCCCCGAGAAGGAGCAGGGCATGCTGGGAATATGGGGGCGGGTGGCCCCGAGAAGGAGCAGGGCATGCTGGGAATACCGGGCGGGTGGCCCCGAAGGAGCAGGGCATGCTGGGAATATGGGGCGGGTGGCCCCGAGAAGGAGCAGGGCATGCTGGGAATACCGGGGCAGGTGGCCCCGAGAAGGAGCAGGGCATGCTGGGAATACGAGGGCGGGTGGCCCGGAGAAGGAGCAGAGCATGCTGGGAATACGGGGGTGGGTTGACCCGAGAAGGAGCACGGCATGCTGGGAATACGGGGACGGGTGGCCCCGAGAAGGAGCAGGGCATGCTGGGAATACGGGGGTGGGTTGACCCGAGAAGGAGCAGAGCATGCTGGGAATATGGGGGCGGGTGGCCCCGAGAAGGAGCAGGGCATGCTGGGAATACCGGGGTGGGTTGACCCGAGGAGGAGCAGGGCATGCTGGGAATACGGGGACGGGTGGCCCTGAGAAGGAGCACGGCATGCTGGGAATACGGGGGAGGGTTGACCCGAGGAGGAGCAGGGCATGCTGGGAATACGGGGGCGGGTTGACCTGAGAAGGAGCAGAGCATGCTGGGAATACCGGGGCGGGTGGCCCTGAGAAGGGGCAGGGCATGCTGGGAATACGGGGGCGGGTGCCCCCGAGAAGGAGCACGGCATGCTGGGAATATGGGGGTGGGTTGACCCGAGGAGGAGCAGGGCATGCTGGGAATACGGGGGCGGGTTGACCCGAGAAGGAGCAGGGCATGCTGGGAATACGGGGGTGGGTTGACCCGAGGAGGAGCAGGGCATGCTGGGAATACGGGGGCGGGTTGACCCGAGAAGGAGCAGGGCATGCTGGGAATATGGGGGTGGGTTGACCTGAGAAGGAGCAGGGCATGCTGGGAATACCAGAGGCGGGTGGCCCTGAGAAGGAGCAGGGCATGCTGGGAATATGGGGGCGGGTGGCCCCATATGGAGGAGAGTTAAGGGGACAGCAGTTATGAAGGGCAGGTGGGAGGTCTGGGCCCCCGAGATGAAGCTGGCAGTATTTCCCTAGGGGGTAAGTTTGGAGTCCCAGTGGGGGGGTGGGATCTGAGGGGCAGGTAGGGGGTGGGGGGCTGAGATGAACCCGGCAGCGTCTCCTCGGGGGGGGGGGTCAGGTTTTTTCCTTTTGCACCTGAAAACGTCAGCAAAGGACCAGCAGTCCCATATCTCCCCCAGATCAGCTCCCGGGCCCAACTAGCCCCGTATGCCCCCTAGGCTTGCCAACATTCTACGTGCACAAAACCAAACACCCTGGCCCCACCCCCTGCCCTGCCCCTTCGCTGAGGCCCTGCCCACCACTCACTCCATCCCCCCTCCCTCCGTCACCCACTCTTCCCACCCTCACTCACACGCTCATTTTCACCGGGCCGGCTCAGGGGGTTGGGGTGTGGGAGGGGGTGCGGGCTCCGGCTGGGGGTGTGGGTTCTGGGGTGGGGCCGGGGATGAGGTGTTTGGGGTGCAGGACAGGGCTCTGGGCTGGGACTGAGGGGTTCGGAGGGTGGGAGGGGAATCAGGGCTGGGGAAGAGGGTTGGGGTGCTGGGGAGGAGGTCAGGGGTGGAGGCCTCAGGCGGCGCTTACCTCAAGCAGCCCCTGGAAGCTGCGGCATGTCTCCTCTTCAGCTCCTATGCGGAGGCATGGCCAGGTGGCTCTGCACGCTGCCCCGTCCACAGGTGCCATCCCTGCAGCTCCCATTGGCCACGGTTCCCATCAATGGGAGCTGTGGGGGCGGTGCTTGGGGCAGGGGCAGCGTGTGGCGCCCCCTGGCCGCCCCTACGCATAGAAACCGGAGGGGAGACATGCCGCAGCTTCTGGGAGCTGTGCAGAGCCACGGCTGGCAGGGAGCCTGCCTCAGCCCCGCTGCGCCGCTGCCCGGACCTTTCACGGCTCAGTCGGTGGTGCTGCCTGGAGCCGCCAGAGTCCCATTTCGACCAGGTGTTCCAATCGAATACTGGGCACCTGGCAACCCTAATACCCCCAGATCAGCCCCACGGGCCCGACCAGCCCTGTACCCCCCTCAAATCAGCCCCACGGGCCCGACCAGCCCTGTATATCCCCCAGATCAGCCCCACGGGCCTGACCAGCCCCATATCTCCCCCAGATCAGCCCCAGAGGCCATCCAGCCCCGTATCCTCCCATGATATCAGCCCCCCGGCCTGTCCAGCCCCATGTCCCCCCAAGATCAGCCTGCTGGGCCCAACCAGCCCCGTAGCCCCCATGAGATCAGCCCCCCGGCCTGTCCAGCCCCATGTCCCCCCAAGATCAGCCTGCTGGGCCCAACCAGCCCCGTATCCCCCATGAGATCGGCCCCCCGGCCTGTCCAGCCCCATGTCCCCCCAAGATCAGCCTGCTGGGCCCATCCAGCCCCGTATCCTCCCCGAGATCAGACCCAAAGGCCTGACCTGCTCGGTCTGCCCCACGTCCCTCACCTCGGGCCTGGCAGGTCTCTGCTGCGCCTCCTGCGCCTGGGGCGCGTGGGGCTGAGCGTGGCAGTCGGGGCTGTAGTGCTCACAGTAGTCATAGGCTGCCTGCGGGTTCGGGGCGATGAGCAGCTGCTGGATGTCACCCTGCAGAGAGAGACAGACGGGGTGATGGGGGGGACGGGCACTGCTGGGCCTGGAGTCCCCACCCGCCACTAATCATAGACTCATAGAATCTCAGGGTTGGAAGGGACCTCAGGAGGTATCTAGTCCAGCCCCCTGCTCAAAGCAGGACCAATCCCCAACTAAATCATCCCAGCCAAGGCTTTGCCAAGCCTGACCTTAAACACCTCTAGGGAAGGAGATTCCACCCCCTCCCTAGGGAACCCATTCCAGTGCTTCACCACCCTCCTAGTGAAATAGTGTTTCCTAATATCCAACCAAAACCTCCCCCACTGCAACTTGAGACCATTACTCCTTGTTCTGTCATCTGCTACCACTGAGAACAGCCGAGCTCCATCCTCTTTGGAACCCCCTTTCAGGTAGTTGAAAGCAGCTATCAAATCCCCCCTCACTCTTCTCTTCTGCAGACTAAATAATCCCAGTTCCCTCAGCCTCTCCTCATAAATCATGTGCTCCAGCCTCCTGATCATTTTTGTTGCCCTCCTCTGGACTCTCTCCAATTTATCCACATCCTTCTTGTAGTGTGGGGCCCAAAACTGGACACAGTCTCCAGATGAGGCCTCAGCAACGTCCAACAGAGGGGAATGATCATGTCCCTCAATGGGGAAAGGGGCCAGAGAGGGAGGGATAGGGGCTGCAGGGAGGGGTGGGAGGGGATGGATCACGGATGGGTTGCAGGGGATAGACGGATGAGGGGCTGCAGGGAGGTCATGAAAGGATGGATCATGGATGGATTGGGGATGGATGGAGGATTGGGTGGATGGACAGGTGTGTGGGGATGGAGGGAGGGAGGGAGGTGGGGATGGAGGGAGGGATGGGGGGGAGGTGCACGGACACGTGTGTGGGGATGGAGGGATGGATGGGTGGATGGACAGGTGTTTGGGGTTGGATGGAGGCAAGGCGGGTGGGAATGGAGGGATGGACTGTGGGGAGAGAGGAATGGGTGGGTGGAGGGGTGTGTGTAGGGATGGATGGATGGAGGATTGGGTGGATGGACAGGTGTGTGGGGATGGAGGGAGGGAGGTGGGGATGGAGGGATAGATGGGGGTTAGGTGCACGGACACGTGTGTGGGGACGGAGGGATGGATGGGTGGATGGACACGTGTGTGGGGATGGATGGGTGGAGGGAGGGTGGGGATGAAGGGATGGATTGTGGATGGATTGGGGGCATAGATGGATGGCGGGATGGATGAATTGGGGGATAGATGGAGGGGTGTGTACAGGGAGGGAGGGCGGGAAGGAGAGGAGTTACCCTGATACCATCCGGCTTCCCCATTGTGACCCCACCCAGAAATAACCCCCAATTTTCCCCCAAACCACCCCCAGGCACTTCCCCACATTCCTCACACCCAGACAGTCTTAGGGGAGACACGGGGGTCAGGCAGGGTCCCCGTGGGCAGAGGGACACAGGATGGGCTGGGCTGGTACCTGGAAGACCTCCTCGTCGAGGATGCGGGTGCCAAAGACAGTGATGCCGCGGGTGTCGATCACCGGGCGCGGGCCCCGGGGCAGCGGCCGCGTCACCTTCTTCTTACAGTCCAGGATCAGCGTCACCGACTGCTTGCGCACGCTCAGCGCCAGCCGGTGCCACCTGGGGACACGGACATGCCGATGGGAGGGGGCAGGACACACAGACACGGGGGGGAGGCAGCGATGGAAAGGGGAGTCCACCGGTGTTGGAGTGGAGTTGGTGTAGGGGGCAGAGGGTACCATGTGCTGCAGTGTTGGGGGTCAGGGGGTACCCACTTGCCGTCAGCGAGGTTGATGCCCCGGAAGAGCGGGTAGCCCTCGGGGGTGAGGTGGGGGGGTTGGAGGTCGGGGGTCGAGGGTCGGGGGGTACCCACTTGCCGTAAGCGAGGTTGATGCCCCGGATGAGCGGTTAGCCCTCGGGGCGGGGTGAGGGGTTGGAGGTCAGGGTCGAGGGTCGGGGTACCCACTTGCCGTCAGCGAGGTTGATGCCCGGAAGAGCGGGTAGCCCTCGGGGCGGGGTGGGGTTTGGAGGTCAGGGGTCGGGGTCGGGGTACCCACTTGCCGTCAGCGACATTGATGCCCCGGAAGAGCGGGTAGCCCTCGGGGCGGTGGGGTTGGAGGTCAGGGGTCGAGGGTCGGGGTACCCACTTGCCGTCAGCGAGGTTGATGCCCGGAAGAGCGGGTAGCCCTCGGGGTGAGGTGGGGTTGGAGGTCGGGGTCGAGGGTCGGGGTACCCACTTGCCGTCAGCGAGGTTGATGCCCGGAAGAGCGGGTAGCCCTCGGGGCGGGGTGGGGGGGTTGGAGGTCCGGGGCCGAGGGTTGGGGGGTACCCACTTGCCGTCAGCGAGGTTGATGCCCCGGAAGAGCGGGTAGCCCTCGGGGCGGGGTGGGGTTGGAGGTCAGGGGCGGGGTCAGGGTACCCACTTGCCATCAGCGAGGCTGATGCCCCGAAGAGCGGGTAGCCCTCGGGGCGGGGTGGGGTTGGAGGTCGGGAGTCGGGGTACCCACTTGCCGTCAGCGAGGTTGATGCCCGGAAGAGCGGGTAGCCCTCGGGGCGGGGTGGGGGTTGGAGGTCAGGGTCGAGGGTGGGGTACCCACTTGCCATCAGCGAGGTTGATGCCCGGAAGAGCGGGTAGCCCTCGGGGCGGGGTGGGGTTGGAGGTCAGGGGTCGGGGTGGCGGGTACCCACTTGCCGTCAGCGAGGTTGATGCCCGGAAGAGCGGGTAGTCCTCGGGGTGGGGTGGGGGTTGGAGGTCAGGGGTCAGGGGTACCCACTTGCCGTCAGCGAGGTTGATGCCCGAAGAGCGGGTTGCCCTCGGGGGCGGGGTGGAGGGGTTGGAGGTCAGGGGTCGGGGGTCCGCGGGTACCCACTTGCCGACAGCGAGGTTGATCCCCCGGAAGAGCGGGTAGACCTCGGGGTGGGGTGGGGTTGGAGGTTGGGGTCAGAGGTCAGCGGGTACCCACTTGCCGTCAGCGAGGTTGATGCCCGGAAGAGCGGGTAGCCCTCGGGGCAGGGAGGGGGTGGAGGTCGGGGTCAGCGGGTACCCACTGGCCGTCTGCGAGGTTGATGCCCCGGACGAGCGGGTAGCCCTCGGGGGTAGGGTGGGGGGTTGGAGGTCAGGGGTCGGGGGTACCCACTTGCTGTCAGCGAGGTTGATGCCCCGGAAGAGCGGGTAGCCCTCAGGGGCGGGGTGGGGGGTTGGAGGTCAGGGGTCGGGGGTACCCACTTGCCGTCAGCGAGGTTGATGCCCCAGAAGAGCGGGTAGCCCTCCGGGGTGGGGTGGGGTTGGAGGTCGGGGGTCAGGGTCGGGGGTACCCACTTGCCGTCAGCGAGGTTGATGCCCGGAAGAGCGGGTAGCCCTCGGGGCGGTGAGGGGTTGGAGGTCAGGGTCGGGGTCGGGGGGACCCACGTGCTGTCAGCGAGGTTGATGCCCCGGAAGAGCGGGTAGCCCTCGGGGCGGGTGGAGGTTGGAGGTCAGGGGTCGAGGGTCAGCGGGTACCCACTTGCCGTCAGCGAGGTTGATGCCCCGGAAGAGCGGGTAGTCCTCGGGGTGGGGTGGGGTTGGAGGTTGGGGGTCAGAGGTCAGCGGGTACCCACTTGCCGTCAGCGAGGTTGATGCCCGGAAGAGCGGGTAGCCTCGGGGCAGGGAGGGTGGAGGTCGGGGTCAGCGGGTACCCACTTGCCGTCAGCGAGGTTGATGCCCCGGAAGAGCGGGTAGCCCTCGGGGGCGGGGTGAGGGGGTTGGAGGTCAGGGGTTGGGGGTCAGGGGGTACCCACTTGCCGTCAGCGAGGTTGATGCCCCGGAAGAGCGGGTAGCCCTCAGGGGCGGGGTGGGGGGTTGGAGGTCAGGGGTCGGGGTCGGGGTACCCACTTGCCGTCAGCGAGGTTGATGCCCGGAAGAGCGGGTAGCCCTCGGGGCGGGGGGGTTGGAGGTCAGGGGTCGAGGGTCAGCGGGTACCCACTTGCCGTCAGCGAGGTTGATGCCCCGGAAGAGCGGGTAGCCCTCGGGGGCGGGGTGGGGGGTTGGAGGTCAGGGTCGAGGTCAGCGGGTACCCACTTGCCGTCAGCGAGGTTGATGCCCGAAGAGCGGGTAGCCCTCGGGGCGGGGTGGGGTTGGAGGTCAGGGGTCGAGGTCAGCGGGTACCCACTTGCCGTCAGCGAGGTTGATGCCCGGAAGAGCGGGTAGTCCTCGGGGCGGGGTGGGGTTGGAGGTCAGGGGTCGGGGTCAGGGGTACCCACTTGCCGTCAGCGAGGTTGATGCCCCAGAAGAGCGGGTAGCTGTCGGGGCGGGGTGGGGGTTGGAGGTCGGGGTCAGGGGTACCCACTTGCCGTCAGCGAGGTTGATGCCCCGGAAGAGCGGGTAGCCCTCGGAGGCGGGGTGGGGGGTTGGAGGTCGGGGTCCGCGGGTACCCACTTGCCGTCAGCGAGGTTGATGCCCCGGAAGAGCGGGTAGCCCTCGGGGGCGGGGTGGGGGGTTGGAGGTCAGGGGTCGGGGTCAGGGGTACCCACTTGCCGTCAGTGAGGTTGATGCCCGGAAGAGCGGGTAGCCCTCGGGGCGGGGTGGGGTTGGAGGTCAGGGTCGGGGTACCCACTTGCCGTCAGCGAGGTTGATGCCCGGAAGAGCGGGTAGCCCTCGGGGCGGGGTGGGGGTTGGAGGTCAGGGTCGGGGGTCAGGGGTACCCACTTGCCGTCAGTGAGGTTGATGCCCGGAAGAGCGGGTAGCCCTCGGGGGCGGGGTGGGGGGTTGGAGGTCAGGGGTCGGGGGTACCCACTTGCCGTCAGCGAGGTTGATGCTCCGGAAGAGCGGGTAGCCCTCGGGGGCGAGGTGGGGGGGTTGGAGGTCAGGGGTCGGGGTACCCACTTGCCGTCAGCGAGGTTGATGCTCCGGAAGAGCGGGTAGCCCTCGGGGGCGAGGTGGGGGGGTTGGAGGTCAGGGGTCGGGGGTCAGGTGGTACCCACTTGCCGTCAGCGAGGTTGATGCCCCGGAAGAGCGGGTAGTCCTCGGGGGCGGGCCGGCCGTTCTGGTCCTGGTAGAGGAAGACGGGCGAGCGCCCCAGCTCCACGCCCAGCTGCTGGGTGCCGTGCTGGTCGTACATGGAGAGCAGGAACGCCTGGGTCCCGGCCTTGGCCTTCACCAGGGCCATGATGGAGAAATCCTCCGGGAACTTCCCTGGGGAGACACCGGGGCTGTGGGACCCCGCGGGGGCCGTTCGGGGGGCAGGACACTGGGGGGTGCAGGGACAGCCAAAGGGGAACGTAGGAGTGTTCCACTAGGGACACAGGAGGGGGGGGCGTGGGAATGTCCCAACGGGGATGTAGGAATGTTCCACTAAGGACATGCGGGGCGGGGGTGCAGGGACATCCCAAGAGGGGCATGGGATTGTTCCACTAGTGACACAGAGAGGGGGAGCTGCAGGAATGTTCCACCAGTGACACAGGAGGTGTGGGAACATCCAAGGGGGCGGGGGAATGTTCCACTAGACTAGGGACTCTGGGGGTGTGGGAACATCCCAATGGGGATGTAAGAAAGTGGGGGTGGGCACACAGGAATGTTCCATTAGTGACATGGGAGGTGTGGGAACATCCCAAGGGGGTGTGGGAATCGTCCACCAGGGACACAGATGGGTGCGGGAACATCCCAAGGGGGCTGTAGGAATGTTCCACTAGGGGCTGGGACCATGCTGGGAGCTGGGGGTGTGTGGGACCAGCCACGGAGGCGGGGGGAGCCTGTGGGAACAACGCCCGTGGGCCGTGGGAAGGGCACGGCTGATGGAGGACACAGGGAGGGGGACCACGCCGCAGGACCGGGAGGGGGTGGACTATCCTATGCGGGGCGCATGGCCCAGTACCTGGGAAGAGCTGCCTGGTGGGGGCGCTGATCTGCGCCTGCCGTGATATCCTGTAGGCCACGTCCGGCCCCTGCCCTGCCCACCTGGCGGGGCAGAACCCCGTCGCCTTCCGCACGCCGGCCGGCTGGGCCTGGAACTGCAGTGCCTTCAGCACGTCCACCGGCTCTGCTGTGGGACACGGGAGGGGGGGGATCAGAGCTCTGCAAACAGCCCCCACCTCCCCGACAGGGGCCCCCTCCCCAGCCACACACAGCTCCCCAGTTCTGGGATCACATGAACTCACCCTGCAGCTACCAGGGTCCCCCCCTCCAGCCGTGACTCCCATTCCCCGCTGAGTCTCTCCATATTCAGCCTCCCCCCAGTCTATGAATCCCCCTCCCCATGAGAGTCCTTCTGCCCTGGGGGGTCTGGGACGCGGACGGTGGAGGAACACTCCCAGAGCGGGCAGGCCTGGCTGCATGGAAGTGGGTGTCTGGACAGCTAAGGGGGGCTGGCCGGGAGCGCGGAGAGGGGGTCCCCCTGCCCAGGTGCACTGGAGGCCGACTATTGGACTCCAGGCTGGGGGCTCAGGGCAGGGGGGCCCTGGCTGGGGAGCAGGGGGGACTAGCAGGACTGGGGAGGGGGTAGGGGTCCCCTCAGGTGCGCTGGCCAGCGCTATCCAAATTCCAATCTCCCCTCCTGGGACACTCA
This sequence comes from Mauremys reevesii, assembly GCF_016161935.1. Classification (NCBI taxonomy): domain Eukaryota; kingdom Metazoa; phylum Chordata; order Testudines; family Geoemydidae; genus Mauremys; species Mauremys reevesii. The sequence continues at coordinate 11,136 of NW_024100804.1, read as the reverse complement.
CAGAGACGGGCCTTTTCAGGCCCAATCAACGGGGTCTTTGTTCCCAGCTGGCGGGGGAGGGGGTGTGGAGGGTCCAGGGGAAATACACACGTGGCACGCGCACACACACACACACACACACACACACTCAGAGCAAGGGGGCAGCGATTCACTCACACACCCCATCTCCCAATCACCCCCTCCCAGGCACACGGCCTTTGCTGCCCAAACGCAGCCCCTCTCCCCACAATCCCACCCGACTACCCATCACACGCACAGAACACACCCTCTGCCAGCAGCAGGCACCCAGCCTGCTTCAACATCGCACGCACGCTGTCTCGCACGCACATGCACCATTTCACCACGGCCCATTCTCCATTGCACATTCCACAAGCACAGCCGCCTCATCACAAATCGCACACCACCCCGCCACACAACGGCGCCCTCCCCCCTGTCAGTCACAATCACACACCCTGCCTCACAGACGCACCCACCACGAGCTCACAATCACCAGCTGCACATAGCCCATAGCACAGGGGCTCACAGGTATCACCATTACACACACACACACAGTCACACAGAGCCCATTGCACAATGGCACGCAGCTCCCAGTCTGTCCCCCCCCCCCGCCCCCTCTCAGCTGGACCCAGTATTTCGCTTTGAACAAAAACAAGTCTGCAGAAGCCATCAGCTGCAGCCGGGCCTGGCTCATGGCCCACTCCCCTGCCCACGCCCCACGCCTCAGGCGGGGCCGACCCCTCCCAGCCAGGGGCGAGGGGTGATGGGTGGCAGCAAGGCCACCTGCATAGGGGAGCGGGGGGGGGCAGAGGTGCTCAGACGGATGGGGACATGGTCCGGGTGACCCTCGCTCCAGACAAGACGGGTTCATGAGGGAACAGCCGGAAAAACAGAGGCAAAGGAGCCATCACCACCCTGGGCTCTTGGAGTCAGGATCCTTTGAGGGAATTACCCACCCACCCCGCCCCCCGGACACTGGCCACAAGGGGGAGGCCAGGCCGGCTCGTCGGTCAAGGGTGGGCAGTGCCTGCTGGGTGGGGGCACTGCCCCCCCCCCAGTGCAGGGCCTGCCCTGGTTGGGGGGTGATGGAGCAGGGTTGGGGGCAGGGTGCTCAGGGGGGACTGCGCCGTGGCTGACCCCCCAACACACCCCTGTCTGTTTGGGTCTCTCCACACCTGTCCCTCTCTCCCATTCTCCCATCCAGCCCCCGTCTGGGTTTCTCATCAGCCCCACGTTTACGGCCCTGATGTGACGGCGGGAGCCCCATTCCTCCCCCGTCGTTGTTCCATTCGGAATCTGGCATCCATTAATATCCCCAGCAGGACACAGTGAGACAGACCAGAGCCCTTGGCGCAGGGCACTGCCACGGGGAAGCTCGCAGCGCTGGGAGAGCTCCAGCTTTGGGCACTGCTCCAGGGAAGTTTGCAGCGCCAGACTCCCCAGCTGGGGGCACTGTTGTGGGGAAGCTCGCAGCACCGGAGAACTGGCAGGGGAGGGGAACATTAGCCCCTGGCAGAGAGGATCGAAGCCCGCCCACACACACACACTCAGGGCCCATCCCCACCCGGGGTCTCCCGGCCCCCCGCCGAGCGCGGCGCTGGCCCAGCCCCAGCCGGGAGCGCTGGCAGCCAGGCCGCGCCAGCCACACAGAGACACCTTTCTTCTGGCTGCCAGGCGGGCGCGAGGAAAAGCCATTAGGGCTGCATAGCACAACTCCCTGGGGAGGGGTGGGGCGGGAATGGGGGAGGGGAGCCCCAGAGCCAGGGCTGGAGCGGGGGGTCTGAGGAGGAGACACTAAGGGAAGAGGGTGGGGTCCGGGGGTGAAGGGGGGATATTGGCTGTAGAAAGACGTGAGAGGAGAAGGGCCAGGAGCAGGAGGGGCAGGAGGGAGAGGGCTCCGGTGTGGGGGTCACAGTGTGAGGTCGGGGTCAGGGGAGGGGGTTGTTCAGGTGGAGTGAGAGGGGCCAGAGAGGTCACAGTGGGAGGTCAGGGGAGGGGGGTGCAAAGAGATGGGGAAGTGGGGGCAGGAGGAGGGGGCAGAGGGCCAGAAGTGGGGCCAGGGGGAGGGGCTGGGAGAGGGGCAGAGGGTCGGAAGTCAGGGGCAGTTGGAGAGGGGCAGAGGGCGGGAAGTGGGGGCAGGTGAGAGAGGCAGAGGGTCGGAAGTCAGGGGCAGTTGGAGAGGGGCAGAGGGCGGGAAGTGGGGGCAGGGGAGAGGGGCAGAGGGAGGATGTGGGGGCAAGGGGAGGGGCAGAGGAAAGGAAGTGGGGGCAGGGGAGAGGGGCAGAAGGGGAAGTGGGGGCAAGGGAGGGGCAGAGGAAAGGAAGTGGGGGCAGGGGAGAGGGGCAGAAGGGGGAAGTGGGGGCAGGGGGAGAGGGGCAGAGGGCAGGAAGTGGGGGGCAGGGGGAGGGGACTGGGCCGCAGAGAATGGGCCGTTTATATGAGTCACTTCCTCTGTTTGAACCACGAGCTCCCCAGCATGGGGGGCCATGTGGGGGCTTGGGACCGGACGGGGTCACCTGATCCTGCCGGCGACCACACAACCCACAGCGCCCCCCACAGCTGCCCTGGCTCCCCCCGGCCGTGCCCCCCCTTCCATGGCCCTGCTGCAGGCTTGGCGGGGACGGGACATATTTGCAGCAAGACGCAGGGACCTGCCAGGGACCTGGGAAAGCAATTAGCTCCTCGCCCTGCACCTGCCGGGGGGTGGGGGGCAGGGTCCCTGCACAGCCCCATGGGGGGATCTCTGGGGCACGGGACCCTGAGCATCTGCTGGGGACGTGCAGGAGGCTCTGCCCCGAACCAGCCGGAGCTGAGCGGCCTCGGTCCCCGCTCCTGAGAATCCAGCCACGGCTCATCCCACCATCTGAGTCTGTCCGTCTGTCCTGGTCCCAGGTCACCCCACGTCTGTCCTGGCCCCAGGTCACACTAGGTCACAGCCAATCCAACCCCACCTCTACACGGATCGTGCCAGCCATCCCAGAATGCCTCGGGGCCACAATCCCACGGGGCAGCCAGTGCTCCCCTCCCACACCCAACTCTCTCCCAACATACCCCTGGCCCCCACCATCCCAGGGGGGACCTGGCGCACCCACCCCACAGCTCCATCCCAGGGGGGACCCAGCACGCCCACCCCACGGCTCCATCCCAGGGGGGACCCAGCATGCCCCAGTTCCACACCAGCAGGTCATCAAAACAAGGACCCCGCAGCATCCTCTAAATTCCAGCTGACACTGGCTCTTCCCAGGCCCCAGAGAGGGTCCGGCAGAGCCCCCAGTGCCCCCCACCCCAGAGCACCCTGCTGCCAGGGCAGGGACAGAGAGACAGGCTGGTATCTGGGGCCGCTGACCTCATACAGGACACCCAGCTCCACTGCCTGCTAAGACAGACCCTCCCCAGTATCAGCCCCCCATCCCCAGCAGCCCCGTGGATAGGAGTCCCCCTCCACCCCACCGGTAAAGGAACCCAACTCTTCCCACAGAGGCCCTCCCCCGTCCTTGGCTCTGCCCCACCGACTGCCCCAACTCTGCCCCCTTGCTCTGATCCCCATAGCCCCCACACCCCCGCATATAGGATCCTGTTTCTGATCCCACCCCCCACCCCTGCCCCTGACCAGAAAAGTCAGAGTTTGTGCCCTGGTGTCTGTTTCTCCCCCTCCCCTACACACCCCACTGCTAGATCTGGCTGCTGTGCCCCCCCACCCCAGAGGTGGCTGCATTTCAGGAAGGCTGGGTCCCCAGAGAGCAGGCGACAGGGCTCTGGGATCCTTTTCGGGGGCGGGGGGGATATTCCTATTGCCCAGAGCACAGAGACCCCACACAGAGGGGAGACATACCCCGCATTCGGGGGGAGGGGGAGATTGGCTAGACAGGCAGGGACCTGGAGACAGAGACAAGCACTGCCACCTGGGGACAGACACTAGGACCCAGGGATGGACAGACAGCAGAGCGGGAACCTGGAGCCAGATGGACAGACAGACAGCGGGACCCGGGGGACAGGACAGACACCCACAGTGAGACCTGGGGACAGACCGGGGGGACAGACACTAGGACCCAGGGATGGACAGACAGCAGAGCAGGAACCTGGAGCCAGATGGACAGACAGACAGCGGGACCTGGGGGACAGGACAGACACCCACAGTGAGACCTGGGACAGACCGGGGGGGACAGACACTAGGACCCAGGGATGGACAGACAGCAGAGCGGGAACCTGGAGCCAGATGGACAGACAGACAGCGGGACCCAGGGGACAGGACAGACACCCACAGAGAGACCTGGGGACAGACCGGGGGGACAGACAGCAGAGCGGGGACCTGGAGCCAGATGGACAGACAGACAGCAGGACCCAGGGGACAGGACAGACACCCACAGTGAGACCTGGGGACAGACCGGGGGGACAGACAGCAGAGCAGGAACCTGGAGCCAGATGGACAGACAGGTGACCCGGGGGACAGGACAGACACCCACAGTGAGACCTGGGGACAGACAGGACAGAGGGACACGCTGGGACACTAGGCTCTGGGGTGGATGGACAGACAGACAGCCAGACAGCCACCTGGCGGGGGGCAGAGAGAAAGCCGCCCCCACCCCTTGGTGAGCGCTCCCCTCCCCCAGCTCGGTGCTGTGTGAAAGGCTCTCAGCCCTCCAGGCTGGGTGGGGCAGGGCAGGAACGGGGGGGGGGGAGAGGGGGGCTGAAGGGCCCTTTCTCTGCCGGCCACGGCCCCAGGGGTCAGGGCAGGGGCTGACAAACCACAGGAGCGCACGGCTCCCGCCACAGGCCGCTGGCTGGGCCCCCAGACATCAATGCACTGAGAGCCATTCATACTGCCCTGCCGGCCCCCGTCCCGGGGGGCATCACACCACTGGCCACCCGCTGCCGCCAGCCCCCTCGGCACCCCACACGCGACTCACCCCACCCACCAGGACTCCTGGGTTCTATTCCTGGCTCTCGGAGGGGAGTAGGGTCCAGTGGGTTATAGCAGGGGGGCTGGGAGCCAGGACTCCTGGGTTCTATTCTCTAAGGGGGAACTCCCTTCCCTTTTTTGTGCCTCAGTTTCCCTGTCTGGGATAAAGCCCCATTGCAAAGTGCTCTGAGAACTATGATGTACCATGCCCCCCCACCGCACAGAGACCAGTTATTTACCCCACTCCCACCGAAGTCCAAACCATGTACCCCTAACTCTTCCCCCACCTGATTATCCCCCAGACCCTCACCAGCAGGCTTGTGTGGGAGGGGCTGCTGCTTTCACAGTCAGATGAGGAGAAGAGGGGCAGCTCAGAGAGGGTCTCCAATCCTTGATCGCTTTCTCATCTCCTGGCTTGGCCCCCAAAGTCCAGGTGGGGCTCTCTGTGACCCAGGGGTTGGGCTGCACCGGGATAAGGGAGAGGCGACACTGGGGCTTCTACATACAGTGCAATGCAGCCAACTCTAGGCAGGAGCATGGAAAGCTGAGTATAACAGTGCAAAGTAGGTGAGGGATTTTAACCAAGGACAAAGAGGGGGGAACATGGTACCCTGGGGTTATTAATATCCCCACGGAGCTGGGTTTGGGGATCTGATAGACTCCACCCCTCAACCCCAGAGGCACAGATAGAACCCAGGTGTCCTGGGCTCCATTCCCCGCAGCCCCAATCTGTGTGGCCCTGACCTCCCGCTGCCCCTGCCCCACCCAGCTGTGGTTTCCACCCCACTTCTCCCCACCCAGCTCCTCCAGCCAGTACACCCCAGCTGGGCTCCTGCAGAGGGTGCTGGGGAGACCCTGCCTGGCACTGGGGGCACCCAACCCCTACAAGACTCAGGGCAGGGTGGGGGGTGGATTGTCTTAGAGAACTAAAGAAATGGGCAGAGGAGCTGCAATCCCCTGGGGCTGGGGGCTGCAAAGGACCAGATGCCTTGGGGATGGGCACAAGGATAGATAGATTTATAATTGGAGATGTACCAATCTCCTAGAATTGGAAGGGACCTTGAAAGGTCATTGAGTCCAGCCCCCTGCCTTCACTAGCAGGACCAATTTTTGCCCCAGATCACTAAGTGGCCTCCTCAAGGATTGAACTCACAACCCTGGGTTCAGCAGGGCAATGCTCAAACCACTGAGCTATCCCTCCCCCCAATAGATAGATAGATAGATAGATAGATACTGAGTGAAGTATGGAAATGGATGGTTGGTGATGCAAGAAGAATGGAATGGATGACATCTTAGGAGCAAGGAAGGGATAGAGGGATGGATGGACGCGAGAGATACATGGAGGGATGGAAGCACAGATGGGATCTGGGGAGGGATGGAGGGATGGACGCGAGGGATACATGGAGGGATGGAAGCACAGCTGGGATCTGGGGAGGGAGGGATGGAGGGATGGAAGCGAGGGATACATGGAGGGATGGAAGCACAGATGGGATCTGGGGAGGGATGGAGGGATGGAGGGATGGACGCGAGGGATACATGGAGGGATGGAAGCACAGCTGGGATCTGGGGAGGGAGGGATGGAAGCGAGGGATACATGGAGGGATGGAAGCACAGATGGGATCTGGGGAGGGAGCAGGGCCGGCTCTAGGTTTTTTGCAACCCCAAGCAAAAAAAATTTTGTCTGCCCTCCGTCCCAGCCCTGGGCTCCCCCTCATAGCCCCTTGCTGCCCCAGCCCTGGGCTTTCCCCCACAGATCCCCTGCCACCCCAGCGCTGGGCTTCCCCCTTTCCCCCCCCACCCCGCTGCCTCCCCCTCCCTGGGCCTCCCCTTCCCCACCAGTGCCCCCACACCTCCTGCCGCCCCAGCCCTGAGCTCTTTCCCCCCGCCTGCACCCTCCTTCCGCCGCAGCCCTGGGTCACTGGTAACTCGCTCCCAGGGCGGGTCATTCAGCAGGAATTTTGGATGTGCACAAAACACAGACAGGATTGGGTCCCATGTAGTTACAGAGCTGCAGTAAAGTGGAATAATTTTCAGCTGGTGGGATTGGAGGATACCTGGATGCATATTATAAGACTGTCCTCTGTAAATGAGGAAAAGTTGAGGTGCCTTTATCATTCTTTTGTTCCACTCTTTCTTTCTTTGGGGAATTTGCCAATGCAATCTCACTGTCTTCCTTTCAAACAAACAAACAAAAAGGCAATGGCTGTTGAAAATAGCAATTCCAGTCCTAATAACCACTGGGAAGCATTTCTTGCTCAATTTTATCCTACTTTTTCTACAGCAAGTTACAGTGGATCAGTGTATTTGATTTGGGAGAAATGAACTAACAGCTGCCCAAACTGAGCTTGAGCACTCCTGAATTTTGAGGTGTTCAAATCTGGAAGGCAGGTGGTGGGTGTGGGGGAGGGCTGTGGGCTCCACGGGGAGCACGGCAGCATGTATGCAGCAGCTGTCACACTGGTCTGAGTGGCACGGTAAGGGGGCTGGGGTTGGAGAAGGGGTAGGAGGTTCGGGAGGCAGTCAAGGGACAGGGAGCAGGGGGCTGGATGGGGCGGAGGTTCGGGGGTCAGTCAGGGCAGGGAGCAGGGGTTAGATGGGTCAGAGGTTGGGGGCAGTCAGGGGACAGGCAGCGGTTGGATAGGCATGGGAGTCCCAGGGGTTTGTCAGGGAACAGGTAGGGGTGGGATCCTGGGGAAGTTGGGGGTCTCAGGAGGGGGCAGTTGGGGACAAGGAGAAGGGAGGCTTAGATAGGGGTGGGATCCTGGGGGCAGTTAGGGGCAGGGGTCCCAGGAGGGGTGCTCAGGGGACAGGGAGCGGGGGGGGTGGGATGGGTTGGGGTTTCTGTTGGGGGGGCAGTCGGAGGGAGTGGATGGTGGCAGGGTGGGGCTACCCTCCCTCCCCCTGGAGTGTCCTGTTTTTGAATGTTAAAATATGGTCTCCCCCTACCACCATTCACAGCACTCCCAGCACGCTGCCGCATGAGGTCCCCCTCCTTCCTTTCCAGTTGGTAGTGGCCAAGGGAATGCTGGGAAATGTAGTTCTTTCCCTGCTCCAGGGCTGGCTCTATAGGCAGGGAGCTAACCAAGGAACTACAGCTCCCGGGGGTCCCTGTTGGTTCTCAGCTGCTATGATGGATCCCTGCCACTCCTGCAAATGGGCTGCCCCAAGCAGGTGCTTGCTTTGCTGGTGCCTAGAGCCGCCCCTGGAGGGATGGAAGCACAGATGGGATCTGGGGATGGATGGAGGGAAGGGCAGGTGAAGCGACGAATGGAGGGATACTCTGGGTTCTGGAGATCGGGGGTGGATACACATTCCCATGAGCTGCAGGTCCCTGGGTGCTCTGTGGGGTTATATAACTGGGGGGCCCACGCACGAGAAAGGATGGTCTGGAGACATGGTGAGGGCTGCAGCTGCGGGTGGGGATGGGGCAGCAGGGAGAGACATGGGGGATGATTCTGCCTCCGGGTCCAGCTCCAACCCTGTGGGACCATCCCAGCCAGACCCCCAGCATCCCCTCCCGGATCTACCCTGGCCAGACCCCCAGCACCCCTCCCGGATCTACCCTGGCCAGACCCCAGCACCCCCCCTGGATCTGCCCCGGCCAGACCCCCAGCACCTCCTGCCAGATCTACCCTGGCCAGACCCCCAGCACCCCTCCTGGATCTGCCCCAGCCGGACCCCACCCTGGATCTGCCCCGGCCGGGTGGGGCGCAGCAGGTCTGGAGGCCTGACTCTGCAGTGTCTATTTTGGGCTGGTCCAGGCAGCTTCCGCCCAGAAACCCAAACAGTAATTAGAGCAAGTGCGGGGTGGGGGGGCCCAAAGGAAACGCGGGTGGGGGGGGAGGATTCAGAAACGGAATGAACAGGAGAGGAGCAACCAGGGAATGAAAGAAGAAACAAACCGGCGGGGAGGAGGGGCCCAGACACTGGGGGTTGGGGACGAGGGGAGGAAGGGCCCAGACACTGGGAGCCCGAGGGGAGGGGAGGAAGGGCCCAGACACTGGGGTTGGGGAGGAAGGGCCCAGACACTGGGGCCTGGGGGGGAGGAAGGGCCCAGACACTGGGGGCTCGGGGGAGGAGGAGGAAGGGCCCAGACACTGGGGGCCTGGGGAGGAGGAAGGGCCCAGACACTGGGGGCCCGGGAGGAGGAGGGCCCAGACACTGGGGCTTGGGAGGAGGAGGAAGGGCCCAGACACTGGGGGTCCGGGGAGGAGAGGAAGGGCCCAGACACTGGGGCTTGGGGGGAGGAGGAAGGGCCCAGACACTGGGGGTCCGGGAGGAGGAGAGGAAGGGCCCAGACACTGGGGTTGGGGGGGAGGAGGAGGGGCCCAGACACTGGGGCCCGTGGGGAGGACAGGAAGGGCCCAGACACTGGGGGTCCGGGGGAGGAGGAGGAAGGGCCCAGACACTGGGGCCTGAGGGGAGGGGAAGGGCCCAGACACTGGGGCCCATGGGGAGGAGGGAGGAAGGGCCCAGACACTGGGGTCCGGGAGGAGGAAGGGCCCAGACACTGGGGGCCCATGGGGAGGGAGGAAGGGCCCAGACACAGGGGTCTGGGGGGAGGGAGGAAGGGCCCAGGCACTGGGGCCCGGGGAGGAGGGAGGAAGGGCCCAGACACTGGGGGCCCGGGAGGGGGAGGAGGAAGGGCCCAGACACTGGGGGCCCGCGGGGAGGGGAGGGCCCAGACACTGGGGGCCCGTGGGGAGGAGGAAGGGCCCAGACACTGGGGGCCTGGAGGGGAGGAGGAAGGGCCCAGACACTGGGAGCCGGAGGGAGGAGGAAGGGCCCAGACACTGGGGGCCTGGGGAGGGAGGAAGGGCCCAGACACTGGGGGCCCGTGGGGGGAGGAGGAGGGGCCCAGGCACTGGGGGCCCGGGGAGGAGGAAGGGCCCAGACACTGGGGGCCCGGGAGGGGGAGGAGGAAGGGCCCAGACACTGGGGCCCGTGGGGAGGGGGAGGGCCCAGACACTGGGGGCCCGTGGGGAGGAGGAAGAGCCCAGACACTGGGGTCTGGGGGAGGAGGAAGGCCCAGACACTGGGGGCCTGGGGGAGGAGGAAGGGCCCAGACACTGGGGTCTGGGGGAGGAGAGGAGGGCCCAGACACTGGGGCCCGTGGGGAGGAGGAAGGGCCCAGACACTGGGGCCCGTGGGGAGGAGGAAGGGCCCAGACACTGGGGCCCCGGGGGATCGGGACTTGCTTCCTCCCTTCCCGGATGCTGCCCCTCTCCGCACCCTGCCGGCTTTGTGTCCCCCATGCTGCCCCTGGGCCCCACCCAGCCCCCGCCCTTCTCATTCCCACCCTGCTTCCCCCTCCTCCCCACCACCCCCTGCTGCCATTCTCCTTCCCCAGGATCCCCATTGTTGGGCAGGAGAGACGGGGGTGGGGAACCACAGAAGGAAAAAATGTTTCAGCGAGAGGAAAGTTCAGGCCTGTGAAGGGGCGGGGATCCACAGCCCCTCAACAGGGCGGGGGTGATACCTCCTTACAGCCCCATCTGCCCCTCCCCCCAGCCATTCCCAATGCCCCCTCCCAGCCAGTTACTACTCCCCCGTCTGTCCCATGGGACCCCCACGCCCTGCAGGGGCCGTCCCAGCTAAAGGGGACTGCCCCCTCCCTGCCCCCACGCCCTGCATGGGCCATCCCAGCTAAAGGGGACTGCCCCCTCCCTGCCCCCACGCCCTGCAGCCGTCCCAGCTAAAGGGGACTAGCCCCCTCCTGCCCCCACGCCCTGCAGGGGCCATCCCAGCTAAAGGGGGGACTGACCCCCCTCCCAGCCCCCCACGCCCGGCCGGGGCCGTCCCAGCTAAAGGGGACTGACCCCTCCTGCCCCCCACGCCCTGCAGGGGCCGTCCCAGCTAAAGGGGGGACTGACCCCCCTCCCTGCCCCCCCCACGCCCTGCAGGGGCCATCCCAGCTAAAGGGGGGACTAACCCCCCTCCCAGCAGCCCCGTGACCTGGGCTTGGTGAAGGTGATGGGGGGAGGGAGATTAAAAGGGCTCACAGCGGGTGTGTGAAGGAACACAACTACACAATGGGCACAGAGCGACACCACTACACACCCACACCAACAACCCCCCCAGGGGGAGGCACAACTACACAACTGTCTACACACACAACCTGGGGGGGGACACGGGGACACAACTATACACACTCACACACACAACATACACACACACACCCCCCTTGTGGCAGGAAACACAAGTACCCAACTGTATGAAACACACACAGAGCTACACAC